>NC_063368.1:7276071-7452287 GCF_021869965.1 Rhincodon typus
GAACACAGCAGGCCAAGCAGCATCAGAGGAGCAGGAAGGCTGACATTACGGGCCTAGACCCTTCTTCAGCCTTCCTGCTCCTTTGATGCTGCTTGGCCTGCTGTGTTCATCCAGCTCTACAGTGTGTATCACATCCCTGCATAGCAACAGTAAGCTTCAACTTTATTTTTCTTGCATTGCTGATATGAAATTTGTTCTGATTTCAAATTGTCTGACTGAAGAGCCTACATTTTGACATTCTTCAGTAGGATACAACAAATGATAGCAAATCAGAAACTCATTTTACATTTTGACTTATTTTTATTTCACTTGATATCAAGAGGTAGCTTCTAGAAAATCCTGAGAGGACAACAGCCTGGCTCACTTCTGAAACCACTTTCCCAAGAGGAAACCTCCAACTAACACTCAGCTCCTAATTAACATCCTCAAGGAACCTAATAATGAAGGTCATCAAAACCGAATATAGCACTGGCCAGAATGTACATGATTTTGCAGTTGGGCTGTGCCACTGGCCATACACTCATCAAACAGAAGCAAAAAATGTCATTCTCCGCTCTTACAAATTCCTTCAGTGCTATATATTACTCATAGCAGCTCCACGTATCCCAGTTTGAAAACTTGCAGACTGTTTAGAGTGGGAATTCTTCAGAATTAAATATGCTCAAATTTATGGAAAGGTTTATGAAGGACAAACTTTCAAATTAGTGAATCCAGACTACTCTCAGATTGGCACCCTCTGAGATTAGCATAACTTTATTGCTGCATTCTCATTAGCACAGTCACATTGTTAGATTGTAAAATTGGTGCACTCTCAAATTGCACTTTCATTTTGGTTCATTCTCATTAGTACACTCACAATGGTTCAATTCTAAATTGTTATATTAGCATGGAGCCCTCTCAAACCTGGTGCACCTTCATACTGCAAACCCTCAAATTGGTGCACCTTCATACTGCACACCCTCAAATTGCTACAACTTCATATTGTGCACCCTCAAATTGGTATACCTTCATGTGCACACCTTCAAAGCAGTATACCCTCATACGTGTGCACCACCATACTTGTGCATGTTTAGCTAGTGCAGCCTCATACTGGTGAATACTCAGATTAGTGAACTCTGTGAAACTAACACTACCAGAAAGTTCTACTCACATCTGAACAGTTCCAGACTGTTAAATGTACTACTGGGAACACTCTCAATGGAACATTATCAATTGATACACTCACTTTGGTATGAACTATGATTGGATTACTTTCAGAATGGTACACTCAAAGACTGATGTGTTCTCATTCATACATTCTTATAGTTACATTTTGAGATTGGTGAAATTTCATTGGTACATCTCATTTTTACCAGATTGGTTCACATTCACATGTGCTCTATTATATCTGTACACTTTCAAATTGAGGCACTTCCAATGGTATACACTGAAATTGGTGCACTCAGAATAGTTCAGTGGTACACTCTCAAATTGTTACATGTAGATTTGTGCAATCTTAGTTTTGCATTTTCTAAAATAGATGGAATTTCATTGGTACATCTTGGATTATTTCTTTCATGAGTGCACATTCATACATACATTAGGACACGCACACTCTTTGGTGCATATACAGGTTGGTTCACCCATTTTTACACCCATTTATACACTCTTACATCAAATGATCGTCATCGAGCTCTCTCAGATTAGTTATCTCATTTGTTCACACCCAGTTTATACAACGTTAGATCCCTTTACATATTCAAAGTGCAATCCTCCCATTGTTGCAAACCAATTATATTACACTCGGATTGGGCCATTCTCAGAATGGTACATTATTGAATTGGTGCACTCTCAGATTGTAACATTCATCAGTACACTCTAAATCAGATGGTCACACTGCTTGCTTGGTGCATTGTCATTGGTATCTTCTTAAATTATTGGATACAGATTGGTGCACACTGGGATTGGCACACTCTTGGATGACTACAGTACTAGAATGGTTTACTCTCAGTGCACATGCTGAAATTAGCGTACTCTGAAACTGGCATTCTCATTGGTGTTTTTTCAGAGTGTTACACTATAGGATTGGGGCAATTCCGTTGGTCTACTATCAGATTGTTGTCAGACAAATTGGGTTTGTTCTTGTTGATACACGTTCTGATTTGCATACTTTACATTGGGAAAATTTCATTGGAATATTCTAATTGTTATTGGTACACTGTCAGATTGTTACACTCATTGGTACACTCTCAAATTGGAGCATTCTCATTGGAACATTGAAATTGGTGCACTCTCAAAATGGTTTGCTCTCAGTGGTAGATGCTCAGATTACTGCATGTAGATTGTCACACTCATTGATACACTCATAGGTTGGTATACACATACATTGAAATGCTGTAAGATCATGCACTTACTCTCTGACTGGTGCACTAAGATTAGCTCACTTTTTTCATTACACTCTCAGATTGATGCACACCCAGTTTAATAAACTCTTAGATTGAATTGGTACATTCCTGAAATGTGTACTCAATGATTGCACACTGTTATTAGTACACCCGTTGGCACATTCTCAGATGCTCAAACTGTTAGATGGGTGCCATCTTAAGTATACATTCTGATTGCGGGGCTCTAACTGGTACACACCCAGATTTTTACAATGCCATATTGGTGTACACTCAACGAATTGTGTTGCATGTATTTGAGCTAACTCGTTGATACATTATTAGATGGAACATGTTCAGATTGTTTCAATTTTATTGGTATAAGCTCATATTGTTGCAGTGTTAGTCTGAGACGCTCTCAATGCCCCATTCTCAGACTGGCATACTATCAGATTGGTATACTCTCAATTTGGGTAACTCTTGGATTGGTACATTCTCAGTGTTGCACTGAGATTGAAGTGAACAGAAATGGATGCATGCTCAGATGATGCCCTGTCGTTGGTACAGTTTCAGAATATCACAAACAGAAATTTTACGTGCCAGGCAGTATACGGTGTACTTCTGGATTGCTGTATTCACAGATTGATGCACTATCAGGTTCCTATATGCATTGGTAGATGAGCAGTTTGTTATACCACTGCTTTAGAACTCGCTCAATGGCATACTCAGATTTTGCCATCTCATTGGTATATTCTTAGAAGGTTATCATGCTAATTTGGTGCCTTGTCAATGGTCCTTTTTCTAGATTGATGCATGCTCAGACTAACATAATCTCAGACTGACAACCCTCAGCCTGGTGCACTCTACAGTGATGCACTCCTAGTTTGGCACATTCCAAGACTGGAACACACTCATTGGTACTCACTCCAATTTTTACACTCTTGCCACAATCTCACAGGTATACTATCGGATTGGCACACTCATTGGCAGACTGTTAAATCGTTACTCTCCATACTTTCAGATTGTTTCATTAGAAAATGAGCACACTGTCAGATTGGTACATGCATGCTGTACACAGGTTGGTGTGCCATGATTGGTGCATATTAACTGGTTTGCTCGCATTGCTGTAGTCTGATTGGTAAACATGAATTGACAAACACTTGAATTGTTAAACTGCCATATTGGTGCAGTGTCATTGGCTCATTCATAGATTGGTGCATTGTTTGATTGGTGCACATTCATTGGTAGCTCTCAGATTGGTGGTACAGTTAAAAGTTAGTAGTTCTCATTGTTGGATTGGTACATGCTCAGATTCTTACACTTCCAGTTTTGTGCACACCCATTGGTAGTTCTCCACTTTTACACCAGCTTAGTTCCTCTGTATTGGTACACTGTCATTTTTTTTTTCATTGTCACTAGTATACTGTTTAATTTTAACACTGAATGCTGGCTTTTTCTTGGTACTCTCAGTTTCTCTTTCAAAGTGTTACAGTGCCACATCAAGGCACTTTAATTGGCAAACTCTTTAATTTGCTCTGATTGGTACACTCTACAATTCATACATTTTCAATATGGGTCAATCCCATAGACACAAAGTTTGATGCTACATTGAACAGCACTCAGAACCAGAAATTGCTGAAAATCTCAGCAGGTCTGGCAGCATCTGTGGAGAGAAATCAGAGTTAACATTTCAGGTCCAACCACCCTTCTTCAGAACGGGTACACTCTCAAATGATTATAGAACCAGACTGGTGAACCCTTACTGGGTTTTCTAACTGAACATGTTCAGATTGTTACAGACATATGCACTCTCATTTGTTTACACCATTACTGTGATGCATTTGTAGAAGAGTACTGTCAGGCTGCTGTTCATTCAGGCTAAGACACTCTGAGTGCTGCACTCTTGTATTGCATGCTCAGCTAGCCTGAAAATTTGCCACACTGTTTGGTTACTATCAATTTATTACATTCTTAAATGGTTACACTATTAGTTTACTGCACCAAAATTATTTCTTTTTCACTGATATATTTTCAGATTGATACACTGCCAAATTTGTCCATGCTGATTATTACTCCCTGTCTGCTCCTCTCTCATTGCTGCACTCACATTGATTACGCTCTCCAATATTATACTGCCAGAGTGGAACTGCTTTGTTGGTAAACTCTCAGTATTTCTTTTAAATTATTTCACTCAATTGGTACACTCTCAGATTTGTTTGCTGCCTTTGGGATATTCTCAGATTATTACTCTTTGACTGGTATACACTGTGCTTATGGAGTTCCTGGTTTGGTGCACTTACTGATATATTCTTAAGACTTTTCACTGCACAGATTGGTGTACTCTGAATAGGACATTCTCAGATTGCACACTGCCACACGGGTGACCTTGTCACATTCTCGGATGAGTACATTTGGATCAGTTCACCTTTATCAATACACTGATTGGTACACTTTCAGATTTTCATGAATGGTACGTTCTCTCTGACACACTGTCATATTATGCATATTATTTGGTACAAACATCAGAAATTGTTACCAGTCCAGATTAGTTCACTGTCATTGGTACACTGTCAGTGTTATACACATTCGAAGCCCCTTGAATGGTTGTTCTGTGAATTGGTGCATGAAAATTGCCGCATGTTCAGAATTTTACTCTTAGATTGAGGCACTTTAAGCGCTGCTCTGTCATATTGGTACAAACTGATTGGTACAATATCAGAATGACACACTGTCAGATTGTGGCCCTGCCCAGTTGGATGCAATGTTCCAGACACATTCTCAACAGCAAACTCACTAATTCATGTATAAGTAGATCCGTACCTTTTCATCATTACGTGCTCAAATTGGTGCATATTCAAACTCACTCTTACTGGTATACTCTTGATTGGTGCATGATTGGCAATCTTGCAAGATTGGTACATTCACAGATCGTTACACTCATTGGCACACTCTTTGACATTTGCCCTGCTCGATTGATGACCTAATTACTGCAATCTCCCAGTGGTGCACTTTCAAAGTGCAATATCATATCGTTACTCTCTGTGCACAGTCCCACTAGTGTATTTTCAGAATGTTATTCTGTCAGATTTGCACACTTTTTGATTTATTTACTGGTAAACTCTCAGATTGTTGCATTCTTAGATGGTTACACTTCAAGGTAGGTGGCCTCTTGTTGACACACTTGTAGATTGTTAATTCATTGGTACATATTCAAATGGTTATGCTGCTAGACTGGTCCTCTAATGGTGCACTCTCATACTGGCACAGAGTGGTTGGTGCAATGTTGGACTGGCACAATTTCAAGATAGATGCAACCTCATTTATCAACTCTCGAATTGTCACATTCATTAGTACACTCTCAAATAACTATACAACTCGACTGGTGCACCCTTACTGGGTTTTCTGACTGAACATGCTCAGATTGTTATGATGGGAAATTGATGTACGCAGAAAGGTCCACTTACATATTTGTTCCTTTCATTTACACATTCCAAGATTTCATATGCTCTGAATAGTGCCCACTTATTGATACACTCTTGGATTAGCATATCTGCTTTGGTAAGTTCTCAGTGTTACAGACTGTCAGTGGCATATTTCTGTATGGTTACACCACGAGACTGATACCCTCTTATTAGGTTCTTGTCATTGTTATAGTCTCAGATTGAGCCATTCTGATTGTAACAAGCTTTAATAGTGTCAGATTCTCACCCTCATAGCCACATTCTCAGATGGATACATTGCCATGTTGATGCCCTCTTGTACTGGCACACATTGACAGGAAAATGTCAGAAAAGCACATGCTCAGGATATTACACTGTCAGACTGGTGAATTCTCATTGGTTGGCCTACCCACTGGTAATCTCAATTTGTTGTACTCTCAAACTGATTCAATCTCATTGCTACACTCACAGATTGGTGTACTCTCAGGGGGAATATAATGGAGGCAGTGAGTGTCTAGGATGAATGAGCCATGTCAATTCCTTTGTAGGCAGCTTTGTTGTAAGCCAATCAGACAACTAATAGGCCATAGAACTTTCCAAGAAGCAGAACAAATCAGAAACAAGCATTCAGTTGCTCAATAGCACCACCAGAGATGGTGGCTGTTACAGGTAGTACACTTACTAGAGGGTCCAGGGTTGTCAAATGACCTAGACCAGAGAGAAGTGATGGCAAGAGGGGTTTGGTAGGGTTGGTGGGGCTCATGACAAGGATGGTCACACAAGTAACAAATCTAAAGAGAAGAGGATGGCACACAGTAAGTCTCCCCTTCCTAACGCTGTGTCCCTCAACCTTGAACGAGGGTCCTCCCCAAGTGACCACAAGCAACTCAAACACACTTGCTGGGTGTGAATTCTCATGCTGACAGGTCTGCCTGCAGATAGTTTAGGACAACAGACCTAAATGATATGTGGGTAGAGTCCACATCCAAGTCCATTCCTCCCAATTAAGTGCCCTATCCACCTCCAAACTCACTGGGAGGAGAATATGAGCTAATTCCTCAAAGTTTTGCATTACAAGATTAGTACAATATCACTAGCACAATCGGATTGGCACATTAACAACATTGGTGCGATATCTCTGGTACAGTTGCACATTGGTTCACTCTAACACTGACGCTTGCTGAGATCGTATTGCTGCCAGAATGGTACAACCTCAGACTGTTACACTCTCAATTGTTAAACTGGCATCCTCTCATTGGTATACTGTCAGGTTGGACTATTCAATGGTAAGTGTTCATAATGCTATAGACTCTGATTGCAGCATTGGCAGTTTGATGTGCAGTCATTGTTATACATGGACAACCAGACTTTCAGATCGTTACACTGCCAGATTGATGCCAT
Organism: Rhincodon typus; assembly: GCF_021869965.1. NCBI lineage: Eukaryota > Metazoa > Chordata > Chondrichthyes > Orectolobiformes > Rhincodontidae > Rhincodon > Rhincodon typus. Next base: position 7,283,273 of record NC_063368.1, read on the forward strand.
CTCACTGCGTACTCTCAGATTGGTGCACACTCACTTTCAGATTAAGACACAATACTGGTGAACCCTTGAATTGGTACACTCTTGTACAACTTCAGAATGTATACTTGCAGGTTATCACACTGCCAAATTGGTGCTCTCTCATATGTACACTCTCAATTTATTAGGCTCATCGCCACAATCTCATAAGCACAATGTGAAATTGCTAAACTCTCAGATTGTGATATTCACTGTATAACCGCACATTATTACGCTGGCAGATTGATGGATGCAGATTATTACATTTAAGCTGACACACCCTCGCCTGCACACTCATATATTACAATATCCTCATTGGTATACCCTCAGAATGGTACACTTATTGATGCACTCATTGTGTTACACTCTCACCTTCAGGTTGGTGAGGTCTCAGATTGACACACTTTCATCAGTATACTCACAGCTTTCACTCTCAGGTTGGCAAACTCTCATTAATGCGTTCTCAAATTCTCTCACTCATATTTTAACATGAGCAGATGTCTACACTCCCAGAGTGGTGCACTCTGACTGGTACACTTTGGCACACTCTCAGTGTCTTACATTGCCAGATTGGTACAGCTGTATTGGTAAACTCAGGCTGTGTCCCCTTATCATTGATATAGATAGACCGGAGCACACTCATTGTTAGTCTCAGATTGTTACACTGTGACATAATTGCAGCCTCACTGGCGCACTTACACTTTGACTGGTACACACACATTGATATATTCTCAGTTTGGTATATTGACATAATTGTAAATTTTCAGATACTCTCTCATGGGTGTACCAACAAATTGTGACTGCAGGCTTGTGTACAATGACACAGCTCAAATTTATGCCCTCTTGTTGGTACACTTTCAAACTGTTACACTCAGATTGGCTTAGTCTCAATGGTCCATTTCTCAAATTGTTCATTTTCATCAGTAAACACTCATTTGGCTCCGCTTACCACACTATCAAACTGATATATTCTGCATCACCAAAGTGATGCACTTTCTTTGAAAAGCCTTCAGCTTGTTACATTTGATAGACTCACAAGTGTGATACATATCTTAGTGTATTTCTGTTTCTTGCAGCACAATCTAAAAACATGGTTTACTGCACCCTCTTCTTTTTCAGACAAAAGTAGATGGCTAGCGTAGGGGTGGAGAGCTCTGAGGCTTAATGTTCATCAGGACCAGCAGAACTTTAGGGTCTTACTAGTGAACTGAATATGACCACGATCCTAATCAGCACAGCCACAATAACTGCATTATAAAGGAACACACATATTTTGTCAGTGACTGTAGCACAGATCCCATGTAGTGGGGTGGGTACAAAAAGTCTGTCAGCCCACTCACCACAGCCATTCAGTGTGATACACTGAATGCAACAATCAAGACCTTTTTAACTAAAAGTAAAGGATACTCCTGGAAAGCTGAATCCAAAGTAGAAATGCTGAAGCCACTCAGAAGGTCAGCCAGGATCTGTGGAGAGATAACGGAGAATTAACACTTCAGGTCAATGGTTTTTCATGAGAACCACAGGAAGTTAGACCGTTAATGTTGTAATGCTTCGAAAGGTTAGTCATGGCTCACATCAACTCCAGCCTACCAAATGGCCTTGATCCTTTGCAATTCACCAACCAGTGTAACAGGTCCACAGCAGACGCAATCTCACTGGCTCTACACTCATCTCTGAAACATCTGGATAACAAGGATATCTATGTCAGGCTCCTACATATTGACTACAGTTCTGCCTTCAACACCATAATTCCAAACAAACTCATCTCTTAAACTCTGACATTTAGGTCTCACTGCCCCTCTGTAACTGGATCCTTGACTTCCTGGCCCATAGACCAGAATCAGTAAGAATAGGTGACAGCACCTCCTCCACCTTCATCCTCAACACAGGTGCCCCACAAGGCTGTGTACTCAGCCTCCTACAATATTCCTTATACACTAATGACTGTGTGGCCAAATTCCAGCCCAACTCCACTTACATGTTTGCTGGCGACACCACTCTTGTAGGTCAGATCTCAAAAATGACAAGACAGAATACAGGAAAGAGATTGAGAACTTAACAGCATGGTGTAAGGACAACAATCTCTCCATCAACGTTAGCAAAACATAAGAGCTGTCACTAACATCAGGAAGCAGAGTGGAGGGCACGGCCCTGTATGCATCAATGGTGCTGAGATGGAGATGGTTGATAGTGTCAAGTTCCTGGGAGTGATGATCACTAACAATTTGTCCTGGTCCATCCACATCAATACGACAGTCAAGATACCACAACAATGTCTCTACTTCCTCAGGAGGCTAAGGAAATTCTGTATGTCCACATGGACTCTTTCCAATTTTTGTAGATGCACAATAGAAAGCATCTTATCGGGTTCCATCATAGCTTTGTATGGCAACTGCTCTTCCCAAGACTGTGAGAAATTACAGAGTTGTGAACACAGCCAGTCCACCACACAAACCAGCCTTCCATCCATTGACTCCATCTATATTTCCTGCTCCCTCTAGAAAGCAATCAACATAATCAAAGGCCACCCACCCTGGTTATACTCTCTTCCACCCTCTTCCATCAGGCAGAAAATGTAAAATTTTGAATACATGTATGAACAGATTCAAGAACAATTTCTTCCCCACTGTTATCAGACTTATGAGTGGACCTCTCAAATTCTTAATTCTGACCTCTCTCTCTGCACCTTCTCTGCAGCTGTAACACTGTATTCTGCACTCTGCTCTGCTACCCTGATGCACTGCCTGCCAGTACAACAAGTAAAACAACACTTTTCACTGTATCTCGGTACATGTGACAACAATAAATCAATCAATCGATTTTTAAGCAATTATGGAGGCAGGAAAATGGAAGGGGATAATGAATTGTGATAAGGTGGAGGCAATAAGTGATTACATTATAAAAAATGATCCTAAAAGGCAAAACGATACAATTAAAGAAAAAGAGGTGGATCTAGAGGAAGTGTAAATAGTCACAGCAAAAATATTTCCAGTAACTACTGTCCAAGAAAATAGGAGCAGTGCTTAATAATCAAAAATGATTGCATTCAATGTCCTTAATTTTTTTTCTCAAGATGTAAATGGTAGAGATAAATCCATCTTCTTCGTGACAAATAGCATCTCCAAGTCCAGTGCCATCCTGTGTTGGACAGATATTTGTCATTTCTTCACTGGTGCTGGGTTAACATTTTCTGCTGGAGCCAGGATGTAGCAGGCCAAACAAATGGCCCATTACATACTACTGCTGTTCACCAAACATTTTCCATCTATTACTAAGTAAGCTTAGGTTGTTATTGGGCTAGTAATCGAGAGGCATGGGCTATTAATCCAGAGATGTATGAATTCAAATCTCCAGTGGCAGTTTGAGGATTTTAATTTTGGGAAAAAACAGAAAAAAATAAACAGATGGTTTCAGTAAAAGTGACCATGAAACTGCAAAATTGTAGCAAAAACCCAAATGGTTTTTGACTATCCCCTTAGGCAAGGAAGCAGGTCATTCTCACGAGAGAATGAATTTAGAGTTGTATTCTAAGATTAGAAACTTATTAGTGGTGAGCGTGTGTCAGGTTTTGGTGCGACAATATTGCAATCATCTGTAAAAGGTTGTGAATGCTTCACACTTAGATGATCAAAATTAGCCCCGCCCCCTGCCCCCCACCCCCCAACAGCCTGCTCTTTGCTCAATCCCATTCCCAGGCACCAGAACGTTAATCTATCTCCAAGGCATTGAAGGTGGGATGACATTTGAGCCCATACAGCTGGATGACAATCAGGAGTTAGAACCTGGGGCTGTTTCTTTGTCCTCATTAATTCAAGGACACTGATGGACTGTAGTCAAAATCAGCACCCACTTTGTATCTATTTACAAATATGTCAAGATATGCTGCATTAACACCGTTCATGGTCTCACCCCTCTCTCTGTAATTTCCTTCAGTCCAATAGTCCTACAAATTATCTCCAATTCTGGCCTCTTGAGCGTTCCTGATTTCAATTACTCCAATGGTGACCATGTCTTCAGCAGCTAAGGCTCTGGAACCCCCTCCCTCAATCTCTCTACCTTATTTTCCTTCCTTACAATGCCCCTTACAATTACCTTTTTGACGACCTGTTACCTATTCTGCCTTAGTATCTCCTAATATCAGTTGGTGTCAAATTCTATCTTACAACATACCAGTGAGTACTTTGGGGCGTTTTACAACAATAAAGACACTATATTCATATTTTTGTTATGTACAGGTTCAATTGTTTTGAGGATTGGGTCCATTATTTTGTCTGCAAGATCAATGTTTTGTTGGATATTTATTCATTTTTTGTTGTAAATCATGACTATTTTTTCATTATGTTACAGGTCCATCCTTTGTATGTAATCCTAACAGAATTTATTCCTCCCAACTCATATGACTTTGCATACAGAGTATTAATATTGCAGATACTTATTCATTGGACCCAAGAACAGCCGCTCAGGCTCGATCTCGACCAAAGCTATTCTTTAAAATCAGACATTCCTGCCATAATGGGAATCATTGCAATCAATATGTTCCTAGCTTAATGCCTTAGGATGCCAGATGCCTGATCTGAACTCATCTATATCCAAAGTTCTTCTGTTCTACCCATCACATCTGTATTCACCCAATCTAAACTTGCATGAACAAAAACAGAAATTACTGGAAATGCTCAGCAGGTCTGGCAGCATCCGTGAAGAGAAATCAGAGTTAATGTTTCAGGACCAGTGACCTGTCCTTAAAAGCAGACCACTGAAACATTAACTCTGATTTCTCTTCACAGATGCTGCCAGACCTGCTAAATGTTTCCAGCAATTTCTGTTTTTGTTCCTGATTTACAGCATATACAGTTCTTCTGGTTTCTAAACTTGCATGAATTTATCATTCCAGTCTTTCAACCCCATGAAAAGAAAGGATTTGAAAACAAGGATACAAACTTTAGAACCAAGTAGTTCATAGAATCCATACTGTGTGGAAGCAGGTCATTCAGCCATCTAATCCACACTGACCCACTGAAGAGCATCCCAACTAGACTCACCCCCTATCCTAGCCCTGTAACACTGCATGTCACACAGCTAACCCACCTAGCCTGCACATCCCTAGACACTGAGGCAATTTAGCATGGCCAATCCACCTAACCTGCACATCTTTGGACTATGGGAGGAAACCAGAGCACCCAGAGGAAGTCCATGCAGACACAGGGAGAATGTGCAAACTCCACACAGACAGTCACCCGAGGGTGGAATTGAACCCGACTCCCTGGTGTTGTGAGGCAGCAGTATAACCACTGAGCCATCATGCCACCCTAGTTGCTCTACCAGGCTCAGTGGGTAAAAGGGATTTGGAAGCAGAGTTTTGGTTGGCTACAAGCTTCCAGGGGTTTGTACAAGGTGGGTCAGTCAGTACTGCATTGGAATCATCAAGACCTTAGATAACAAGAGCATAAATGATAGTTTTAGTAGCAGATAAGCTAGAGTCAGCTGATGTTATGGAGGTGGAAATGGGCAATCTTGTTGACGGTATGACTACATGGCCTGAAACTTATCTTAGGGTCAGATATGATACCTAGGTTGTAATCAGAAAGGTTTAATTCAGATATTGTAAGAAGGATGGAGCTGGTAATAGAGGTTTTGGCAAGGTCTGAAGACAATGTCTTGTGGTGCCGCATATACTGAACGCGGAAGTCAATGCATCGGCATCATTGGAGGGGATTTCTGTTCATCCAGTACAGCATGTCAGTCAAGACATGTGACAGTTCAGAAACAGCAGAGCGGTCCAAAGAGCCGCTGATGGGCCAGAGCTGGGTGTCAGAAATATACATGTGCAAAGTAGTCCTGAAATTTAGGATGATGTTGATGAGGGCGAGTACATAGATGAGGGGTTAAGGATGGAGTTAAGAGTTAAGTATCATGTCTATAAGAATAGCGCCAAGCCTGTGAAGTCACCCAGTTGGACAAGAGTAGAGAGCTGTTTGAAGAGGATGGTGCAGTCAGCCTTGTCAAAACCGCAGGCAAGTTGAGAAGGGTGAAGAGACATACAAGATGATCAGAGGATTAGATAGGGTGGACAGCGAGAGCCTTTTTCCTCGGATAGTGATGGCTAGCATGAGGGGACATAGCTTTAAATTGAGGGGCGATAGATATAGAACAGATGTCAGAGGTAGGTTCTTTACTCAGAGTAATAAGTGCGTGGAATGCCCTGCCTGCAACAGTAGTAGACTCGCCAACTTTAAGGGCATTTAAATGGTCATTGGATAAACATATGGATGATAATGGAATAGTGTAGGTCAGATGGGCTTCAGATTGGTTTCACAGGTCGGCGCAACATCGAGGGCCAAAGGGCCTGTACTGCACTGTAATGTTCTATGTTCTATGTTCTAAGGGATTAGTTTACTATTGCACATGTCGTTTTGTGACTTTGATTAAAGCTATTTTGGTACATAACAGCTGTAATTGCAAAGATACAAACATGAACTTGTGGGAAAGAAGGACACCAACATTCCCTCCAATTGGCACAACAGGTGGGAGTATCTGCTCACGCCAATCAGAATACAAATTCCTTAACTCTTGCATCCTGAAGTCACTGCCCATGCATAGACCTTGGAGATCCACATGGCAGACAAAATTAGGGGGAGCCTTAGGGCGGTGCATGTATGGAATGAGCTGCCAGGGGAGCTGGTAGAGCCAGGTACAATTACAAAAATTAAAAGACATTTGGACAGGTACATGAATAGGAAAAGTTTAGAGCGATATAGGCCAAACTCAGGCAAATAGGACTCAATCAATTGGTCGGCATGGACGAGTTGGACCAAAGGGTCTGTTTTCATGCTGTATGACTCTGTGACTGTGTGAAGTGGATGTGAAAGACAATATTACATGGAAGGACTTCGGAGAGGAAAGGGAGGCAGTAGTTGGAGTGGTAGATTGCAAGGTAGGGTCAAGAATTTTTTTTGATGGACAAGTATCGTGCTGAGATTGGAAGGAGAGGGGGCAAGGTACCAAAGGAGAACCATTACCAATACTAGCTAACAGGGGGACCAATGGGAAGTTGTGGGTCAACAGTTTGGAGGAAATGGGGTTGAGGGAGGAGGATGCGTGTCTCACAGACGTGATCCATTCCAAGAGGATATGAGAGGAGATGGGAGAGAAGCTAAAAAGCTTAGGGCTAGGACAGATGAGAAAACTTGGAGGGTGTTTAGGCATGATGTCGAGGTGCTGGTGTTGGACCAGGGTGGACAAGGTCAGAAAACACATGACACCAGGTTATTGTCCAACAGGTTAATTTGAGTTTTCACATCCTCGCTCCTTCTTCAGGTGTTAGTGAGAGAGGTAGTAACAGACACAGAATTTTAAGTAAAAGATCAAAGGATCACACCACTGATGAGGATGTATTAAACAAATCTAAGATGCTGTTAAATCTTTAATCAGGTAGAAGGTTTTGATTGATTAATATGTATATGTAAATCCCTGAATTCCTTTCAAGTCACTGTCCTGAGAGAACTAAAGGTTTTATCAGTGTAAATCTATGGGGTGAATTTGTATCTTCAGATACAGTCAGTCAATGTGGCGTTTTATAAATTCCTACTTTAGAAACAAAACTAGTCTAACGCCAAACCAAAACACAAACAGATTCTGAACAAGGCCTCACGCCTAACATGCATCGTCTGACCTAAAATGTCACATCTTTACACTGATAAAATCAGTGATTCGGGGATTTACATATACATATTAACCAATTAAGACCTTCCAGCTGATTAAAACTTTAACAACATCTTAGGTTTGTTTAATACATTCTCATCAGTGGTGTGACCCTTTTATCTTTTACTTATAAGTTGCGTGTCTGATACCACCTCTTTCACTGACGTCTGGAGGAGGAGCGAGGCTCTGAAAGCTTGTGTTTTCAAATAAACCTGTTGGACTATAGCCTGGTGTGTAATTTCTGACTTTTAGGCTGGTAGCTTCTGCAAGGCCTTGGAAACATCAAAGACAACCAATAACATAGTCTCAATCATAGTGACAAAGAAGTCAATGACCTCTTCACTTTTGTTGTAAGTCGGGATGGGGGGACCTGGTGAGAGGGGTTTAAGAAGGCAGTTTGTAGTGCAGAATGAATCTGGGGGTTATCTTTACATTCCAGGCAGAAAATGTGGAGACGTTGATGGGGTTTTCAGCAGGCTGGCAGCTGGAGAAGTGTCATAAGAGATAAAGGACAAAATGCTTGGCATTTAGGGTTTTGACAATGGCATTCTCAAAGAATGGGGAGACTTACTTTCCTGGGACAGTCATGGAAAGAGTGAGGGTTGGGAGATTGAATGAACAACAAGAAAAATAAGGGATTTGGTGCTGAACAAGTACTGGTGTCAAAGTTTTAACAGCCAGATGATACGATAGGAAACCAGACCTCCATCATTTGCTTAACTGTAGATGTATTTACAGAATTCAACATCTTCCTCCTTCCTAACCAAACCACAATGTCTCAGAAGTCTTTCTTTTATTCTATGTAAACTTTCCAAACCACAGATTTATTTATTCAACATATGGATACTGTAGTATTGGAACCAAGTGGACCTTATTGACTATGAGATCCTTGATTGGGGTTGTTAACCTGAGCCAATCAGGGAGCCCTGGCTGATAGAGAATGAACAGGGGATTCGGAGAGTCTCCTGACTTCAGGGACTGACTCCGAGAATGTACTGTGCACATGTAAATAAAGGGTGACTTGGTGACGGGATATTGGCCTTTGTACAGGTGCCCTCGCACAGTGCTGTAGGAAGCCACTATGACACATTTAGGTTTTGGGGTGGTGCACTCACTGTATCCATTTCTGAACCAGCGATCCACCAACTTCAGGGGCCTTGTGTGACTGTACTACTTATGTTGCTCCTTTTGGCTTTAGTCCTATGATTTCCTCTTTCTTTTGGCAGGGTACCACGATTACCACAAGTGAAATCCTTTGGCCCTGGCATTGCTGAAACAGAGTCTGGGTCTTGTTCCACTTCCTACCAAATGATGAAGTCACCTTTGTCATTTTCATTATGCACTTGAGAAACCATTCAACCATTCTCCCCTTTTACTTTTAAAAACTTATCACTATTCCAACTTAGGCTTATGTGCTTTCCCCATTTCTATTGATACAGGAGGCAGATGTATGTGCGTATGTCTGTTTTCATTTCTTATTTATCCTTGAAGCAGATCACTAACTTATCACCAGAGGGGCATCACTCCACATCAGGCAAGGCTAACCAAGTGTTTTCCTGATCTTACTGCTTGGCACAGACACAATCAAAGATTTGCAGGTTGATAATCAACCTGTTTCACAATATTACAAATGTACCTTCCTCAGCCACCAAGCCCTGGAGTGGGATTTGAACCTGTAGCTTCTGAGTCAGAGAGTGGGACACTACCCACTGTTCCATAAGACTTCCTTTTGGAAAATCACAGCCAAATGTGAAGTTCGGAACCGTGATTCAAGGTTTAAGAGAACTAACAATTGGGAATTGTGTTAAGTTTAAATCCATGATGCTGTGGTCGAAATCCACATCCCCAGAGATTAAGCAGATCCTTTGGTTACATTCTAATAACATTGCAGCCCTGAAGATATGCTCTCGTCACTTTTTCTTTTTATTGTTAGTCTGATCAATCTAACCAGAGTGAATTCTTTGGAGACTGCTTTTATGCCTTCAGAGCCATTCTCCACTTAAATGGCAACATAAAGACTTGGACAACTTCCCACATCTAAAGATGCAAGAGGCAGACAAAGCACATGCATAACGTCTATTTCCCACAGCTTCTTTCTTCCTAGAACATTAAGCTAGTCAGAAGCCTGAATGAGGCTAAAGTTTGAGTATCATCAATTATTGACCCAGAGTCTCTCCAGCTCTTAGCGCTAACCCGAGGTGTGTTGGAAGAATTTATAGATTAAGACTCAACCTGTTTGGCCATATTACATACACACGTTCCTTAACTGTCACATCCTAGTATGGGACTTAAACCCAAAGCATTCATCTCAGAGGCAGGGCCATTATCCACTGTGCCACAAGACGGCCCACCACTCCCTTGAGCTTTTATTGCCACCAAACACTTTATTTTATTTTTCTGTTATATTCATTATATATCATTCACTTTAAGAGAAACCTCAACACTGTGAACAGTATTTGAAAATGAAAAGCAATTTCACACCAAGAGTTTGTTTTATTTTCTTCCTCTGCAATGTTTACATTTTCGTCCTCCCTCTTTCATCAACATCTTTCTGGTTCCATGAATAGTGAGTGATCTGTTGCAGGTCATCACTCGAGTGGTCATTATTCATGTCTGAGCCTTCCTAATGAGTTGCCAGCTGATTATTTGATTGCAGGGGTCTATTCACAGCCAAAATGATTCCAGTCTTCAATCAAAACGCACACAATCACTTCCAGCAAGTGTCACTGGAGAACAATCAGGAGGAAGAACCCTCTATTCCAAACCCCTTGAGCCTGGAAAGAATTGGCTCTACTGTCTGCACAAATCCCTCCGACAAGTTAAGATGGGACACTTACATGTTTTTTGACATTGATTCCAGCCTAACTAATCTGCCTGTTAATCCACCATCAATCATATATGCCGGGTTACCATTGACCAGAAACTGAACTGGACTAACTATATAAATACAATTGCTACAAGAGGACATCAGAGGCTAGGAATACTGCAGCAAATAACTCATCTTCTGACTTCCCAAAGCCTGTCCACCATCTACAAAGTGCAAAGTCAGGAGTATGATGGAGTACTCTCCACTTTCCTGGGTGAGTGTAACTCAAGAACTTTGGCACAATCCAGGACAAAACAGTTTACCTCATTGGCACCACTTCCACAAACATTTACAGACATTCAGTAACAGCAGTGTTTACTATCTACAAGATGCACTGCAGAAATTCACAAAAGACCCTTAGACAGCACCTTCCAAACCCACAAGCACTACCATCTAGAAGGAAAAGGCTAGCAGATACTTGGGAACACCACCTTCGCAAGAATCCCCTCCAAGCCAATCACCATCATGACTTGGAAATCGGTCACTGTTCCTTCAGTGTCATTGGGTCAAAATTTTTGAATTCCCTCCCTAACAGCAATGTCAATCTACCTACAGAGCATGGACTGCGGTGGTTCAAGAAGGCAGCTCATCATTACCTCCTCAAGGGCAATTAGGAATTGGCAATTAATGCTGGTCCACCAGCGATGCCCCGATCCCAAAGGTGGAGTTAAGAAAACAATGCACTACCTTTGTCTGTAGACAGCCCGATTGAAGTCCTTACGTGAGACCACTCACCATAACTGTACGATTATGTCATTTTTGCTTTCAGATGCTGTAACTTGGACAGGCAGGGAACAGCAGGAGGACAGTGATGAAGGAGACACATTATCAATCATTCAGCCATTCTCAGCACCAACTCAGTTGCTGGCATGATGCACATTTCAAACTTAAGCCTTAGAGGCAGGAGCTTCATGTGGTGAGGCACAAGGATTCAGTGACTTGCCAGTAGGACAGGGCAAACTTGCCAGAGGGTGAGATTACACTCAAACTTGACTGCAGAGGACTTCAACAAGTCACACAGTGCCCTGAATTTGAGAAAACTACAATTCAATTGTGGTACGTCTCAGAGTTGACTTTTGATATCCACAAAGCAAAGTGTGCACAGTCAATAGTATACCACACAATGGGGGAAGCCTGCATGATGCTATGTGCTCAGTTTATCTGCCTCTTTTGCAATATAGAATTTTAATGCACTCCCTTAGTTCTTTTTTACTCTTAGGTGAGTTTGTGGGCATTGTTGATAAGGCTGGCATTCTTTGCTCACTCCTCCTTGCCTTTGAACTGAATGGTTTGCCAGGCTATTTCGGACGGCAGTTAAGAGTCAATCATGTTGCTATGGGTCTGGAGCCACCCATAGGCTGTGCCAAGGATGATAGTTTTACTTACTAGGGTATTAGTGAAGCAGATGGGTTTTATAGCAATTGACAGTGAGTATATGGTCACCATTAAACTAGATTTTAACTAATTCAAATTTCATTGCCTGCCATGGTGGGTTTGAATGCACAGCCCATAACACTGCCCTGGATTGCCAGCCCAGTCATATTACCACTGTCCCAGTGCCTCCTCTCTGCATATTGAGAGGTTTTGAAAATGTCAATTGCTGCAGTCAGGAAGAAGCCATAGAGCTCATGACCATTGTCAATTACACAGTCACTGTGGATATCCAGCTGACAGCTCTTCTCTCCCTCCTCCCTTTCCCAGCAGCTTGCACTCTGTATGCCCCTGCTCATTGTTCCTGCCTTGCTGTACTTCAAAGAATATAGCCACTGTACTCCTGTCTGGTAGGAATTTTATTTTTCCAGAATCCTTGAAGTCAGGAAAAAGTCCTTCCAATACCTGATCCTGAATACCCCAGGGACTTCAACAACTTTCAACAACTCCAGAAACCCCCAAACACATTCACAATCACAGCTCAAGACAGCAGAAATCAACCAGCAATCAAGCAGAAAAAAATCAATGATCCCTCTCAGTATCACTGGTGTGAGGTTTGGGGGGAGTGATGGGGAAGGTCATTTGCGCTGCTGTTCAGCTGTGTGTGTTTAAAAGAGGGATTTCACTGGAACACTAGGCTTCAAAATGGTAGCATTTCCTTCAAGCACTCATTGGAGTCAAAGTCATCCTAATGTGTATATATCCTGCCACTGCATCCTGTGTGTGCTAAAACCCTCACCAAAATGGCATCCAGCATATCTGGCACTAGAGGTTTGCATGAGTATGTGAGCATGGCCACTGTGGACATCATTTTAGTGGCAAAAAATACTCACAGTATTCATAAAACAGGCACCATGGAGTCAAATATCATCAGCAATATACACAAGAACATACCTTGTATACATCCTGTTCACAACTTGGCAGCAAATTACTACAATTAGCAAGTAGGCTTAGATTAAAGACAATAGTGACCACACATTACTGCTATATAGCAGTTTTTTGAACTGCAGGATTCAGTGTAAGAACAGATTACTACAGTAAAGAAATATAGGGTGCACCCTGGTAATACATTGACCAAACATTTCTGGGAAATCATTGCTAGCCCATTGTTGATATTGCCCAGTAATTTATGGATGGGCTAATGGAGGGGCAAAGGGAAGGAAGAAATACCCCATGAGGTGATAATTGCCATAAACTTTGACCACTGGTCTCACAAAGTCCATAAGTCACACCCTTGATGTTTTGTCTATACTGAGAAACTGTTGTAGAGATGAGTAAATCTCGCTACTATCATTCAGGCTGCAAACTCACATTGCAATTATTCCTTTGAGGGTTTGGGTTATAAGGGCTGTGTCCACCCCACCTCCTACATCCCAGGGTGGAGCGAGCGGTGTAAGGAAATGGCACTGACACCCACCTTCCTGTTGGTCATGGCCTTGCACTGTATCATTACTGGGTGTTGCTCAGTAGGGGAACGCATATAAGAGTCACTGATCATGCCACAACCTGGCAAATTGTGCCCACAATGTGCTTAAAGTTGGTCACATTCTGCAATAGACCATCCAACTATTTTCGTACTGTATTATTACAGCATTTAATCTCCAAGCTCACTGGCTAAGTTACCTGCCCAACACCTCCATCCTCCATCCCCAATCTATTTCCTTCAATTTTCCCCGCTCATGTTGTTCTCCTCTCACTTGTTCTCAGACTGACTCCACCACATCTTACAGGTGACCAAGGCACATGAATCCCATATCTGCCAGTGCTCCCTCACCGACACTTCCCCAAGCCTAACCTCCCAACAGGTTGGACTCAGACGACAAGCCCAATATCACAACTCCCTCAGTTGACCCCTGGTGGCAGCAGCTTGAAGCATGGCATGTACGAATCTGGCAGGAGGTTGGGAAGGAAATGCTATGGAGGTAGGACAAGGAACTGAGGTGAATGCTACTTTGTTTGCCCTCCTCGTGCATGCAATCTCCTCCTCTTCCTAAAGCAACTCCAAAAGCCACCTCCACATCAGGCCCCATTCCTCCTCTGCCTCTCCCCACATTCAAAGTGTGCCCTCTGCAACTCCTGCTGTCTCTTGAGTTGCTGTGGACCTGTGAGAAATGAAAACAAAATGTTACATGTTAAAGGAGGTCCAGTTGTCACACAGCATCATCACATTCAGTGTACAACACTGGCACAGACAAAGCAGCTCAAGCCGCCTCACATATTCCAACATTTTCCCTTTCAAAATTCCTTTACCTGCCCTGCAATAGAAAGATAATGCAGCCCATGGAACACACATGGAGTTCCCACGTCTCAATGCCCCCTTTTTATACTGCCTCAATCATCTTTATATTCTGGCAAGAAGACAATACGCCAGAACGTGACGCTCACCTTACCTGAGTCTAATCCCTTTGGAGTCCAGGCTATCCCTTGTAGTGGAGGGATGTGTTGGTTAAACTCACTCAAGAATTACCCACCTCAAGCCTTCGCCCATAATTGCTGGGTGTTTTGATTCATCTTCCTGTACACAGACAGAAACAGATAGGGAAAGCAACACGTTAGTTGCTGAGTACTAATGGGACACACTTTTCATCCATTCAACTATGTTTTCACTTGTTACCTGGATAAAAAGGTACAAAATGGATCACCTCGGGAAGGCGAGCTGTCACCACGACAGTGCAGTTTTTACAACTCACTTGACTATGGAATTCAGCCATCCATAAGCAACTTTCAGGAAAAAAAATACTTATTGACGTGCAAAAATATTTTTACCCAGTAAACTATACTTACCTTCTCAGCTCTCGTAAGACCATTAGACTTCTTTCGTGCATCAGTCCATTGTCCGTGGAATCATGGGTGTTACAGTGGAACTCACTGACAGTTCTGTTTGTGATTGCATGATGGTTGATTTGATTTCTCGTTCTCCGATCGACCCAAACATTTCATAAAAACCTGGTCTAACAGCTTCTGCTGGTCATCTTTACATCTGACTGGTCTTTCAAGGGTGTTCTGTGAAGAATTGCATAGGCAAACACTGTCAGTTACTTTCGACTGCCTGGCATCATTTTAGTCACTTCCTAACGTTACTCTCAGTGAAACATGCCGTAATGGAGTCGAATTTTCAGTTATTTACAGTGCACTGCAGTTGGCCTGGTTGACAACTGAGTGAAAGGTTCCTGAGATACTTGAGGCTTCATCGACCCTGCCACACCATTATCAATACATACTGGCAGCCATTCAAGGTACAAAACTAATCCAGTCTCAAGAGTGAAGTAAAACAAAAATCTAATTCGCAAGGCTCCAGCAATTTTTAAAGTACTAGTACAATAGATAAATGACAAGATGTATCACAGCAACACATCACAATAGTAAGTAAATGCTGAGGCTATAGTCTGCACCGTGGCAACACGTTATTATAGTAAGTATACAGACTGAGGCTACATGCTTCATAACAACACATTACTTCAGTAAATTATCACACAAACCCTGTAGGGTATGTCACATTAAATTATTACTACAATAGCTTTTACTACAGTAAGTATTCAACACTGATATTATTTGATGCATGATAGCATTACATTACTACAGTAACTAAACCTACTTGGGCTGTAGGGTGCATCAAGTATACTGAATGCTGCAGTAAGTAAATGTACTGATTGGCAAAAGGAGAGGTTTTTTTTCACTCAGAGAGTGGTTAGAATGTGGTCACAGCAAGAGCTTAGATATTTAAGGAAGGAAACCAGATGACTACATGAAAGACAGAGATACAGAAAGAAATTATCACAGGCTGAAGTGAGCTAGGTGGAATGAGGGGAGACCCATGTGGAGTATTAACATCGTCGTATGTATGGGCTGAATAGCCTGTTTCTGTGCTGTACAGTCAAATTAATTCTGTGTACTGACGCTACAGTATACATCATAGCCACATGTTACTACCGGAAGCAGGGAGAGTCTCAACCATACATGCAGGAATTAAAAATAGAGGCTAGAGCGTGCATCATTGCATTGCGTTACTGAGGCGTGTGAACCTACTGAGGCAATGAGTTGCTTTATGACAACAAATAACTGCATCAGAAAATAAACTCAGCTTATAGGGTGAATCATGGCAACATGGGCAATAAACCTTGAGCTAAGAACAGCATTGTAACAAACACGTTACTCCAGTAACTAAAAGTAATGCTGGTAGATGATGCATCATAGCAACATCTTAGCACAGTAAATAAATGGACTGAGGTTGCAGGTAATATCATTGTAACACCCTACAGGAGTCAGTAAACATATTGTGCCTATAGCACTGGCATCCTAATAATACATAAACTACATTAATTAAATGTACCAAGACATTATGGCATACACTATAAGATACTAACTCTACAGGCTGCATCAGGTTAAAAGATTACTGGAGAATGTAACCATACTGGGTCAATGGGACTGTCACCGAAATGCAAAAACTGGAAAGCTGAGGCTAAATGAGATATTTCATTTCAAAAAATCACTAAAGTAGGTAAAGATACTGATGCAATAGGGTGCATTGCAGCAACACATGGTTACAGAATGTGAAAAACTGCATCTATATGTACTGGTTCCCCGATCAACTGAAGCAATGAGGATATCAATTCCAAAAGCATCACAGCAACACAGTAAATAAATATACAAAGGCTATAGGGTGCATCATCAATAGACAACATCATGTAAGTAAAGACACCAATTGGGGAATGAGACGAAACCTCTTCATTCAGCGAGTAATTTGACCTTGGAAATGGTTGAGGCAAAATAGCTTAAATGCTTACAAAAGGAAATTAGATGACTGCATGAGACCTGCTTGAAGGCTTCAATGAGTCAGATGGAATGGAAGAAAGCCTATCTGCAGTATAAATACCAGCACAGTTGGGCTAAATGGCCTGTTTCTGTTTCTACTGCAGGTCATAGCAAGCATTGTATAGCAAAATTTTAATGCAGTAAGTAAGAAGATTGGGTCAGATGGTGCATCACCATAATACCAGCACAGCATTATATAATGCAACATAGCAATATTTGCTCTGGTTATAATGTATTACTCAATAAATCAACATATTGAGGCTGTAGGTTCCCCAAGGCTGCACAATACTACAATGTGAACATATTGAGACTGTAGGAAGTAGCTTGCTATGACAGAGAGTAAACACGGTGACAGTATGGAGTTCGTCATTGGCAACATATTAGCATACCAGCTGAAAACATTGATGCTCAAGACAGCACTGTGACAGCATTATAATGAGGCATTGGGACTCATCAGGGTCTCACATCACTGCAGTAAATGATCATTGGTACAGGGGGAGGCTAATCAGCATCTCAAGCCTAGTTGCACCATTTATTGAGACTGTGGCTGATCAGCATCTGAATTCCATCCAGTTACCCCACTCCAAAACCTGTCACACGTCAACAGGGGAGGCAATGGCCTAGTGGTATTATCGCTACACTGTTAATCCAGAGACCCAGGTATAATTCAGGGGGCCTGGGTTTGAATCACACAATGGCAGATGGTAGAATTTGAATTTAATAAAAATCTGGAATTAGGAATCTAAAGATGACTATGAATCCATTGTCAATTGTCAGGAAAACCCATCAGGTTCACTAATGCTCTTCAGGGAAGGAAACTGCCATCCTTACCTGGTCTGGCCTACATGTGACTCCAGATCCACAGCAACATTGCTGACTCTTAACTGCCCTCTGGGCAATAAATGCTGGTCTAACCAGAGATGCCCTCATTCCATGAATGAATAGTACACATAAATTTCAAATGATCAACTAGTGAGAATCTCTGGCTTTATGTGGGCAAGAATTGCATCCCTTACGGCCTCTGATTTTAAGCTTGTTCTTCAGTTTCAGTGAAAAATGTTATTTCTTATTTATCCAGTCAATTCACATCAAAATTCCATGATCATCTATACCTCAAACCCTCTATAAATCTGGGAACAAAAGTTTAGCTTACACTGCTTCATTTTTTCTTCATTCATTCACGGGATGAGGATATTGCTGGCTAGGCCAGCATTTATTGCTCATCCCTACATACCCAGAGGGCAGTTAAAAGTCAAACACATTGTTGTGGGTCTGCAGTCACATGTAGACCATACCAGGTGAGGATGGCAGTTCCCTTCCTTAAAGGGCATTAGTGAACCAGATGTGTTTTGCTAACAATCAACAATGGTTTCATGATCATCATTAGACTCTTAATTCCAGATTTTTTTTAAAAATTGAATTCAAATTCCACCATCTGCTGTGGCAGGATTTGAACCCAAGTCCTGAGAACATTACTGGTCTCTGGATTAATAGTCCAACAATAATACCATTAGGCTATCACTTGCCCTCATACCCTAACCTTTGGAAACCTGGTGGTATTCCAATGAACGTGCACTGCACTCCTTCAAAACAACATGTCTTTTCTGAGGTAATTTCCACCTGAGACTATGGATGTCATCATGGCAACATATTATAACAGCCAATGAAGATACTGAGATTCTCTGATCGATGATCACAATAAATAAACACATCGAGATGGAAGGTGCATCCCTAGCAATGTGACAATATTACTCCAGTAATAGGATAAATTGAGGCTTTTGTTTGAATCACAGTCACGTAGAACTAGAGTAAATCAGCTTACCGAGGCCTGAAGGGGTAATTCTCTGACCTGATCCTCAGCAAGGAATAATTTATGAGATGTCTGTGCTTCAAAAGGGTGCCTCTCTGAAAGCTGCCACCAATTGTACCCACAGCTACTACCTCAGAACAGGGCTTGCACTGCATTTCCATTGGTTGTAAAGGAAACTGTGACTAGGAGCTTTCAAGCATCCAAAGCTTTCCAGGCTGGAGCCGTCTGCAACATCTTGCAATTCACTGTCACAGTTGAGTGACAGACAGTACTGATGATCTCTATTCATTCAGAGGTAACTACCTTTCATTTTTTTTCCTACGAGAGCTAACAGAGATTTCTATTCCCTCAGACCAGTGTTTGACCATACATTAATGTTCAGTGAACTGGCAGCAATTTTGATGTCTTAATTTTTCAGCAGTTCACCATACCATGTGTATGTCAGACCAAAGGCTGGTTAACTGGCAACAAATGTTGTCCGTTGACCACATTGCTTGTAACTCCAGTGTGCAACCCAAGCACAATGCACAAGCAAAGCCATGCTACTACATGGAATCTGATGGAACAATGTTTCCACTGCCAGAATCCTTCAAGAGAAGCCCTGTATTACTCAGTAGGGAGGGTGTCAAGATTCATTGTAGTTCCAGGCAGGGATTACTTGGCCAATGGGAGGGAACAGTCCTTCACTAACTATATATTAAGTAACTCAGGAACAGAAGACACCTAGAATTATTAGACTTCAGAAAGAGGCCGTTCTTTCCACCAACAGGCTCTTCGAATGAACATTTCATTAATGCCATTTTCCAGCCTCTTTCCTGTAAACCTGCACTTTGTAACTTCTCAATAACAGTCTAGGTCTTTTTCAAATATATTGATTGAAGCTGCCTCCACCACAGTCTCCAGATATTCAATCCTAGCCACTTACTGCATGCAAAAGCTTTTCCTCATATTGCTTTTGTCTCTTGCCAATTATCCCAATTCTGTGCCTTTTTGTCCTTGCACCTATTGGAAGAGGCAACAGTTTCTCTCTGTCTGCTCTGTCCTCATGGTTTTGAATTATCTTTACGAATTCTTCTCGGACTTATCTTCTTCAAGGAAAACAGTACCAACATCTCCAATCTATCTTCATAACTGAAATTACTTAAAGTTCCTCATCCCTGGAGCCATCCTTGCAAACCGTTTCTCCATTGTCTCATGTGACCTCACATCCTTCCTGGAATGTGGTGTCCAGAAATGAACAATATTCTAGCGGAGGCTGAATTAGAGTTTTGTACACCAGAAGGAGGAGGCAGCTAAGGTAAAATGGAAATAATCTCAGCAACCCCTGCCTGGTGGCCTGTACATCAAAAACTCTGCCTCTGCAACACCAATTCCCCACTCCCCAAAATACCCACACTTTACCTTCCCTCGGTCACTGACCAGCTATTGAGCCCAACATCAAGGAAAAGTTGCCACATAATAAGTATTCGAAACCAACCTTCTAAATAAAAGCATTTCATGGTGCATACAAAATTCAACTGATTCATTCATTATGGGTTATCCTTAGGAGTTGTCTTTCTTTTGCCATTTTCTAGGACTAGTGCTCCAATGCAATACAAACTCAGTGGCAACAGCATGGCATCTGACTTTCATTGGAGGAGACTGCAGATGGCCACCAAGGATGACCTCAAAGAGCTTTGAGTCTAGAAGGCCTAGCTGTAGACCATAACACTTTAGTGTGGAGAGCAGTCTGGGTTGGCTTGCTGACCAGCATCCACAGGACTGCCAAAGAGTGGCCCGAATGCTGCTATCCTGAAAGGGTACCACACGTCTGTGCCCACACAACCAGTGCCCTTCACTGGGATGGCATCTCAGCACTCTTATCTGGTTGAGTGCTGTGGTTGGACTGCCTTTGCACACCGAGATCCACAGCCATCTGGCAGGATCTCAAGTTGTTAGCAAGATGACTTGCATCATTTCAGGACTCCACATCAACTCAATGCTGCTTGTGCTAGAATGGAAGCTGTGACATTGGCCATTGTGTTGGCTCCATAATTGTGCTGATAGAGCTGGCCACCACTTCCAGACCAGAGAGGATGAATCCTAGGCTCTGTGCATACCCATTGGTTTTCTTCTGTAAGCTGCTATTGAAATGCTCACCTGAGTCCTCCATAACAGAACTCATGTGTAACTACACTCTTTGCAGAGTTGGAACCTGTGCATCCATCCTCCCCAAACCTGTGTGCACACCACTCATGTTCAGTGTCCTGCCAAATGCAAATCGCACTTCGATTGTTTCCTCAGTAAATGTGCAATGTCAATATCTCAGCTTGTAGCCATGAGAGTGAATTGAGTGACAAGACTGAGTCTTCATCACCACTTTCTTCTTGCTGTTCCTCCACTTCCTGGTTAAGTTGACCTTCTTGTATATCTGAAAGGAGAAATGCACAAGGGTAAGGTTGTGGTGCAAAAAGAGGGAATAGGTGCACCATCTGTACCATATATATCTCTCTGAGGGGGCGGGAGAAGGGGAAGGAAATAGGTAGATTCAGAGTAAATCCAGAGACCCAGGTAATGTCCTGGGGACCTGAGTTCAAATCCCAGAATCCAGATGATGGAATTTGAACTCAATTTAAATCTGGCATGAAGAGTCTAATGATAATCGTAGAATCACTACAGTATAAAAGCAGGCCGTTTAGCCCATCGAGTTCACACCAACCATCGAACAGCATCCAACCCAGAACCACACTTCTATCTTGTCCCCACATTTCCCATTGCTAATCCACCTAACTGCACATCACAGGACACTATGGGCAATTGAGCATGACCATTCCACCTAACCTGCACATTGTTGGACTGTGGGACGAAACCCAAGCACCCTGAGGAAATCCATGGAGACACAGGGAGAATGTGCAAACACCACACAGACAGTCACCTGAGGCTGGAATTGAACTCAGTTCCGTAGTGCTGTGAGGTAGTAGTGCTAACCACTGAGCCACCACGCTGTCCACATGAGCCACAATCATGAAACCATTGCCAATTGTCAAGAAAAGCCCATGTGGTTCATTAATGTCCTTTAGGGAAGGAAACTGCCATCCTTATCTGGCCTGGCCTACATGTGACTCCAGACCCACAGCAACATGGTTGACTTTTAATTAGGGATGGGTAATAAATGCTGGCCTAGCCAATGATGCCAACATTTCATGAATGAATAAAAAAAATGTTTGGAGAGACACTGGTGTAGCAGTTCGGAGGCACAGGCTATGCGGATACCAATTCAAATCCACCACAGTAGGTGGTTGAATTTAAATTCAATTAATAAATCATAGAATCCCTACAGTACAGAAGCAAACCATGTGGCCCATTGAGACCTACACCGAACCCTCCAAAGAGCATCCCACACAGACCAACCCCAACCTCATAACCTTGCATTTCCCATTGCTAATCCACCTAGCCTGCACATCCCTGGACGCTATGAGCAATTTACCATGGCTAATCCACCTAGCCGGAACTTTGGGAGTACCCTGAGAAAACCCATGCAGACACAGGGAGAATGTGAAAACTCCACACAGACAGTCACCCAAGGGTGGAATCAATCCCAGGTTCCTGGTGCTATGAGACAGTAGTGCTAACCACTGAGCCACCGTGCTGGAATTGAAAGCTAGTCTCAGTGATGGTGACTGTTAAACTATCATTGCTGATGGTAAAAAGCATCTGGTTCACTAATGTCCTCACCCAGGCTGGCCTACATGTGACCCCAAGCCCACAACAACATAGTTGACACTTAACAACACTCAGAAATGGCCTAGGAAACCAGTCAATTCAAAAGCAATTAGGGATGGGCAACAAATCTTTGCCTTGCAAGTGATGCCAGTGATTCCATTAAAGAATAAAGAAAAAAAATTGAAAGAAATAGGGGGAAAATGCAATGTGGAAGAGACAATTAGGGAGAGAGAATTGAAAATATCCTCACCTTTGATGGTTTCAGCACCTTCACTTGTCATGGCCTGAGCAATGGCAATCAGCACTGTCTCCTCCTCAGGATATGCAGTGCATCTGCTACTGCCTCCGATTAATTGCTGCCAACTCTGGTTTTGTGTCACATTCTCCTGTAAAACAGAAGTATCTCACTGAGTGTCATACAGTCTCTGTGAATGATGTGGCTGCCATGGTTCAATATTTGTTTGTGTATGCAAGATTTGAAGATTGGGATTTTAGCCTTGCAGCAGTGTGTGGGTTTGATGCAGCATATAAACACGAGGTCAGAGTCTGAAATGATGGAGGCAGTTGGTAAATGACGGGGCTGAGGTGAAGTGATCAGTATCTGAGACTATTGCTGCATTTGGCAGGATATGGCATTTGATGATACATTCACTTCTACCACTCATATGATGTCATTGGACATCCTACGGCACTGTGACATCCAGCTCCTCAGAGTTTGACTCTTGGCATTGTGCTCCAAAGCTACCTGTTCTCACCTCTTTCTAAGAATGTGCATGAGCCTTTGTAGTTATGGTACATCCCCATTGATACCCTGGGATTTCCATTGACCAGAAGCCTAATTAGTCCTGTATATATAATGGGGATACCGCAGATCAGAAATTGGAAATTCTGTGGCTAGTAATTCATCTGCTGACTCCCCAAAACCGATCCAGCATTTTCAAGGCACAAGTCAGGACTGTGCTGGAATATTTTCTATTTGCTGAATCAATGCAGCTCCAACAACACTCAAAGGAGTTTGATACCATCCAGGACAAAGCAGTTCACTTGATTAGCACACCATCCATCACTTTCAAAATTCACTCCCTCCAACCAAATGCACAGTAGCAGTAGCATGTACCATATACAAATGTACTGCAGCAACTGACCAAGACTCCTTTAACAACACCTTCCAAAGCTGTGACCTCTAGCACCTAGAAGGACAAAGGCAGCAGATACATGGGAACGCCATCATCTGCATATCCTCCTCTAAGCCACGCATCACCTTGACCCAGAACTATAATTGTCGTTCCTTCACTGTCATTGGTCAAAAACCTAGAATTGCCTGCTTCTTAGTAGCACTGGGGGCTTGGCTACACTACATGGACTGCAGCGGTTCAAGAAGACTGACTGTACCTTTCACAAGGGCAATTAAGGATGTGTGACAAATGCCAGCTCACATCGCATTTAGAAAATTCTTCTCTGAGCCTCATACAAAAACTCCATGTAAAAATCTGAAATACTTGAAACCTGCTTTATCTCGTGCTGTGTCATTCTTTTCCAGGTCAGATTCAGGTCATAGAGGACTCCTGGGGCCTACACCACCTCTTTAAGAGGTACAGGTTAACAGTGAGTAGTGTAAGCTGGCTTTAACTGTTGCTAGCCACTCCTGGTAACCATGCACACATAGTGCTTCCCCTTCTTCAATGTAGTTTGTGATCACATTTCTGCAAATTTAGACAGAGCTCCCAGGAAAGCCACTACAATGATTTTGTTCTGTCGCAGTCCAAGTTCTTTCGATTTGCAAGCACCTAAAACAGGCAGCAATTGGAGCCTTCAAACTTCAGTGGGCTGAGCTTCTGCAGTTACATCCATCCCATCACTGACACTGCCTATTACCATCTCTGTAAATCAGATAACTTCACTTCTGTCTCTGCTCATCTGCTGCTGAAACTCTCAATCAGGTCTTTGATATAATTAAACTTGACTATTCCAACTCACTGGGCTCCAGTAACCTACTGACTGGAAACTTGAGGTCATCCAAAACTCTGATGCTTGCATTTAACTTGCATCAAGTCCCAGTCACCTCTGCTCAATGACCTACATGGACTTCCAGTCAAGCAACATCTTAATCTTGAAATTCTCATGCTTATCATACAATAGTGTGGGAACAGGCCATCCAGCCCAGCCAATCCTTCACAGATCAGCCCACCTAGACTGTCCCTGTAACCCTGCATTTCCCATGGCTAATCCACCTAGCCTGCACATCCCTGGACACTATAACATGGCCAATCTACCTAATCTGTAAATCTTTGGATTGTGGGAGGAAACCAGAGCACCCACAGGAAACCCACACAGAGTCACCTGAGGGTGGAATTGAACCCAGGTCCCTGGCACTGTGAGGCATCAGAGCCAACCACTGAGCTACCATGCCACCCTGCCATGCTTGGTTTTAATTATATCTTTCTGCAACCTTGCTCCTCCCTCTGTGATCTCCTCCATCACCGCAACACTTCAAGATATCTGCACTCATCTAACTTTGACCTCTTTAATTGCTGTCATATCACTGGCTGTGCAATCAGCGGCGTAAGCCCAATCTCTTGGATCCCCTCGGCCTCTTGACTTTACTTTCTGCCATCAAAGTGCTCCACATAACCTATCTCTTTGACCAGCTTTTGGTCATCCATTTCGCTCCCAAGTGTTGTTGATAGATGTCCCTGTGAAGCACATTGGGGAGTTTCATGGTGCTAAAGGCACTATATCAATAGAGGTTGTAGTTTGCCATTGGTACCCATTGGAATTCTGACCCAGATAACTGACAGTGCTGCAATGATTGCCATATGTATGATTGGCACACTGAAGATGCACCACAGATGCCTAGTTCAGGGGATACTAGGTATCCAGGCTGGTCCTGGTGGCCTGGGTTCTTCACAGCATTGCCAAGCAATAATCTTTGAACCCACAGGAAGACTATGGTGCAATGAACAGATTGCAGAGGATTCTGAAGAGAGGAGGAGGGAGGTGACTGAATACCAACTGCCCCAGATGTCAGTCATGTACTTGTTAATGCAATGTCTACCAAGGCTGGTTTAGTCAAACCTTCTCATAGCTACATGTTCCTTTCAGCCAACAACCCCTTGCAAATCACTGCACCCCCACATTAATCGAGGTGAATTCAATCTCTTGCTATTTGTCATCAAGAAGGGTAAAAGCCAACAAATGAGAATGGGCAAGAAAATAAAGTAGTACAAACTCAAAACACAAAGAGTGGAAATTTCAAAATATCATAATTTTTGCATGCATTCATGTGAATACTCTTTTACAATACTAGGCCTTAGTCTATCTTCTCTACTATTTTGGCTTCACCAGAGGCACAGGCAGGCCATGTAGATCCACATGTCCTGACTGCTGAGACACTCTGGACCGGCAATATCCAGTTTTGGGTACCCATGCAGGCCTCACCACATACTACTGTATGTCTTTGTATGTACTGTATGTACCCCTGTATCTCTTTGGGCAGCAGCCAAACTCAGCCATTGAGATTTGAGGTAACATGTCAGGTACTGACTAATGTGGGGGTGATGGAGAAGATGAGATGCTCCACAACTGTCCCTACCACCATTGTCTGCCCTTGTTCACTTGTTAGCAGGTGAAAAGCCAACTATCTGTCTAACTGAACCTACCAAATTGCAAGTATCTGCGTGGGTGCATGGTCTGCATAAATCCTGTGACGGTGTTTCTTCAGAATTGAACCAATTTCCCCCTGAGGTTCCATGAGTCCGCACAGTCCTGCAGCAAATGTGAAGACCCTGATGGAGAGAAAAGATATGACTTAGACCCTTCCAAGTAAGTCAGGAGGAAGTCATCATTCTGAACCTGATCAAATTTCACTCACTGTTGAAATCAAGTCCGACATGACAGTCACTGATATCTTATTGTTTCAACAGGAAGCTGGGAGTTTCCCATCTCCCAGTGTCTGAGGGTCAGGGATGCTGAAATGCCAGCACTTTCTCGTTTGAAGTTAGCAGTTGGGATTTTGTAGAGAGACACTTGTTCTTATTTGAATGTCCTATGCTCTCTTCTCCTGCAATAGGAAGAAGAGCAAAGTTATTCATGATTGCAATGGCAGATGCCCCAGCAATGGATGCAATACCTTTGGTGTGGGTGAGGAATAAGACAGTAGAAGGGTGAGGTTGAGTGTCAATAGTAGATGGTTCGTTGGGATCATGGGAATGTGCGCACAAATAGTGGGTGGGTGAGTGTGAGGAGCAATGGGATAAGGTCAGCTTGACAAGGAAGAATGAAGGAGTGAAGTGATTGACATAGGGGAATGTGCAACCGTACTCACCATTCCTGACCCTCATTAGATTCGAAAACACTTCCTGCACTGAATTCAGAATTGTATCATGATGTCACTGTTCCTGTCCTCTTGGACCACACCTCCTGCCAATGCACCTTTGTGGCAACAGCACGTTCCCTTTGTTTGTCACTGAGGGACAACATCTCCCTCACCTTTCCTCTCAGCAGTATGTCAAGGGAGGCATCACAGACAGGGAGTGCACTAAGATGGGAACACAGATGGGGAGTACATTAAGATGGGAACACACTTAGGGAATGCACTAAAGGAGGCATCACAGACACGGAGTGCAGCCTTTGCCTGTCCTGAAATTGCTGCCACTCCCTGGATTCTCTCGCTTCCAATTCCAGACTCTTCCAAATTCCACTCTTAGATTGGCCTTTCAAATTCCAGAGTTGAGATTGCTCATTGTGCATCTCCAATGGGCGTACTGCTGGGCTTTTGGTGCCAAAGCTAAAAACAAAAAGATAATGAGCATGCTGTGGTAAAATGTAACAGGCAAAATGAGTTTACCTCTAGAGGGAAAAACACATACAAACCAGTAGGAAACCCGTACAAAACCGGATCAAGATCTCCTGGTGTGTTCTGGTTTCGGCCTGGTCAGGTCTGGATTTATACTGGAGGAAACCATGGACTGGCCATTCTATTGGTCAGAAATCTGGTAGCAGTAGTTTCATGCCTTTTCAGCACAGAATCTGATTATACCATACTAGACCTTATATTGCATCTTCAAGTCAATGTGTATGCTTGTATATAAACTCCAGTAATGTTCATCATCTCAGTTGTCTTTCCCTTTATTTTCAAACATCTCCTGACCAATCACTCCGAACCTTGACTCTCCACTCTCACAGTTGCTGTCCCCACCCCCACAGTCCCTGTCCCAACCACTTCCCATCCTCTCA
The DNA here is from genome assembly GCF_021869965.1 of Rhincodon typus. NCBI lineage: Eukaryota > Metazoa > Chordata > Chondrichthyes > Orectolobiformes > Rhincodontidae > Rhincodon > Rhincodon typus. The sequence continues at coordinate 7,310,845 of NC_063368.1, forward strand.
GCCTGGCAGCCCTTTCTGCTGTTGTGAGTATTGGTGAGAATTGTCTCTACCCACAGTCATGTACAGCTCCTGGCCTGACATTCCACCCTCACAGATCCTGTGTGCACTGTGCACCCCAAACTCTATTATTGTTCAAATAAAACTAAGATACTGGAAATCTGAAAGACAGGAATTGCTGGAGAAACTCAGCAGGTCTGGCAGCATTTGTGGAGAGAGAGAGAGAAAGCAGAATTAACATTTCAAGTCCAGTGATGAAGGGTCTGAAGGAGGGTCACTGGGCCTGAAACTTTGAGTCTGCTTTCTCTCCACAGATACTGCCAAACCTGTTGAGTTTCTCCAACAATTTCTGGGCAGGTTTTCTGTGACTTTGTGATTGCTTTGTTTAAATTCTTAGTAAGTGAAAAAAATAGCAAAGCCACATTGTCGTTGTGGCACCATTCATTTCATTTCAGAATTAAATATCAAAAACTCAAATACAAGTGACTGCAAATGAAATGTCAACACCAATGTCAATGTGTATGTAATGCCTGTGTGTGATTATGTATATGTGCATACAACTGGTCCTTGTGTGTGATACATTAAAACTCACGATCAGCCAGTCTTATAGCATAGAACAATAAATCTCAATTCATTCATAATAATTCAATCTGAAGGAAATGAAATCTGCAATATCCACCCAGTTTAGAGCTACATGATTTGTCAATTAAGGATTATAGCATATACCTTGAGTAGATGTCAGGAGGGTGTCCTGTACAGACTCCTAAATGTGTGACAACACTCCCAGATTCCGGCTTCTTGAATGGCAGAGTGTCCTCTATCAGTACCTCGCTGACAATGAGCACACAATTACCTTGTAAAGTCAGAATACTGTCTAGCTATACAGGAGGCGATGGCCTAATGGTATTGTCACTGGACTAATAATCCACAGACGCTGGTGTGAGTCTTGCTGTGGCAAATGGTAGGAAATTGAGCTCAAAAAAGCCCCTGAAATTAACAGTCTCATGATGGTCTAGTGGTATTATCCCTGGACTGTTAATCCAGAGACCTTGGTAATGTTCTGAATTCTTTGAATCCTGCCATGGCAAACGGTGGAATTTGAATCCAATAAAAATCTGGAATCAAGAGTCTAACAAGACCCATTGCTAATTGTCAGAAAAAAGCCATCTGGTTCACTAACATTCTTTAGGGAAGGAAACTGCCATCCTTATTTGGTGACCTACGTGTGACTCCAGACCTACGACAATGTGGCGTGCATTTAACCCATTTAATGAAGGATAAGCAATTAATGCTGGCAGAAATGTCCATGTCCAGTGAGTGAATAAAAAACAGACTGGCTGATTTTATTCCTGCTAAACAGAACTAGAGAATTCTCCCCTTCCAATGTCCTATACCATTCTTGCACCTTCTTTGATACTCACAAACAATTCCTGCATCAACGTGGATATAGCTCAAACAATATAAGGCTGCCATTTCCTGGCAAGGTAACATGCTCCTGCGACCGATGCATCTCCCCAAAGATCCACAAGGATTTCTTCTCTTTTTTTTTGGGCTTAACGTTGCAGCAGATTTCTGACTCACTCATCAAGGATGGCACATTCTGCAGGAGGAAGAGCTCATGTACCACTCTGGAGAAAAAAAAAACGCTGTAACCTTTCAGCTACTGTTTCACTCACCAATTACACACCTCAAAGGGAAAGCATGGACGTGACCACAAGAGACCCCTCCCACTTCACAAGTGAGAAAATGCATCAGCAAATGTATAATGGATGTCCCAGCAGCTTCAGCATGGAGAATGTACTCTAATAAATGAAAACTTCAACCTGCAAAGTGTGCACCCAAAGGAGGTGGGGCCATCTGATTTTTGCAACAAGGTGAAAGGAGCCTGGACAAGGAGCCCCCATTATTCCAGCTATTCCTGTGGGAGGATCCAACTTAGACATGGCAGGCTATAAAGCTGCAGCTGCCTGTATCTCTCTGAGGCTCCCTTCTAGACAACAAACTTCCTTTCACAAACCTTGGGGGCTTAATGGAACAGCAAACAAGGTCAGCCACAATTCAGTTAACTGCCTAGCGATTCCCAGGAGAAGGCAGTGCATGAAGTCTATGGGGAATCCTCAAACTAGAGGGAAGTTTGACAATTTGGGAAGTACAGCACAGGAACAGGACCTTCGACCCACCAAAACTGTGCCAACGCATGACGCCTTTCTGAACTAAAAATCTTTTGCCTGTATTTCCCTATTTTCCCTGCCTATTCATGTATCTGTCAAGATGCTTCTTAAACGTTGTTATTGTATCCACCTCCACCACCTCCTCTGGCAGCGTATTCCATGCACTTAGCACCCTCTGTGTACAAAACCTGCCTCTCACATCTCCTTTAACCTTATCCCCTTTTACCTTAAACCTATGTCTTCTAATAATTGACATTTCTAATCTGGGAAAATGACTCTGACTATTTATTCTATCCAAGCCTCTCATAATTTTGTAGACTTCTTTCATGTCACCCCTCATCCTTCCATGTTCAAGAGAAAACAAACCAAGTTTGTTCTATTTCTCCTCATAGCTAATACCCTCCAAACCAGGCAACATCCTAATAAACCTCTTCTGTACCCTCTCCAAAGCCTCCATATTCTTCAGGTAGTGTAGTGACCAATATTCCAAATATGGTGTAACTAAATTTCTATTTGCTACAATATGACTTGACAGTTTTTATACTCTATGCCCTGATAGATGAAGGCAAGCATGCCATATGCCTTCTTGACCACCATATACACTGTGTTGCCACTTTCAGGGAACTGTGGACCTATACACCTAGATCCCTCTGTATGTTAATGTTGCTAAAGGTCTTGCCATTTACTCTCTACTGTCAGAGGGCTACAACTTGGGAGAGTATGTGTTGAGTCCTGACAATGACTACAACAAAACGCATTTCCTGTTTACTAATGGGTAAGCCTATAAGAACAAAACATAAATAAAGTGGTGAGCTTTGCAAAGAAAGATATAAAATGGAAAGCTTTGCAAAGAAAGACACAAATGAAGATTTTTTTTAGTGTGTGGTTGCTAGAGGATATATAATTGTTGTGGGTTTCACAAGTACAGAGATTCTAACAGAATTAGGGCTCAAAACACAAAGTGGAGGCTGATAAAGTGGCCCTTCCAAGTTAGTACTGTTGGTTCTGAGAGCAACGACGCTGATGACCTACAATGGCAGTACCATCCAGGTCAAGAGGGTGTTGGAGGCTAGCAGTGCAACAGGGTAGGTGCTTAAACCACTCACTCAGTCATGCTGCAGTGTATGTTAGCAGAATTGACATGAATCTATAGAGTGGCACGTGATGCTCAAAAAATGCAGCAAATCGTTGTTACCAATACCAGAATGCAAACTCCAGTCTGTCTTTGTTGATAGAAGCACAAGAGGGGCCAGATGGAGAAGGCCCACAGCATATAGCTGCAAAGCCAATGGATGGCTTCATGTAAGAGCTTCCCATCTGTGGTTCAGGAGCCTGGCATTAGACACCCTCTGTGTCGGGCTGGGCTGTGAATGAGACAGTATCTTCGCCAACAGTAGTCTCATCTGACTTGGATGTCCCAGCATATTGAAGCAGATGGGATAGAGGAACTGGCACAGAGGATGGAGTCCCCGACTCATGAGTTGCGTTATAATCCATCGGTAACAAAGCAGAATGGGCCAACTTCATTTGCTGCCTCCAGAAACAATTCCTGGGCTACATGGCATAAATTTTTTGACACCAAAAATACTGCTTGCTACTTTGATTCTGGAAGATCCATCCTCTTTTCTGAAGACTATCAGTGAAAGTTTCAACACCATGCCAGACTCATCTGAGGTTGCCATCCAGTCTCCTCTGAGATTGCCAACAAGGTTAAAGTACTCTCAATCATCTGGAGGAATGTCCAACACTTCCCCGCCTACAATGAAAAGAACAGCTATCCTGCCCACTTTCATCTCCCTTAGTACCATGACTCTTTCTCACTCTAAACAACCTACATAGGGCAGAAAGAGTCAAGACGGGTGATAGGTTGACCAATATTCCAAACGTGGCCTAACTAAAATTCTACATAGCTGCATCATGACTTGCCAGTTTTAATACTCTATGCCCTGACAGATGAAGGTAAGCATGTCATATGCCTTCTTGACCACCTTATCCACTTGTGTTGCCACTTTCATGAAACTGTGGACCTGTAAGCCTGGATCCCTCTATATGTTGATGCTACTAAGAGTCTGCCATTTACTGTCTACTGTGAGAAGATTAGGAGAGTACGTGGCGAGTCCTGACAATGACTAGTACAAGAAGTTCAGTTCCTCACCATTTATGTGGAGACTATCCCGACCCTGATTGCCTGGAATGGCTGACTGGTCATGTCCAAGGCGCTGGACTGGTATCAAAGGTTGCCCTTGGGTTGCTGTGCCAAGACCCCTGAGCAATACCTCTAGACTTGGCTGAGGTCTGCTGACAAACACAATAAGCTTTCAATCTTTGTGTCTGTCCGAAACAATTGTCTATTTCGCCTCCAGATTTGGAAGTTTTTGTTTGGTCACCCTGTTATCTGATGAGGATTGTCTGGTCCTGACTGGGTTATAGACAATCGCCAATTCCACCAATCAATCAGAATGCCTTATGTACCTGAGGATGGATTTTCTATAGAAATTTTCAAAACTCATTAGATTTCTGTATGCTCTTAGTTAAGTGAATAGAAAAGGTAGAATGGTAAAGGGCTATAATTAAAACACTGACCACAGAAGCTTTCAAAAGAGGCAAATGAAAACAACATGGGCCTGAATCACCCAGAGACTTTTGTCATGACCGTAACCATGGGAACTCACCCGGATCATTAGCCATGAGTCAACTGGTGGTGCTTTAGGTTCAAGGTCAGGAATTCATAAGTTCAAGTCCCACTCCCGAGCCTTAAGTGAAGATATCTAGGATCACACTGAAGGAGTGCTGCACTGTCAAAGTGTCGCCTTTCAGATGAAACAATAAACTGCGACCTTTTCTTCTTTCTGTGTGGTGCTATTTCAAAGAAAAGCAGGAATCTTGCCGGGGTACATTATCTTACTACACCCTTTCAATTCAGGAGCATAATATGGCTATTATTAGTGCTGAAATAGCAAATTCAAATTCAAATTCTAATATTTTCATGAAAGCAACAGCACACACTATGCTTCAGCACTGGAAAGCATTAGTAGACTGTACTAAGCAAATTCACCAGTAAAAGTCAGGGCTTGTCTGATACGATGAGGGAGCATGCTTTGGCATCACTTAAAGTCCGTGCGCATGTAATTTGGCCTGGATTCAGCCAGAGGGAGCTTTTTAGCTGCCAGGGCTTTTTTTTTGGAGGGATCATCTGCGTGATCCAGGGTGTCAATGCTTTCAAATTTATGTGACATCCTCAGCCCAAATGCTTAAATAAGCCAGCAAGATAAATGAGGGAAAAAATTACTTGTCCTCCTGGCATCATACCATTCATAACTGTATGGTACAACATTGAAGCTGGCATATGGGACAACAGCTAATATCAGGCACCATGCCTGGAAATTGACCAAAAGAAACAATTACCTACCTCAGAGAGTCACAAAGAGACTGCTGTTTGAGGTCATGTGTGTGATCTGTGTGTGTAACAAGAATAGGAATTGGTGAGAATGCCGTTGACATGTTAAAAGAGAATATTTAGCCATCTTCTTGCTCCCACAGGGCCAGCTTGGTAGCCATGAAGGTACTGTGGCCTTTACGCATGTGGTCATTTCGGGTTGGTCCAGGTGGAAAGTCATCACCCAATGTGCCACTTGGCTGGCAATAAGGTGATCTCAGAGGCCATAGTCCACATGGAGTCTGCATTTACACTCAGCACTATCCCATTTCACAGGATTGATTGACTCCCCAGAGTGCAGTGAACATTAGTGAAACTCACAAACTATTAGAGACATAAAACAATTTGCCTGTAATCTACCAGAACAGGAACAGATTCTATTTGTGAAATGTGATAATCCTTTACAACATCCAGTTGCAGATTGTGAATGTCAATGTAGATCACTAGGGCGGTGCTCCTGATGCCATTATCCTTCAGGATTCAAACTTGCATGATGCTTTCACTAAAGCACAGCAAGGGCCCAGAAAGGTGATGATGCCCACCCAGTAATCATCATGGCTTATTACTCCCTACAATATTACCAACAGTCTCACAAAGAGGGCTGTTCCAAGGACTAGGACTAAGATAAAGAGGAATTTGACTACTCATTGAGATAAGAATCTTTGAAATTCTTCACCCCAGATGGTTGATAAATATATTCAAGACTGAGACTGAAAGATTCTTGGGCATGAAGGGAATCAACTGTTACTGGAACCAGGAAAGTCGCTATGATGTTCAAGTTCATCCTTAATATTGTGAACGATGGAACAGGCTCACTAGAGTAAATTGCATACTTCTGTTTCTGTTTCTTATGCCAAGTGGCATGTGCATTTTATTCCTCTTAAAGAAAAATCAGAGATTTGATATTGTGGTGTAAAGAGTTGACAGTATCTGAACTCTAAGAAGGGCATGTGCAAAACCTGCAATGTCACAGTTACATCCAATTGTGTGAAACTGGAGCCTATGTCTATAGAGTGCTGAAGGGTGTCATCCCTTTCCATTCTCTGTGTATAACAGAGCCTATTAATGTTCACTTACACAAGTGTAAACCAGGTCTTACTGCAAATACAACTGAGTGCCTTTGACAGGTTCCTTCCCCAAAGGATAATAGTGAGTCAGTTGGGTTTTTATTACAATCTGATATCTTTGCAGTCACCACAGCTGCTACTAGATTTTTATTCTGGATTTGTTTGATTAACTGATTTCAAATTCACAAATTGCCATAGTGAAGCACAGGCCAAGGGATTTGGATTACTAATCCTGAAACATAACCATTATGCTACAGTAGACATTACAATATTCTATAAACATGCTGAGGTTATTGGCTAATTCATGGCAATGCATTAATCTATAGTAAGTGAACATAATTAGACTACAGCATCCATTGCTGCAACACATTGCTGAAATAGGTAAACATACTAAGGCTAAAGTGGGATCACAGCAACACAACTATAGGTAAGCACGTTACATGATGCAATACTTTACTATTGGAAAGAGAGGTTATATGGTCCTTCATGGCAATACATTCCTAAAATAAGTAAATAAACTGTGGACTCACTGCACCTCGTGTCTATGAGACTATAAGAAGTAAATGTACTGAAAATATATGATGTATTATTCCCGTGAGAAAAGAAATACATAGAGGTTACAGCAAATATGGCACCAATGAGCAGAAGAAACATATCGAGGCTTTAAGGTATATTATCAGTCTGAAACTGTTGAGGGATTTATGGCAACAACATAGCCACTGTAAAGGAACGCATTGAGTCTCATAGCAACATCGAGGAAAACACATTGCAATAACACAGGATCTCACAGACTGGATTGTGGCAATATGTTCCTGAAGTAAATAGTACTGAGGCTATAGGAGGCATCAACGCAACACAACATTGTTATTATACTAAGGGAGTGCACTAGAGCAACCTGGCAGCACATTTCTATTTGAAAGTAAATGTTTGACCACATGTCAACACTTAACTACAATAACAGGAGATACTGAGTCAATAAAGTAGATCCCTGGATTTTGTTACTACGTTAAAAGGACATATGGAAGATACAAATCATATTATGCCAATACATTCCTACAATTCAGGAATATACTTTGGCTTTAAAGTGCATCCCAGCAACAAATTCCTACAGTAAAGAAATTTATTAAAGTGCAGCACGGCAACGTACACTGCAGTCAATCTGCACTGCTTTAGGCTGCATCAAGGCAACACATTATTACTAAGTGAGAATGTACTGACCCAACAGGAGCCATCATTAAATCAACTAATATTTACAACTTCAACATGGCATATGAAGATGAAGAATATGAAAAATTTCAAGAATAATGTATGTTTTGTTGAGATGCATTACTGCAGTAAGTAAATGCACTGAAGCTTTAAGGTGTACCATGCCAGCTCTGAAACTGTAAAGAATATTTTGAGGTTGTAGGTTTCAGCAAGGCAATGCATTACTGCAGGAAACATGGCTGAAGATGAATCTTTGCAACGTATTATTTCAACAAGTAAAACAAAAGACATGTTATACAATGCATAATACTAGCACCACAATGTAGTTTTTTTTTATGCTATAGAGTGTGATATGGTAAGACAATACCCCAATAAGGCAATATTCTATGGCTCACGGATGCATCCAGCAAGTTGTCACAAAGAATACAGGTGCATTATGGCAACAGACTTCCATAATAATTTACTGAGGCTGTAGTTTGCATCACAGATTACTACAATAAACAAAACTACTGAAGTTAGGTCATGGAGACTATCCTAAAACAATCCAGTGACAAAGCAATGGAAAGACAGGAGAAGGATAATGCAGTAGGTGTCAATTTGAATTTAACTTGAATTTTTAAAAAGGTTTTCAACAAATAGCAAACTGGAGGCTCATGACAAAAGTTAGGGTGTGTGGTATAAATGGTGAACAGCTGGTTTCCATAAATATCAGAACCACCCTCAGTATTCTTCATAATTCACATTGATGATTTGGACTCAGAAACATTATCAAAATTTGCAAATATTACAATCCAGGAAGCATTGCCAGAACTGAGGGAAAATGCAACATTTTGCAATAAGATTTAATGAATACATGGATGAGATAAGTTATTTTGTCACTGTGACCTGAAAAGTTGTGTGTTAGTGCTCTGCTAAGAAGTGAAACCTGTACAGCTCAGAACACACTGCTGTGTAGCTTTACCATCACATACGTTGTAATAGTAGACATAGTTTAATTGTTACCAAGGAGTATGACCCAAACTTGTGTTAAGACCTGCAGGACCCAAAATAGAACATGATCAAATACAAATTAATACAAGAAGGCTTTGAAAAATTTGCAGAATAGGCAGTTAAGTAAAATATAAACTTAGTCATAGATGAATGTGAAGAACTTTGATAGGAAAAATAGAAAGATTGTCTGCAATTTAGAAAATTAAAAAATTAACTGCTGTGTGTAGAACACAGCGGGGGAATGGAGGGGAACAGGTTAAAACAGTACAGCATGCAATCAAAATAATTAAAAATGCTAACAAAGATTAAGTGGTTCAAGGGTTACAGGGAGAAGGCAGAAAATTAAGGTTAAGTATCACATCAGCCATGATCGAATAGCAGAGCAGACTCAATGGCTGAATGGCCTAATTCCACTCTTATATCTTATTGTCCAAAGCACTGCTATCTATTCTTAGGAACGTACAATTCAGAAATAGCAATGTTATATTAAACCTGTGTAGAACTCTGATCAGGTCCCGCTGCACTGTTCTGGTCTCCATATTATAAAAAGGACACAAATGGACTGGAGAAAGTGCAAAATCAATGACTAGGCTAATGCCAGACTGAGAGATTACAACTCGACAAGTTCAATTAGGAAAAGGCTTTCCCTTTAGAAAAGACATGGAGCCGACCCAATAGAGTTCTTAAAAATACTGAATCGGAAAGACATGGAGAAAATTTTTCCAACTGTTGGGAGAATTTAAATCTAGAGGCAATCCAAACAGCACACTAAATCCAAATGAGAAATTTGGACACATTTCTTTACGCAGCGTGTTTAGAATTTATACTCACTACCGTAAGAAGTGGCTGAGGTACCTACTTTCGGATGTTTCCAGAGGTGAATGAGATGAGAACATGAAAGAAAAGTGGACAGAAAGATTTACTTAAAGGCTGCAATGATGTAGACTGTATGGAAAAAAGTTCATGTGAAACATAAATAACTGCTCAGTCCAGCTGGCCAAATGGCCTTTTTTTTGCACTGTATATTCTATGACATTTTATAAATATAAGGATATACAGCCCATGATGATGACACATGCAGGAAGGAAACATGCTGAGGCTATTGGGTACAATATTACAACACGTTCGTACAATGAGTGAACATGATGAGCCAATACAAAATGAGTACCGACATTTTATTATGTTGAAGGTGTTATACTAGAATGCTATACACAAGATGCTACCTACAGGTTGCTGTAGGATCATGGCAACACATTCCCACGTTAAGTAAATGCACTGAAGTGATCAGGTGAATCATGGCAACATATTACCACAGCTAATGAATATGCTTAACCTATAGGAAAACTACCTTGTACATTTTTGCAACATACACATGACAAGTAGATTCCAATACAATTGGATGTACAGAAGAAATTATTCACTTTCGCAGCCTTGTCCAAAATGGATTGTATATCCAAGCTTGAAAGATGATGGCAACACATAAATACGAAGCAGGAATGTACAGTGGCTTTAAAGTGCATTGTGGAAACCTCACAACAGTAAAGGAACATACTGAAGGCTAATGGGTGTGACACTGCAATATCTAATTGCAGTTCATGAACAGGCTGAAGCTATCAGGGCCATATTATCGTATGCTACGATCTGCAATAAGCAAACTTACTGTCCCAACAGGGGCAGTACAAATATTACAACACAATATGGTAATACAGGTAGATGCCAAATTGACAGACTGTCTTGTGGCAAAACATTCCTCTGACAAGTAAAACACTGAAGATATAGGATGTATTGTGGCAAATAACCGCAAAGTAAGAACATACTGAGGGTATATCATGATATCACATTACTTTAGAAACAACGATACTAATATTGTAGTGTGAACCATAACAAGACATTATTACAGGAAAGAAATATATTGATATTAACACTTAGAGTCCGGAAAGAAATATATTGATACTAACACATTAGAGTCCAACATGATAACATATTAAAACAACAATAAACATACTGAGGTCATGTATAAACAAAAATACTGCAGATGCTGGAAATCTGAAATAATGATTCCTGACATTTTAGTGAAAGAGACAGAAGCTGTAGTTTGCCTCAGGTAAACACATTACCAAAATAAGGAAACAGACAGTCTATAGGGAACATCATGTGAATGTGCAAACAGTACTCCCTGGTCCATCCAGGCTGTCCAGAACAACTGTGATAACTCAATGTGTGACACAATACTCTGTCCATTCCATACACAATTCCCTTGGGAGAGAGGAGTACAACCAGGTTGCAGAGCCCTTGGTCAACATTCTGGGGAGTTCCTCACTGACTCCCCTTCGATAACTAGGCCAGAGATCACTCCACTCCTGAACTCCTTGCATTACCTACCTTTTGCAAGAAGTGACCTCCGCTGCAGCCAGAGCCAGCTCCATCTCTTGCTTGAGGGAAAAATCATACCTACTGCACAGACTGACAGCTTCTCCCAGATGTTCGCTATTTTCTGTGGAAATATAAAACGCTCCTGCAAAGATAATTGCTTCTTAGATACAAGTTATTCACCTACATGATTCACACGTCTTGTAACATCTATGCGATAGAGGATCATCCAACCCAAATAGTAGTGTTCATAAGGTGTCTGTTCCCACAGATCCTGTGAAGTTTTGAAAAGTTATGGCAACACATTACCTAGAATGGGTAAAGACTGAGACTGTAGAATACCACATGGCAATATTAAACAGTAAAGCATCATTCCAAACTACTGGGTGCATTACCAGAATGCATTACTACAGTAAGTTAACAAACTGTTGCGATACAGTGCATCATGAAAATACACTCATTTCAAAAATGTATGGCGTGCCTCATGGCAAAACATAGGTACTGTATACATGCTGAAGATATAGGTGCATCACAGTAAAACATTGTCTCTGAGTAGGAACATTTTAAGGTTTACATTACAAGGTATAACAACAGCAGAGAAACGTCTTGATGTTTCAGGTTAAAACATGGCAATATATCATGAGAATATAGGAACAAATAGAGGTTGTTGGTGCATCATGGTAATGCTACAACAGTAAAAGAATTTACCCTACTCTTTAAGGTGTATAATGGTAATCATTACACAATAAATATGCATACAGAGGCTAGAAGTGGATAATAGCAATATCTTGTACGATAATTATATATTCAGAGCCAATAAAGTCCATGCTGGCAGCACATTACTAGAAGGCAGAAACGTGGTGACATTACAGAGTCCTTTGTGTAACCACATTACTAGTATTTCAGAGATGCTGAGTCTATCAGGAACATCATATGAACATGCAAGCATTGTGAGGAACAAAAAGGTCCATTGGCCCATTCTGACTGTCCCACATGATTGCAATACCTCTCTGTGCTTCACAGTTTCCAAACCCAAAATCCTGTGACTCTCCAGCCAGAAACAGGGGGAAGAAAATGAATATTAGCCCTGCTCAATTGAAGGAAAACATTTTGAAAAATTCCTTAACAACTCCCCCGCTTCAGTGATTGAAACCAGGTCAGCAGTTTATTATTTTAGTTTATTAACTAGGTCAGCAGTAATTGAAATACCTACCTTTGGTAAGAGGTGATATCCAGCTAGAAACAGGTCAAAGTCTTGCGGGAAATATATCAATGAAATGGCATCCACCATTTGAACTGGCAGCCTTTCCCATCGTGTCCTGGGGAAGTTTAATACACTCCTGGAAAGACAATTGTCATAGAATCATAGAATTTCTACTAGATACAAGTCGATAGACAAATGTTGTAACATGTACATAAAAGGAGGCTATTCAATCCAAATTGGAATTCAAGGACTGTTCATTTCTCATATTCCTTCAAAAGTCTTAAAACTGATCACAGCTATACATCATTAAGAGACGGCTACTGAAGACGTGGGGTATATAAGTGAGATCCTGAAGTAAATTAAGGAAATTGAGGCTGTAGATGGCGTATTGTGACAACATTATTATGATAAATAAATGCATTGAAGTTACTGTATTGGGTACATCAGATCAAGAGAGGTATACAACAAAAGATCCTTGGTCCAATCATCCTGTCCCATTCAATTGGGATAGTTTATTGTGTTTTACATGGTATGCACTCTACACTGAACCAAAACTATATATGGTATCCTGGAAGATGTAAAAACCAGAAGAAAAACTAAATAAAGCTAGAGAAAAAAAAAGCTCCAGGATATTCATCTCTGACTTACTTAGGTAATAAAAACCTGTCCAGGAGATCTTGCTCACTCTTTCTCTCTCTTGCTGGACCACTGGTTTATTTGATGTACTTACCTTTTTAAGAAGTGATCTGCCCTGCCAGCCTGAATCATGTCTGGATCTCACAAGTTGAAATTCGGTGCTCTACACGAAACCCACAGCCCGTTAACAACATCCACTATTTTCTGTGAAAATATAAAACACTCCTGCAAAGATAATTGTCTCTTAGGTACAATTCATCTACCATCACAATGTATTTTTTTTTGTGACAAACACAGCTGACACCAGGATATCCAACAATACAGAAATTGTTCATTTTTCACAGAGTCCACCAGAGTAGTTCCCACAGAAGACCCGTACTTTAAAACCCGGAGTATTATGGCAGCACCTTAATTGCTACAAGACAGGTACATGCTGGGGCTATAGTGTGCATCATACACAATGCATTCCTAGATTATACACACAGATGGTAGGATGTGTCACCCTAACATATCACTGCAATAGATAAATGTACTGAAGCTTGGGTACAAATCATACCAATACATGATTATATCAAACAAGAAAATGTGTATATCATTGCAAGGCATTAAGGATAAGTGAACATTTGGAAACAATAGGGTACACATCACAGCAACACTACAGTTTTAAAGGAATATATTAAATCCGTACAATATACATTAGTGACAAACTCTACCTAGGCTATATGGTTCATTATGGCAGCACATGTGAACGTCAAGGAACGTACTGCAGCTATCAAGTACATCATGGTAAAACTGTAACTACTAAGAAACGTACTGAGATTATATGATGCACAATAGTAACAAAACTATAAAAGATTTACACATTGCAACAATGGAGTGCATCACGGAAACACATTCATGTGGTAAGTAAATATATTTAAGCTGTAGGGTCACCATGGTCATATGATAAAGGGCTGGACAAAGGTTTTAGAGTCCATTATTGCAAAACATTACTATGATATGCAAGCATATGAGGTCATATGTTACATCATAATGCATTACAATGGTAACTAATGATACCAAGGCTATTTGGCACAACTTGTCCACACATTTCCCATTTAACTATGTGGCTCTGTGGGTGAGTTGAGGGAGAATTTGGTGGCTGCAATCATCCAGCTATGTTTGTATGGGGCAGAACTGTTGGATCAGCTCATAATTTCCTACTTATCTACTTTATATGTTGATATTAGTACAATGAAGAAACATATCAAGGCTACAGGGTCCACGAAAGCAACACAATATTATAGTCAAGAAATGCACTGAGGCAAAGCAGTGTGTTGTGGCTAAACATTTCTGTTCAAAAACCTCTTTTCCTCTACAGTCCTGGCAACTGGCTTTGAGCAGGTACAATATTGTGCAGTGTAAAGAACAAACTTCATTTGTATAGCATGGGTGATTAAAATAGATATTGTGTAAGATAGCAAATCAGGTTGTTTTCCTGGTGCTACCAAATGTTACTGTATGACTCTGTCATTGTTACATGCTGTTTCTTTGTCAAAGAGACAGTGTTTCAAGGACATTCAGATAGACCTTTAGATTGGCAGCTCCTTCTAATTCCTTTGAAATAATTCCTGACTGAGGACTATACTGATCATTCATTTTGAAGTACCTATAGTATGGACTACAGTTCTCTACATTATTTAAAGTGTTAATTTCAGTTTTTACACTTTAGAGAACGAGGGCACCATTATTCATGTTTATTATTGCATCTCTTGTGTTTCCAAGGCAACCTGTAGACATATCTATCAGCTGTGGACATAATGGATTATTTTATTATTAACTCTCAATTTTTCCATATGTCCAACAATTACTGCAACAAACAAACATTGAAGCTCTAAGATGCATCTCGACAACACATTACTACAATACCAGAACATATGAGTCGATAGGCTGCCTCTGGGAGGCTCATTTCTATAGAAAAGTAGCATACTGAGCAGTCCTGTTACATATGGCAAAATATTACTGCAAGAAAAGTTGCATATTGAGTGGACAGGGTTATCATGGCAACACATTAACCAAGTTAAGGTACTACGGCCATGAAGTCCATCATGGCAACTCTACTGAAAGAGAACAGAACAGACTAAGGCAGTAGATGTATCATGGCAACACTCTACAATGAGAAGTAAACATACCAGGGCTATATGACAACAAATTACTGCAGTAAGTAAATATTCAGAGGTCATAGACTACATTCTGTCAGCACATCACTGGAATAATATTATACATGTTATACGGCGTATCATGGCACCATAGTTCAATAGTGGATGAACATATTAATGCTATAAGGTGCAATGTGGCAATATATTAATATAACAAAAAGAATGTACTGATGTTGCACTGTACATTATGACGGCACAACACAAAATGAGAAAACATTGATGTTTTAAGATGTCTCATAGCAACATACTGGATACATGGTACCATTATGAACGAGCAAGAAGAGGCTGCAAAATCAGTTGAATCCTGCATTAGATTATTACAATAAATCAATATATTCAGGATACAGGATACACCAAGTTGGCATCAATCTGATGGGCCAAATGACCTCATTTTGTGCTGTAACCATTCTATAATTCTGAGACAATAATCCAGCATTTCCATGAGACAATCATTTCATGGCAACACATCATAATGCTGAGTAAACATTCTCATTTCGATATGTTCCAATGAGATTATAATGCAGCATTGGTGGGAAGAGGTGGGTGGAGGAAACAAATGGTATACAGTATAGATGACATTGTATGGGTAAACCGTTGAACCAGTTGGAATTTTCCTGGCTAGCTATATTCCAGAAGTTCAGGATCTTACTGAAGTGATATTTCTACATTGGTAACACATACTTAGGCAACATACTTAGGCAGTACCATTTCAGGACAAATCATTTCTGTTAATCAATTTTATTTCCCCTATACTTCTGGCAACACAAACAAGTATTTATTATAATCATTATGTTTACAGTATGGGTGATTAAATGAGATAATAAAAAGGGCAGTAATTTGAGATTTCTTGCTTCTGGTGTAAATGTGAATTATTTTACTGTTTGTGTACCAAAGATGGCAATAGCTTCTAACTCCTTTCTGGGATAATTTATAACTGAGGATTACACTGGTTGCTTATTTTAAAGAATCCATAGCACAGACTACAGTTCTATGTTATTCAACATTAATCACTCATAGTTAGTATTGAGTCCAGTCAACACTTGAGAGGAATATGCCTCCATTATCTAAGCCTCATGTTTCCCAGACAAGCAGCAGACGCACTGACCCATTGTGGGCACTACAGGATGGTTTGGTTATTATTGCAATTATTGCAACAAGTAAACATCCTGGCACTGTAAGATGCCGCAGGGCAACACATTTCCACAATAATGGAACATAGTGAGACTTTGAGTTGGATCATGGCAACACATAATTATAATGAAAGTACACAGTGAGGAGTAAGTAAAGGCTGTCATAGCAGCAGATCAGTCAAGTAAGGAAATATATCAAAGCTATACTGAAAGCATAGCAGCATTGATGAGCAACAGGAACATTTGGAATCTATAAGATACATCATGACAACAACTTGCAAGAGTAAATAAATATACTAAAGCTATAGGATATGTCATGTCAACAAATCACTGAAATGCGTGAACATATCGATGCTATACCTGTACAATGCATCCTGTCATTGCAGTTCTATAACGAATGGATATTTCAGAGGTTATAACCTGCATCATGTGTTCATATAGCACGAAGATCTGACTGATGCTGTAACACATCAGGGCAACACTACAGCATCAAAAGAAAATCCCTAGTTTTTTTTCTAATTAACCTGTTCAGAGATGTTATAATGCACCTCTAGAACAGGTGGGACTTGAACCCAGGCCTCTTGGCTCAGAGGTGGGGACACTACCACTGAATTATTGGACCCTTTTTACTGAGGGCTTACAGTACATGATGGTGGCATATATCTATGACAGGGAAATATGTGAGGCTTGATTACTACAGAAAAAGAAAATATAGGATACGTCAGGATGCATATTACTACAAGCAGTAAAACATACTGAGGACAGATATATATTGCATCATGGCAACACAGCAGTTAGGTGAGAAAAGTTACCAAGGCTTTAGGGCCATATCATGACAATACCTTGCCACAGTACTGAGGTATCGGGAAATCATTGCTAGTTATTTTAAGAAGCAAATGTGTTGAACGTCATGACAATAGAATTAGTAGCAATATATCAAGGTAATACCCTAGGATATGGGCTGTCTCATGACAACATGTTATTACATTCATACTGAAACTCTAGGAGATCATTACAAAACATTATTGCATCAAAGATTACAGGCTTGCATTATATCAACACTTTGTTTTAATAAGCTACATGCTTAGTCTTTAGCTTGCTTCATAGAAACATAAAAATAGTAGAGTGAGGGAAGGCTATGGCCTAGTGGTATTATCGCTGGACTAATCCAGAGACCCAGGTAATGTTCTGGGGACCTGGGTTCAAATCCTGCCACAGCAGATGGTGGAATTTGAATTCAATAAATATCTGGAATTAACAATCTAATGATGACCATGAATCGATTGTTGGAAAAACCCATCTGGTTCACTAATGTCCTTAAGGGAAGGAAACTGCCATCATTACCTGGTCTGGCCTACATGTGACTCCAGACCCACAGCAATGTGGTTGACTCTGACCTTCACTCTGGGCAGTTAGGGATGGTCAATAAATGCTGCCTAGCCAGTGATGCCCTCATCCCGTGAATGAATAAAAAAAAATGATGAACCATTAAAACAATGCAGGATCATACTGATAGCCATGAGTGTAATATATATATATATATACCAAGGCCATTACTTTGCATAGATAATTAAATATTTGCTTCTACACAGCACTTTTCAAGATACGCCAAAGCACTTCACAAACAATAATTTAGTCACTGTCTTATTGTAGGAAATATAGCAACCAGTTTTTTTAAAAAAACATTTGTTCGTGGGATCTGGGTGTCACTGGCCACGCCAATATTGACTACCTGATTGTAATTGCCCAGAGACCAGTTGAGAGTCACCCATGTTGCTGTGAGTCTGCTGTCATATCTTGGCCAGACCAGGTAAGGATGGCAACTTCCTTCCCTAAAGGATATTAGTGAACCAGATGGGTTTTTTCTCAATAATTCTCAATTATTCCACAGTCATCATGAACTCTCAATTCCAAACTTTTTTTAAAAAATTAAATTCAAATTCCACCATGACATCATTCCATCCCAAGTCCCTGGCACCTGGGTCTCTGGATTAATAGTCTAGCAATAATTCCACTAGGCCATCACCTCTCCCACACAGGCAGAAAGCTCCCACTTGAAAGAACAGATGAAATCTTGGTTGAATGTCTCACCCAGAAGATATCAGCAACACATTACTGCACTAGACCATCAGATAAGATTCAGCACTCAAGTCCTGGAGTGGAATTTAAACCCACAACCTTTTAAGTTAGAGGCAAGAGCACCAATTCAATTCATGGGCTACATCATAGCTACTTATTACTAAAGTAAATGAAGTGCCACGGCTATATGCAACACTTGAAGTAACAAACATCCTTATTTCAACCACCTGCTTTAATTCATGTTCATATCCCTCTGTGACTGATTTGGAAATCAGACAGTTGCCTTTATGAACAAGTTGAATGAGTCAGCAATTGCAGCTCTTGCTGACAGGTTATTTTACAACTGTAAGTGAAATGAATGCATTTCTATTTATTTTAAGCTCTTTGCAAATGTTTACCTATTTGATAACTCAAACTGTACAATGCAAAAAGCACACTGACCTTTTCACCACTGAATGAACTGAAAATTTGGTCTGTAATTGTAGCAGTTTTGTAATCCCATTAAATCAGGTCTTGAATTACAGTATTGTAGCAGATCAAATAGCTTCCATTAATTATGTATGTCATTGTGTACCCAAGTGTCAGCATGGTTCAGTTTCTAACTCTCTCACTTCTCAGTCCACAGGTTGCAGATTGACATTAACTAACTTTCTGAATGGATGTGCATTTGGCAAATTAATTCTTATATAGAAAAGCGTGAGGCGATAAATTTTGGTCAGAAGAATAAGAGGCTGCAGGATCAACGTAGATCAGAACTTGGAGCTATAAATGTGTGGTAGTTTCTAATAAATCAGAAAGGAAATTGAGGAGAAAATTCTTTATCCTGAGAATGATCAGAATGTGTCACGTGGAGAGCATGAACAGCATTGAAGAATTTAACGGGAAATGAGATAAGTGCACAAGTGGTCTAGGTAAGATACCATCATATAAACACGCTCTCAATAATTTCACTATCACCGACATAATGACGTCAGCACCCACTGCATCCACCATCTGACCGTCCTCTATTGTTGACACACCTATCGCAATCGTCATAGGCACTTAAACCTTAACTACACCTCACACCTCTACAACCATGTGAAGCATCACCCACACACATAAGCACGTCTGCCGATACACTCAGTCACAATTACTACTCTTTCTCTTCCAGGACAAGATAAGAGTCGATAATAGAACCTGAGCAGGGAAAGGGAAGAATGACTTCAGATGATTCCTCACCTTAAGAGTCAAAGAGTCATAGAGCTACACAGCACAGAAACAGACCCCTCAGTCTATCTCATCCATGCTGACCAGATATTCTAAACTGATCTAGACCCAGTTGCCAGCATTTGGCCCACATCCCTCTAAACCCTTCCTATTCATATACCCATCCAGATGCCTTTTAAATATTGTCATTATACCAGCCTCCACCACTCGCTCTGGCAGTTCATTCCATACATGCACCATTCTCTGCATGAAAAAAATTGTCCCTTAGTTAGGTTCATTTTAAATCTTTCCCCTCTCAACTTCAACCTATGCCCTCTAGTTTTAGACACCTCCACTATGGGGAAAAGACCTTGGCTATTCACCCTATCCATGCCCCTCATGATTTTTATCTCTATTAAACCTCTATAAGATAGCCCATCAGTCTCTGACACTCCAGGGGAAATAGCCCCAGCCTATTTCGCCTCTCCCTATAGCTCCAACCCTCCAACCCTGGCAACATCCTTGTAAATCTTTTCTGCACACTTTCAAATCCAACAACATCTTTCATGTAGCAGGGAGACCAGAATAGAATGCAAAGTATTCCAAAAGTGGCCTAACCAATGTCCTGTACAGCCACAACATAACATCCAACTCCTATACTCAATGCACTGACCAATGAAGGCAAGTGTACCAATGCCTTTTTCACAAACCTGTTTACCTGTGACTATAGCTTCAAAGAACTATGAAGCTGCAACCCAAGGTTTCTTTCTTCAGCAATACTCTGCAGGACTCCAACTTTAAGTGTAAGTCCTGCCGTGATTTGCCTTACCAAAATGCAACACATCACATTTATCTAAATTCATTGTATGTAGCCACAGGCAGAAGTTTGCACCACCCCAGCTTCCTTATACAACCAGAACTATGCCTGAGCCCTGACCTTCAAATTGATCCTCACTAAGTAGCTCAATATGATTTCATCACAATTCTAACACGGTATGGCAGACACAAAGTCTGCTCCCTAACTCTCCCAGTTTCTCACATTGCAGATTCTCAGTAGCCAGAAGCAGCTCAGACCATGCTACCCCGATATCATACAGGAAGAGCAAGACCCTCTCCCCCAAACACCATCCTGAGGATAGAGAAGGAGGAAGAAGAGAGCAGAGAGGAACTATCTGCCTTCTCAAAAATGCCTTTAAGGGAGAAATTCTTAGTAAGGCAAGACTACTAAAAAAGTTATTGGGGATAGGCATGAATGTGGATTTGAGATAACCATCAGATCAGCCATAATCTTATGAAATGGCAGAGCAGCCTTGAGGGGCCAAGTGGCCAAAGTACTGCTGTTCCTAACTTGTACATTAATATGGTTGTAAGAAGGCACTAAATCCATCACTACTACTGCCACAGGTGATTCAGACAATTGTACCATGCACAACATACAGGCTAGATTAGAAATTAGATCTTTTCAATGCCACATATCAGGCACTGATAGGCAGCAAACATGCCAGGTGGAAGGGACATAGCAAGTGACATCTTACCAAGGGGAGACGTTGCTTTATAGGTTGCTGCTGAGTGGTCAGCTGTGGACCTCAGAGTCTATGATATAGCAAGTGTTTGATCCAGTGGGTGGCCTGTCTGAATGCTAATGCTTCATGGCTAGAGATAGAAAAGAGTTGAACATCAGTTTGGCCCATGGCCTGATGCAAAGCCTGGTCCATGCAGTGACCTGAGGAACTCGATAGCATGCAGCCTGTTAACTATTTTTGCAGCTTCTACTACAGTTATAACAGTTCATAGGAAAACAAATCGGTATAACAGATGACAAATGGTTTTCAGCACACCACTACATGGATTTTGGAATGGTAAGGTAATACAGTGAATTGCAGAGTCACAGAACTCTTATGATGCAGAATCACAAAGTTATTATGGCCCATTGTGTCTGCACCAGTTGTTTGAGCATTTTACCTTAGTACCAATCTCCCGCCTTTTCCCTGTAACTCTGCACATCGTTTCTACTGAAATAATCATCCAAGTCCCTTTGAAACGCTTCAACTAAATCTATCTCTGCTATATTCTCAGACACTGCATTACAGAATCTACCTATCATCTGCTATTATCTAACTATTGGAAGCATGGACAGCTGCCATTGGAACTCTGGGCTCCTTTTTTTGGAAATAGCTTGTAGAGTATCAGAGCCAACAGAGACCTGTTCTCCAGCAGATCA
Source organism: Rhincodon typus (assembly GCF_021869965.1). Lineage (NCBI taxonomy): Eukaryota > Metazoa > Chordata > Chondrichthyes > Orectolobiformes > Rhincodontidae > Rhincodon > Rhincodon typus. The sequence continues at coordinate 7,332,735 of NC_063368.1, forward strand.
CTGATCTGTTGAAGAAACCTAATGAGAGAAGTAAGTGTAAATGTTGCAGCAGGAACCTACTGATCTCTCTCTCTCCTCTCTCTCTCTCTCTGTCACTCACCAGCATTTGCGCCTCACAGCACCAGGGACCTGGGTTCAATTCCACCCTCAGGCGACTGTCTGTATGGAGTTTGCACATTCTCCCCGTGTCTGCATGGGTTTCTGTCAGGTCCTCTGGTTTCCTCCCACAGTCCAAAGATGTGCATGTGAGGTGGATTGGTCATGATAAATTGCCCCATAGTGTCCAGGAATGTACAGCTAGGTGGATTAACTATTGGAAATGAAGGGTTACAGGAATAGGGTAATGGGGTATGCCTGGCTGGGATGCTCTTCGGAGGGCCAGGGTTATCAAGATGGGCTGAATGGCCTGCTTCCATACTGTAGGGATCCTACAGTGGAGCTGAATGCTGTCAGTGAATGTATGAAATCTGAAGTGTTTTGTGATCATATCACTGAGGGGCAGAATCTAGATAAAAATTAAAAAGGTCGTAATAGTGGCTCCTGAGGTAAAAGACCATTTAGGAATGGGCAATAAATGTTGGCCCAACCAATGATGTCCACACCCTGTGAAAGAAGTATGGAAAGGATGGTCTCCATCTTAGTGACAAAGATGTCCACAATCTTGTTACACTTGTTGCTGGAGTAAGGATGGAAGAAACGGAATTTAAGAAGTTGTTTTGCCAAACACTAAAGAAGTGAGGGCTCATCTTTGCATTCTAGGATGGTCCTGGAAAAGTGAACAGTTTCGACAAGCAAAAGGAAGATCTTATGCTGTTCATGTGTCTCAGCTAGTTCTGGCCGTGATTTGAGTCTGCATTCCTAGAAGTGGAAAGGAGGGGCATTATGGGCTGAGGCAGACTGATGTTTTAAATGGGAACAAGGGCACAAAAGGATCATGGAGATCTGTGACTGAGCAGATTGATAACTACAAAAATGTGGGGACAAAGGATAGAGTTGAGAATTTGAAAGTGCAATGGCAAACAACTCCAGGCACAGATTTGTACATGGATGAAGAGGTTCATTATTGCAAAAGATTATTATTAAAATGAATAAAACACTAAGGCTCTTGTCTGCCTCCCTGAAATAGTGCACCCAGCCCTACTATTCCTGAAGTTTTCACACATGTAAAAATTTGATTAGACTGAATGATCTAATTCAGGTTAAAGTAATCAGCACACTAGATATTTTCATTAACAAGAAAATAACATAATCATCAAACTTTCTTTAACTAAAGGCAAGAAAAAAGCATGCAATGCTAACCTATAACTCCATAACTTAAACTCTACCCCCTTTTCATTTAAATTTCCGCGCACATACATGTACAAAAAGACAAAACAAAACATAAGTATTACGGGTGGTGAAGTGAAACTAGCACCAGTTTGGATCATAGATAATAATGAGTTGTTTCCTTTCAGTTCTTTCTGATTCCTTTTGACTTTTTGTGAAGCAGGAAGTGGAGGGTATGTCAATTCTCAGTCTTTCATTCAATAGTTGAAGATTTGCCCTTTCAGCACTTCTGAAAGTGATTTTTAACTTTTTTCCTTTCTATAAGGAAATTTGTACTGAGCAGCTTGCAGGAAGCTGGTGAGTGAGAACAACCACCACGGGATTTTCTATTAACTCCCCACACAAGACGGAGCGAAAGACACTTAGGAGCTTTCCATTTGCAGGCTGTCAGCTTCTCTTCTATATAGGAGTATAGCCACTTGCCCAGGAACTAATTAGGTCATCGCTTCTATGCTGAGCCTGCTTGAGCCCACAACAACTGAAGAAAAAGGACTGTCGCCGGGCAAAACTTCCTTGAATATAATTACATGGAGCTGGTAATGTCTAGTAACCTCTCCCATTGCTTGAATAAGGCAACATTGTAGATACAACTCACAATGAGTTCCAGCAACCCGTTTTTAAGTGAAACAACTTCTTCCACATTTCCTTAGTTTAAAGCAGTATCTTTTCCCATTTTTGTCAGTCCACAGTTCAAAAAAATGGTTGTGTTTCTACTACAACACAGTGAACTTACACCAAAGTAAGTAAACAAAGTGGGTTCTTTTTGTAGTATCTGAACCAAGAGACCTGAGTTCAAATCCCACCTGTACCAGAGCTGCGTAATAATATTTCTGAGCAGGGTGAGGTTGGTTTGTGTGTGGAATGAGCTTCCTGAGGAAGTTGTGGATGTGGGTACATTTGGATAAGTACATGAATAGGAAAAGTTTGAAGGGATATGGGCCAGGAGCAGGCAGGTGGGACTAGCTTAGTTTGGGATTATGGTTGGCATGGTCTGGTCGGACCGACGGTCTGTTTCTGTGATTCTAAAATATATAAGCAAATATACTGGGACTTCAGAATGCATTATGTATGTAAACACACGAGGGTTTTACACTGCATCATGAGAAAGCATTACCATGGAATAGGATTGTATTGACATTACTAGTTCTACTCTTGTAACACACTACCCTGGAAGACCCAGAGCCAGACTGGCTATCCATGGAAATTTATCAAGCCATCTGTGTGATTGAATAACTGCTACCATTTTCTAAAGCAGACAGCATTATGATGTCTTTCCCAACAGAACCAGTGTCAAGTGAGGATGTATACTTAACCCATGCTTTTGTCCATTCTCCCAGTGGCAATCTTTGTCAAGGTCAAGGACATTTTGCACCCAGCCTCAGAACTAAGTACAGGTTCAACAGGAAACCTCTAGAATGTAGGTAATTTTCTTCCTTAGCACACCCAGAGGATGACCTACAGGCCACCCTTGACCTGTTTGAAGAATCCCATTGATCACTAGGGCTACACCTGAATTCCCAAAAGGCAAGAAGCATCCTCCATTCACAACCAGAAATCATGCCAAATTCCCTCAGCGAGAGATTGAACAAGAAGAAAGTTCAAGAAGATGCACAACCCCTTACCAACTGCAGACTGCCCAACAGGCTTAGTAATGATGTGATTTTGATTCATCTTTAATGATGTTTCCAGCTAAGCCTTTTACTTTCCCTTTTCCGCCTCATTCACCTTTCACTGACCTCACTACTATCTCATACAACCTCTCTCCTTTCATCTTCCCTTACTCAGGGACTCTGTAACAAGTTTCACCCAAACTCTGAAGGACTATCAAGAAGAAGACTACAAAAGGAAAACATGCAGAGATCATAAGTGTCATCATTGCAATACATGACCACAGTCAGTCGACAATACTCAACAGGGTGTTTGAGTCTTGACGCCGAATAGTGACGCTTTAGTTGTCACTAGAAGATTGGGTCCATGAGCTGATCAAATCATAGGATACTGTCATTCTAATAAAAAAGAAAAATCTCATGAAAGCTATGCATCATTTTGCATCACTTGCAAAGTATGTGGGAAAACTGTCCAATGCAAATCAAGATATCCCTGCATTTACAAAATAATTGAAAAATATCAAAGAATAACTTGATGCCAAATGCTTTGTACTTAAGGTACTACATGAGCAAGTCAAGAATTGTGAAGCCAGCATCAATTGTGTTTCAGGGCATGGGACTCTTATCTCTGAGTCAGAATGGCGTAGCCTTAGATTCCACTCAAGGGGCTTTAGCAGAAAAATCTGGGCTAATACTCAGCAAAATGCTGAAGGAGTGATGCAACATTGGACGTGTGACCTTTTGGATGAGATGTTAAACCAATACCTGATCTGCTCTTATGGACAAATACAAAACATCCTCTGGCAGCATTTTAAAGAAGTGAAAGGAAGTTACCGCTTGTATACTGGACAATGTTTACCCCTCAATCAACAAGGAATTTTTACAATTTATAATTCTACTGGGGCTATAGAGTTTCTCATGGCAATATGTTACTGACGTACGAGACTACAGGGTGCATATTTGCAACACTTTACCCCAGACCAAACAAGTATATAGAGTCATACAGCACGGAAACAGACCCTTCTGTCCAAGTTGTCCATACCGACCCAAAATCCCAATCTGACCTAGTCCATTTGCCAGCATTTGGTCCATTTCCCTCCAAGCCCCTCCTATTCATGTACCATCCAGATGCCTTTTAAATGCTGTAATTGTACCTGCTTCCACCACTTCCTCTAGCTGTTCATTCCAGACATGCACCACCTTCTGCATGAAAAAGTTATCCCTCATGTCCTTTTTAAATCTTTCCCCTTTCACCATAAACCTATGTCCCCTAGTTTTGGAATCTGTCCCCCCCAGGAAAATGACCTTGGTTATTCACCCCACCCATGCCCCGCATGATTTTATAAACTTCCATAATGTCACCCCTTAGACTCCAATGCTCCTGTGAAAAAAATCCCAGCCTATTCAGCCTCTCCCTATAACTCAAGTCCCATATTGAGGATACAGTGTGTATGGTGTGTCATGGAGATACATTACCAATGTATATAAACAGACTGATGTCAAAGGGTGTATCATGGCAAATACACTACTATGCGAAGTAAACATAATGACGCTATAACAAACATGGAAAACCCTTGAGAAACTCAGAAAGTTTGGCAGATTAGTGGAGAGAGAAACAGAGTTAATGTTTCGAACCATCTAAAACTACCAAGAGTCAAATTGAATTCAAACATTAACTCTGTTTTTCTCTTCACACATTCTGCCAGGCCTGCTGAGTTTCTCCAGCAATCTCTGAGTTTGTTTCAGATTTCCAGCAGTATAATGATGTAGATGATATATTTATAATGCTGAATCATGGCAACACATTAATAACATGTAAATATTATGAGGAAATAGGGCACATTAGAGCATCACATTGCTATAGTAAGAACACATATTGAAGCTATAATGTTCATCCTGACAACTGATTCCTACGACTGGGGAACATACAGAGGCTATAAAGTGCCTCATGGTGATGGCATGCCTCAATATCAGGGAAACATATTACTAAGATAAGTAACCACACCACGGCTTTTGTGTGTATCATGTCATCACATTGCGAAAAAGGCAATATTGCAACATGTTACTGAAGAAATTTAATACACTGAAGCTATGGAGCACATAATGGAAACATAATAGTTTGGTCGGTTAACATACTTCAGTTATAAGTTGCATCATGCCAACATATTACCCCATAAAGTAAATGAGCAGACACCATTGGGTCCATAATGCCAACACATGGCTGAAATAACTAAACAGTTTGAGGCTGTAGTGTATTAGCACAACATATAACTACAGTGAAGGAACATGCTGAGGCTATATGCTACATTATGGTCACACATCAATACAGTAGCTTGACATACTGATGCTATAGGATAGGATGTGTGACACAAATCCAGGCCAGTGATATCTGGTCCATGTAAGTCTCACATACAAGTTCTTCCCTTCAATTTTCTTCATGTATTTATCTGGAATCCCTTTAAATACAATTACCCTAGCCATTCTGCTACTGCTTGTAGTGTAAGTCCCACATCCTTTGTAAAGATGCATCTCTGTAATTTCGCATTTAGATACACTTGTGAGTATCTAATATTTTTGCTTTCCTCAATAAATGGAAACATTTTTCCTAATCTCTCCTATCACATGCTCACAAAATTTTAAGGATTTATCAGGTCACCTATTGGCCATTTGTTCCCAAGAAAAGAGCTCCAAACTGGTCATTCCTTCACCTGAATTAAAACATCTCAGTTCTGCTAACATCTTCCTACATTCCCCACTGCTGCTACATCCAGTTTCTAATTTTAAAGGACCAGAAAAATGCACAGTACTTCAAGTGTATAATCAAAGTTCCATACAGGTCTAATATAATGTCTCAGCTTTTTAATTCAATCCATCTAGTAATGAACCTAATATTTTCTTCACATTTTTATGCATATTAGCATTATTGTTACATTAAGGGATTTGAGCATCTATATTGCTTATTCCCTCTTTCCCCTTCCCTCTTTCAACTCTTATCTTCTAAGGAGTACATGACCTCTCTATTCTTCGTATCAAAGTGCAGCTCCTTACACTTACTTTAAAATTAATTTGCAAATTGCATATCCATTCCGCAAGTTTATTAATGTCTACTTGCAGTTTTTCGAAATCTTCCTCAGTGTGATCTAACTTGAAGTCATCCACAATTGTTGATCTTGTATTGATGATTCTGGAGTCGAAATTGTTATGTAAATGGTGTAAAGTGGTTCCCATACTGCTGCTTGATGCCTGTCTTCATCTGCTCTGATTTTAGCAATGCAGCTATTATGTGGTACCTTAATAAAACCCTTTTGAAAATCCAAAAATATTACATCTATTCTATTACCCTGTCTACTCTTTTTGTCACTTCTTCAAATAATCTAGTCAGGTCAATCAAGCTTAACCTTTTCTTCTGAAGACCATGCTGACTATTCCTTTGTAATATTTTTGGCTGATAAATGGTTTTCCATTACATTTTTGACAAAATGTTCCCCTATTTTAAGCTTACTAGTTTATAGTTCCTGAGTTTGTTCAATCAACAGTTTCTTCAAAATGAAAATTGCATTAACTCTCCACCAGTCCTCTACCAGAATTCTCGATTCTAATGAACTTTTGTTTTTTGCACTTCAATTGCGTTGTTTTCTTAAGCACAGATGCAATAAATCCACTCTAAGGGATTAATCCCTTTTAAGATCGATTAGTTGATCAATTATGTCCTGAAATTTTAAAAGGGATTATATCTCTTTTGATCTCGTCTTCTCACAGCTCCCTAATGGGTTGTCTGATAACCATGAGACAAATAAATTATCACACTGTCATTACTATGCATCCCTCAATTGCTCTACTCTAATCTTTCTTTTGGATATAATTTCATATCAATACAGTAAAGGCACATTCTCGGACTATAGGGAGCATCAAATTAACATATAATTACTGTAAGGTAATGTACTGAAATTATAATGTGCATCAAGGTAACACATTAGTCAAGCAAAGGAACATACCTAGACTACATGCTACAGCATTACAACTCATTACTATAGAAAGGCATATACTGAAAACATCAGTGGCTATACATGATCATAATAAAGTACATATGAAAGCAACAAAAATAGAAGTTGCTGGAAAAGCTCAGCAGGACTGGTAGCATCTACGAAGAGGAATCAGAATTAATGTTTCGTGTCTGGTGACCCTTACTCAGAATGAAGGCAGCTGAGCTAAATCTTCCAGGTCAAATAAGATTGTATTAATGACTTTAAGCATTGCTAATGCCAAAATTAGTCAGTAAGTTTAGAGATTTAAGGGATATGTTATAAATATCCAATATTTGTTAGTTCTTTTACATCACTTCTGTTTACTTCACACAAACAACATCATGCCCTTAGGCTCCCCATTCCTTTGAAAAATTCTGTTGGATTTGCACATTAATTGCACATTAAAGTCACCGAAAAATGTTAGGGCTGGAAGATAATATCATCATTATCTTTTTCAATAATTTGATGATCAATGATATAATGCTGTTCCATCTCTCTGATCCACAAAGAAAACAATCTAAACTGCCATGGTGCATGTATCTTTTTCACTCATCAGGGTGGAGGAACTAAATAAAAGCTTTTATTTGCAATTGTGACCAGTTTCACAGAGAACAATTCTTGCAATCATATTCAGCAATAAAACTGAGGAACAAATATAACCAACAGCACATTGAGGGGTTAATCTACCTTTGACATCTTTAACTACTCAGAGAAATCTCTATAGAACATGTATTTTTATACCAGTTTGCTCCTGTGAAACAAACTGTCCTTTCTCATTCTTTCTCATTGTTTGAGAGGACAGCTGTACTTTCCTTATCTCTAAACTTGTCCTTCCAAAGTATTGTAAGCCTCTTGATGATAGCAGTTAGTAGCAACACATTTGTTCATCAACAGTTTAAAGCAGTCATAATAACTAATGTGCCTTTCAAAGAAAGTCAAACTTTCCAACATACCTTCCAATTTCAGTCAACATTAACACTTCTCTGTTCTTTCCTCTGTTATGGACCAAATTCTGTTCTTTTACAAGTTCATGCCTTTACCTATTTCACAATTCCCAGACTGGTGGCTCCCTGACAGTCTACTGACCTTATTTAAGAGCAATACCAGAAAGGTCAAAATCTAAGGATTGTAATGCATTGTTTTCATCATTTTTAAAAACTGACATTAAAGTTCATATTGAAAAGTCCACAATCTTTCAGCCCCCCTCAAGTGAGTAGGAGGTTGAACAAACCTCTTCAAGTTTTGTCATTCGTCGAATCAGTATTGCCTTCACAATAGATGAGGATAATCGTTGTTGTTTCAACAAGGCCAAGTCATAGGCATTTGCAGAAATGTTCTTCCAAATACTACAAATAAAAATAATAGCGAGACAAAAGTGCTGAAAGCACAACAGAGCACAGGCATGATTTTCACCAAAAAGAATACTGCTCCACATTGTAGACTACCTCTTTCACTAGTCATGTTTCCTCCATGGCAGATAACCTCTTTTCAATACCAGCATTACATTCTATCATATGCATTAATAATCATACAGCATTAGGGTTTTTAAAGTACAGTAATAATCCAAGAATTTCACTTCCTTTAAGAGCACCCTCTCCCCTCTCTTCAAGATTCAAGGGTGTTATGTAAAGTTCACATCTCAACTGATTTGCATCACATACCTAGCTGTAACTGTTTACTGATCTTGTCTGTTTTATTTGGTTAATAATGCATTGTGACACAAAGACAGAAACATACAGAAAACTATAGTTGAAAACTAAGCTTCCCTCAAGTACGGTCACATTTTGAAGAAATCAGCACTAAATTTGAAAGGTTCTCCAGCAGTTATTATACCATTATCTATCATGTAGGTCACTCTGAGGAAGTAATATTTCTCCCCAACAGGCAATTGTTACAATTTCACTCTTATCACAAAGGAATCCAATTTTGCAATTCCAAATTTTCCACCTCCCTTTAATTTGATTTCAATCCCTCAGATAGGAATCAGTGTGGTTAACTCTATCTCAATTGTTTCGATGGAGTCGGTGCCAGTTCCTTGATTAAAAGTTCAACGTATTATGTGTTCTCACTTTCCACAACCAAATTAACCATTTCATTGAATGAAGTTATCAATGTGGCTGACTATGTCAAGACCTATTCTTCCATGCATCATCATTTTCGCCACATCAAAATTGATCATCTGAGGATAAAATAATCACATTCAGCACCATCCCGGATCATCTACACATGAGATCAAATACAGATCACTCCTGCACATTCAAGCCATCTTATCAAAAGATTGTGGTGCTCCACAGGTCTTTCATTATCTCCCTCAGTGGAGTGATCAAGCTACAGAATTGTACAAGGATGTTAATGTCTCAGATAGAAAGCTATTCTTAACTATTCATTCCTGACCAACTAGATTCTGCACTGATTCCTCATTGATTTCCTTTGATGATTATTTCCAAGTGATTAATGTTTCTCATGAATGCACTCACACATTCTTTCCTGACCCTGGAACAGATGATTGCAAAGCTCCCTGTTATCATCAGTTATTAACTAAAGTGTTGATTTTAAACCCCAGCTGGTGATGCTATTGTCCTGTGCATGCTGTACTCTCTAATCAAATGTTCAATTCAGTTACCCATCTCACAATATTAATGTTTATTAGGGTCATGAGAAATCTTGGAAGAACAATGAAAGGTAAATCATTATCTCTTTAAATATACATTAAAATTCCTGTACTGCTAATGTAGCAACATGATTCATTAGTTTATTAATTTTTCTCTGAGTTTTCACATTACATAAAGGCTACCAAGACTGCTTTTTGCATTATAGCAACACATTAAGGAAGTCACGTTAGACCTAATGAATCAGCTTCAGCTGGAATATTGCATCCAGAGCTAAGGAAGAATGTGAAGAACATTCAAGAGAATGACTCCAAAAATGAGGAGCTTCATTTATGTGTGAGGATTGGAGAATATGGGATAATTCTCCTCAGAAATGAGAAGGTTGGTGATGGCATGACGGATCAGTGGTTAGCACCGCAGCCTCACAGCAACAGGGACCCAGGTTTGATTCCAGCCTTAGGTGACTGTCTGTATGGACTTTGCATGTTCTCCACACATAGATGTGGGTTTTCTCCGGGTGGTCTGGTTTCCTCCCACAGTCCAAAGATGTGCAGGTTAGGTTTATTGGCCATACTAAATTGTCCCATATTGTACAGGGATGTGTAGGCTAGGTGGATTAACCATAGTAAATACAGGCTTATTGGGATAAGGTAAGGGACGTGAGACTGCATGTGATGTTCTTTGGAGGGTCAGTACAGACTTGATGGGCCAAATAGCCTCTTTCTGCATTGTGGATTCTATGACTGGGTATCTGTCCTTGAAGTTCTCTTTCCAACAAGCACTCATTGCTTCTCTGTCCTTGATGAGTGCCACTCCATTCTTAGCTCTTAGTGGGCTAGGTCCTTGGGTGCTTGTGCATAAATGGTCTTGACTGTCCTGCAGACTTGTGCATTACATGTCTGTTGGTGAGTTGTTGTATTTGCTGTGCTTTATCCAAGGTTGAGAGGAGATTTGATTGAGTTGTTTAAATTCATGAGGGAATCTATACAAAGTAGAGAAGCTTTTTCACTGGGCAAATGGTGAGGAGCTGGAGAGCACTGTCTGAGAATGTGATGAAGGCAGGGACAATTGAGGATTTAAAGAAGTAATTGGTAATTATGGTAAGTATGTGAAAAAGGGAAACAAGTATCAGGACTATGGGGATAAAGCAGGGGAGTGGCATGAACTGAATTGTTTCTTCTGAGTGTTAAGAACAATATGTAAATTTAAGTTGAATTTATATTTTGCAGTTTATGTGTTTAGAAGTGGGAAACATGATTTAGTTTTATTTGGAGTGGCTGTTACCAATATGTCTGGGGGTCCATTTTGTTTACATAGATTTTAATGAGATCTTAAATCCATGGGGTGAACAGTTCAGTGTACTAAAAAGAAAAGGTAGAGAAAGATGTTCTGAGGAAGGGTCACCAGATCCGAAATGTTAACTCCGTTTTTTGCCTTCACAGATGCTGGAAGACCTGCTGAGCTTTTCCAGCAACTTCTGTTTTTGTTCTTGTTGCAAAGGTGTCCAATGACATACAAAGGCAAATATTCAAAAAGTCAGTCAGTCTGTGAGTATGATGCCAGACAGTAAAAGGCTGATAAAGTTTGGGGAACTTATGGGTTTGCTGTGAAATTAAAGTCATGTTGAGTTTAGTTTGTAGATTGTTTTTGGTCCAGCTGAAGACAGCTAGCATCTAATGAATGCACAGAAATTCACCAGAAAACTGGTTACAGCCTGTGCAAGCAGCCTTAATGTGGAGATAATGATAACTGTTCGCTGAGGCTTGGGTGTATGTAAAAGGTTATTGCTAGGATAAAAAGAATAATGTGAAGTTGAATCCAACTCTGATGTCTGCAATGAAATCTTCCCAACCTTTTTATTTTGTCTAGTGTAACTTAAATCATGTTTTTCTTCCTTAAATAATGTTTTATTCTCTGTGATAAAAGAGTGGTGGGCAAGTGGAACGCACTGCCGGCAGTGGTAGTGGAGTCAGATACTTTATAGACTCGTAAGCGACTCTTGGATAGGCACATGGAGGATAGTATAATGTGTGGTATGCTGGGTAGATTGATCTTAGTAAGATAATAGGTTGGCCCAACATTGTGGGCCGAAGGGCCTGTACTGTGCTGTACTGTTCTATGTTCTATGTTCTATGTTCTATACTGGCAGCCTTCTGCGAATGTGCTCAATAACTGATTTCAATGATTAAAAGAAAGGTTAAGTTTTAACAAGCTAGGTTTCACTCTGGGATCTGACTTGTCCAGTATTCACATCAGCTGGATATAAATAAATCGAGGCCCCTTATGGGATCGGGCATTTAGGAAGAATCTGTGCATCCTTAAAGAAACAAGAGTGTGGCGACACTCACCATAGAAACAAGGGAATTGTTGTGAAATATACTACAGAATGTGGAATTTTAAAATGGCTTTGCCTGTTGCTAAGTCTTTTGATTTGATTTATTATTGTCACATGTACCTAGGTACAGTGAAAGATTTTGTTTCTCATGCGGTAGAGGCAGATCATACCATACAAAGTGCATTTGGGCAATAGAACAGAGTGAGGAATACAATGGTATACAAAGGGTGAGATCAACATTAAATTTAACATTTGAGAGGTCCAGTTAGAAGTCTATTAACTTCTGTCTTTTCTGGAAGCTGTAAATGTAACAGTAGATTATTTGAAATCTCTGACTAAGACTGAACTGAATGTTATCAGACAAATTAAAGGTGGAAATAAAAGGAAGATCCTATAAGGATGAGACGATTAAAGTGCTCTACCCAGTATTTAGAATTAAGGGGAGTAAAGAATTAAATAAGACTTTGTTATAAATCAAAATAATCTTGTATTGGAAATATAAGAGGATAAATGAAACAAACTTGAATTGAAGGCTAAACACAGAAATGGAAAGGGGGAGGAAAAAAAAGAGAGAATTGGAGAGAGAAATGGAAATGAAAAGCGTGAATTGGCAAGTGAGGGGTAAGACAAAGAAAGAGCAGTGGAAAGAGGAATAGAATATAAAAAGCTTGAAATAATAGAGCAAGAGAAAGAGGGACAATTCATACAGCACGACTTCAAGTCATGGAGTCATACAGCACAGAAACAAACACTTTGGTCCAACCAGTCCATGCCAAATATAATCCCAAACTAAGCTAGTCCCACCTGCCTGCTCCTGGCTCATATCCCTCCAAACCTTTCCTATTCATGTACTTATCCAAATCTCTTTTAAACATTGTAATTGTACTCACATCCATCACTTCCTCAGGAAGTTCATTCCACAAGCGAGCTACCCTCTGTGTAAAAAGATTGCCCCTCATGGCATTTTTAAATCTTTCTCATTTCACCTTAAAAATGTGTCCCCTAGTCTTGAAATCCCCCATCCTGCAGAAAAGACAACTACCATTAACTCTATCTATATCCCTCATTATTTTATAAACTTCTATAAGGTTGCCTCTGAACCTCCTACGCTCCAGTGGAAAAAGGTCCCAGCCTATCCAGCCTCTCTTTATAACTCAAACCTTCCATACCTGGCAACATCCTGGTAAATCTCTTCTGAACCATCTCCAGCTTAATTATATCCTTCCTATAACTCGGTGATCAGAACTGAACACAGTACTCCAGTAGAGGCCTCACCAATGTCCTATACAACCTCAACATGACTTCCCAACTCCTATACTCAATGAACAATGAAGGCAAACATGCTAAATGCTATATGTGACGCAGGCTTCAAAGAATTATGTACCTGAACTCTTACAACACTACCCAAGGCCCACCATTAATTGTGTAAGCCCTACCCTTGTTTGTTGTACCAAAATGCAAGCAACAGTGTAAAAGATGAAAGAAGAGATAACAATTCAGGGGATGATTCTGATTCTACAACGGAATTCAACTCAACTAAAATTCCTCACTTAATTCCTGAATTTACAGAGAAGGGAGTTGAGCGATATACCAATGCATTTGAAAAGATAGTTGTGATGTAGAAGTGGACAAAAGGTAGTGTTAATATTGGCCAGCTCTGAAAGTGTACTCTGGTCTGTCAGAAGAGCAGTCTGCCAATTATGAAGCAGTTAAACTCAATGCATATGTTTGTCCATGAAGTTTAACAATAAAATTTGGGACTCTAAGAAAGAAATCAAATCAGAGAATAGTAAGAAAAGAAAATTTTTGAGCAGCTGAAGAAAATCATGAAAGTAGAAAAATTCTAAAGTAGTATTCTAGTGACTGAATTCCAGTAACCCTTAAGATATACTTCGGTGAGAATCAAATCCCAAAATTCCAAGAGGTGGCAGTTCTGGCCAATACCTATGATATATCAAATACATAAGTATGTGTGGGGAAATGGTCATAAGGGAATCAACAAGGAAGTTGCAGGAACAGAAAACCGGAGGATGAAATACATATTAGCCTTTGGGAACAAACAGAAAGACACCAAAATAATAAATGAGAGAGGTTGGAACTTAAAAGTGAGATAAAGAAAACAAAATGCTTCCATATAATAAGAAATAGTTCAGGATAGTCAAGAGAATTCTTTCAATTATTGTGAGAGGGAGAGTCAGCATTCTTGAGATTCTGATATTTTATCTTGAAGGAAGAAGTGTTCCGTTACTTCTGCAACAATATAAGAAAGCCAACTATAGAAAGGATTATTTTTTTTTAAGGAGGAGAGGTATTCTCTTACTCTACCAATCAAGAGATTAAAACCAATAATGATATTGAGACACACTGGCACAATTCAGTCAATGATGCTGGCTAAGGATACAATTTGTTCTCCAGAAAAGGCTAATGAAGGAAAAAACATTAGGGATATATATAGAGGTTATAAACTGATTCCATTTTATAGATTAGAATTAAAGAGTGACATAGTCATTGGAGAAGTATAGTTGGAGTTATGCTTCAAATCCTTGTAGAAAGAATTGATTTTAATTTGGGGAATGACCTGGCTGATTCAAAACTATTAGCCTCAAAGAAGGTGTTGGAACACCCGGTGGAAGCTAAAGAAACTGAGTTACTGCGAAAGGAACATCCTAGATTGTTTCTTGACTGTTCTGTAACTAGATTTAAGATCCACAGAATTAGAGAGGAAGAGGAAAAATCTATATAAAGAGTGACATAGTAGTTAATTATCTTACACTAATTTTGAAAATGTAAGTAAAAAGTAGGAACTAAAAGTAAACAAGCTCAAAAGTAAATGAATTCAGCCAATTTTCTTTATTGGATGAATTCTGAATTGAGAGCTATATCAAACATCTTACTTGAATCAGACCAATACCTGAATGTTATTACAAAATTTAAAAGATAAAGCGCCCATGAGGAAATGGAGACCACCTCAAATACTAGCCAATGAGGAGTGGGCAATAGTTCATCCGGTGATAGTTCCCTTTAGGTATCATAACAACATTTTGGAAGAAGGTCATGAAAATCCAGTGATAAATCACTTTGGTATTAGTAAAACATAGGCTAAAATGTTAAGATAGCTTTTATTAGCCAGGGTTGCATAAAGACATGGTTAGATTATGCGAGATAAGCCATATATGTTAGGTATAGGGAAATCTCAAACATCAATTGAACCTGCAACCTTAATTTCAATAATTTCAGTCTTTGGAATGATGGTGGGATCCAATTCTAAGATTCCGACACTCACTCCCATTTCTGGTAATTTCTGCCAGCACAGATTGCATTGGTTAGATGGCAGCATGGTGAGATGGTGATGGTACAGTGATGTTGCTGAGATGGGGTTGAGATGGGTTGTTTGTATGATAGTGGTGCTAGTGATTTGGTGATGAAATGGTCATATTAGCATAATGGTGGTGGTGTTGGTGAGATGGTGATGTTGGAGAAATGGGAGTGTTAGTGAGATTGTGGAATTGGTGCTGCAAGTGAGATGTTGGCATGTTGATAGTGTTAGTAAGATGGAGGTGTTGGTGAGGTAGGTGTTTGCAGGATGTTGGTGCTGTTGATAGTGAGATTCTAGTCTTCGTGAGATACTGGTGTTACTAAGATTGAAGTGCCGAATCTAATAAGATATTGGCATTGCATTTAGTGTAATGTTGAAGCTAATAACATGTTCTTATTGTTCTTGCTTATGATATCCATGTTGGCCCTGAAATCATGTTGGTATTAAGTTCAATGTCGGTGTTATTGTTAATGTGATGTTCATGGTGGTGGTATTCTGGTTTTTGTGCAATGCTGTTGTTGATTTTTATGTTAGTGCCAGTGTTGACATAATATTGGCTTTATTATTGATATGACATTGAGTTTGGTGCAACGTTGGGATTTTATTTTCTTTATTCATGGGACATGAGTGTTGCTAGCCGGCCAGCATTTATTGCCCATCCTTAATTGGCCTGGAGAAGGTGGTAATGAGCTGCATTCTTGAATATTGCAGTCCTTGGGATGTGGAGACACACATTTGCTGATCGGAAGTGATTTCCAGGATTTTGACCCAGCAACAGTGAAAGAATAATGATATAGTTCCCACGCAGGATGGGGTTTGATCTGAAGACAAATTATAGGTAATAATGTTCCAAATCATCTGCTGCCCTTGTCCTTGGTTAGTGGAGGTCACAAGTTGCTGATGATGGAACTTGGATGTCTTATTGTACAGCATCTTGTAGATTGTGCAGTCTGCAATCATCATCTGTGGCTGAAGGTGGTGGATGTTGAAGGACGGCTGCTTTGTGCTTGATGGTATCAAATTTCTTGAGTGTTGAGGATGCTGCAGCCATCCAGGTGAGTGAAGAGTATTTCATCACATTCTTGACTTGTGTGGGTTACTTGCTGCAGAATTTCCTGGTGCTTGATCTCCTCTGTAGCCACAGCATATATGATGAGGTCCAATTTAGTTTTTAATCAATAATAACCCTCAAGATATTGATGCAGGTTTTGACATTGGTATTGCTGTGAATTTGGGATTGGTGATTTTATTTGGTCTGTTTTTGGTATCAGGTTTGATGGGTATTGGTTTAATGCTGGTACTGGTGATATTGTTGATTAGGGTTTGGATGCAATATTGTGCAAGACCAGATTTTACGATCTGCTTTATGTTTATAACTTCAAATATCATTAGTTCTGTCTCCCCTCATTCGTTCATTTTGGATATCATTCTGCAGTGACTTGACAGAGGCAACATTGATGTACATTGATTGATTTATTGCTGTCACATGGACCAAGATAAAGTGAAAAGTGTTGTTTTCCATGTTATATAGGCAGCTCGTACCATACAAACTGCATCAGGGTAGCAGAACAGAATGCAGAATACAGTGTTACAGCCACAGAGAAGTTGCAGAGAGAGAGAGAGATCAGAATCAACATTTGGGAAGTCCATTCAAAAGTCTGATAACAGCAGGGAAGAAACTGTTCTAGAATCTATTACTGCATGTATTCAAACTTTTGTATCTTCTGCCTGACAGAAAAGGGTGGGAGAGAGTATAACCGAGGTGGGAGGGGTCTTTGATTATGTTGGTTGTTTTCCCAAGGCAGCAGGAAGTGTAGACAGAGTCAATGGAAGGCAGGCTGGTTTTCCTGATGGACTAGGCTACGTTCACAACTCTCTGTCCTTGTCTGGGCTACATAAATAACACACCTTTGGGACTTGAATAAGGCTTCCAACTTGGGAGCAGAGTGTCTGAGAGTTATGCTTTGTCACTCTTAATTCACATGAATTTAAATGGACAGTGACAAAAACAGAGCCATGAGGCAAAGGGAACAAAAAATTTCTCAACATATAGCAAGATTATTATGGATAGGCAGCAAGTCCTTTAAGCATGGGGGTCAGTCATCAATAAGGTCAAACCACAGTGGTTCCTGAAATCTTGATATATAAGAATTAAACCTTCAACTCAGTCTCGACCAAGGTCAATTAACCCATTATACATGCAAGTCTATCAGTCTCAGGGTCAATCTGTTATCCCACATCTAAAGCATGCTGTTTGCAATATACCTTGGAATCACTGTCAAGCCTTACATCTATCATATGTAAAAAACAATCAGGGTTAGTGTCAACGTAGTGTTCCATTTCTACAGTACATGATAGCTAATATCCCTAGATGCGCTCCAGAAATTGTTGGTGAAGGATAAACTGGAGGCAATCTTTTTGCACTTTTGTATTTATTTTCAGGCCTACACATTACATACACCTTCCAAGTTAACAAACACTATTTTTTCTCTGTGCCGACTTTTGTAAGGGCTCAAGTTAATTCCCAATTAATGCCAATCATCCTCCTACAACTAAACACAATTAACATGCAATTAACATCCCCTTGAGTTAATATGTGGCCCATGTGTATAGTATGTAAGTCATTAATCACTTCAGGGAGCAAAATGCTTCCCTCAGTGCAGTATCAGGTAATGTTTTTATCTCTTGGATCAATATGTGCCCTGCATCTACAGTTTGTGGGAGTCAATAACCCTTGGAACCAATGTATAGGCCCCTCTACTGCATGTGGAAATGAATATCCTTCAGAGGCAATATAGTGCTTTAAAGCCATTGCACTGGACAGATATAATTGGAAAAAATGGGTAAAACAGAATAGATGACTGTCATTTAACTCACACAGTTACAGTTAAATCAGCTCAGCAAGCAATAGCTATTTTGATCTGCAATTATTTTCCATGGCTATGAATGAACATTACACTTACTTGTTGTACACTAATGTCAATGGTAATCTAAGGAGGTACTAGATGTCAGCTGTAGTTTAATGACTGCTTTCACTAAACGTTATCCATTAATGGGATGCACATACAGCACAAAAGGCAGGTAATAAAAATTACAGGCTGTAAAAATCACTTTACATGTTGTCAAGAACACTTGGGAGAGTGGAGAATAGGAAATAATTTGCATTTTTAAAACACTTTTCACCACCTCAAAATGTCCCAAAACATTTTTGCAACTAATGGAGTGCTTTTGAAGTGTAGGCACTGTCACAACATAAAGAGGGACAGCTGAAAATTTTCACAGAGCAAGATCCCACAAACGGAAGTGCAAGTAATTTAAAATAGGAGCAGGAGTAGGCCACTTGACTACACAGGCCAGTTTCACCATTCAGTAAGATCATGGCTCATCTGATTAATCCTTATTCCTGCCTGTGCTACTACTCTTTCACCCCTTTGCTTAGCTGAGTTGGCTGGATGGCTGGTTTGTGCTGTGAAGTGATACCAACAGTGCTAGTTCAATTCTTACACTGCCTGAGGTTACCATGAAGGATGTTCCTTCTCAACCTTGCCACCAGTTTTGTCTCTCTCTCTAATGAGAGAGCAGCCTGTGGCCTGGTAGGACTTTGGCAACTTTACTTTTATCAATAAGCTATCTGTTTCTGCCTTAAAAACATCAAAGACTCTGCTTTCCCCATCTTTTAGGAAGAGTGTTTCAAAGATCCTTGACTACCTGTGAAAACGTTATAATCCCATTGATGTCAGTACTGGACAATTCAGATCCCAGACAGGAATTAATAGATCATGTTTTATTTGTTCTTTTTATGATCTGAGCTGATGGTATTACAGAACAAGTCAGATCCCATACATGACTTTACATAGATAGATCACATTTTTATTTATTATGGTTTCAGTGAAGTGGTCTCTCACAGAAACATAAGCACACAATGCTGCAGATTTTATTTTAACAAGAAAATGGAAGCTACGTTGCAAAGAACGCAACTTAATAGAGTACTCCAGGTTATCTATTTATAGGACAAATATAAAGATTTTTGAACACAGTAAAAATATAATCCTATCAAACCCAATACGCTCCTTTATACAGCTTTTATAGAGAACACAAATCACATCCCTGGTAAGTATCTAAAACACAACTCACAGAATCCCTACAGTGTGGAAAGAGACCATTCAGCCCATCAAGGCTGTACTGACCCTCCAAACAGCATGTCACCCAGACCAAGCCAACTCCCCACTCTCTCTAACCTATCCATGTAACCCCACATTCACCATGGTTAATCCACCTAGCCTACATATCCCTGGACACTACAGGACAATTCAGCATGCACAATCCACCCAATCTGCACACCTTTGGACTGTGGAAGGAAACCCACACAGACACAGGAAGAATGTGCAAATTCCACACAGACAGTCACCCAAGGATGGAATCAAACTTGGATCCCTAGTGTTGTGAGGCAGCAGTGCTAACTACTGAGCCACTCCTGAAACACTCACACCAGAGTCCCTGTATCTAACATCTTGAGCATTTAGGCCTCTTATGACTTCAACTTTTAGACTGAAACTACAGATAGCTTCTTCCTGGAGTTATCAGCATATGAACATAGGAGGTATGGTTAGTAAGTTTGCAGACGACAACAAAAGTGGAGGTGTAGTCGACAGCGAAGAAGGTTACTTCAGAGTATAATAGGATCTTGATCAGATGGGCCAATGGGCTGATGAGTGGCAGATGGAGTTTAATTTAGGTAAACGTGAGGTGTTGCATTTTGGAAAGGCAGATCAGGGCAGGACTTATACACTTAATGTTAAGGTCCTGGGAGTGTTGCTGAACAAAGAGACCTTGGAGTGCAGCTTCATCATTCCTTGAAAGTGGAGTTGCAGGTAGACAGGATAGTGAAGAAAGGCATTTGGTATGCTTGCCTTTATTGGTCAGTGCATTGAGTATAGGAGTTGGCAGGTCATGTTGCAGCTGTACAGGACATTGGTTAGGCCACTTTTAGAATACTGCATGCAATTCTGGTCTCCCTGCCTTGGGAAAGATGTTGTTAAACTTGAAAGGGTTCAGAAAAAATTTACAAGGATTTTGCCAGGGATGGAAGGTTTGAGCTACAGGAAGAGGCTGAATAGGCTGGGGCTATGTTCCCTAGAGCATAGAAGGCTGAGGGGTGACCTTACAGAGGTTTATAAATTCATGAGGGGCATGGATAGGGTGAATAGCTAAGGTCTTTTCCCCGGGGTGGGGAAGTTCAGAACTAGAGGGCATAGGTTTAAGGTGAGAGAAGAAAGATTTTAAAGGGACCTAAGGGGCAATTTTTTTTTCATGTAGAGCGTGGTGCGTGTCTGGAACGAGCTGCCAGAGGAAGTGGTGGAGGCTGGTACAATAACAACATTTAAAAGGCATCTGGATGAATACAAAGGGTTTAGAGGGATGTGGGCCAAATGCTGTTAAATGGAACTAGATTAATTTAGGACATCTGGTCAGCGTGGACGAGTTGGACCGAAGGGTCTGTTTCCATGCAGTACAACTCTATTACTCTATGTACCTGAGTTTAAATGTATTCAGCTTTAACTAAACACTTTAGGGTTTTATCTAAACATTTCTTCACTCCAAAGTAACCTAGTTCACTGTACATCCTTCCCTTCTCAGGAGCATTTTTTTACACAGATGTCAAATTCCAAGGACTTCACTGGACTGGCCCATTCGAGTCAAAAGTCTCTCTGTCAGTTTTGAATGTTTCCCTTCAGCCTAAATATAACAAGTTGTAGATTTCCACACAAACTTTGGTGCCCCATTATTTAACTTGCTGTGTCACAAAAGTTAACAAAAGACCACTAATAATCCAGAAAAAACATCTACTCTAAAAACAAGCCTCAAAAACTGTTTTTAAAAGAAATTGTCATGGCTAGTGGGAGTTGTCAAAGTTAAGGGGTTGAGTTCAGATGTACAGTCCAGGGTAACTAGAATTTGGTCCGAGGGATTTTACGGGTATGAGCTAGTGGGTGACTGTCAGTGAGAGTGGGAGATATAAGGGTTGAGGGGGAGATTGGGTCTTAGGAAGTTATAGGTGAATAATCAGAGCGCCAACTGTTCCAGAAGGTTATTCTTCATATGACTCATCATGCAACATATTTCTACAAAACATTGCATTTACTTTCTAAAGGTTAGCTCTAGTGTCATATTTATACTCATGGAGTAGAAGAATTAGGAAGTCTTCCTGCAATTGTACAAGGTAGCTGATGAGACCACATTTGGAGTACTGAGAGCAGTTTTGGTCCCCTTATTTAAGAAAAGATTTCAGTTCATTGAAGGCAGTTCAGTGAAGATTCCCAACGATGATGTCTGGTATGGATGGATTGTCTTATGAGCAAAGGTTAAACAAGTTGGAACTTGACTTACCAGAATTTAGAAGAATGAGAGGTGATCTCATGAAACATGGGATTCTTCAGGGCTTGTCAGGGTAACTGCTGAGAGGATGCTTCACCTTATAGAAGAGTCTAGGGCCAGAGGGCACAATCTCAGAATAAAAAGGAACCAAAAGAACTGCGGATGTTGTAAATCAGGAACAAAAACAAAGTTGTTGAAAAGCTCATCAGGGCTGGCAGCATCATGAAAGAAAAAACAGAGTTAACGTTTCGGGTCCGGTGGACCTGAAACATTAACTCTGTTTTTTCCTTCACAGATGCTGCCAGACCTGCTGAACTTTTTCAGCAGCTTTGTTTTTGTTCAGAATAAAGGAGCACCAATTTAAGATTGAGATGTAGAGGAATTTCTTCTCTCAGAGGATTATGAGTTGAGGGAGGGGGTGGCCTAGTGGTTTGGGGACATGGGTTTGAATCCCATCATGGCAGATGGTGGAATTTGAATTCAATAATAAGTAAAAATCTGGAATTAAGACTCTAATGATGACCATGAATCCATTGTTGATTGTTGGGAAAAACCCACCTGGTTCACTAATGTTCTTTAGGGAAGGAAACTGCCATCATTACCTGGTCTGGCCTACACTGACTCCAGACCCACAGCAATGTGGTTGACTCTTAACTACCCTCTGGGAAATTAGGGATGGGCAATAAATACTGGCCTACCCAGGGATGCTGTCATCCCATGAATGAATTGTAAAAAAAGTCTTTGGAACTCCTTGCCACAGAGAGCTGTGGGAGCAGAGTCCTTCTGTATATTTAAAGCTGAAACAGATAAATTTGTGATCAGTAGGGGAATCAAGGGTTATGGAAAATGCAGGGAATTGGACATGAGGAATGTTTGATTAGCCATGATCCTAAGTGGCAGAGCAAGCTCGAGAAACCGAACAGCCTACCTCCTGTTCCTATTTCTTATGGCATTATGGTAGTTGAATACTTTTACATGTAGTTCTGTTGCACAAGATGTTATGAGAGGAGTTCCAGTAACTAACTGGAATACTGGGTACACTCAAGTACCCCTCATAACTCACGGGTTTTATGTAATACACTGGCATTCGACCTGTAACTGATAGTAATCTGAAACCAACTGAGATTCACACTGAAACGAAAGTCAGAGTACCCCTGTGCTATACAAGGCTTCCAGTTCACTTCACTTTTAATAGGTCTGTCTCTCTCTCTCTTTTTCTCTCTATCTCCTCATCTCCTTGGTTTCTCTTGAAGTCAAGGGGCTCAATTTTCTGGCGTTGCCAAGAGCATTTAGTATGGAGGGAGGGGGAATTTAACTGGGGGTAGAGGCTAAAATTCAGATTCCTGATGACTGGTTAAAGTTCCGGTATTAAGTTCTCAGAACATTTAAGGTGAATCAGCTTTCCCTACCATAATGATTGGGATTCTGTTTTACATTCATTTTAGCAATCAAATAGGAAAACCACATGCTCATTATCCTGCCCGTAAAGAGGTATGTACCCGGCAAGGGAAACCTCTACCTGGAAGCTTTAGTGAATACACACTTCTTCAGTAACTTGGGTCCTTAAAAGTCCAGGGTTCTTTGTGTAAATTGTTACAGTATTAGGGATACACACTGCCTGGTCTAACCAGCTCATGCAACGTCTCATTTATAACTGGTCTTACAAGGTGCTGTTGTTGACCTCAAGCAGTGGTAGGGATACAGTCCAGTCACACTGAGTGATGCCAGCAAACCTGACCAGGGCATGTTTAAGGAGCTCATAGCCAAAGGGGCTCAAGAGAAATGCTACTGATAAAGGTGGGAAGGTATTTAGGCAGTTACAATGTTAGGGGTGCCAGAAAGATCTTGGGGAATGGAGGTAAGCCTCTGGAAGGCAGAGGGATGAGTCAAAGTGATCGGGACGAGGAGAACAAAGCAAGGTAGGAGGGTGGGAACAGCTGTGGGCAATGAGGTGTGCCAGTGAGGGGGAAGCAGAGGTGAATTGAAAAAGGGGTGGCACAAATGGTGAGGGCGAGGAGCTGGATGAGTGTGCCCTTCGGGAGGGTAGAGCAGGAAGGTCAAGGGAAATGATGAATGGGGCCACAGTTATATGGGAGAGGGGACAACGGGGATGGAGGGAAACTGCAGGTTAAAGCAGTGGTTTGAGAGTGAAGGAATTAAAAACAAAATTGACACGAAATAGTATCCTATTGAGGCCTGTCAAAAATAGAGAATGCACATTAGAAATAGGAGGAGCCTGAGATCTGATGGCACAACTTCCTCTACAACACAAACATCCAGAGTTGAGTGAATCGAAACACACCCAAACTAAAACTAATGTGTGAGCAGTCTTTTAAGGATTTTGAACAGCTCTAATTCAAGACCTATAACTCATGCAAAACAACATTGGTGATGGTGATAGTGGCGGCGATGGTCCAGCAGACTCGATAGGCCAAAGGGCTTTTTTCTGTGCTCCATGACTCTAAGCCATGCAGGACGGTTCACTAACCAGGGTATCTGAATCTGAAGGACATGTGGATAAAGCTATTATACAAGCTATTGATTCCAAAATTGCAGTCATGTCACAGTCAGTAATGAAGGCTACCAAGAGTCAAACTGAGCCACAATGCCACAGCAATAGAACGCACTATAAAGCTCAACAGAAATTCCTTGCATACAGCTGAATGAAGAAGAGGGCAAGGAGCCATGGGTCATTTAGGATGGGCCTCCCCATGTTGAGGTGATGGCAGGACAGGCTTTTGATTAAGATGTGAGCTGCCCGATAAGGGCCCAAAGATTTGAGTAAGGACTAGTTGTCAAAGGGAAACCAAGCATCTCTTTCTTGCTAGTTATTCACAGATGCTTACAGTAAAGCAAAGTGTTTGCCCAGCTGAAGCCGCAGGTGGACTGGCTTTGATGCCATACAGGGGAGAAGACGAAGAAATTATCAGTACCAATTACACCATGGACCGGGAGCTCAGAGGGCTCTAGCGGTGGATGAGGAAACAGTGCTTGAAGAGGGGAGCCAGGGTCTTCAGCATTGTCAAGTGGTGTCCCATAACAAATTCTACTGAGGATCAAGCAGTGTACCAAGACAGTGTTTACCAAGTATGAAATAATGTACCAAGACAGTGTCTACTGAGAATGGAGCAGTGTACCAAGACAGAGTCTACTGAGAATGGAGCAGTGTACCACGACAGGGTCTACTGAGAATGGAGCAGTGTACCAAGATAGGGTCTACTGAGAATGGAGCAGTGTACCAAGACAGGGTATACTGAGAATGGAGCAGTGTACCAAGATAGGATCTACTGAGAATGGAGCAGTGTACCAAGACAGGGTGTACCAAAGATTGAGCAAGTACTGACAGAGGAGCGCAGGGTCCTCCCATCACTAAGAATACCATTATCTACATCCAATAGCTCCTGCAGTAAGATCTTCAGCCACACGGCTTGGGAAGAAGCACTGTAGATCACAGTGGCATTGAACTTCCTGACCAGTGACACCTTTCAAATCTTAATTGGAGACGTGTGTGGTAAAATGATAAAGTCACCATAGTCCTACTCTCTCATTAGACAAAGATGACTGGTGGTGGCTTCATCCAAAGATCACCACACCTCAGGTGAGGGTAGGAGGTTGAGAAGCAGAATCCTTCATGGTAAACCTCAGTCAGTGCAGGAATTGAACCCACACTGCTGGTGTCCTGCTGCATTGTAGACCAGCTGTCCAGCTAACTAAGCTAACCAATACCCTATGTAATACATCCCACTTAGCAAACCCCACATGCCTTTGTGAGTTCCCCAATGCCCTTCTCAGGCAAGCATTTCTCTTTCTCCAATTCACTGTGGACTCAGACAATTAAGCTGCCAGGGTGGTTAGATTTGCAGCCCTCTTTGGGTCATCTCAGGTAAGAGGGGGTTAATGACTGCCCATATGTGGCACTCACTGCTCCCTGGCATCATCCAGCCAAACAGGAAGGGATTTTACTTTCTCAATGTCCAACTTGCTTGTAACCACAGAGAGAAAAAAATAAAAATGCAGATATGGATCCACTATCCAGAGACCTGTCATGACATTTGCATTTTGCGTAACTCACATGTACCATTAATGATTTGCTTTATGTATCATCTCCAGGTTGACTCTTGTGGTGCAATGTTGGTGTCCCTACCCCTGAGCTAGGAGGCCTGGTTCAAGTCCTGCTTGCTCCAGAGATGTGTCATATTGTTTCTGAACTGGTTGATTAAAAAATATCATTCTCCAGGTGCTGGCTCATGGGGGACAAGGGGTACCTAGAAGCCTAATGACCCCACTGTGTAACCCCCAGTCTGATACTGGACACAGAAGTACAACACTGCTCATTCGTCTAAGAGGGGAGTCATTGAAGAGGCAAGTGATCTACTAATGATGTGCTTTGTTGCCTGAACTGCTCAGGAGTAGCATTCCAGTACCCACTGGACAGGCTATCCAGAATATTGATTGCTCACTGAGCCTTTCACAACCCTTAGCTCAATAACGGTGTGACAGTTCAGCAGAGGGGAAATGAACCAGCTGGGTATTTTGAATACGTAACAAAAAGGATAACTAAGGGTAGTACTATTGTTGTCACGTACACGGGCTTTCAAAAGACATTCAATTCAGTGCCACACAGCAAAATTTGAGAAAAATTATAGCACATGGATTAAAAGAGATAGTAGCAATATTGATACAAGACTGGCTGAGCAATAGGAAACAGAGAGTAATAGTCAATGGATGTTTACTGGATTGGAGAAAGGTTTGTAGCAGTGTTGCTACTGGGGCTTTGGTTTTTCCTGATGCGTATTAATGATCTGGCTCTTGGTGTGTAGGGGTAATTTCAAAGTCTGCAGATGATACAAAACTTGGAAGCATTGAAAACTGTGAGAAGGATAGTGTAGAACTCCAACAGGACACAAAAATGTTGGTGGAGTGGACGGAAATGTAGCACATTGCGGATAAGTATGAGATGATGCATTTTCGTAAGAAGAACATAGTATAAAAAAGTGGTACAATATTCTAAGGATTATAGAAGCAATTATTGAAGATATTGAAGATTGATTATTGAAGATTGGTGGAGGGAGAAGTTCATAAAATATACAGCATCCTGGACTGCTTTAATAAAGGCGTAGAGTACAAGAGCAAGGAATAACATGGGAATAATGTAAAAGTATTGGAAAGTATGCAGAAGGGGTTTACAGGAAAGGTTCCAGGGATTGGAAACTTCAATTATGAGGATAGATTGGAGATGTTGGGATTGTTCTCCTTGAAGAGGATTTCTGATAGAGGTTTTTAAAATCATATGAGGTCTGGAGAGGGTTTCAATTCAACTGTTGAAAAAGATGCTGTACTTTCCCATTTCAACAGCTCCAGGGATTTGACAGTATTGCTCCTAATACACCATCATAATTCTATTCCATGTGTTCGTCATTCTTCAGTGTGAAGAGGCATTTCTTGCCATCAATCCTAAATTCATTCTCATTAATAATCTCTTTTATGATTCTTCAATCTCATGCACCTTCCATCCAGGCAGAAATATCCCATCGCTTTTCAGTCCCTTCTCAACATCCTGACTGTGGATATAAGCATCTGCCTTGTAGCTTTTCTCTATGCTGCTTCCAGCAATTATTCTTGTCTCTTAATGACCAGAACTGGACATGGCATGCATGCTGCGGTCTGACAAAAACTGTGCAGTTTGATCACAGTTTGGATTTGACTTGATTTATCATTGTCACATATACCTAGGTACAGTGAAAAGTATTGGTTACAGCTCCACCTTCAACACGATATTCCTAACCAAACTTATCTCCAAGACCTAGGTCTCTGTTCCGCCTTCTGCAACTGGATCCTCGACTCCTGATCCACAGACTGCAATCAGTGAGTATAGGCAACAGCAGCTCTTCCACGACAATCCTCAACACCGGCACCCCGCAAGGCTGTGTACTCAGGCCCTTACCATACTCCCTGTACATTCATGACCAAATTTTCTCTGAACTCCATCTACAAGTTCACTATCAACACCACCATTGTGATAGAATTTCCTCTTACTTACTTTTCACTCTCAGTTCAAGGGCTTAATTTGGTGATTTTGGCCATCATAATTGAAGATGTTGAAGGCTGAATCTATTAAATTGTCAAAGTCACCTACTCCTCCATTCTTGGAAGGTGAAACATCTTTCAGGAAGTCTATTTCCAAGAATAATAACCAGCTGCACTTGTTTAAATAACTTTGAAAGTCTGTTTTTCGAAAGGCAGTGGAAGCACAATCCTTGAATATTTCGAAGCCAGAGGTAGACAGATTCTTGATAAGAAAGTGTTATCAGGGATATTTGAGAATGTGAATTAATTAGATCAACCATGATCTGACTGAATGGCAAAACAGGCTTAACAGGTCAAGTGACCTATTCCTGCTCCAAATCGTAAGCTTGTATGTTTAGCTTGGGGATCTTTTGCCTCCATAACATCGAGTGAACTGAGTGTTATAACTTGATTTTATTCTGTTGTAAAAAAAGCCTGCATTTGATTCCTAGTGAATTATTATCTTACTCACCTATTGCCTAGCCCAAACTCACCCAGTTGAATGGATTTGCATTATTAAAATAAAATTCCATTGTACTATCAAAATGGAAGTGACAAGATTAATACCTTGCTTTCCAAAGGCGGAATGCATCCCAGTAAATTAGCAATCAAATTTCAACAGAGCGGCACTTTCAAAGCTGTTGAGGCTTTTCCCTGGTGTGCTAACCTCTCACAAAGTCAGGCTGACAAAAGAGGTTTCAGGTAGGAAATCGTCAGCCTGTTCATTCAGGTACTGCAGAACCAAGAACAAGTCTGATATTTCCACATGCCTGCAAATTTACTCCAGGAAGTCATTAGCAATTTCTTGAAAAAGGCTGTTACCTCCTTCAACATACCTCCAGAGTAAATTTAATTTGCCTTCTGCAATTTCAAAATTCCTTCTTGAGATGCAATTTCTTCTTATGACATTATAACTATATTCAGTTTTATATTTTAACACAGAATTCCTACAGTGCAAAAGCAGGCCATACAGCTCATCAACTCCACACCAACCCTTTGAAGGGCATCCACCAAGACCCACCCCTATCTCTGTAACCCTCCATTCCCCAGAGCTAATCCACCTAGTCTGCACATCCCTGGACACTATGGACAATTTAGCCTCGCCAATCCACCTAATTTGCACATTTTTGGACTGTGGGAGGAAACTAGAGCACCAAGAGGAAACCTACACAGCCATGGAGAAAATGTGCAAACTCCATGCAGACTCTAAACGGACACTGGAATCAAACCTGGATCCCCAGTACTGTGAGGAAGCAGTGCTGACCACTGAGCCACCGTGATACCCCGTGCAAAGGTTCAACTGATTATTTATTCACTGTCAACAGCATGGCCATTGAATGCAGAAAAACAACTCAGTAGATCCTCCAGACACAAACGTTTGCGTATTGTGATGTCTGTGGTAATCATTAAATTTGAAAAAGACCAAATAATTGTTATCCTCTATGAATAATAAATTGCCAATGAAATGTTGCTGTTTCATCAGTTCTGCTTGATGCCTATTTTGCGAGTGTGAGCCAGTGTAAGGAAAGGATTAAAGGACCTCAGAGCAGTATTTGCAATGTCAAAAACCAGATGGATGCAGTACTTACTAATTACATCAATATTTGTTAATTGCAGCGATAATACTGCAATGAATAGAGCAATTTGTTTTAGAATAGTGATTATGGGCTCTTGTGGTGCAGTGGCCGTGCCCCTACCTCTAGATCAAAAGACCTGGGTTCAAGTCTCACCTGCTCCAGAGGTGCATCATTACATGTCTGAACAGGATGAGTTCTTTTTTAAATATCTGGAAGGGTAATTATAACAAGCTGGTTGAAATCAGGGCAAGATATTTGAAATTAGACAGGTATCAGAGTGGAAATTCCCTTCTAAGAAGGGTCACTGGACTGGAAACGTTAACTCTGTTTCTTTCTCCACAGATGCTGCCAAAGCTGCTGACCTTCTCCAACAAGTTCTGTTTTTGTTTGTTCCAGATCTCCAGCATTGGCAGTTCTTTGTTTTATTATACAGGCAGTCAAAGTGGGACAGGAAGTCCTTAATTAAGAAAGCCAGCAGTAGACTACTTGGAAATACCTTAACCAACCACCAGCCAATCATGCAGCCAACAAAACTAATCTCCATCCAAAAGTGGATTGCATACATCAGCTCTTTCTGAAACTGTATTTCATAAGTCAATACCTGATAAGTCCCACACAAAAGTACTCAAGAAATAAGACAGAAGATATATACTAACAGGAAAGGTCCTAGTGAAGCAAGCAGCAAAATCTTAGCTACCTCAGATGCACCATCTGATTGGTAACTACATTGTTTCAGTGAAACTTTTGTTTTTAATTCCCCGTAATGGATTTAAGTAAAGGTAATGTCACCATAGTCTTACTAGACCGTATGGCTACACTCTCATTAGAGAGAGACAACTGGAGGTGTTTTTAACCTGAAGGTCATCATGGAGAGAAAAGGAGAATCCTTCATGGTAACCTCAGCCAGTGCAGGAATTGAACCCACGCTAATGGTGTTACATCAACACTGCAAATCACCTTTCCAGCCAATTAAGCTAACCAAACCCCAAAGGAAAAGTTACCATTGTTTTACAGGTATTTATTTTAATAGGGCTGCTTTCTCATTAGACAGAGACGACTGGTGTTAATTTAACCTGAGCGTCACCATCCTTAAGTGAGGGGAAAGATTCAGAAGGAGAATCCTTCATGGTAACCTCAGCCAGTGCAGGAATTGATTAAGTATGAGATGGTGTCAATCATCTCTGTCCCCAAATGGAAGAGGTGAAATCTCCTACATCAGTATAACTAATTAGTTCATGCACACTTGCTACACTGAGACTGCATTAGAAATTGTTTGGACAAATGTGGATTAATTAAGGAAAGTCAGCATCAGGATTTGTTCGGGACAAGCTAACTAACTTGCTTCAGTTTTTTGATGAAGTAGCAACAAGATTAATGAGGGTAATATGGTTGATGGACCTCCAAAAGGCATTTGATAAAGTGTCAATAACAGGCTTGCCTGTAAAGTTGAAGCCTGTGGAATAAAAATGATACTATTAGCGCAGTCTGGATTCAAGTTTGACTGAGTAACAAAAGACCAAGAGCACTGGTGAACAACTGTTTTTCAACATGAGAAAGGTATCCAGCGGGATCTTCAGGATTTGATTATGATATATATTAATGAGCTATGATTGGGTGCACAGGGTACAATTTAAAAATTTATAAAACTTGGAAGCATTGTGATCAGTGAAGACGGTCAAGTGGCTTATGAAATGGCCAGATAAATGTCTGATGAAATCAATGCAGAGAAGTGTGAAACATTACAGTTTGGTAAACAGAATGAGGAAAGAATATAAATAAAGATTGCAATTATAATGGAAACACATAAGATCCAGATGGCACTTGGGCTCACACAGAGTGGATATTGAAAAGATGTTTCCCATTGTGCAAGAGACTCGAACTAGGGGGTACTACTTAAATGTAAGAGAAGGAAATGAGGAGGATTTTTTCCTTGCAGAGGTTTGAGAGTCTTTGGGACCCTCATCCCAATGGAGTGTTGGAAGTGGGATCATATCTCTCTCTCCCTCCATCTTTCAAACACACACACACACACACACACACATGCACACACACATGTAAATCTATGGGATGAATCTGTATTTGCAGATACATTCTATTTTGTTCAAAACTCACACAATTTATAGGCAGTCAGTCAATGTGGCATCTATAAATTCCTACTTTAGAAATAAAACCAGTCTGACTCCAAACCAAAAGACAAAACAAATTCTAAACAAGGCCTCACACCTAACTTGCATTGTCTGACCTAAAATGTCACCTCTTCTTTACACTGATAAAACCTTTATTTCTGTAAGGGTAGTGACGTGAAAGAAGTTCAGGGATTTATGTATACATGTTAATCAATTAAAACCTTCTAACTGATTAAAAGATTTGACAGCATCTTGGGTTTGTTTAATACATCCTCATCAGTTGTGTGACCCTTTGACTGTTTACTTACAAATTCTGTGTCTGATACTATCTCTCTCACTAACACCCGAAGAAGCAGCAAGGCTCTGAAAGCTTGTGTTTTCAAATAAACCTGTTGGACTATAACTTAGTGTCATGTGATTTCTGACCTTGAATATTTATAAAGGCAGAGGTGAATAGATTCTTGATTTAACAAGGGAGTCAAAGATAATTTGGGGTAGGTGTGAATGTAGAATTAGGCAACAATCAGGTCAGCCATGATCTCATGGAATGGCAAAGCAGGCTCAAGGGACTGAATGGTCTACCCTTGGTCCTTGCTGGCATATGAGGAAGATGCAGCAAAAAAAGTGGTCTATGGATATATGTAAACAGGTACAGGTTGAGAAACTGACTAAGGGAGTGCACCCTAGAACCTGGACTCTATAAATAGAGGCATAGAGTGTCAGAGCAAGTATGGTGAATCTTTGTAAAACACTGGATTTGTCTCAATTGGGACAATGATTTAAGGTGATTAGAAAAAGAACCAAAGAAAACCATTTTTTCACCCAGCAACTAGTTGGGATCCAGAATGCACTGCCTGACAGTATGGTGAAGGCATATTTAATTATCACTTTAAAAAGGAATTTGAATCTGAGAAAAGGATTTGCAAAGTTATGGGGCAAAGGATGGGACAGTGGAATTGGCTGAGTTGTAGAAACTGGACTGCAGAAAGTAGACACTGATATGATGGGCTAAATGCCCCATTTCTACATTGAAGTACATTTCTTGGAAGATAGATATTCAGTTCTGTGGCTGCTTGGTAGTTTACATTAGGATGGGTAAGACATATTCCAATTTGCAGAGTATTCTGGATATAAACATCCACTATTAGCATTCAAATCATGGACTTCTCAATATTAAGGTCCAGTCCATGACAATCAAGATTGCGACAGGGAATGTATGAATTAAATTAATCATTTATATAAAATTCCCTGACTGTGACCTTGAGAAATGAAAATGTGATAGAGCAAACCATAAACACAAAATTGTTCTCCTTTGTTTTTTCCAGTAACAAGCTCAGAGAGACAATACGTCCATTCTGAGCAAGCGTGTTAATTACATATGAGAGTAAAGCCTTCCCCTCTTTTTCAATCCGACAAACAGTGCTTTCAGTTAAATGGCCTATAATCAAGACCATAAAACCATCATACATAGGAGCATAAGTAGGCCATGTGGCCAATCGAGTCTACTCCACCATTCAATGAGATCATGGATGATCTGATAATCCTCAACTTCACTATCCTGCCTTTATTCCATAACCTTTGATTCTCTAACTGATTAAAAATCTGTCTATCTCAACCTGGAATATAGTCAATGACCCAGTTTCTACAACCCTCAGCAGTAAAGCATTCCACAGATTCACTATCCTTTCAGAGAAGAAATTCCTCTCCTCTCTATCCTAACTGGGTGTCCTTTACTTTGTGATTATGTCCTCTGATCCTGGACTCTCCCACAAAATTGAACAATCTATCAGCATTACTCTGTCAAGCTCCGTAAGAAAATTATTTGTTTCAATTCTTTTAATGTCCATGAAGTACACACCGAACCTACTCAACCTTCCCTCAAAAGAAATTCCCTTCATATCTGGGATCAACCTAGTGAACCTTCTCTGAACTGCTTCCAATGCCTGTATATCTTTCCTTAGATGAGGGACCCAAAGCTATTCACAGTATTCCAAGTGTGGTCTGACTTAGTGCCTCGTATAGTTTTAACAAACCCTCCCTACTTTTACACTCCATTTCCTTTGAAATAAAAGCCAAGGTGCAATTTCAATATTAAACTTAATTTATCCCCTGATATTCTGAACACGGTAAATGCTTTTGTCTATGACAGCAATACTTACACTGCCATCAAGCTACTGCAAAGTGTAAAATGAGCATCGTGAGCCCTGATTAGACAGATTTATCTTAAGGCAGCAGAAATCCTAGACCCAACTCACCCAACACAAAACTGGCTATCATTAAAACAAAGTAATAGATTAACACCCTGATTTCTAAAGGTAGAGACCATCCCATGAAACTGCCAAAGAAAAAACAACAAATTGGTACTTTGAAAGAATTTGTGGTAGTGCAGAGGGAAAGGGCTTTCTCCCACATCAACTTCTTGCGAAGTTAGCCATTTCAGAAAAGGTTTCAGGCTAAAGCTGGTGAAATCCTGCAAGTGGCAATGTGGCCATGACAACATTGCTGCAAATTTATCCATTAAGGCCTTCACTCTAAATTACAGCCCAGTGTTGGAACTCAGTAAAATCCTTTGGGTTACATGTAATGGAGAACGCCTGATATGAAATGTATATTGTAAATATAACTAGTAATATTAAATTTTATAATTGGAGTTTAGATGAATGACAGGTGTTATTGATTCTGAGAGAACTTGGCATGGTGTATCCAAAAAGCATGTGTCCCCTTGCAGGAGAGACTAGAACTAGGCGACACAGTTTAAAAGTGAAGAATCTCCCATTTAAGACGGTGATGAGAAGGAATTATTTTCTTTTAGAGAGTTGTGAGTCTTTTGATCTTTTTTCCCCAGAAAACAGAAGAGACTGTCTCATTAAATATCTTTAGGGCAAAGGCAGATAGACTCTAGATGAACAAAGGAGTCATTTGTTATTGGCAGTAGGTTGGAATGTGAAGTTGAGGCCACAATCAAATCAGCCATGATTTTATTGAACGATAGAGTAGGTTGATGGAGATGCTGAATGGCCTTGTCATGCTCCTAATTAAATATTTATTTGTTCATAAATGTAGTCAGGTACCATATGGTGCCACAGGCCATACTGAACAAATTTGAACTTTATTACGTTCTATATAATGTCAAATTACAAATAAAATGTACTTTCACAGACTTTATGATTTAAGTACATCTTCTGAAAAATTATTTGTTAAAACAGCAGTTTCTTGAATAAACTTTTTACAACCTCTTCCATCATTGTACAATCAATCTCCCATTTACACCCGAGAGTAAAGTTAATCACTTATTTGCAATTTCAAAATTCTCATTTTGAAAACATAGGTCTATAATGTTATAATCTAATAACATTCAGTGCATTTAATGTTCACTTTCAATGGATGACTTATTCTCTGTCGACAGCCTTGAGAGAAGAAAGAAACAAATTCACCAGATATCCCAACACTGGAGCCTCAACGTAACCCTCTCTCCCCATGCACTTGCAGAGAGACATGAACAAAGCTGCACATTACCAAGGAGTGATCCCTTTACACACAAATTGGTGGATGATTCACCTTAATCTGAACAAATGGGAAGGCCGTTACTTGTCTCTAGAAGCTGCATTCATGAATTAATGTACCTACCTGTGTATTTTGATGTCTGTAATAATTATCCAATATAAAGAATGAAGACCTATATGTTTATACATTATAATTTTGACATACTGGCAATGTAATGTTGCAGTTTAGTCAATACAGCTTGCTACATAATTTGTTAATTTGCCAACTTAATTATTACATACTTGCTGCACTGCTGACATGACTTTTCACAATGCATCAAGCCCCTTTATGCCGCTGCCTATGGGTCACCCTTAAATCAAATAAAACCAAGTCTAGTACTCATTGCATTCTCGGTATGGATAGCCACCATTAGGTCTCAAATTCAGCTTAGATTCTCTTTAGATTTAACTGAGGTAAATCACATTTTGAGCAGAAGATCAATACATTGGATTAGTTATTACTATAAGTTGCCTGACTGCAGCTCAAGCCTGTCGCTGGCCCATGAGAAGTGGAATTGGATTGGCACTAACCACAAAAACAAAATGCTTTATCACGTAACTTGCCAGCACCAGGTCCCAGGACACCAAATCTACAGGACACCTACTTTGTTATAAACAACAAGTCCAGTTTTCACATTTAGCTTGTGACTCAGGGCGCTGCTTGTTGGGAGTTCATGTTCAGAAATTTGCAAATACCATATATGTGCATATGGGAAATAAAAATCAAGCCATACATAACAACTACTTTATTTCATTGTTAAAATGTAATGCATTAAAGATAAATTAAAGTTCAACATTTCATGGGGGGTAGCCTTGCTCCCAGGTCATCATTGAGAATAAAGTTGTGCTTGTATTGATCAAATCTCTCTTCAGAAACATGAAAGAATCGCTATAAATGATGTAACTTTCATTTTAAATTATATAGCAATTCTATTCATTTGCATTCTTAGTATAACTATTTGTTTCCACATGTTATAGGCTGATCCACTGGATTTCACTTTTTGCAAAGGAACAGGAGTGAATTGCCAAATATTATCAACAAAGCACCAGAACTGCATACAATAAAAATGAGAACTTAACTCATCCGATTAATATAAAAGCAATGGTCCTTACCACCGCCTTAAGGCCATTGCTGTTGTTTGAGCTACTGCCAATCTTATAAACTGACTGGTCAACTGTTGCAAGTTCTCTACATTGATATTCATGTCACAAAGATGCTTATGTTTAAATTAGGATTGAAACGTTGACACTGCATGGAATAAACCATATCTATCACATTCTACTAGGGTTCCTTACAGGATGAAGTAGTTCGATAACGTTGAACTTATTGAAGGATTTTGAACATGATCATTTTAATGCCTGCATTTAAGGACTACCAAATAGATGAACCAAAAACCCTGGATTAATTTGTTGCAAAAAGAAAGAATTTGGCTAACAATTATTAAGCTTGACCAAAGTTACAAGGCATGCTGGGCAACTGTTAAACTTGACCGTGTTGACAAAGTACCATGGAGATCGGTATTGCTCTAAGTTTGAAGGACATATTAAAGATAAGCAAACTGAGCAAAGATGTGTCTTCTCAAAGCTTGAGAGGAAGGTAAACTCTAATTAGATTTTTCTGCCAGGGAGAAAATAGACATTTTATAATCATTCAAAGGAGACAGAATGAAAAGCAGTTCAAAGAAGGTCTCAAAAAATGATTACCCCTCTACAAAAGGAGTTGATCACCTCAGGTGAAGATTGGAGGCATTTCTATCTGCAAATCCAGGTTTCAAAACATCACTAAAACCAATTAAATTGTAAAGTATTTACAATTGATTCTTATCTCTTGTATTCTAAGGAATACGAAAAACACACATACACTATATAAACCTAACAACATCTCAACACCATGAGTACAGTATTAGGCTCCACTTTGGAGAGTGTAAAGCTCAACCTCACTGGTAAGTTAGGAAATTCAGTACAAAAAAAACTGAACAAATTGAGTCCTTTATTTCATTAGATAAATGTATATTATTGAGTGAATATGCTAGAAGCATTCAAAATCATTCAAGAAAGTGATAGAAAGAAGTGGGCTGTTTCCATTAGCTGTGAGGTCAGTAGTAATGGTTTGTGGGTGCAAGATTAAATATAAGAGATTTAGACCATAGGAAGCATTTTTATGCAAAGTTGTGGAATTCACTCATGGTTAGTGGCTCAGACAATAGCAAAGTCAACATTAAAGGTCAAACTGGATAAGTGAAGGAAAGGAATTGAAGAGATAATTGTTAGTTGGTTCCTTTTTTGGCTTTTCCTGCGTTATATAGGATCACCACAATGTTGGTTCATCACCTTCACATCTACCATCATTTTTTTTGATATGGAAGGGTTGCTTTACAGCTGTTGGCCATTCCTGCCACTAAGCCCATCTCATTTACCTCAGCTGGGAGACTGAAGGGACAACCTAATAATGGGTAATCATGATTTAGATTATTTTCTCACATGGAGAATAAACAAGTACACGGATTGGCTGGGCCAAAAGTCCAGTTTCCATGTTGTGACTTTGCTGTATATTCCTCATGCAGTTGCAGGTCTCCGTTTTCCCACAGGCCTTGGATTTTGCTTCCATCCTTAACCAAGGTCTGTTGGAGGTTGCAGATCTCTGGAAGCTAGAATGGAAGTAATCCGCCTTCGGGTCAGTCGTAGGATCCAAGAGCAGGAATGAAACATGGCTTTCAAAAACCATTTATTGCACATTAAAGAATGGCGGGATTATGAAATTTCCCAAAATTTCTTCAACAAACAGGTGTGGCTATATTTTTAAGCTGTGGTTATTGAACCATTCCTGCTTCCTGGGGTGGGTCCAGACTGAGGAAATCTGATGGTGCAGTCCAACCACTGCCATAGAAATGATGACCGCGTTCTGAGCAACACTTAATTATATTCACCACTGAGAATCCTGAGAAACGGCTGAATGCCATTTTGTAAGGTGTGCTGTAGTACTCAGAGAATATTAGCAAACGGCTAGCAGCATATGTCAGAATATTGTAGCAAGTGAACAAGTGCAGACATTGAAAAACGCAAATACATTGACAGCATGCATTTTACAAGGTTGTGCATACACTCGCCCAGGTACTTTCTGGCATGTCCTGTACCTATCAACAATGCACTTCAGCAATGCAATTCAACACTTGCCATTCAGTCATGAGTTTCAATGCTTGCCAATTCCACAGCACAAATCTCAGAATCAGGTCCTACCTGTGCAAAGTGTTTGATTGATGAGCCCTTCTCTCCTGCACGCTGTAGCAGCTAGTTTTGGGTTCCATGATTTCCCTTCGTTCAGCCAGCATTGTCGAGGCTGCTGTGGTGATAATGGCCACTCCATCCCTCACCCTAGCTGGGAGTCCATAATCCCATTCGTCGTAGGAAACGGAAATTAATCCTGTCGGGAATTCAGGCAGAATAATATCCGTGTTCCCTGTGACTGTACTTGGCACAATCCAGATGTAGCCATAGCCAGTGAGGCCGACTGACTCGGCCACCTCAAAGATG
This sequence comes from Rhincodon typus, assembly GCF_021869965.1. Lineage (NCBI taxonomy): Eukaryota > Metazoa > Chordata > Chondrichthyes > Orectolobiformes > Rhincodontidae > Rhincodon > Rhincodon typus. The sequence goes on from NC_063368.1 coordinate 7,371,170, forward strand.
TAGGTAGCCTCGTCCTTGGTGCAAAAGAGGAGGATGACAGGGCTCTGAAGCTTCTTCAGTTGGTTTTGGATTTTGGACTCGCCATCATCCATCGAAACATCCAGAGACATAACCTCCTCCATCTCCCAACCAACGAAACTGTTTTCAATGGTGCTTCGGATCTTATTGATAAATTCCTGGTATCCAGGGAAGTAGCTTGTTACAATAGAAAATATATACCAGTCATACTCCTCCATAACGTTCAACATCACTGAGGCCTGCTGTTCAATAGATGGCCCAAATTGGAAGAACATTGATGAATCATCCTGCAATACAAAACAGAGCAGAGTTACTGAACTAAGCTACTCCACTGCCACTTAGAAATCAACTTTTCTGGCACCTTCTACCTTATTTCTCACAGAATTCCATCTCAATTTTTCACCCCTTCCTTTTCCTTCTCCTTGTCCATTGGCATCTCTCTGTAACAGATATTCATTCAATCTATTTGACAAAAGGCTATTGGTCTGGAATGTGAACTTCATGCCACTCTCCATCGAGTATTTCCGGCATTTTCTGTTATTGTTTCAGATTTCTAGCACCTGCAAATATTTTGCTATTGTTTCATTCATTCTTTAAGCCTGTGAGGGGACAGCATGTTGGCTCAGTGGTTAGCACTGCTGCCTCACGATGCTAGGGACCTGGGTTCAATTCCACCCTTGGATAACTGTGCAGAGTTTGCAAATTTACACCATGTCTGCATGGGTTTGTCCTGGTTTCCTGTCATAGTCTCAAGGTGTGCAGTTTAGGTGCATTGCCCATAACGCCCTGGGATGTGTGGGTTTACACAGATAGGGTTGGTTCAGGTGGGATGCTGTTCAACACTTCTTATTACTTGGTGGAGATAACATGTTAGCTGAAACAATAATCCTCCAACTGATATTCACTTCCTGTTTGTACCTGTCTCTATCTTTCCTCTCCTTCTACAATTATATCTGTTTATCTCTTATTTTCCAGCTTTGCTAAAGGGCATAAATCCAAATCTTCAGCTGCCTTAAAGAGTTTGACTCTTCACTGCACTTCCATTGTCATATTTTTCCAGCATTTGCAGTATTTTGGTTTTTATTTCACAAAATTATTAGCTTGGAACAAAGTCCAGCTTTTCACTATAAACTTTTCAAATTATGCTAGTGGAATAGGCACGAACCAGCTCCAATATCACTATCCCTTGGTGCCTCTTGAGTAATTGAACCATACGAAAAAGTCACATCTTTGATACCCAGCCTGTGCTGCATTAGTTCAGTGTAGCCAAAGAGGTGACACGACCAGCACAGCAGCTCAGTAGTTAGCCCTGCTACCTCACAGTTTCAGTCCCACTCTTGGGCAACTATGTATGTGGAGTTTGCACATTCTCCCTGTGTCTGTGTGGGTTTTGAAGCCAGTGACTGATGAAGAGTCACCGGACTCATAACGTTAACTCTGCTTTCTTCCCATAGAGTGGTGGAGCTGGTTTCAATGGCCTATACTTACTCCTAATGCCATTAAGGGAAGGAAATCACCATCCCTGGCTGGTCTGGCCTGACTCCAGATCCACAGCAATCTAGCTGTCCCTCACTTACCTTCCAAAATAACCTTGTAAGCAATTCACCTTGAGGGCACTAATGATTGGGCAACAATACTGGCTTTGCCAAAGTACTTTTGCTCTGGCAGTGATTCTCGACAGTGATGTCCTGCACTCTTCCTCTCTAACTCTTGATGCATTTGTATGGGATCATCAAAAGCAGGGTGTGGCCAGTAGTGTATACTTCCTTCTCACATTTGGTCCTTTTCCCTTTCGTCCTGTAGACTTGGCTGCACGAGGATAACTGTAAAATGTCCCTGTTAAAATATCCTGTGTCTGTCACTTCTGTTACTGTCGTAGTGGTTCCCCTTGCAGAACTAATCAGATCTTATTTTGGGAGTGGCGGGATTCCCATTTTGCGATGGGAAGTTTGCCAGGAGCTGTCCTACATACATTGTGCCCAAAATCAGGACAAATACCTCCCTCTTTGATACTCAATGACATCATCATCACTGAATTCCCCACTATCAGCATCCTGGAGGTTAACACTGGCCGGAAGCTGAATTGGAAAGAACGATGCAGAATTGAATTCTGTGACAAGTAACTCACTTCCTGACTCCCCAAAGTCTGTGATTGAATATCCTTCACTTGCTTGGATGAGTTCAACTCCAAGAACACTCAATAAATTCAACACCGGAACAAAACAGCCCACTTAGCACGCCATCCATCATCTTAAATATTCAATCCCTCAATTACCAGTCACATCATTGTGTACAAGCTGCAAGAAACGCTGCAGGAACTATCTAAGTTATCTTCAACAGAACTTCCAAATCTGTGACTGTTACCCCTAGAAAGTCAAGCTCAAAAGATGCATAGGGAGCACCATCACCTGTAAGCTCCCATCCAATTCACACACTGTCCTGACTTCGTTATATATCACTGCTCTTTCACTGTCACTCAGTCAAAATCTTGGAACATCTCCCTGTCAGCGCTGTGGCTGTCTTTTCACAACATGGCCTGCAGCTGTTCAAGAAGGTAACACTCCACTACCTTCTCAAGTGGCAATTATGGATGAGCAAAAATTGAGCTTGCATCTCAGAAATAAATTTTGAAACAATGAGCTCACAGTCATCCAGAAATAGTAAGAACTGCAGGTGCTGGAATCAGAGACAACACAGTGTGGAGCTGGAGGAACAGCAGGCCCGGCAGATCAGAGGAGTAGGAAAGTTGACTTTTCAGGTCGGGACCCTTCTTCAGGCCCTTCTTCAACTTTCCTGCTCCTCTGATGCTGCCTGGCCTGCTGTATTCCTCCAGCTCCACACTCATGCTTTATGACTCATCAGTCTCCCAATAAAGGTCATAGGTCAGCTGTGCTGAGGAGCCTCAAAGAAGCAGTCTGCTGACGTCATGTTCAGTCAGGGTAGCAAGTGGAGGTCTTGCCTTGATACTTCACCACATCCAGTGTAGAGAGTCAACTGAATAGGAAAATTGAGTCCAATCCTATTCTCACCCATCAGCCTTGCATGCGCTCTATGGATAAAGTAAATAATCAGGGTCAGGAAATTTTCCTTTTGCTCACACAGGATGGCAAGAGAAATTGTAGCATTCCTACTTTTAGGTGGGATAGAATCATGGAGATTTACAGCTGATACCACGTGCGTGTTTGTATTTAACAGAAACAAGATATTGAGCCTAACCCAGCTCAGCACTTTGATTGCAAATTCAAAACTTTATTAAATGTGACGAATGTTTCTGCTTTGATTCCTATTTCAGGCAGTGAGTTTCAAATCTCATGACACTTTGATGAAAAAAAATACCCCTCATCTCTCCTCTCATCATTCTACCAATTATTTAAAAGTTATGCTCTCTGCTAAAGGAAATATTCACTCTATCAAGGCCTCTTAGTTTCGTATATTTTGATTAAACCCCCACCTCTACCCTTAAGCTTCAAGTAAACATCCCCAGCATTTCCAAACTCTCCTCAGAGTCATTCCTCTAAAGATCTGCTGATCTATATATATCCTAAATACCCCAGAGGAGTTAAAATAATTTATTTATTTATATACAGATTGAGTGTCTTCTACTATCCCTTAGAGGCAGAGTGCAGAATTGTCCAGAATTGACGCTACAAAATAGAAAGCTGATGTGCTGTCTCTAGTGTAACAAATTTATCTGGAGGTGTTAAACGTATGAAAGGAAGAAAATCTGTAAATTTATGATGTTTGTCTTGATGTGTCAGTCTCCAAATTTCCTTCATGATAGGACAATTGAACTCTCAATGACCTTTGGAAAGATTCCACCTGCTTTCCCACCTCCCTGGGAATTCCTGAGGCTTAATGGGATGGGTTAGCAAAACATCATGACCGTGGTCAAATCAGACACTACCCCACAAGCAATCTAAAGTAGTAGGAGGCATGAAAATTGGAAATCATGTCACAGGTTGATTGCTGAGTGTGCAAATTGTTGTGCCACCATTAAAGCTAAAGATCAAAACCAAGATAGAAAGTAATCATTCTTGTGGGTGAGTCGTCTGAATTTGACTTGCATTATGGGGCTTGCCACACTGAACAAAGCATGAGATGAGAACTGAAAGAACTCACACTTATTCAGAATCTTTCATAACCTCAGAGAAGACAAAAGCCAATGGAATATTTCTGAAATATAGTCATCAAATATAGTGGGCAGTTCATACACAGCAAGATCCCACAAACAGCAATGTGATACTGAAAAGGCATCCCAGTGAATCATGATTTGGCGCTGAAGTACTTTCAGAAAGCTGATGAACAGGGTTGGGTGGATGGATAGCTACAGTTGGGCTCCATGTATTACAGTAAGTCATGGTTATACACTTGTTTAGAAAAGATATCTGAATTATTTACTTATCTATTCCCTTCTCTATTGGGTACAGTTCTGGATAGATAGTTTTTAAAGCTGTTTTCATTGTCAGTACATTTTCCTTTCACCGTTTAGCAGCTCAGTACCTTGTTTTTATAACTTATATATATTGTCCAACAACAAATGATGCATTATATGTTACTAATAAACCAATAAGAAGAAATATAGGTTTATTATGTGTAGTACCTAAATATGCAATGGCGAAAGGTATTAGAATTAGTTTAGTCCTGTTCATCAATCTTCTGTGTACAACAGATAAAACTCAAAGCAGTCAGCATGGTAGCTCAGTGGTTAGCACTGCTGTCTCACAGCACCAGGGACTCAGGTTCAATCCCAGCCTTAGGTGACTGTCTGTGTGGAGTTTGCATGTTCTTCCTGCATCTATATGGGTTTTCTCCCACAGTCCAAAGATGTGCAGGTTAGGCTGGATTGGCTATGCTAGTGCATGCAGGTTAGGTAGATTAGCCCTTGGGTAATACCCTGATTGGGGGTGCTCTTTAGAGGGTTGGTGTGGGCTGAATGGCATCTCCCTGCACTATAGGAATTTAAGACAAGGTAGTCTATTTTGGGTGTTGGCCGAGGAGCAGATATTGTCCAGGCCACCAAGGACAACACCCCTGTTGTTCTTTGAAATCCTGCCTTGGAGATTATTTACATCCATCTGTGTGGGTAAAGTGTGCTGCACTATGATGAGTCATACTGAAGACACGAACTTATGGGGGCGTTCACAGCATTTTCAACCAAAAAAAACTCCCATTGAAAAATAAATGCTTTGAATCCATTTTTTTCCCAATTATCATTCTGTTGCAATTACTTAGCAGATTATCAGTGTGAAAAAATGATCATTCACATGCTGATGATGAATGTTTAATTGCTCTTCATTCAACACTGGAAAGGCCCTTCCTTGTGTGTGACAACACAGTATATAAATCTTCATCTTAACATGCTGCTATGCTCTGAAGAGAGACAACATAGGAAGCACTGTGAGCTCACAGACATCTTTTTGGGTTCAGAAAGTCAGCCATTCATCTCTGGCGAGTCGGGGAAGAGGTGACAGCTTTGCTTCATGTTGCAATGTGGAGTGGTTCTGGAGTTAGTCATCCCTGATCAAAGACGGTGAATGGAGAATGAGCATATTTAACACTGCTTAGTAAAATAGGACAGAAGTAACAGAGACATGTAAAGCAATGAGAAAGACTAGGGGTAATAAGTGTTTCTATAGTCACACCACTTCTGATTCCAATTATCAAATGAGAAAAGATGACATGCTGTAACAGATTTGATTGTGACTGTCTTTCCCATGGTGAAACCTACAACACAATAATTCAGGCATATTTATGCATCCTTGATTTTAATCACTTCACCATTGGTGGCTGTGTATTCTGTTGCCAAATCTTTAAACACCAGAACTCCCCCTGTACACCTCTCCATCTGTTTCTCTGTCCTGTTTTAGGATGCTCCTTACAATGTAGCTCTTTAGCCCAGCTTTTCACAAATGAGGAGGGTAGCCTGAGTCCGCAAACTTCCTAACTTGGCAGACCCTTCTCAGTATAATGTGCCCTTTTACACACTATTCCCATTCTGGAGAGGTGAGAGAGGCTCTGAGACAGCGGGACAGCCCAGGCGGGCTGGTTAACAGGCCTGCCTTTGTTCTCTGGACAGTTGTTTAGTTATATTTTAAGTCCTCTAGCCCTCAATGCTCACACTCTATCAACAGCTACCTACTCTCCGTGCTACATCCATGCCTCCATGTACCTATACCACCCAATGTCATCTCATGCTCCCCAACTACTTACATACCTTCATGCCAATTCAATGTCAACTATACCCAAACCCAATGGCACCTCATGGTCCATCCACATCCACGTGTCCAGTATACACTATGTTTTGAACATGGACAAACAAGATCACAGAAGAATAACTATATTCTAGTCTAGCTATCAATCAAATTCAACACTTTTCTCCATCCTGGAACAAAATATAAGCCTTGTCTGGACTCTAAGTGAAATTTTATTATGCATGCTTAGTGTCAACTGATTAGAACCTCTATTACTGATGATTTTATTTTCTATTTGATTGACACTTTATTGGGCTGTAAGAATAACTTTTTTCTCAATAATTATAATTGGGTGTTTTCTTCTTATAAGCAGTTTTATACACACCATTGTTACCATAGGTGTACAGAATGTATATTAGGTAAAAAGGCATGGAAGGACCATAATTGGCATGGAGGGTATAAGGGGCCAAATGGGTGTGAGTAAGTTCATTAATTGGCAAGGAGCTGGTATGGATAGAGAAGCGGGGCTGACTCCACAAAAAATTGCAGGGAAGGGGGGCAGATGCCAAGGCCTCAAAGAGATATTTTCCCCCACCATGAAGCCAAACTGGGAGTGCTGGATATGGATTGGCTACTCGTTCCTTCCCTCAGGAAAGTCAAAATGGGGGGTGTTGGTAATTAGATGGGGAATCCATGATCCAGTCCTGTCTGCCATTTCTAAATAGCTCTGGAGTCCCTTTGACTCTGCAGAATCTGGCCCATATTATTTTTGCATGTGTTATCATCATATAACCCGTCCCACCCTAGTTATACACTCTTCCACCCTCTTCCATCGAGCAGAAGATATAAAAGTTAGAATACACATATGAATATTTTCAAGAATAGCATCTCCCCTACTGTTATCACTTTTGAACAGACCTCTCAAATGTTAATTCTGATCTCTCTCTCTGCACCTTCTCTGCGGCTGTAACATTGTTCTGCTACCTTGTTTCACTATGAACAGTATGATCTGCTTGTATAGTATGCAAAACAACACTTTTCACTGTATCGCTGTATGTGTGAGAACAATAGGAATCAATATATCTTATGTGTTTTACGGTACTCCTAAGAGGTACCTTGGGACATTTAATTATGTTAATGGAACTATGTAAATGTGAGTTGTTCTTATTGTCAGGAGATCAAATTTGTGCAGAATTATGAGTGGAATGAACACAAGTTCCCAACTCCCACACAGGTACAGTAATGAACTCTTAGTGCGGTATCAACATTCCAGAAGGTAATGAGAGAAAATGAGCTGAGTCGTACTGTCATATACTGTCTGCCAGACACTTGAAGTTTTTCATTGACCAGGACAGGGACAGAGAAACAAAATATCCAATTGTATTTCATGTCACTCTGCAGAAAGTTAGAAATCCTATTGTAAGACCTTCCTTTCAAAGTCGCTTGAGAATGCTACTGGGTTGTAATCTGTTCCAACCACCTCCTTCTCTAGTGGTTTTGCCATATGGAGGATGAGGATGGACAGAGAGGACATAGCTCTAAGGTAAAAAGGGGAAACTTTAAAGGAGAGGAAAGAGGTTTTTTATTAAACAGAGGGTGTAAGTGCCTGGAATGCACTGCCAGACGAAGTGGTAGAGCAGATGCAAAAGCAATGTTTAAGAGGCATCTTGATAGATACAAGAATAGGCAGGGAACAGAGGGATATGGGCCACATAGAGGCAAGGGCCCGTTAGTTCAGAGAAGTGCCTGTGTCATTGCAGGCTAGGTGGGCCATAGGGCCTGTTCCTGTATTGAACCCTTATTTGTTCTTTGAGGATGAAGTTCTAGCAGATCCCTCTGCTTCTGGCCTAGAAGTGCTTCATTGTAATGGCTATCAACACGCAGCCTCTCTACTAAACACTAGTCAAGAGGCAAGTGGCTTCCTCACCAGTTCTGAGGAAGGGTCACCAGACCCAAAATGTTAGCTCTGTTTTCTCCTCCACAGATGCTGCCAGATCTGCTGAGCTTTTCCAGCAACTTTGTTTTTGTACTAGTCAAGAGGCATCCACATGGGGCACTGGGCATTACATCAGAGAGCAGCAACACTGAATGGCATACAGAGAATATGTCAAGCAAAATTGAGGAAGATGAGAGATAAGATGGCAGGTCACAAATTCACTACTTTAGCAAGTTTTTTTGAAAGTCTCACAAAGATCAGAAGTGAAAGCATTGTGTAATGGTTGATGGAGCATTTATGTGCCATAAAAACTTTTTCCAGCAGAGCTCTGCAGTGCTCAGTACAAAGTCTTTTGACTTTTGAGCCATTTTTTAATGATTGGGACTTGAATGTAGGCTAAGGAATTTGTAGACATTGAGACTGAAGAAGTAGGCTGGAGGAAGCTATCAATGGATTAGTCAGACATACGGGAACAGTGGCAAGTGGATTCAATCCAGAGAAGTGGGAGTTACCGCATTTTAGAAACAAGAGCAGACAGAATAAATGACAGGATAGTGAGAAGTGTAGAATTACAGAACTATGTTGGAGAGCAAATTCCTGAAAGTGGCTGAATAGATCAGTCAAGAAGACATACAGAATCCAAACCTTTATTAGCCAAAAAACAGAATATAAGAGCTGGCAGATTATGCTGGAACAGAAACTTTATTGAGGTCTCAGCTTATGTATTGTGTACAGTTCCAGAGAGTGCATTATAGGAAAGAGACGATTGCACTAAAGATGATACAGAGAAGATTTATGAAGATTTCACCTTTTTCTTTCATTGGTTTTATTTGCTGGGCCAACATTTATTGGCCCTTCCTAGTTGCCCTTGAGAAGAAGGTTGTGAGCTGCCTTCGTGAATCACTGCAGTCACTGTGGTGTAGGTACAGTGTTGTTACAGAAAGCATTCCAAAACTTTGACCCAATGATAGTGAAAGAACAGTCATTTCACAGAATCCCTACAGTGTGGAAGCAGGCCATTCTGCCCATCAGGTCCACACCAACCCTCCAAAAAGCATCCCACACCCCCTTCCCTTTTCCTGTAACCCTACATTTCCCATGGCCAATCCACCTTGGAGGCAGTGGTTTTCCCATGTATCTGCTGCCCTTGTCCTTCTAGGTGGAAGTTGTCATGGGTTGGGAAGGTGCCTATTGTCACCTCTCGGTTGAAGAAACCTGTAGATCCTGCCTCTGGCTAATCCTGATTTCGTGAGAAGGATGGTCTGCAGTGCATCACATGTGTGTGCAGACACTGGGGGCAGCCACCAAGAATGTGTGGCAAATGGCAGGTCAAGTGGGAAGCTCCACAATTCAGTGCTTCCCAGTTCTGGTGTACATCAGTAACAAGGCTGGCCGACAGGAAGATCCCCCCGTTCAGACCTTAAAGGCAGTCTATGCTTTGGCCACTGATTGCCGACAAAATTCAAAACAGCAATAAACCATTCAGCCCTCTGAATTGGGATGGGGCTGCCTTAAAACATAGTGGTAATGTTACTTAGACTATTAATCGAGAGGCCTGGAATAATGATCTGAAGATAAGTTCAAGTTCAGCTACAGAAGCAGGGAGACTTAAAATTAATTAATAAGTCTAAAATATAAGCTACTCTTGGTAACAACGATCATGAAGCTATCAAGTTGTCATTTAAACCCATCTGGTCCACATGTATTCTTCCTTCAACAAAGGAAATCTTCCGTCCTTCCCTTGTCTGGCCTACAAGTGACTCCAGGTCTGCAGCAAAAGGTTAATCCTTTACTGCCTTCTGAAATGGTCTAACAAGTCACTCTGTTGTACTTACACCATATGGACTGCAGCAATTCAAGAATTTGCACCACCACTTTCTCAAGGGTAATTAGAGATGGCCAAGAAATACTGGCCTTGCCAGCAATAGATATCCAATTTTTCAAAGTGTCCCTTGAGTTTGTGTCCCCTTTCAATCAATCAGGAACAAGCTGCACCTCAACTCCGTTTACTCTATGTCCTTGGCTTGATTACTCTACAACAAAATTGACTTTTAGGATATCAGAGAGTAAAGATGGTCAACGGTAATAGATGAAGTGACCTTGGGGCAAACTAACCATTTGTTTAACATTGCCTTGAATATCTACTGCACCATTCCATCTTCCATAACTTGGGAGATGCTAACACGAGGAAGAGGGAAAGGGAGAGATACTTTCATACCAGTGTTCTGAGCCAGAGTTGTACCCTGATTACAGAAGTGACAGGATGGTTTACCAGCCCCAGTGAACTGCTCAGAATATTGATTTCATGTTGTTAGCAGTTGCAAGAGATTGTTCCTCAGGCCATTTCTGCCTTAGATGCACTCTCACAGTGCCAAAGCATTTGCTTGTTTCCTTGCTGAGAATCCAAGCAAGCTGACACTCTCTTAAAGTTGTCTCAGTTAAATGTGCTGCTTCTTTTCTCTGCCCTGGGACTGGGTCTGAATCACACCACTCACTGCTGTGATTCATTTGCCACACACAATTATTTCAAACAGGCACAATTTCTTTCCTCTCTCCTCCCATTAGGCAATCCATAATTTCACTGCTGAATGAATTTGATTTCCAGTAATCATTTATGCTAAAGAGACACGTCTCTCACACTCAAGGAGCCACAGTTCCACTCCTCATGATCTAAAACTGTAATTAGAGTGGTTTTAATTTAATTTTCTGATGATTATTTTCAACTGTAATTTTCCTCAGCTGTGACTCCCAGCACAGTCTTATGCATCCTTTCTTTTTGCTGTATCTTTTCTGTCTTGCTTCCTTCTTACTGTATTTTTGTCAATTGAACTCTGTCCCTATATTCCCCCATTTTTACCTGGTGTACTTCTGACTACTTATCTGTCTGCTCTCCTCGTTTCTGTCTTTCTCTCTCATCAATTTCTTTATTGTTCCTGTTTTCTTCTGTCTTTCTTACTGTGACTATGTCTCACTCTATCCTTGTTCTCATACTGTTTTGTTCAATTTTCATTTTTCAGTTTTTATCTGTTTTTCTTACTCTCTTGTCTTTTTTGTCCCTGTCTTCTCTTCCCCTTTACCTATTTTTTCTTTTATGTCTCTTCTTTCCCTCCTCTTTGTATCCAATAATTAAAGGAGGTAGTGGCCCTGATTTTGGGTCTTCGCTGGTGAGAGACTGGACATACCTCTTAAGACGTGCTACAGGACCATTCAGAAAGGTTCCGACACAAGGACGATGTGAGAATTGCTTAGGAAGTTTGAACTTCCGATGGGCAGTTCTGTTGCTCCCTGGACCTTCTGAAAAAATCTCCATCTTAGAACAGTACAGTACAAGAACAGGTCCTTTGGTCCATCATAGCTGTGCTGACCATGATGCAATTCTAAACTAATCCCATCTGCTCGTACGTGGTCCATATCTCAATTCTCTGCCTGTTCATGTGTCCATCTAAATATCTCTTAAAATTTGCTTCTCTATTTGTTTCTACTACAGCCCCTGGCAGCACGTTCCGGGTACCTACTACCCTCTGTGTAAAAAAAGCTTTCCTTGCACATCTCCTTTAAACTTTCTCCCCCTCACCTTAAACCTATGCCCTCTAGTATTTGGCATTTCCACCCTGTTGGAGATTTTGTTCAATTCCAATATTGTTACCTGGACAGATACCCAGGAAATTTTATACAGAAATATCCTAGTCTAACCTCTGAGTAACTGTACAACTGACCCCTTACCACCCATCACTCACACTGATACTCCGATTGCTATTTGACCTCACCCTGCAACTACTGTCCCAACTTCCCAGGTGACCCCTACACAACATCTCTCACCCGACCCCAACTGATTAGACCCCCATCCCATTCCCTCTGTCCCTCAGATCTCTGCCCCAACTTGGCTAAAAACTCCACCTAACCTCATCTACCTAACCCCGAACTGACAACCCTTCCTACCCACTTACCCAACTCACCTACCTTTCACCTTACTTATCTTACCCGTCTTTACCTACTTCACTTGCACATTTAACCTTCTCTCCCTGGTCTTTCAGAAAACCATTTAGATATTTAAACTTTACTTACTGGAACACAGCAGATAGTGTTATTAAAAAGGTAGTGTAGTTCCTGCACGGCATCCCCTCTAGGATCTTTCTTTTTTAAATTCATTCATAGGATGTGGGTGTCATGGGCTAGGCCAGCATTTATTGCCCAAACCAGAGTGCAGTTAAGAGTTAACCACATTGCTGTGGGTCCAGAGTCACATGTGGACTAGACCAAGTAAGGATGGCAGCTTCCTTCCCTAAAGGACATTAGTGAACCAGGTGGGTTTCTCCCCCAACAATCAGTTCATGGTCATCATGAGACTTGTAATTCCAAGGATTTTATTGTATTCAAATTGTGCCATCTGCCATTGCAGGATTTGAACCAAGGACCCCAGAATATTACCTGGGTCTCTGGATTAACAGTTCAGTGGTAACACCACTTGGACATTGCCTCCGAACTGCACTCAGCTGGTTCTGAAGAATTCTCCATCAGAAGATCAGTCAGAAAAATCACAGGATTATAAGTGGGTCCAAATAAAGTCATTAACATGGTTTCCAATCCTGACTGGCAGAACTGGGCTGTTAACACACTTACTTTCCACAGTTGATAAGATAATGTCAGATCACTGTATTTTGTTCAATGTGATACTGAACCACAATTTCTAAGCTGACTTTTCCAAAGGGAACTGAGTGTGAGGGGAGGGAGTGTTCAATGTAAAATATTCCCTTTATTCTCAGAAGCCAAGATGAACAGTGTCATATCAAGGACAGCACACCATTTCAAACCCATTTCCAAAATAGAATTACTGCTTTGTATACACCTACTTTGAATAAAGTTTTACAAGTGTTATAATGAGAGTGAAGAGTGAGCTTTTTTTTGTCAGAAAGCTTAAAACAAAAACACCTTGGATCTTTATATTACATACGATGATTTAACATTTGTTAAGCTTTTTTCTTTTATTGCAGTTTTGCCAGGGCTCCATGATGCCACACTCTGTCAAATGCAGCCTTGTGTCAAGTACTGTTACTCTCACCTCACCTCTGGAATGCAGCTCTTTTGCGCATGTTTGAACCGAGGCTGTAATAAGTTCAGGAGGTGGGTGGGCATTGTGGAACCCAAGCTGGGCATCCATAAGCAGGTTATTGCTGAGCAGGTACTGCTTGATAGCACCGTTGATGACACCTTCCATCAATTTACTTTTGATCGACAGTAGACTGATGGGCTGGTAATCAGCCATGCTGGATTTGCCCTGCTTTTTGTGTACAGGACAAGCCTGGGCAATTTGCACAGTGGCTCAGTGGTTAGCACTACTGCCTCATCATGCTAGAGACCTGGATTCAATTCCAGCCTTGGCCTACTACCTGTCTGGAGTTTTACACATTCTTCCCACGTCTGTGTGGGTTTTCTCTGGGCGCTCTGGTTTCCTCCCACAGTCCAAAGGTGTGCAAGTTGGGTGGATTGACAATGCTAAAATGTCCATATTATCCAAGGATGTGCAGGCTGGGTGGATTAGCCATGGGAAATGGGCGGTTATGGGGATAGGGGGATGGATTGGGCCTGGTGGTATGCTGTTTGGGAGATCAGTGTGGACTTGATGGGCCAAATGGCCTGCTTCCACACTGTAAGGATTCTATGATTCTTTGAATTTTCCATATTGTCAGATAGGTACCAGGATTGTAACTGCACTGGAAGAGTTTGGCAAGGGTAGTGGCAAGTTTTGGAGCACAAGTCTTCAGTGCTTTTGCCAGGATATTGGAAGGGCCCATTGGAATTGCAGTATTCAGTACCTCCAACCATTTTTAATATCATGTGGAGTCAATCACATTGGCTGAAGACTGGTATCTGTGGTGGGGGGATGATTGGAGGAGGCCGAGTTGGATCATCCACTCGGCTCTTCTGGTTGAAGATTGCTATGAATACTTCAGTTTTACCTTTTGCACAGATGTGTTGTTGGGCTCTTCCATCATTGAGGATGGGGAGATTTGTGGACGCCTCCTCTTCAAGTGAGTTGTTTAATTGTCAACCATGATTCACGACTAGACGTGGCAGGACTGCAGAGCTTAGATCTGATCCATTGCTTGTGGGATTGCTTAGTTCTGTCTATCACTTACTGCTAATGCCATTGGGCATGCAAGTAGTCCTTTTTGGTAGCTTCACTAGGTTGACACCTCATATTTAGGTATGCCTGGTGCTGCTTCTGGCATGCCCCCTTGCACTCTCCATTGAAGAAGGGTTGATCCCCTCGCTTAATGTAATGGCTGTTTGGACAAAATGCCCGACCATGATGTGGTAGTTTGTGCGGAATACTATTCTGTTGCTGTTGGCGGCCAACAATCAGCCATGATTGTGCTGAATGGTGGGGTTGAGAGACTAAATGGCCTATTCCTTTTCCTCTTCCTTATGTTCTTATGACTGCCTTAAAAATATTCATATACTAACTTCCACCTCCTTTTGAGGAGGCGAGCTCAAAAATTCATGAACCTCCACATAGTGTAACCCTTGCAATTCAAATATCATTCTGGTGAATCTACACTTCCTCCAGATCCATTGTAATGCAAAGTGCCCGACCTGCCTACAGTACTCAATATGTGATCCAAACAGGTATATCAGCATGACTTATACCTCCTTGCATTTTACTCCTCTTAGTATCATGAGTTTTTTTTTGTTACTCATTCACAGGATGAGGATGTCACTGCTTAAGCCAGGATTTATTACGCATCCCCAATTGTCCAGTTGACAGTTAACCACATTGCTGTGGCCCTGCAGTCACACATAGGCCAGATCAGGTAAGGATGGCACTTTCCTTCCCTAAAGGACATTAGTGAACCAGACAGGTTTTTTTGTCAATCTACAATGGGTTCACGGTCATCATTAGACCTTTAATTCCAGATTTTTATTGAATTCAATTTCCACCATCCGCCATGACAGGATTCAAACCCAGGGCCCCAGAACATTACCTGAGTCTCTAGACTAACAACCCTGTGATAATATCACTAGACCAAAGGTTCCCTGCCATTGAATTATTTTCTGATCTGTCCATTGGACCAAGGACTTAGGATCCAGGCCAAATGGCCTACTTCTTAAAGCCTGTTCTGCCATCATATAAGATCGTGACTGATCTAGTTGTGGTTTCAACTCGCCTTTCTTTCTGACCGCACCTCCACCCCCTTTATAAGGACACACTACTTTCTGGGAAAGAGAATTCCATACCCTCTGAGAGAAGAATTTCTCCTAATCTTCATGATAATTATTCTTAGTTTTAAACAATGCCCCATAGCACTCATCTTCCCCTCAAATTAAAATGTACCTGGAACCCCAAGCCTCTTTAGATCTCCTCTGTTTCTAGCTTTTTGCTGTTTAGAAAGCACCCTGTTCTATCCTTTGCCAAAGTGAACAACCTCACTTTTACCTGTATTGAAATCCAATTGCCACTATTTTGCCCACTCACTGCTTTATGCAGATAACAGCAATTGCTCAGCTTTCAGCCTCACCAATCTAGGACTGCACTGAGTCAAATAAACAGGAGTATTCCTGTGGGGATTGAGTAATTGTCCCAGGGGAGGCATTTTCCACATGTACCAGACTTCCTCTTATCCAGAGTGTTGAACCGAAATTATGATTCTTATGAGCTGACATGGAGTGTCACTGGGTGGCAGCCTGGGTTAGAGATGATGTGGGAACGGGATTGAATCACTCTAAAATGACAACGGTCAGACACATCTGAAAACGTACCAATCTACAAAAACCTTTGTCTTTCTGTGTGCAAAATTACAATATTAGTTCAGGCATAGGATCATCATCTCAATTTACAAAGAGTATTCTCTACCACCACCTTCCTATGCATTATGCACTACCCCCTCCTACTTTGGCTACATTTATCCACACCATCTGTGTTCTCCTCCTTTTGTCTACAAATCCA
This sequence comes from Rhincodon typus, assembly GCF_021869965.1. Lineage (NCBI taxonomy): Eukaryota > Metazoa > Chordata > Chondrichthyes > Orectolobiformes > Rhincodontidae > Rhincodon > Rhincodon typus. The sequence continues at coordinate 7,387,260 of NC_063368.1, forward strand.
TAATAAGCATTAATCTCTGAAGCCAGGAACTCAACAGTTTCTATTGGCAATGTCAAGAGATCAAACATACTATTTCTGAACAACATGGAATAGGTTGCTTAGCCTGAAATCTGTACTGAGAGCTGTATTGGGGAATGGACATCTGATTGGAGGACACAGAAACAAAAGCAGACAGCTCTCATCCTCCTCAGTTCCAAGTTAGTCCTCAGCCGACGCTCTAAGACAAATTATGTCTATTTCTCACTGTGTTACTGTTGCATAATAACAAGGATTGAGCCAGCCTTGAGTGGCTTCATCCAATCTCAGTGAAGCACCTCTCAGATATCGAACCTGGAGCCAACCATCAGGGAGAATAATTGATTGGGTCTGCCTTAGCCAACGAGGGCGCTCAGTCTGCCAAAGTTTGCAGTGTAGTCCTTGCCTGGTTAGTTGCCTGGCACTGCACACAATTATCTTGCTGATTTAATGGGCTAGATTTACTTTGTAAATTTTATCATGCAATGCAGATATCATTGACAAAGCCAACATTTGTTGCAGATTTCTAAATGCCCTTGAATTGGGTGGTTTAGTCGGTCCTTTCAGGGGGCAGTTTAGAGTTAGTCATATTGCTGTGGATCTGGAGTCACATATAGGTCAGACCAGGTGAGGACGGCAGATTTCCTTCCCTAAAGGACATTATTGAACCAGATGGGTTTTGATGATTGCTTCATGGTTACAGAGACTAATTTTCAATTCCAGATTAATTCATTGAATTTAAATTTAAGTACAGTGTTGTTACGGCACAGAGGGAGGCCATTTGACCCACCGGTTCCATTACCAAGTGCCAGTCTCCTGCCTTTTCCCCATATCCCTTCACACCATTTCAATCCAAATAATCATCCAATGTCCTTTTGAATGCCTCAATTGAACCAGCCTCAACCACATTTCCTGGCAATCTATCTGTGATTTGAAATATGCTCTCCCAGGATCCAAAGTATTAGACTGGACCTCTAGATCTCTAGTCGATTGACATTACCACTACATCACTATTTCCCCACTGAAATTGAAATGACGGCTAAGGTGACAGCACTCTCCATTACTGAGCCGTAAGTTGTGCAGCAACTTCCTATGGCCAAAATTATGCACTGAAGTCTGGAAGTTAAGATGATGTGCTTCTCCCCAAAGCTTTGCAACGATGGTATCTCACCAACTGACCCACCATTTAAATACTTTGAAAAGCATCAAGTTCCTGTACTCATAGCTAGGAACTAAATTTAGCAGGAACATGCACAGCTTATCTTTATCATCATCTTAATTGCATTGTAAATCTTAACTATTATGAAACAGCCCCTTTGGTGCTGAAAATCATAAATCGCCTATAGAGTCGTAGAAGATAGGAGCAGGAGGAGGCCATTCATCATGATCATGGCTGATGATCCAATTAAATCGCCTAATCCTGCTTTCTCCCCATTTGCCCCAAGTTTTACATCTAGCCACACATCTTGAAGACATTCAAAGCAGGCCATTCAGTCCACACCAACCCATCCCCCACCCCATCAGTTCCCATAGCTAATCCACCTAACCTACTCATCTTTGGACCCACACAGATATGGGGAGAACTTCACACAGCCAGTTGCCTAGGGCTGAGAATTGAATCCATGTCCCTAGTATTGTTAGGCAGCAGTGGTAACCACTGAGCCACCATGCTACCCTTACAAAACTTTTAGAAGTGTGAACAGTTATTCATCCAGATATTAATCACTGTTGGAGATTTCAATGAAAAACAAATTAAAACCTGTCTTTTATGTTTTCTCTCTTAATCTCATCTTTCTTTCCATCTCTGTTTTGCATCGCTTTCCTGATTTGATATTCAACATTCTAACTGATACCTCCTATTCCAGTCTTTGATCTGTTTTGATTCAAAATATACATATTTACTTGTTCAGGTTACATGGGTCCTAGATAACAAGGTGTAGAGCTGGATGAACACAGCAGGCCAAGCAGCATCAGAGGAGCAGGAAAGCTGATGTTTCAGGTCTGGACCCTTCTTCAGAAATGGACATGGGTGCTAGATGTTTTAAAGAGAATGCTGAGCATTTTGTCTCTCCACAGTAAATTCCAGTGCAAAATCTCATTTAAAAATTTGTGGAAAATTGTAATGAGTTGTAGGAGTTGTAAGCGGAATTCTTCTCAATGTATGTTGTAGGTTAGCTAGAGTTTGCATACTTGGGCCACATACTTTCACCTAAGACACATGGTCCCTTCCAGTATTGAACTAAAACAAAGGACTGTGGATGCTGGAGATCTGAATCAAAAACAGAAATTGCTGGTAAAACTCAGCAGGACTGGCATTATCTGTGGGAAAAAAGCAGAGTCAACATTTCCGGGTCCAGTCACTCTTTCATCAGAAGATTCGTCATCCGATTAAGAGTCACCAGACTTGAAACGTTAACTCTGCTTTCTTCCACCAATGCCACCAGACCTGCTGAGTTTTGCCAGCATTTTTTGTTTTTGTTCCCTTCCAGTATTGATTGTCCTTGGCATCTGGTTGAAGAACTTGAAAGCCTCACAGTGAGTCACCTTTATTAAGAACAGCAAACATTTTTCTGCTTAAGAAAAGTAGCAAATATTCAAATCTTTGGCCAACCAGTCTTTTGTACTGTTTTGTGACTTGAAAATCCCTCCAAAATTAAGAACTTTAAAGTTAAATTGACAAATCAGACCTCTAGAGACACATTCAGAGCTGGGACAGTCATTTTTGTTAGATACCAGGATGAAGGAGAGGAATTTGTACAATGAGATTAATGTTGGAGTGCACTAGCAAAGTGTTAGCAGAGACATAATGGTCTTTCTAGTTCTGTGAATGTCCATGATCCTCCAAATGAGGAGATGGGCCAATGTCAAGGCCATTTCTACTTTCTTAAAGTTGGAGAGGGATAAATTTAACAAGGCCCTGAAGGTCAAAAGGATAAATGAAGATGCAAATTATCAGACATTCGTCTGTAAAGGAACGTCTCTGTAATTGATTTAAGGTTTTGATCAATTAGCCAGTGAATCAGTGAGCTATTGACAGAATGTCAACATGTGTCAGTGGCCTGTTGAGTGAATGAAAGAGTCTGTTGGAGCAAATTGTTGGTGTTTAGGAAGACGTAAGTCCCTGGGCTGATTATGATTCTGGTCTTTTGGAGGGCTTTATAGACAACCTGGCTCTTTGCAACAAGAAGTTGGAGCTGGTACAAGGCACAAAATGCAGCAGAGTGGTGGGGCAGTCATCCTATTATATACACAGTCAAAGGGTCAACTGGCCTCCTTTTAGACTTTTATGACAATTTGGCAGCTTTATGGTCATTTTTCCAGAAACTTGTCTTTTATTTAATACCTAGTCTTTACTCTGAATTGATTCCAAATTCTCACAATTTTTTAAAATTGTGATTTAAACTCCTGATCTCTGGATTATTGGCATGGTAATTAAAGCATAACCCCACTCTTCTGGCATTTACCTCACATTCCATTTTAATAGCTAATGATGTGACTGTGAAGAACAGGAACCAAGTTGCACACAGTAAGATCCCACAAACAGCAAACTAATAATGGCCAGGTGATCTGTTTCAATGACGTTGATTGAGGGATAAATATAATACAGGCATTGGGAGAACGAACCCTTGTTTACTAAAAGTGACCTAGGATATTTTCCACCCACGAGATGGAGCTGGATTGAAAGTCTCATGTGGAAAATAGCCCCTCTAACTGTGCAACTCTCACTCAATATTGCCATTATTACATGCTCCAGTCTCCGCAGTGGATCAGTGAACCCAGAACCTTCGCTCCCACACAAGTTACGACAAATACACTCAGTACTTTAATGTACAAGGGATTGCGTTCCTGCTTCATTCTATTCTCCTGGGCTGCAGCTCCATTAAGGTGCTCCAAGACATTGTGCTAACTCACCATGCCATCATTTATCATTGCTGACTCAAGTAGCCTCATATTGGACACCTTCACCTCAGCTACTTATTAACAACCTCTCTGTTATTGTCTGGACAGGTAAAGAAATGTAATCTTCAGGGATGAATGAACACTACCATAAAATATTCACCATGCAGCCCAGGGTTCCTACATAAATGATGGCATTTACTATTTTTAAATGTTTAATATGTTAACTGAAAATGATCTCTCAATCCTCTCTCTCTCTCTTTCTAGTTTCTTTCACTCCATCTCTTGCTGCTCAAAGGCAGGGCAACCCTCTCCGAGCATCCTGGGCATCTTCCCTGACAGCACATTTTACATAAGGGTCAGAGGACAGTTTAAATTAAGGGGTAAATGTTCATTGGTAACTGCCTGGTTCCAGAGGCACATGGAAACAATCTTTACCATCAGGTCATGCGTGTTTGTTTGGGCTTCTTATTGCAGGCTGGTTAAACAGCATCGCTCAGTTCTCGTGGTTGCTCACTTGGTAAAGGAGTCAAACATTTGAATCATAAATAATTGGAGATCTCAGGTTTGAAGCAACCTACCCAAGCCTTTCCTTCTATCAACACTTTTTTTAGCCCACTACTACATTCGATCCCCTAAAATTCCTGAAAGGGGGATGGAAACCTATTAAAAGAGTGATTTTCTGAAAAGAATTGCATGTACAGTGAAACATTTACAGATCCAAGGGGAAAGGGAAGAGGGACTAATTGAGGAGCGCTCAAGGCCTACATACATATCAGAAACTGATTGGCCTTCTCCGACACTATACAATTTCATTATTCTAGCTTCAGGGACATGGCCCTTAGCACATGAAAGTATATCAGCCAGGTTCCCTCTCCAGCTCCTCCTGCTGGAATGTTCTTGGTAGTTGGCAGATGAGTATAGTCCAAAACTACAGGTGCTGACAGACATATGACATGCACTCACAGACACATGACAGGCACTCAGACACAGCAGGCACTCAGAAGTGACAAACACTCACAGAAACAACAGGCACTCACTGACAGGACAGGCAGACACAAATACAACAGGCACTCACTGACAGGAGAGGCACTCCTAGACACAAAAGCACTCACAGAAATGACAGGTGTTGACAACATGACAGAAATTGACTGACATGACAAGCAGTCACAGACACCACAGTGATTCACTGACACCACAGGTACTTGTTGATACTATCCAGCAGGGAAGAACAAGCAACCACTTAGGCTATAGTAAAGCGCAAACAAAACTGGCATGCATTTTCACCACATTCACCTTATTGAATCAATGATATTTTAGTGTATCACTGACAGCATACTGAAGCTTTGGTATTTCATATAAATATGCTTCTCTGTGTGTACGTATTTATGTGTGCAAATCTCCCTGCTAATAATAGTCTATGCCCAAACACTGTAATGGTAGAACCATCAGATCATGCCAAAGAATACATTCAGTTTATGGTGCATGTACTAACTCCTCAAAGCAATCAATTGGCTAGTTTCATTCCCCCAGTCTCTCCACATGGCCCTTCTGTGCCAATGCCTCCCTATGTGTATGTACATGGTGTCTTGCATATGTGGTATGTACATCCCTCCCTATCACTTCTTGTGTATATGAACATCACTTCCTGTTTATAAAAACACTACTCCCTGTTGATACGTACATTACTCCTTGCTTATACGTACATTACTCCTTGTATATATGAATATTATTTCTCGCGCATATAAACACCACAACCTGTGTATATAAACATGACTCCCTGTTTATACCTATATCACTCCCTGTGTATATAAAAATAATTTCCTGCTTATATGTACATCAGTTGATGTGCATGTATACATCATTCCCTCCATACTTGCATCACTTCCTGTGTATATGACTATCACTCCTTGTATGAAAATGAACATCATTTCCTGTGTATATGAACATCATTCCATGTATATATACGAACATCACTTCCTGCGTATATGAACTCCACTCCGTATATATATAGACATCAATACTTATATACATGTGCACCTTTAGTGTTAGTGCAGGGTAGCCAGTGAAATACCACAAACTCAGTTATTATTTGCGATGCATTCATTGCTCATGGTCACACTGATCAGAGCAATAGGCAGCAGTGATGGCTGACAGATCGGGCTCTTGAGAAAATAAGCTGCACAGGCACCTTTACTGAGCTGATATTTTGGCCAAAGTCCACAAGTTGAGCAATGACAGGGTGTCCAACTTATTCAGTTATAGCAATAGGATTGAAGCCCAGATACAGAGCTGTATGTTTAATCACTGTGAATATCAAGGATCTTTCTGGGGAAATTAAAATAAATGAGCTTTAGAGATGGCTTTGATCCAGAACTGATTCTTTTTTTTCTAATTCAATGCCTCAATCCCTCCTGAAGGTTCTTGCTGAGGCCGACTGGGGCCGGTTCTCCGCGCTTTCCACAGGATTAAAATCTGTCTCCGCAAGCATGAGCACTCGCCAAATCACTTACAGGTGAAACACAAGGTCAACGTAGTTGATTCAGAGATAGTAGGCATCTAGGCCCGAAACGTCAGCCTTTCTGCTCCTATGATGCTGCTTGGCCTGCTGTGTTCATCCAGCTCTGCACCTTGTTGTCAACGTGGTTGATGTTGTGTTTACCTGCGTCTGCAGGACTGCCCTTTCTAGCAAAGGCCACTGACTATTGTCTGCTGCAGCTACTCTTGGTGTCTTGGAGCCACCCCAGCTCAGATCATCTCCCTGACTGTCATTCATTAATCCAGTCAGCAGGAGGCAGTGATGTAGTGGTAATGTCACTGCACTGGTAATGTAGAGCACCAGGCTAACATTCTGCAGATGTGGGTTTGAATCACTCTACGATACATGGTGAAATTTGAATTCAATGAGAACCTGGAATAGAAAACTTTCCTAATGTTGATCACTATCATAAAAATCCATTTGGTTCTTTTGAGGTAGGAAATCTGCAGTCTTTTCCTGATCTGGCCTACATGCAATTCTAAACCCTAAGCAATGTGGTGGACTGTTAATTGATTTCTGAGCAAATTGAGGATTGACAATAAACATTGACCTAGCTGGTGATGCCAACATCCCCTCCCAGCAGGAAGAAATGATTATAATTGGAAATGAATGCACTCCATTTTGAAGTGTACAAGATGAGCCTGACCAATGTGTTTCAATTACTAGTTTTATTGGCTTCCCTTTCCAGGATAAACAACTACAAAAAAAAGGTGCCACATGCACAAAGGCTTTGGGGAACTCATACAATGGCAGCAAGAGTGGAGTGGGTCTTGAAATTTGTGTCTTGGTTAAAATATTGCTTTAAAGAACTGCTTTAAAGAAGAGAGAAAGATGGAGAGATTCAGAGAAACAATTGCAGAGACGAGGGTCTGGGATGCTGAAGGCATGGCTGCCAAAGATGGAACAAATGCCATTAGTGATAGACAACCTTATGGGGAGGTGATCAAGGAATAATATTACTGGGTTTAGTAATCCAGAATCCCAGTTTAATGTTCTAGGGTCATGGGTTTGAATCCCATCATAGTAGATGGTGAAATTTATGTTCCATAAAAATCTGGAATTAAATGTTAGCCTAATGATGACTGTGTCAATTGTCATAAAAACCCCATCCTGTTTCAATCTGATAGAGGGATAATAAAGCCTGAGCAGGCTTAAGCAATTTTGAACCAAAAATTCAACAACCCTTTAGCTCATTTCCATGGTAACTAATGCAGGAGCTCAGCTCAAGGATTACTAATGAACTAGAGTCTGGATGTGTAGACACTTGATCTTATCCAGAGCTGAGGGATAAGTAGATTGAGGCCTAAAGATCAATGGGGGAGAAGAGGGGTCTAGGGATGGGCAAAAGAGCAGATGAAGCAGACTCATCCGGGAACATGACAGCTCGGGAGAAGGTGTCCAGGGCACAGCGAGAAATTCCCAATCTCAGGTGTTCTATGAACTGACACCAGAAACATGGGCACAAAGCATGGCATTTGCGTCCATGTTGAGGTACCACGCCCAGGATCAAAGATGACTCAGGCCTTTGTAGGCAGGTAGCGGCTTGAAAAGTGCCCAGAAGGTGGCGTGGGAGTTAGGGGTGCGGGTGGGGCGAAGGGGGCATATCTTGCTTGCTCTTTACGAGCATCAGCGCCGCTTCCGGAATCCCTTCTGGGAGCTGCAATGCACTCAATACCTGCCCCTAGCAGCCGTGGTCAGCCAATGAGGAGGCGACCTCCTATTGACCTCTGGGGACGAGGGGTCACCGAAAGGCGGCAAAATCCTGCGGCGGTTTAACTGCCTCTTCCCCAACCCGCGGCCATTTTCCGAAGGCAGACTAAAGCAGCGGAAAAGAGGACATCCAGCTGGAAGCCTCAGACGGTACGAAAGATTTTGACGGTGAGGTGGCGGTTACCCCTAAAAAAAAATCCACGCATGAAGGAGTCGATCGCACGAAGGTTTTGATTTCCTTAGGTATTATTTCCGCGAGTTGTGAGAGATCGGAGACACGGGCATCGTCGCGAGGGAAAAGTTTTGCCGCCTTTGCCCCCGTCAACAGAGGGAGGCGCCTCCTGACATCCTCACACGAGAGTCAGTAATTTGCAGAGCGTTAGTCAGGCACGAAGCTACTCCAGTTACTGCAATGAAGTTTATATTCAGGGACATATCAAATGTCAAAGCCTGTAGAACCTCTCGGCTCGACGGTGTAATTTATGCATTTCAATCTGCATTCATAGCGTACTTGAACTCCGTGGCACTGGCTGCCTGCCTGAAAATCAAGAGGGCTGAGGCATTTGAAAGGAACAAAGGAAACACATGTTAATGAAGCGATGGAATGGAAACTATTCAAAGGCAACTCCCAGGAGTGAAAGGGCAGGATGTAATACATAAAGATGCCACTTCTTACTGCACGGAGGACACTTGGGGGTGGCGGGGAGAAGTGAGGGGTGTTGGTTGTGGCCCTTCTAGATTTAGACATGGGAGTCTAACAGCACGGAAAGAGACTCTTAGGTCCAACTCGTCCACGCTGACCAAGTATCCCAGACCTAAGTAGCCCCATTTGCCCGTGTTTGGTTCATATCCCTCTAAATCTTTCCTATTTGTGTGTGAACTAACTGCACAGAAGCTGGTATCTCATCACCTATTACTTACATGTGCACTGTTCACTGGCAGTGACCAGCCAGCTCGGAGTCAGTGCCTGAAGTTAGGAGAAACAGAATCCCCTGTTTATATCTGTCAGCCACTGCTACCTTATTGGTCCAGGTTAACAAACCCAATCAAAGATCTCAAAGTAAATAAGATCTACTTGGTTCCAATCACTACAATGTACCTGTCCAAATGTCTTTCAAATATTGTATTTGTATCCACCTCTACCATTTCCTCTGGCAGCTCATTCCATGCTCAAGACTCTTTTAAATCTTTTCCGTCTCACCCTAAACCTATGCCCTCTAGTTTTGGACTTGCTCCACCACTGGAAAAAGACCTTGGCTATTCACCTTATCTATGCCCCTCATGATTTTATGAACCTGTATAAGGTCACCCCTCAGCCTCTGACACTCCAGGGAAATATGTCCCAGCCTCCCCTTATAACACAAACCTTCCAGTCCTTGCAACAGTCTTGCAAATTTTTTTCTGCACATTTTCTAGTTTAACAATATCCTTTGTATAGCAGGGTGACCAGAATTATATGCAGTTTTACCCCAGCAGCACTACAAACTGTGTAGTGTTAGTCACAGAACATCCAGTAGCTCTGGAAAGGTTTTAAGATCTTGCATGGGATGTAGGCATCACTGGCAAGGCCAGCATTTGTTGCCAATTTGTCATCTATTTCAGAGTCAACAACGTTGTGGATCTGGAGTTACAAAGAGGCCAGACCGGATAAGGTTGGCAGATTTTCTTCCTTAAAGGCTATTAGTAAATCAGATGAGCTTATACAGCAATCAACAATAGTTTCCGAATCGCCAGTGCTGAAACTGGCTTTCAATTCCACATCTTATTAATTGAATTTCAATTCCACCAGCTGCCATGGCATTGAGTATTGACAACAGAGCTCACAGAGCATTGGCCTGCGGGTTCTGAATTACTGGTCCCAGTGATATTCCCAAAATACAACTGTCTCTCTATTTATGTTGACCCTGCTGTAAATATTAAGATACTCTGGTGGACGAACACTTAACAATTCATAACACACCAACTAATACTACAAACCAATCATTGGGGGTGTGCAGGACATTTGAGGTACTGATGCCTGATAAAATAACAAAACTTTTCTTGGTACAGCCTAAATATTGACAAACTTCCAGAAATTCCTGAAGCAGTGACATGTCCTCAGATTGTCTGATCTCAGGCAGACTGAAATGTACGGCAGACTGAAATGTACTACAGTCACATTATTTGCCAGGAGCTTCTACTTCTGTAAAACCTGCACTTGAACAAAAGACAGACAAATTCCTCAAGTGGAATTGCTTCCCCCATTCCCACAGTCCTGAACAACAGAAATCACAGAATGATTACAGTACTGAAGAAGGCCATTCTGCCCATCAGGTCTATACCATCTCCCTCTAAGAGCAACTCACCCGGTCCTGTTGTCCTGTCTTTTCCTCCATCCCTTTGCATTTCTGTTCCCTTTCTTTTCAGTTAATTATCTCTTTTGAAGGCTCTGATTGAACCTGCCTCCAGCACACTCTTGAGTTAGTGAATTCCAATCCTAAATGTTCACTTTGGGGTGTTAGCTGGGCACAACAATCCAATTGCCACAATGGTGGAAAAGCCAGTAGAACTTGCAAAAGAGACACAATGGGTCAAGTTTGTCTGACACACTTCAAAATTGAAGGCCAGTCCAAGTACCACAGTGCTTTGTCCCCACTGGGAAAGAAAATCTCATGATGAAATGTTGGTATTCTTTTAAGCAGCTCACCTCTGAATCCTGCTGATGAACTGCAGTGTTAACCGCAGATTTGAAAGTTTTCAGAATTAGAATCATCACAAAGGGTAGTTTAAAAATTGATTGAAGGAGCATGTTACTCCAACTCCTTCAACCATTCGTCATATCTAGAGACATTAATTGGGGATGTGTTGCTCCCTCTGTCTGCTTTTTGTCATTGTACATTATTGCAGGTCTTTTTTTTACAACAGTTTGGATTGGAATCTTAGCATCAGGAGTTTGGTTCTGCCCTCAACACATGGAGATATCAGCCTGCGAGATTACTAATGCAGTTGTGTTGTCAGCTCTCCCACCCACCCACAAATAAATAGGTCTCTGATTCAAGGGCTGAGCCCAGTGCAATTTGATCATTGTTTATTCCTGAAGGTGAACTCAGGTTCAGTTTGGTTAAAATCAAAAATATAACTGCTGTCTCTAAGAGGAAATGACATTCCCCCCCATCGGGAGCAAGTAGGAGGACTCGTCTGACGAAGCAGATGCCATACGCCGACCCCTTGTAACAAATTATTCCCACTTTCTGATTCACTTAATCACCCACTATCACGTGGATTCAATTGATTGCAAACAGCCAGGTTGTGCAGAGCTGTGCTCAGTTGTGTGGAGGAGGTGTATGTGCGCGCGTATGTGGAGGAGGGTTGAGTTGTATAAAAGACAGGATAAGAGCAGTACAGACAGGTACAATTTAGACAATTGTAGCTGAACTCTGCAGATTTTGAAAGTGACTTTGATCCATTCAGGAATTTTACAGGAGGGTCGCATCTTAATGACGTGGTTTTCTAAAAATACACCAATCAGCTTCCTCTTGGTGTGAAACAGGAATTTGGGTTCACCCATATTCATCATCTCAATCTACTGTTAATCAGTGTCAAGTGACCCTCAGAATTGTTTATTGTTTCTGCTTGTCCTCAAGTTCTCAATGGCTATCCAGGGGGCAGGTATTTGTGTGATGTTTTTCAGAAGAAACCAACTTGGAAGAAACACCTGTATGAAGGGACACAATTCTTTGAGAATGCCCGTAGGCAAGAGGAAGTAGGGAAAAAGAACCAGAAAAAGAAATGCCAATGATCTCAAGGCCAAGGACCTGTTTCCACTTGCAGAAACACCTGCCAAACGTGTGGTCTGAGATGTGGCTGTAGGATCAGTCTTATCAGCCACACAAAGACCCAAAAAACCCATGACCAGTGACACGGAATTTCCTAGCTAGACAAACATACTCATTAGTACGTGATTGCTGACAACAGTGACTGCTGAGGTTTTTGTCAGTTCTTTCCATTGTTTCTCTCCCCCTTTTTTCCACGTGCTATTTTCAGCTGCCAGTCACCCATTTTTCCATCTGATAATTGGGCACCTCCCAGAGAGTATCCAGCGGACACCTGTTTAATGCCAAAGCCCTGCCTGATTATCATGCCTTATGTTAAACTTCTATACAAGAGGGGCTCTTTAATGGGCACAAAGATGTTGTGAGCATCCCAATTGCAATTTTTGGATACAAATGGAGTATGTTTTGTTATAGACAAAGCTGTACCAGGCCTAAGTGAGTGAACGACTGTTTTTAAAGTTGATCACAGTGAGCACTGGATAAAAGAATGTCCTATCTTGGCTTCACAAGATCTCCCAGTCTGATGAATTTCCACTCTCAGTCATCTCATGGGATTGTCAGCCATGATTCTGCTGCTTGCACTCCTGTCTTTGAGCTGCAAAGGCTCTGGGTTCTACTCTTACTCCAGGGCACAGGTGCAAACATCTATCCTGACTCTCCAGTGCAACATACATGATAGTACTGCACTGTCGAAGAGTACCACCATTCAGACAAGATGATTCAGTGAATTGCAATTGCTGAATGTACTCCATGGGCTGAATGGACTTCTCTGCTGTAGAATTCTACAATTCCATTTAAACCAAGGTCCGATCAGCCTGCTTGGATGGAAGTAAAATATTTCATGGTGCTATTCCAAAGGAGGATTTGGGAGAGTTATCACCCATGTCCCAGCCAAGACTTTATTCTTCAATCAGTATCACAAAAATGTAGATGATCCAGTCATTATCACATGCTGCTTGTGAGAGCTTGCTGTGTGCAAATTGGCTGTCATGTCTCCTGCAGTATGCAACAGTAACTACATTTAAATAAAACAATAAGAGCTGGAGAAACTCAGCAGGTCTGGCAGCACCTGTGGAGAGACAAATAGAATTAATATTTCAAGTCCAGTATGACCTCTTCAGAACACTGTCATACGTGTTCTGTGATCTGATGGAGGGGCACTGGACTGTAAACGTTAATTTTGTTTCTCTCTGCACAGATGCTGCCAGACCTGCTGAGTTTCTCCAGTATCCGCAGTACTTGGCTTTTATTTGACTGATCACATTTCACTAACACCTACTTTTAATACCCTCCTGCACACCCACTCCTCAATATGGCTGACTTGTTTTAAGAGCCGGTTTAAGTGAAATCCCCACCACTGCTTGTAAATGTGGTGAAAACAAGTTTGCATCTCATTAAGTGGAAAATTTGCTTTCACCACCCTCTTTAACTATAGGACACGACAGAGCCTGCTCTATCTAATGTGGTAGAGGAAAACCGCTTCCTGATCTAACTAAAAGAGGCTCTTGCATTGAACAAGAAGTAGCTTATTGAATGTTACAGCTAGTTACAATGTACATTAATATGAGAGACATTGTTACAGAGGCTGTAAGACCATAAGATCCCAAGAAGTGGGAACAGGAGTAGACTGTTAAGCACTTCAAGCCTGCTCCACCATTTAATAGGATCATGGCTGCTCTGACATTCCTCACGCCCACTTTCCTACCCTTTCCCCTAACCCTTGATCCCCTACTGATCAAGAATCTTTTTATCTCAGCCTTAAATATACACAAGGACTCCATCTTCACAGCTGTCTGTGGCACGTAGTTCCAAAGACTCAACCCTCTGAGAGAAAATAAATCCTCCTCATCTCATTTTCAAAATTAAAGAGCGCCAAGTTAAAACAATGTCCTCTTGTCATAGACTCTCCAGTGAGGGGAAACATCTCCTCAGCATTTATCCTGTCAAGCCCTTTAACAATTCCATATGTTTCAATGAGATCATCTCTCATTCTTCTAAACTCCAGCAAGGAGAGTTCTAACCTGCTTAACCTTTACTCCTAAGAAAACCCTTCTATGCCAGGATCATCCTAGAGAACCTTCTGTGAACTACCTCCAATTAAATAATATCTTTCCTTAAATAAGCCAAACATAACTGCTCAGAGTACTCCAGATATGGTCTCACCAGCACCTTGTACAGTTGCAATAAGACTTCCCTATCTTATTCTCCAAATCCCTTGAAATAAGGGCCAACATTCCATTAGCCTTCCTGATTACCTGTGTGCTAGCTTTCAGTGCTTCATGCACAAGTCCCTTTGTGTAGCAGCTTTCTTCACATTTTCTCCATATAATGTTAGATCTTCCTCCTTTGAGTTCCTATGCTGTTCCGCTGTTAAGTCTGTATGACATTGTATAGTTACTAATACTTCAGCTACCCTTTGACTTTTGGTGGTTTAGAGGTTTCAACGATGCGATTTCTCTACACACTTGATAGATTGTTAAGTCTCTTGGTCGAAGACAAATGACTTGTATTGTTTTCCTGAACATCTTCCCTGCTGAAACATGCAGTTGCTGTTTTGCAGAATCATGGATTTCCATGGTGGAGTATGTTTGCCCTGCTGAAACGGGCAATTTCTTCCTTTCAATATTCCACCTTTCTGACAAAGCGATTTGTTTCTTCACAGTATCCCAGATTGTTGCTCATACCTTCTCAGTGGTATCTTCAAATATAGTTGCATGCACCACATGAGATTTTGTTCTCAATGTACTGGTAAATTTGTGCTGAAGTATGTAAACATTTTCCTTCAGTTTCTTGGTTGGCTTGGACACTCTCACTTGAACTTAGCAGTTGCATTATTGATGGAATCAACATGTTCCCTTCCTCAGTTCCGTGTTTGAGAATTGCTTCTTACTTGGCATGATCTCTGTCCCTGTTGCTGAGGATTCTTCCTGGGAAGATGAGGAAATGAAATTCTCTGCTTGAACTTGTCTAGTCCAAGTCACCTAGGATCCACATCAGACTGAAATCTGGCGTTCCTATTTGTTCACCAATCTGAGTCTCACTTTGGATACATCAGTTATAGATTCATTAGTTAACTTAAATAGGGTATACAGCTCTTTAGCCATTTGATTGCTTATGTTTCCATGCAAATCTTGTTGATTCTTAAAATCTGAATTCTCTTCAGTATTGATAGCAGTGGAAAACATTTCTGCCAATCCAGTATAGCCACTGGTTTCTGTTTTGCTAATAGATTCCTTATGCCAACATAGCTAATCTCAGTAGATTTTATCTTCTGTTTGGGTGCCACCAAGAGTCTGGGGAGCCCAATTAAATCCTCTGATGGTTGTTCCAAATCCAGCTGTTTCCTAACAGGTTGCTCTTGACTCGTTCTATGCTGCAGAATCAGTTGTTGCTTGCTTTTTAACTCTTTTCACAATTTGAAGAAAATTGAGAGCAAGATATTCATTCATACTCAAGTGAAAATTCTTGATGTTTAATATATGTATATGTTTCCTACTGTTTGGCATTCCTTATTGAGAGAATTGCTTTTATCATATCTTTAATCTTAAGTGTTATGCCTCCTAGACCATGCATTTGCAGTGTTGGCAGCTTGGGCAGTCTTTCTTCAGCCATGATTTATTATCTGATTTTGTAGCAATACTTGTCCCCCACTCTAAATTTATGAGATGACCACTGATGTAAATATCCTGTTTCCAAAAGGTAAGTTCTTTATTACCTGTTTTCCCTTAGAATGCTTTTGGTTTCTCTTCTGTTGTCAACTGCTTAACCTTAGTAATCTCTGTGTGAGTAGCTATTTGAATTTTTGCTTTTCTGTAACTGTCCTACCTGGACAAGTTTTCTGAAAGTGATCTTTCTGTTACAGATGGCACATTTACTTTTAATAGTTGGGAACTGTCTGTGCCTCTGCGACATCTTGACTCCACAGCACTAACAAGGATTGGTGCCTATCCTACTCAGTGTGATGATTTATTGAATATATCTTTAACAGCTTTGTGTCATAAAAACTGAATGAATTCTGCTGATCACCTGTGCTGAGGTTGATCTTCCTGTCCTAGGATTGATCTGTGAGTTCTGTTTCACTCACCATCTGAATGCCTTTCTCGAGAAGTCACATATTCCTTTGATTAAAATAAATCTGACAGTGATCAGTAATTTTGACAACAATACTAATAAATTCTGATTTTAAATCAACCATCGTTGCATTTTTTTCAGTAATCAGTAGAGATCATTGATGAAATTATTATTCCCCTGGATGCTGAACTTTTCTATGAAATTTGCTGTTTTTAGAATGTTATTTATTCTGTGATTCAAGTAATTGTCAAAAGATTTCAGTACTTCTTCAAAACTATCAGTTGCTTTTAAACCATGATGTGTTATAAAGTCATTAGTTGTACTGTCAATTGTGTATTCAAGTGCATGTATTTGTTCAGCTTCTGATTTAGTACCTAATTTGGAAGTTATTGTTTTCTCCAAGATATTCAATTCTGTGTTCTATTTGGTCCATCTCTGAAATTAAACCTTCCTGACAATATTATTTCTGATATGTGGTCTTCTTTATGCAATTATTTTCCTTGCTGAAAAAGCCTTTATCTTGCAGTAATAGCAATACCTGCTGCTCTGTGCTACTGTACTGGAGTATTTTTACCCATTTTGCCATCAGTTGGAGGACTACCAACTTCTCACAGCTAAAATGGAGGATTGTCATCTTTCCCACAGTTTTGCTAGATGAATCCAGTGGTTTGTGACCTTACTAAATTATCCCAATTTCCTTAATGGCTTTACTGAATTAATCTCACTGCCTGAAGATTTAATAACCAATGTTCACTTTTAATCATAGTTCTACAAAATTACTCCTATACGCAACTTTAAGAGATGAAACCTGCCTCTCTAAAAGATTAAATGGTTGATACCCACTGGCTGTAATGGTGATCCCCATGTCTTACATGCTTTTTGTCCTGGATTATTCCAAACCCCTGCAGTTTAAATAAATATTGTCTGCCTTTAAGGCAGTTTTAATAAAGGAGCTCCTGCTTTTTCTACAGTCTTAATAAAATCTGCTTACTTTCTTTGCGAATAATACTAGAGCTGCTTATCCTTCTGCTTTGCCCCTTTGTCTCTTCAGTTCTGATTTAGCAATGTCTCTGGGTCAGTGACCTTGGTTTAAAGCATTTTTGTGGCCCTTGACTTCCCTTCCATAACCATGCCTATAGGTGCCAGCCCACTGTGATGCCAGTGCTTCACCTGAGCTGCCAGTACATTGCTTTATTTTTGTTTACTCATCTGTAGTACTGCACCATTTTTAAAAAAAAAATCCCTTGCTCACAATGGATTTTAACTTTACTCATGGAACCTTCAATGTCCACTCACTCTTCAGATGTGCCCCAACTCAGGAAGTCTCCTACAGATCACTTTCATGTGTTACAGCCTGTTTCTGCTTTGGAGTAATACATTACCCTTCTCTAGGGTAGCTGGTAACTCTTTTCCAGCAGCAGGTCTCTTACCAGGTCTTCAGTACTGTTTCCATTGTAAGTAGATGCTTCCATGTTGAATCTTGCCCAAAGGGTCTCTTCTGTAAGTTCCTGAAATGCTCAGCTGTTACCTTATGCTGAGTGTTTTCATGAATAGCTGTCTTAAAGCTGAGACTGAAGATACTGAAAAATGATCAGATTTCCACTGCTGCCAGCATATTATTAAAGGCAGTGAAATTAAATCCTCGGCATTGCTCGCCATGTTGTATGACACAGTGAAATTAAATCCTCACCACTGCTCACCATGTTGTATGTCTTAATGAAGCCAAGTTGACCCTTCATCATATGGTAAATTTGCTGCCACCATCCTCTTTAAATACAGGGATCTCCATGATTTGGTCTAGTCATGCAGTCACTTAAACCACTTAATGGTCTAACTAAAAGTGGCTGTCATATTGAACAAGAAATAGCTTATTGCATGTCAGCAACTAGTTACACGTTACATTAAAATGATTGGTACAGAGACTATAAGAAGGATCTGACGTTAGGATTCATTCTTTCATGATCCTAAACTGTTCTGTGCACAAGTCTATATGACATCATCATAATAGATGGTGCTTAAGGCACTCCTCAGTGTTAACCCTTCAGACCCTTATATCTATACAACACAACTTCCTAGCCATTCCTTTAGAAACTGTCCTTTAGGGATGTTTATGTATGCTTTGAAGGGGAAGCTGGATAGGTCCATGAGGGCGAAATGAATAGCTGACAGGGTGAGATGGGTATGTTGGGAGAAGGCTTGAAGCATAAACACCATGTTGGGTCAAACAGCCTGTTGCTGTGCTGGAAGTGTAAACTTTAGCCTTCCTAAACTAGTGCACTGAGCTGCCATCGCATCCCACTGCTACCCACAGCTTATCATCTGAATTCAAATAAGGATGAATCTGAAAATAGTTTGGCTCTCCCAACCATTGCTTTGAACAGATTCTGCAGACCACCCACCAACATATGCCAACTGTGAGCACAGCTTGAAAATGTCGCCTTCTATCTCCTTCCTCATACTCTATCTCACTGTTGGTAATTCTAACTATCTGGCTATCTCTGTCTACTGTTGCCTGTGTCTCTCGCTTTCTCTTTTGCTGTCTGTCTTCCTCTCTATCTCTATTTGTGTCACTGCTTGTCTCTTTTGATAGCTCTTTCTGTTTATACTGCCCTCTTGTCAGCACTTTTCTTTCCTCACTCTGTGCTTCATTCTATTTTTCTTGATCGGTGTTTTTCTCTTTCTTGCTTTTCTCTGTTCTGTCTTTTTCTTCCTCTGTCTCTATCAATATCTCTCAGATTCTATCTCTCCATCTCTTTCTGCCTTTCTCTCCTGTCTGCCTTTTTCTACTGTCTTCATCAATTCCTTGCCTCAGTCTCTAGTTTCCTTCTGCATCTCTCACTTTCCATGTCTTACTCATTTCTGCTCTTGCTGTGTCTCTCATTCTGTTTTTATGCATTGCTTTTTCAGTCTCTCTCTCTCTTCTGTCCTCAGCTACAGTTCATGACAAGTACAATGGGATCTGCTTCAGCAGCCACTCCTCCTGCTGCTTCCCACCTCTGCAAAGCCTCGTCCCTCAATTCACATCTTCCCAGGAGCTGTCCTCCCTCAAAGAACCCCATAATTAAAATATCTGCTGCCTCCCACCTCTGAGACAAGCACCTCAAATTCACAGCATCTGGGGAGCAGCCAAGCTTCCCCGTGGTGGCAAAGACCCATAATTATAGTCCCCATGTTATCTGTTCTCTGGAACCAAGAAGGGAAATAACACAACAGTCAACAGCAAGGCCGCCAGTTCTTCCTGCTCTCTGAATACTATGTGTGTGTAAGACTAAGAAACGTCATGGCAACTTCTTTAGAATCCCTCACAGCAGCCAGTCATCAAGCAGTCGTATATAGCTTTTATTTATTCACTCAGACAGTTGTGGGCATTGCTGCAAGTTCAGTATTTGTTGCCCACCTCTAGGCACAGTTAAGAAGGTACTCATGTACCTTGTATTGAATCACTGCTGCCTACGGAGGTGGTGGAAATGAGGCTCCCCCAGAGCTCTTAGGGAAGGACCTTCAGGATGATGAACAAATAGCAGACAGTATATGTCCAAGATTGGGAGATTGTACAATGCAGAGAGAAACTTGGGAAGTGGTGATGTCTCCTTGTCCCTGTGAAGATAAAGGTCATGGATTTAGATTCGGCTTGGCGAGTTGCTGCAGTGCATCCTGTAGATAGTACACGCTCTAGCTATGATATGTATCAGTGGTCAGAGGTGGAAGCAGGGATAACGACAGTAGTACCAGAAGATTTCCAGTGACATTGCTTAAACTGCATGTCTGAAGTTCCGACTACATACAAGAAATTAGTAATGTCAAAGACAATGTTTTTCAGAAGAGACATTAAACCAAAACCCTATCTGCCCTCTGAGTAGGCATCAAAGCATTCATTACTGAAAAGAGTAGGGGAGTTCTCCCTGATGCCCTGGCCAATATTTATTCCTCAATCAGGATTATTAAAAAGAGATGATCTGATCATTGTCACATTGCTATTTTTGGAGCCCGCTGTGCACAAATTGACTACCTTATTTCCTGTGTTAAAACAGTTCAGAAGTTCTGCACATGGTTGTGAAACTTAGGAATGTCCAGGTAGTGTGAAAGTTGCTGCAAAAATCTTAAATCTTTCTGATGTAAACTTTGCAAGGGCTTTATAATACTATAAAAATAATGACAAGACCTACACTTCCCCCAGTGGCATAGAGTGGTACAGTAGTTCATCGTTCAAACAAGTAGATCCTGGCTTGGCTCTCATAGATGAGTCTTTGAGTCAGTGATCAGAAATTTTAGTCCAGGGATATTGAGACCAATTGCAGCAGCTCCCCATCCACCTGAACTCAGAGCCCTTTGAATCTTTGTGACTCAACACCACACCAGACATTGATCTTATAGTTATAGAATTCCTACAGTGTGGAAACAGGCCACCTGGCCCAATATGTCCGCACCAACCCTCCAAAGAGCATCCACCCAGACCTACCCCCCATCGCATCCCCACATTTCCCATGGCTAACCCACTTAACCTACACACTATGCACAATTTAGCATAGTCAGTCCACCTAACCTGCATATCTTTGGACTGTGGGAGGAAACCGGAGCACTCAGAGGAAACCCACACAGTCACCTGAGGCTGGAATTAAACCTGGGTCCTTGGCAGTCAGAGGGTGCAGTGCTAACTGGTGTGCTGCCCCATTTTTTTCTGAGAAACAATTCATAATTTATCTTAATCACTTAGCTTTCAGGGGAGATCGGAGAGATTCGCTACAGATGAAAAGAAACAGAGGTTTACATACTTATTTGGGTAGCAGACCATCTCCCAGCCTCGTACAAATTCTGCCTATTCTATTGTGTTGTGGGTATCAACATCTGGTGAAAGGCATCTCATGTTAGGGAGTTAAATGAAGTTCTTAGACCCTCTACAGGGGAACACTGGATACTTGCATTTATTTCACAAATTGCTTGCTAATAAATGACTTCAAATTGATTAAGTGAATGTCTGTCACTTTGATGTTTATGCAGAAGGCATAATGTTGTCTCAGCTACATGTACAAAACAAACCCCACATGTACATATTTCCCCTACACACATATATCTGTACAAAGAATAACCTTACTATAATTCACTAGCCCAATGAACATTTTACAGTGTAAATCAAACTAATTGGTCAAACTGCATTGTTGGCCAGCTTTGGAAAAAATTCATTTTTTTTTCTTTAAGTAATTCTTTTTTGAGAGAAAGAAAGGTCCAATTATAAAAATATTGTATATTTTAGAGGGGCCACTACCATTATGTATATAATAAACGCACTCAAATCCAGCAACCCCAATGAGCAAGAGGCTTGTTGGAGTACCAAGTCATACAAGGATCCAGGTTCAATTGCAGGTCAGTCAGTTGGTCTCAGTTGAAAGAAAGGACAGTAACTGAGATGTGACTGTTGGCCTCAGTGCCCATAAAGTCCCATGGAACATGATGGTGCCTAGAGTTTGGCAGCAGTGATGGGGAAGTGCTGGAGCAAAGGTTCCCTGTCACATTTTGATTCTTCAGCAGCTCAAAGGATGAAACGAGAGGGAGAGAATATTGTTCTGTTTATACACATAAGCAAGGAGCTGGAAGTGTTTCTATGGAAACAGTGAACAAGTGAGTTACCATAGAAACATTCTGTAGAAATTGAGATACAAAGCATTGTAAAATTTGCTTTCATTGCCTTATGGATTAATAGAATATCTAGGTGCCACATACCAGATGGAAATGGTAAGTGACGAGGAGGGGACCTTGAAGATGAAAGTAATCCCATGCCCCTATAGCCATTGTACTCACAGGTAGTGGAGGCTGTGAGCTTGGGAAAAACCAGGTTGGACAATATCCTGTACAGTTACGTACATGGTAGACTAACTTCCAAGCTCCTGCAGACTTCATTAATTCACAGTCACCAGCAAAGGCACCTTTAAGAAGGCCACATTCAGATTTTTATTTTTAGTTAGATGAAGTGCTTAAACCCTTAGCTGGGGAGGATTCAGTTCACAAATTACTAGTTCATTTGGAGTAGGTGCCTTCAAAATGATTAAAGCTTTCATCTACCACCTTGATGTTTACATAGAAGGCGATGCATGTATTACCTCATAGATATAGACTCACCCCAGATAGTTACACATGCACTTACACCACATATGCAGTATACAGACACCCATACTCCATACTCCCCCTCTGCCCCTGCCAACAGTAGTCTCATATACTCATACCCATGGTCTCCTCGCTATTATTCATTGCAATCACCCAATGAACAATTTAAAGTGTGAACCCAGCTAGTTGGTCAAATTACAACATTGACCAGGTCTGGAAGAACACCTGTGTTTCTTTCAAGTGATTTAAAAGCACACTCTTTTGAAGGAAAGAGTGACTAATTCGTTAAAAAAGTTGGGGCTGTCTCAGAGGGGATGTTTGAATGGCCTGAACAGCTTCCCAATGTGTCCATGATAACACCCACTTGATCAGCACCCCAACCACCACCTCGAACATTATTCCATCTCAACACTGAAGTACAGTGGCATCAGTGTGTATTACCATCTAGAAAATACTGCAGCTTCCTGCCAAAGACCCCTTGACCTTCTAGACCATGATCTCACCCTCTACAAGGACAAAGGCAGCAGATACATGGGAACACCACCAGCTGCAAGTTCCCCTCCAAGCCACTCACCATCCTGACTTGGAAATATATTGCTGTTCTTTCAGTGTCACTAAGTCAAAATCCTGGAACTCCTTTCCTAACAGGACTGTAGGTGTACTTATACCAGATGGGCTGCAGCAGTTCAAGGAGGCAGCCAAGAGCACCTTCTCAAGGAGCAAAAAGGGAAGGCGTAGCCTTACCACTAACAGTAACATACCAAGAATAAATTTTAAAAGCACAGCAATCCCAATGAATGAGAGCTACACTGGACCTTTGTATAATTGCTGGTGGTTCAGTTGGTCTATGTTGAGAGAAGGAAGAGCGCGGCAACTGAGCTGTGATTATTAGCCTCACTGCTTATGAAAGTCCCACATGGGGTAGCATCCTGCCGAGGGATTGATGGCTTAGTGATGATGGAGCAAAAGCACTGAGTCACATTTAGATTCCTGAGCAGCTGAAAAGAAGAAACAAGAGGGAGAGAAAATTGGTCCCTTTATACACACGAACAAGGAGCTGGAAGTGTTTCTATGGAAACAGTGAACAAGTGAGTGAAGGTGTTGCTGTGGAAACATTATGCCGAAATCCACGTACAATGCATTGTAAAATTAGTTTCACAGTGTTAGGGGTTAATAAAATATCTCTAGTGCCACAGGCAATTTTTTTTTCTCTTCACTGTGTAATGTTCCAGCGGGCGTTCTGCAACTGACGAACAAATCCAGCGCTTCGCCTCAACTAGTAATTTCAGCCCTTCAGCTGCAGGCAGGAGAGTGAGACAGGTATAATTATACTGTGCTGGAGGAACAAAGAGACAGCATTTTGAGCGGTACTTTGAACCATCCCCTCCGCTACCATGCTCCACAGCAGGTTTAGAAATGGGAATGGTTTGGCATTCTGCAGAGAATCCAAACATTTTAACCCTTGCTGAGCCTGCTCCCAGTGTGCGCAACACTTTTCACAGCCAATATCAGTGGAACACAATTATTGACCAAAAGCAGCTGTTCAGTCCCTCTTAATTCTGTATCGCTATGAGTTCTGTCCTCCTTCCCCAGCTTTTTCATTGCAGCTGCCAACTGGTTTTTAGTTGATAGTGGAGAATTCAGCAGTGCTAATGCCATTGAATATGAAAGAGTGATGGTTAAATTCTCTTTTTCTAGAGATCATTGCCTGGCAATTGTGTTTTACCACTTATCAATCCAAGCCTGCATGTTGACAAGGTCTTGCTGCATGTGCAAGAGAAACCTGAAATGGTGCTGAGTATTGTGCAATCATCAGTGAATATCTCCACATCTGACAGGATGTTCTGGGAATGGAAGATTTGAGTTATAGAAATAGGTTGGATAAGCTAGGAACTTCTTTTCACTGGGCCATAAAAGAACATGAGGGGCAACTTTTTTTACACAGAGAGGTTTGTATGTGGAATGAACTGCCAGAAGTTGTGAATGTAGGTATAGTTACACCATTTAAAAGATATTTAGATAAGTTCATGAATACGAATGGTTTAGAGGGATATGGGCCGATAGCAGGCAAGTGGACTAGTTTAGTTTGGGACCATGGTCGGTGGGGACTAGTTGGACCGAAGGGTCTGTTTCCATGCTGTATGGCTCCACAATTTGAAGTAATTCTAACGTTTTCACACCCATTTCATTCCAAGTATTGACCACGTTAATATTTGGAGTATTTCCGGATATCAATCCTCTAATGAATCTTTCATTGTATCGAAGTTGGTTTACATGCTTTAATTGAAAGGAAGTTGCAATAGTTATCTGTAACGTGATTATTTTTAGTCACCTCTGTGAGATCAGACAATGTGTTTTTAATGATGTTGCTTGAGAGATAGAATTGGCAAGGACACTGGGGGAAAGTCTGCTCCTTTTCTTTGACAAATGCCATGGAATTTTTTTTTATGTTTGCCTAAGAGAACAGATTCTGCCTTCATAAAATGGCACCCCTTTCAGTGGAAACACTGGGAATGTTGGCCTGGATGAGGTGCTCAGTAAAACAATAAGAAATAGGAACAGGAGTAGACGGTTCGGCCCCACAAACCTGCTCCATTCTGGAGAGGAGCTTGGCCTCAGGAGATCTACAACACACAAGTGATTGGCAAATTGCTCACCATGCAGTGAAATTGAATACAAATCCCAGTCCTTCCTGTTTGATAAGACACAGGAGTAGGCCATTCAGCCTATTGAGTCTGCTCTGCCATTCAGTGAGATCATGCTGATCTGATAATCCTCAATTCTACTTTTCTGTCCTTTCTCGTACTGATTACTGTTGAGATAATGGATCTGTTTATTAAGTGAAATGCAATAGGTCACCACTGAATGGTCTGCTGCAGAGTTCAGGGGTTAATGGTGAGAGAAATGATCAGTTTGACAAATGTTCTGGCTAAGGTTGGAGGTGTACACTGCATGTGTCTTTAGTCCCCCTGCTTCACTGACCACAGCATAAATTTCAACATTTCAACCAAACCAATTACAATACAGTCAATGCAATCGTTTTTCTATGTTAGGCTTAAAATAAAAAGATCCATCAACCAGCTTTCTTCGATCAGTAATGAAATGATTCGTTTATTGTGGAAATGCGATTTATTTAGCAAAGATGTAAAGCTAATTAATACACAATTTGAAATATGAACATGTAAATATTTTTCTTCCTAAATTCCTCAAAACCAATGCAGAAACACATACACATTGATACTAGAAAGAGGGAAAACACGAATTTCCCCCTCTGCAGAGATTCACTTTAGAAAAATAAACACTTTTGGTCAAGAAGATTTAGTTTTTGAAGATAAAAGGGGTAAGATATGGAATATTCAGATGGTTGTCAGTCTGATATACTGTCATATGTGGCAGGTAACACCAAACGTAGCCAGTTGACTCTGGGATCTTTATAAATGTAGATTCCCAAGAAAATGCAATAATTGAGGATTTTGCTTTTCAAGAGGGTTACCAGATTTCATACTGGACTCTCAAATAATTTTTTTTCCAGAAACAGGAGAGCTACGCTGGGATCTCCTTCAGCACCCAAATCTATACCCAAAGCAGACTCTGGAACTTCACTGCCATCAACCTGGACAGGAGGTCTCCAGTAAACATTGCAGCTAACACAAGAAATGTATCACAACAAGAAAAACAAAGCAGGTCTGGCAGCATTTGTGAAGGAGAAAACAGAGTTAACGTTTCGGGTTCGGCGACTCTTCCTCAGTTCTCCTTCACAGATGCTGCCAGATGTGCTGAGCTTTTCCAGCAACTTTGTTTTGTTCCTGATTTACAGCATCCGCAGTTCTTTCGGTTTTTACAAAAAATGTGTCTTCTCATTGACCTCTTTAAATATAACCAATCCATGTATCCACAATCTACAAAAAAACTGTTGTTTATAACACACCGCTTTCTTGATGTGTTTCTATGGGTCGATAACCAAGTCAGATTCTGTGATGAATCGTGGTTTGCATATTTTGCAGAGGAAAGAAACTCGTATTATGTCCTGTTTTCAACTCCTCTTGCTCATTAACCTTCAGATCTGACCACACCTTGATCTAAAATGTTTAATTTTCAGATTCAAAGAACTCATGGTATTGGAGATGATCTATTGGCATGTATAGAGTGTTGATCCTCAAAGGGACTTGTCCACGAGTCACTGTAAGTTCACACAAGTACAATAATCAATTTAGAAGGAAAATGGTATGTTGGCCTTTATCGCATGTTGATTTGAGTACAAGATATCTTTCTGAAATATGGAGCTTTGGGGATATCACGCTTCAATATCATGTGCAGTTTTGGTCATCTTATCAACAGAAAGATATAGTTACCCAAGAAGGAGTGCAACAAAGGTTCACCAAAATAATTCCTGGCGTGGAGCGATTGCCCTCTGAGGAAAAATTAAATACACTGAGCTTTTATTCTCTGGAGTTTAGAAGAAAGGTGATCTCATTCAAGCATGCAGAATTCTTATAGGGCTCAACAGGGTAGATGCAGGAAGGACATTTCCCATGGCTGGGGCTGTATAACCAGGGGAAACATTCTCAAATATGGGGTAAGTCATTTAAGGTTGAGGTGAGGTTCTTCCCTGCCCCAGAGGCTTTGGAGGCTTAGTTCTTGAGTATGTTCAAGACATTAATAGATTAGTCCAGGTTATAATATCAAGGGATATGGGAAAATGCAAAGAAAATGGCACTTGAGCAGAAGGCCAGTCATGACATCATTGAATGGCAGGGTGGGCTGAATGTTCTAGAAACATAAGGTGTAAATTTTCCCCTTCCTGGAGATGGTAAGAAGGGGAAATAGTTGTGCAAGTTAGCTCTGGAGAAATAACTCCCTTCTCACCACCTCACTAGCTATGTTCTGGACAAGAAGGTCCATGTGCAACCTTCTAGGCTTGCCAACAATTAGGGCCCTTAAGTGATCCACTAATGGCCACTCAAGGGCCTCAACTCACTATTGGCCTGACTATGTCTTCACAGTGGCATAGTTTCCCATCTTCATTTCCAGCCTCCCCCCCCACCCCCACCCATATCCTTTTTTCCCTGTGAACCATGCATTTAGACATCCCAACACCTTCCCCTCCCACTTCTCACCCCTCCTGTGGGAAGAAGAAAACAAACTTATCTCCCCCCTTTTGAGTCCTCTGAGAAGTAGGCCTCGATTGGCAGTACTTAAGCCCAGAAGCTGCCAGCCTCTGATGAGTGAACAGCTCCACGCAGCCCAGGAAGCCAGTGTTGAGGCCTATAACCCAACTATGCTCTGTCAGTCAGCTCTTAAGCTAATTGGTGATTGATTAAGTTTTCTCAGAAAAGGGGATGGTAAATTAGTCAACCTAGTACACCGACCTCCCAATTTTTAAAAAAAATGGGAATATCACACCCACAGCATCAGAATAAATAAAAACAGAAAGTGCTAGAGAAACTCAGCAGATCTGGTAGCATCTGTAGAGAGAGAAACAGAACCAACATTTCAAGTCCAATCTTGATTCTTCTTTGGAACTGATGGTGCAAGACCCGCTGAGTTTCTCCAGCACTTTGTTTTTACTTCAGATCTCTGACATCCACATTATGTTGCTTTTAGTCAAGATAAATAGGCTTTTTTCAGATTGGCACATTTTAGATAGTGGATTGGCATGTGGATCGGCACTGAGATTTCAATTACTGTATTTACAATCTATATTTATAACTTAGATTAAAAGCCTGCGTATATTACAAAGATACAAAGTCTGTAGAGTGTGACATGAATAGGTTAAGTGGGTGAGCAAAAGCTTGGAATGTAGAATACAGTGTGGGAAACTGAGACTGTCTACTTTGTCAGATAAAATTGAAAAGTAGGATACTATTTAATTGTAGAGAGAATGTAGGATGTCTTTCTACATCAATGAAGGAAAGTTTGCACGCACATACAGCAAGCACTTAGGAAAGCAAATGACATATTGGCCTTTATTGCAAGTGGGATCGAGTACAAAAGTTGGGAGAATTTGCTCCAGCTGTATAAGGGCAGTGGTGAGACTGCTCCCAAATACCGTGTAGTTTTGCTCTCTTTATGTAAGGAAGGATATTTTTCCATTTGAAGCAGTTCAGAGAAGTTTCACTCACTTGACTCCTAGATTGCTTATGAAGAATGATTGAGCAGATTGGGTCTACACTCACTGGAGTTCAGAGGAATTGAAGCATGTAAGATTCTGAGGGGTCTTGAGAATGCTAGATATTGAGAATGTGCTTCCTCTTGGGAATCTAGACCTGGGGGTACAGCTTAAAAACAAGGGCTTTGCCATTTAAGAAGGACAGGAGGTCTTTTGGGGTGGCATGGTGGCTCAGTGGTTAGCACTGCTGCTTCACAGCACCGGCGACCTGGGTTCAATCCTAGTCTTAGGTGACTCTGGAATTTGCACAATCTCCCTGTGTCTGCTTGGGTTTCCATTGGGTGCTCCAGTTTCCTCCCATAGTCCAAAGATGTGCAGATTAGATAGATTTGCCATGGTAAAATACCCCATAATGTGCAGGCTAAATGGGTAAATATGGGGTCACGGGGATAGGGTGGGATGCTGTTTGGTGGGTTGGTGCAGACTCAATGGGCCAAATAGCATCTTTCCACAAAGTAGCGATTCTATGATTTTTGTCTACCTAACACCCTTTAGATTTAAAACTGAAAGAACTGTGGATGCTGTAAATCAGGAACAAAAACAAAGTTGCTAGAAAAGCTCAGCAGGTCTGGCAGCATCTGTGAGGGAAAAGACAGAGTTAACGTTTCAGGTCTGGTGACCCTTCCTCAGAACAGTTCTGAGGAAGGGTCACTGTTCTGAGGAAGGGTCACCGGACCTGAAACGTTAACTCTGTTTTTTCCCTTCACAGATGCTGCCAGACCGGCTGAGCTTTTCCAGCAACTTTGTTTTTGAGCCTTCAGATTTAGTTCTCTTCCCCAAAATGGCTGCATCATTTATTATATGGCTGCATCATTGATTATGCAGTAGACGTTTGCACGGCAGGAAAGTTAAAGGTTATAGGGGAACAGGAATAAATGTGGAATTAAGACCTCAAACAAATCCATCATGACCTTATTGAATGATGAGCAGGCTTGAGGAGCTAAATGATGTACTCCTGCTTTCTTTTTCTTATGATCTTAAATCTCAGCTGGGCTAACTCCAGACCCGCAACCTTCTGAGAACTCCCATGTTCCTCCACTTCTGGCCTCCTGCACGTTCTCAATGGTCAAAACACAATTAGTGGCCATACCTACAACTGCTTCAACCCCAAGCTGTGAAAATTTGTCTTTTTACTTCTCCATTTCCTACTTAATGATGCCTTTTAAAACCTACTTTGTGATCATATTTTCAGTCACCTGCCCCAATAAAATTTAATTAAATTTAGTTCCAGGCTTTGGGCAAGAGATGCAGTGGGGATTTGAGATTAAACATTTTTACACAGTGAGCAGTTATGACTTTGAATTTGCCTCTGAAGGCAGTGGAAATGGAAATGATAAATGGTTCTGAAAGAGAAATCGATACATGCTGGCAGGAAAGGAATTTGCAAATCTTTGGAGCAGGAAAATACTCGAGAGAGTCAGGATGGACCTAATGTATGAATGACCTCCTCCTTGCCATAATGACTCTGTGACTCTTTATGTGGCCTGTCATTCACCATTTGACCTGGCAGTGATACTGTGAAGTCCCATGGAATGTCTTTGCTACGTTAAAGGCACCAGAGAAATGAAACTTGTTTTTGGAAACGGGCCTTAGTTGTTCTGTTGGCTTTGATTAGTCCATATGTTCAGTGTTTATTAACAGCCTGAAGAGCTAACCTAGAATTCTGATGGTTGAACGCCTGCTGGAGATCCATTCTCAAACCCGCAGATGAATTGATATACTATGGAGACTTCATCAGGGCTAATGATGAGCAAAATCAAAGTTGATGCAAGTGCCAGTTGATTTGCTTCAAGCACACAACAGCGGGCACAGCTCCGAAACCTCCAGATGGCATAATCTTTCCTCCAGCCAACAAAATGGATAGAAAGCTGTGTCGAACATCATTCACTGATCCCAAAAACCACAGTTCACCTGATTCATTCTCAATCTTATTCAGGGTGTCAATCTCCCTCTGGAGCTTGAATTAATTTCACTGCACCACCAAAGCATTTTGCATCCCATAAATACCTTTGCAATCTAGTCACTGTTGTAATGCAGGAAACACTGCACACAGCAAGACCCCACATGCTGCTTCTGTCATGATATACTGGCACAGAACCCTTTTATGCCCATCAGGCAGCCTCAGCTTAGCAGCTCACCGGAAAGACAGCAACACCAACACTACAATGCATGCCCTCTCTCCACCACCACCACCAGGACTGCATTGGAGGGCCAGCCTTGATTTTTATACTCTAGTCTCAGGAATGCAACTTGAACTGCTAACTTTCTGACTCAGAGGTGAGAGTTTTGTCACTGTCCTGCCTAAAGATAGGGTGTTGATCAAGAAAAAGGGTGTTGACTATGCTTGAAGATTTCCTTGAGTGGAGATTTTCAATGTTGACAAATCAGAAGTTTGTTCGACTTTCTTCCACAAACAAGTATTCCCAAGGCAGTTAGGGGAGGCAATGGCCTAGTGCTATTATTGCTGGACTGTTAATCCGGAAACCCGGGTAACATTCTGGGGACCTGGGTTCGAATCCTGCCACAGCAGATAGTAGAATTTGAAGTCAACAAAAATATCTGGAATTAAGACTCTAATGATGATTATGAATCCATTGTCGATTGTCGGAAAAACCCATCTGGTTCACTAATGTCCTTTAGGGAAGGAAACTGCCATCTTTTCCTATCTGGCCTACATGTGACTCCAGACCCATAGCAATGTGGTTAACTCTGAACTGCCCTCTGGGCAGTTAGGGATGGACAATAAATGCTGCCTAGCCAGTGACGCCCTCATCCCATTAATGGATAAAAAAAGTTACAATACATGATGCATGTAGAGTATAAATTCTCCAGCCCTATGTAATGAACATGGTCCAATACCAATCTCACAAACATCACTATAACTCCATTCTCACCAATGCTCATCCTTCATACCTGTTCTGATCAATAATGCCAACTAACGCCATTCTAAGGCTGCTACTGACAAAAAAAAATGGGTCAGAGACTTCCCCAAGGGATATGTTGCAAAAATGCAGCCATTGCAAAATGTCATTCACAGCACAAAGATGATTGTATCATGAATTTATTTTTTTAATTCTCTCATGTGACATGCAAGTTGCTGAATGACCAGCATTTATTGTCCATCTCTTGCAGTTAATACTTCTAAAAATTGGACACACATAATCTGTTAAAATGGCTTATCCAAATCACATGACTTTTGACATTTGGACTACAGATTGTACCAAGTCTTGGGTGGCTACCTAATTTGTATTGAAATAGGTGAACCATCTGTGCAATTCACACATTATTTAAGGATGGGCCAGCACCTAAAGACTAGAGTTTCCAGACTGTCCATACTGGGTAAGAGGGAAAATTGCAACTCAATGGCCTTTATCAATTAGCCATTTATCATGATGACCTCCCCCAACCAAACTAGATTTGGATGGGCTTCAGAAGCATTAACCCAGTGGTCATGTCATCAAAACTGGTTTCAGAACTGCACCCTTATTACTCCAGTATTCAGCAGATCCATTGGAACCATCGGTCAGCTTGAAATCCAGGCTCTGAAATGAGCTACAAGTCATCGAGCAACCAGAGTGTTTAACTTGGTCGAGTTCAATGTTCATTTGGGAGCCAATTTCCCAGATACTCCACCATAAGAAACCTCACAACCTGCTGTGAACACTTCATTTTACAAAACTCTCACTTCAATACTGAAACATCAAATCTGTTTGAGAAGTCATAATTCTACCATGTGCGAGATTAGAGATCATAAAGCAGAGATTGTGTTAATTGTAAGTTGTAGAAGTGCACTATCTTTATTGAATTCAATCCTTATGCATATTTGTATGCGTTTACATGAGACAAGTGTATGATATTCTGTTAATTTGGATTGTGTGTGAGAATAAGCTTTTGTTTTAAACTCTCAGAAGTTTGTTGAAGTATTTAACTGAAATACACACTGATGGTAAGAAAAGACAGACACACTCTTTCCACACAAAACATAATGATTACAAGCAGTATGAAACACACTATTTTGTCCAGGACATACAGCTGTCTATTTTGACAATCAGCTGTACTTAGGAATGCAAGGAAGAGGGAAAGTACATATATAGAATGCCTTCATGGGCTGTTGTGGTGTAGTAGTGGTGTCCCTAATTCTGGGCCAGAGGACCTGGGCTCAAGTCCCACTCCTCCAGAGGAGTGCCATTACATATGAGAGTATGCTGATTTAACTTACCTAAAATGAAACCACTTTGAATTCAATGGCTGATTGTTTAAGGCAAGCTGTCATTGTGTCTACTGTCAGTATGCCAGTTAAATTCTTATTGACTGCAACATAACCTTCCTTTAAGAGGATCCCATGACATAGTGGTAGTGTCCCTATCTTGGGACCAGAAGACATAGGTCTGAGTTCCACATGTGTGTCTGAACAGGTTGATTAAAACATTTCTATTGCGCCTTTCATGATTTAGAATAACCTAAAGTGTTTTACAGCCAGTAAAGTACCTTAGAAATGAGGCAGATAATTTAGGGATGGGCAATAAATGCTGACCCAGCCAGCAATAACCAGTCCCATGAATGAATAAAAAATAATTGTGCATAGTAAGTTCTCACGAACAGCTATGTAATGATGATCAAAGAATCTATCTTCATGATGTTGGTTGAATGTTGAATATTGACCAGGGTGAACATTCTTTGAAATAGTGGCGTGGATATTTACATCCTCAGGGGAAGGTGGGTCATCAGTTTCTTTCTGTATCTGAAAGTTGATATCTCCAGCAATGCAGGAGTAGAGGTAGAAAATGATTTTGACAGCCATCAGTACCATCAGCTCTACCGCTGATGATAAACTGCACAGTTTTGTACCACTTTTGGTGGTACCTGCCAGCTCTCTGGCAGGTGAAGGTGGATCTGCGGATATTATTGATAGTATAGTTTTGGCAGTCCACCTCTTCTCCCTACTGATCTCACAAGTATCACATCTTATGTCTGGCGGCACTTATGGCATTTAACTAGGAGGAAGACATGGGAACTGAATGGGTAATTCAGAGTATGAGTTCAGACCCCACTGCGACAGGTTCTGAGTTTGAGTTCAGTGAAAAAGATCTGGAAACAAAGAGATGGAATCAGTAGAAGTGACTACAGAGCATTTTACAGAAAGAGACTTGGCATCCTCAGCAGCGCTGACCTACATGTGACTCCGGTCCAATACTAGCCAAGCTGGTTCTTAACCAATCTCTGAAGTGACCAACCAATCTGTTCAGTAGATTCAAGCTGATCTCCAATGGATTAAGAAAGGCAACCACTAACGCCTTCTCATGATATTCAAACGTGGGCAATAAATGCCAAAGATATCCCAACAAATGCTGTACAAAAATAGGAATTGCTGGAAAAGTTCAGCGGGTCATGCAGCATCTGTGAAGGAAAAAAAGGCTTAGTGTTTTGGGTCCAGTGGCCCTTCTTCAAATGCTGTATTGGCTTTATTTTAAAACAAAGAAAATGTAGAAACATAGAGAATAGGAGGAGGCCATTCAGCCCTCCAGCCTGCTGTGCCATTCAATATGATCATGGCTAATCATCCAACTCAGCGTTCTGTACCCAAAACTAACCAAACCCCAACAATAATTTTGCATTGCCTTAGACACTGATGAAAGATTGAGTGGCTTATGGGGCCTTTCAAGACTTCAGGCTGTTCCAAAGCCCTTTCCAACCAACAAAGAACTTTTTTGAGGTGAAGTCTCTGTTATAATCACAAACTTACATAACTATTTTTGTGGTAAAAAGAGACCATGCAGTCCATTGTACCTGCACAGGTTTGTTAAAAGGGTACTACTACCTAGTGTCAATCTCCTGCTTTTTCCCTATATCCTTGCACAATATTTTAATCCAAATAAACATCCAGTGCTTCCTTCAATGCCTCAATTGAATAATGTAGGAAAATTGGAGCTATTTTGCATAAAGCAAGGACCAACCAACTGGAATACAATAATACATTGACAGCCTAGAATATGACATGGGATTATTCACTTCTGCCTGAGAAGAAGGGCAGGGCCTTGATTTAACCCTTCATCTCACAGATCTCCCACAGCATAGTGCTCCACCACCTCACACTGCACAGTGGAAGTTTAGGTTTTGGGCACATAGTGACTGTAGTGGGGTTTGAACCCATTACCTTTAGATAGTGAGAGCAAGTGCTATCAACTGAGTCAAGCTGACACCTAACACATGGTCTATCATTCCCTCGGGCCCAGTGCAGTATTGTAAGAGCTCCCTTTCCAGTTGAAGTCTTGCTAATGCTTCAATGATTAGCAAACTTAAACTGGCACAGGTCCAGCTATTGTTGGATGGGAGCCAGTTTCTCTGGATGCCAATGTCTGCTGCACTCCTGAGCCACCAGTAAATATATCCTGCATGGTACAAGCTTTCCACGGCTCTCAGTCAGCGATGGTTCAGCAACTTTGACCAAGGTGTGTAGGTTCAACATCATAAATCAGCCCCAATCCACTTCGTTCTGCTGTGTGCTCCTTTGGGAATTCTCTTTTTTTTTTAAATCCCGTAATAAAATCAAATTACACAGCTGCTTCACAATAGCCTGAGCTCAGAGAGAAAAAGACAGCAACAGATTTTACAGCAGGACTCTGCAGAAATCAATTTGCAATGTTATCGAGTCACTTCTCTCTGTGGATAGGTGTTCGATACCTACCCAAGGTGAAGTCCATCAACACGACTAAGCATCAACACAAATATAAATAGTCGTGACACTATACCAATAAATTATGGGTTAGAGCACCAAGAAAGTGAACTCAATGTCACCCATACTTCTATGTTTGTCTCTTGCTATCAGTTCCCATAGTTCCTTTCCTGCTCACTTTTTTTCTTGCTTTCTGACTTATTTAAGTTTCTTTGTCTCTCATGCCTCTTTTTTTTATATTTCTCCCTTGCCTCCCTCCCACATTCTACCATCCATGAAGGTGGGCTCTCTTGACCAAATTCTAATTTAAGCCCCATTCACTAATCACCCCTAGCCTGACGGGATTGCCATCTCCCAGGTTCTACAATACTTTTGTACGATTTTAAAGTTCTCATCCTGATTTTCAAATCTCTCACTCCTCACCATTCTGCCAATGCAATAGTCTTTTAAATATTTATCAATTTTGGAAAAGGAGATCAGAAATAGAAGTTCTCAACTTGGGAAGATCTAGTTTTAGGTCTGATGTAATTTAGCTAACAGTGGTTGAAAGGTAAATCAATGTCAGAACAGTGGGAGGCATTCAAAGAGACAGTGGCTTCAGAGCAAGATTGATCTCTCAAAGAAACAGCATGGGACTGACAAATCCAAAACTTCCTGGAGGTCAAGGAGGCAGATACAGAAATTGAGAGAGGTCTGTGATAACAAGAGTGCACTGCTTCAGCAAATTCAGATTGTAGAAAAGTGTAAGAATGAAATGAAACAGGTAATTAGGAAAGCATTAAGAAGGTGTGAACAAATATTTAGAGTAAATTAGGAAAGTCCAAAAGAGAACCTATAATTACATAAAGAGTGTCACAACCAATAATGGTCAATGAACTATGGATTGATAAGTCTTATTTAGCTACTTTTTTTTAAAAATGTTGACAGATTTAGTTAAGGAATATTATGACCCAATCCTCGTCTAATTCTGAGATGCTATTGGTTTTATTCAGCAATCCGAGAACCAGGGTAATCTGTATTGGGATTTTTGATGAGGTGGAGATGACTGGTAGAGGCATATGATTTTGGGTTAACACTGAATGAGATGCTGAGAGACTATTTGGTATGTGGGATTAATGACGTAACCATGCAAAAGCGCCTACTAGCTGAAGGTCAACTGAGACTTCAAACAGGTACTACAATTGGCTTTGTCATTAGAAAATATGGCAAGTGGAGCACGTGAGCTACAAGGTATCCCAATAGCAACTGACACCTTCACCTGCCTAACTGAGCTTAGGGTACACCACTTGAGTGTAGGAAATCGCAGAGTCTCATACAGGACATATCCTGATCAGAGGGACCTGGTCAGCCCTCAGCAAAACCCCAAAACAAAGCAGAACCTTGACCAAATGGCAAAATGTTCTTCAGGATCCAAGCTGGCAAGCCATTTATAGTTGCTGCTGGTATGCAGACTTGAGACAGCAAAAGAGTCCCACTAAACCTAAATGGAGTAAGAGAACTCATAAGCCGGTATTCAGGAGAGTGCACACCCTGGAAATTCCACCTACAAGTGGTTTGGAACAGTTAAATTGCTTAGAAACATGCAAATCAGAATCAATCAAAATAAATGCCTGGTTAAATGGTCACCCGCTTCTTATGGTGGTTGATACTGGCACAGATGTATCAATTATTGCAGAACCAGGCCTCAATGAGATTCACTCTGGACTCCAACCCTTCAGTTTGTGCAAGATCTCGGCTGGACTGAGAATGCATACTGGGGAACCATACAGATTAAGGGTGCGATTTCGGTTCCAGTCTCTTATGAGAAGCAGTTGATGCAGTTACCACTGAATGTAGTAAAAGGCTTGGTCCCAAGCTTGAAGGGGTGGAATTGGTTGAGAAAGATTCATAATAATTGGCTGAACACTTTTTGATTAGAAAATGGTTGCTTGAGTGATGTTGTAATTAAATACCCGGAACTTTTCCAGGAAGGTCTAAGGAATATCAAAGGGGCCAATGCTACCTTACATGTTAACCATGAAACAATTCCGTGATTCTGCAAGACCCACCCAGTGCCATTTACCTAATGTGCAAGAGTAGAGGCTGACATAAGGAGGCTGGAAAGCAAAGGAATCATGAAACCAGTACAGTTTGTGGAATGGACAGCACGAATCATACCCATTGTGAAGCCTGATGGGTTGGTTCACTTTTTTGGGGATTTTAACCAAACAATAAACAACAATTTGCAGCTGGATAAATACCTAATCCCTCACATACAGTACAAGGGTGGCACAGTGGCTCAGTGGTTAGCAGTGGTTTGATTCCAGCCTCTGCTCATGTCTATGTGGGTTTCCACTGGGTGCTCCGGTTTCCACAGTCCAAAGGTATGCAGGTTAAGTGGATTAGCCATGAAAAATGCAGGGTTACAGGGATTGGGTAGGGGTCTGGATGGGATGCTTTTTGGAGAGGCAGTGTCGACTTAATGGGCCACATGGCCTGCTTCTACACTGAAGGGATTCCATGAAAAAATCTTATATGCGAAACTGGTGGGGAGGGGTTGTGGCTGTTCTTCTCAAAGCTGGACATGAGCCATGCATACCTGCAATTGTGACTAGGTGTCCCAGAAATATGCCACAATTAATACCTATCATAGTTTTTACCAGTATACGAGACTGACATTGGGGTATCATCAGCCTGCACCCTTTTTCAGCAGACAATGGAGAACATTTTACAAGGTCTTCCCAGGTTGCCATTTATCTGGATGACGTTCAAATAACCAGGAAGACCAAAAAAGAGCACTTGGAGAAGTTGGATATAGTGTTTAAATGTTTCTTCCAGGCAAGCATATGCTTGAGAAGGGAAAAGTATGTGTTCCAGGCATCCCAAATGATCTACTTGGGATAGAGAGTCAACAAGATCGGGTTATATCATTGGAAGATAAATGAAGGTAATCAAATGTTCCCTGACTCCCACATCAGTAGCAGAGCGTAGATCTTGCCTTGGGTTAGCAAATTATTACAGAAAATTCATACATAACCTGGCCTCCATCTTGCTATCCTTACAGCTGCTATTGAAAAAGGGTCAGCCTTGGAAATGGTCATGTAACCAAGAAGTAACCTTTAAGGAAGAGAAAAAGCAGCTATTGTAATCTAGGATGTTGGCCCACTACAATCCCAAGCAAGATGTAGTGCTGACATGTGACGCCTCCCTTTACAGCATTGGGGTAGTGTTGGCTCACCGGTGGCTCAATGGAAAGGAATGCCTGATAGTGGAAGCTTCCGGGACCTTGGCTGATGCTGAGTGCAAATACGCTCAGATAGAGAAGGAAGGTTCGGTGGTCATTTTTGGTGTGAGAAAGTTCCACCAATACTTTTATGAATGTAGATTGATAATAGTAATGGACCACAAACCCCTGCTAGGGCTACTTAAGTGCTGCCCATAGCTTCTGGTTGAATTTAGCAGTGGGCCCTATTTTCAGGGTGTACAGTTACGAGTTGGAACATCATCTAGGAAGCTATGTGACAAATGTGGATGCCTTGAGCCACTTCCTGTCGGCAGATACACCACTGATGGTGCCTCCCCTGGAAAGAGCACTCCAAATATTCAGGGCAGGCTTAAAGAAACAGCCTACCTTCACTTGATACCAAACTGTCCTGGTTCCTGTTCAATTATTGCATCACCCCTCACACAACTACAGGGATAGTGTCAGCAGAGCTGCTGACGTGAAGAAGGTAGCTGATTCCAGACCTGGGGTTGGAGGGTGAAATGGCGTCAGAAATGCTGATGCTGGTCACATGCCTACTCTAAACAAGACAGACAGTTTACTTCAGGGGACGAAGTTTCGTGTGGAAACAATGAAATTAGCCCCGCATGGGTATGAGGTGAGGTTGACCTGAGATCAGGTCCCATGTCATACAACGTTCGGGTAGGTGAGGCAGTCTTGAATGAACAGTGGATCACACGAAAGCTGCTTCTTCACAAATGGGGCAGGAGCAAAACATACCTGGCCCCTCAGAACAGCCAGAAAGGCTGTCAGAAACCATGGTTTCCCCCCATCCATCTAGCGTCAAAGAAACCTCACAGTCCAAGATGGATGCAGCCTCAATACTGTTACCGCCTGAAGAAGAGGAGGAATTTCTCCCAAGACACTCCAGGCATAAGAGATGGGCTACAGTCCGGTACACGCCGCTCGGTCAGAGTCGGAGGAACCGGACTAGGGGCAAAAATGTCCCAGGAGAAGCTACAAGAAAAAGAGTAGGCCTAAATCTCTGGACTTAGTCGGGGAGGGTCATAGCGATTGGAACAAGGTTGGCCAGGTGGATCGCATTGATTATGAGATCCCTGATAGGGGCTGTTAACTTGGGCCAATCAAGATCGAATCACCCTTCGTCTAGGCAGCTTACGTTCTGTATCATACTCATATGACAAGCTATCATGATCACTGTTACCAACAAGCTGCGCAAATGTAAGGCAATGGAATTCCAAAAAATACCTTATCCCACCTGTGGTTCTTCCCTTTTGTTCTGGTAAATATCTAATTTATATTTCCACTACGAGTTGGCATTGAAAATCATTATCCCTTGGGCAAGAGTTTTAGAATGAATGATTGTAACGGTCAGATTAAATTTTGTTCCAAAAAACAGTAGCCTTTAAATTTTCTTTTTCTAAAACAAAGTAATCAGATCATAATTACGCAATTGAGACAACAGCAAGGTTATAACTAAAGAAGGAGAATGGGCTATTAGGGACGAGAGGGGTGACTTGTGTGTGGAGGTGCAAGTTGCGAACAAGGTTCTTCATGAATACCTTAGTCTGCACAAAAGAAAAGGATGATATAGATATTTAGATCAGGGAGGATAAATGTGAAGTACTAGGTGAAATTAACATAGCAAAAGAGGAAATATTAGGGGTTAATATTTTTGGAAGTTGATAAATCCCAAGGTCTGGAAAAATTGTATCCTAGGGCTGTTAAAGAAAACAAGAGAAGAAATATTGAAGGCTGTGACCGTCATTTTCCCAATTCTGTCTGGTTCCAGGCCAGATTCCAGAACCCGGTAGAAAATTGCTAATTTTGTATCATTGTTTAAAACATGAGGAAGGGATAGATTGAGTTATCATAGGTCAGTGAGCCTAATGTCAGTGGTTGGAAAACTACTGGGATCATTTCTGAGCAACTGAATAAATCTTTGTTTAGAAAGACATGCATTAATCAAAGAGTCAGGTCAGATTTGTCAAGGGATGTTGGTGTCTGACTCTGATGGTTGAATTTTCTGAGGAATCAACAATCAGGCATTAATAGGAATTGTGCATTTGATGTGTTTCGTATGGATATTAACTTTTGGTAAGATTTTGCATGATAAACTGGTCACAAAAGTTAAAATCCACGTGAGCCAAGCTAAAATGACAAGTTGGATCCAATACTGATTCAGTAACAGGAAAGAATGTGTTATGCTCAATGGTTTATTTTTGTAATTTTTTTGTGACTGAAACATAGAATTCCTACTGTGTGGAAGCAGGCCATTCAGCCCATGAATCCACATTGACCCGCCAAAGAGCATCCCGCCCAGACCAACCTCCCTACCCTAATTTTGCATTTCCCATGGCTAATCTACTTGCATGCACACCTTTGGACTGTGGAAGGAAACCAGAGCACTGGAGGAAACCCCTGCAGACACAGGGAGAATGTGCAAACTCCACACAGACAGTCACCCAAGGGTGGATTCAAAACCAGGTCCCTGGTGCAGTGAGGCGGC
This sequence comes from Rhincodon typus, assembly GCF_021869965.1. Lineage (NCBI taxonomy): Eukaryota > Metazoa > Chordata > Chondrichthyes > Orectolobiformes > Rhincodontidae > Rhincodon > Rhincodon typus. The sequence goes on from NC_063368.1 coordinate 7,427,977, forward strand.
CATACTAACCACTGAGTCACCTCATGCAAGGGTTCAATTAATTACTTATTCTGTTGTCATCAGAGTGGCTATTGAATCCAGACTGGAAGGCTGTTTCCAGTGCAGTTTCACAGAGCTCAGTGCTGGTTCCTTTGCTGTTTGATGCTATATCAAATATAAACTGAGTGTCCAGTATATGTCAAAGAAGTTTGCAGATTATACAAAGATTGGCTGAGTGGTTGATAATGAAGAAAAATATAATGCATTAATCAGCTGGGTAGAACTGTGGTGAATGGAGTTCAATCCAGAGAAATCTGACTTAATGCTTTGGAGGAGGCTAATAAGGCAAAGGGGATACTCAACAAATGCTCGGATAGTGAGAAGTGTAAAGGAACAGAGGGACTTTGGAATGTATGTCCACAGATCCCCGAAGGTGGCCTTGAAGGACAGTAGACGAGTGATGAAGAAGGCTTACTAAATACTTTCCCTTAGAATGTGTGAGCTGGCAGGCTATTTGGAAACTGTGGAAAACACAGTTTAGACCACAATTGGAATACACATACAGTACCTGTCTTTACTCTATAGGAGGGATGTAATTACATCTGAGAGAGTACAGAAGGAATTTAGGTGGATGTTGCGTGGACTGGAGAATTTTAGTTAGAGGAAGCTTGAACAGGCTTGAAAAAGATTGAAGGATGTCCTTATGGAAGCCTTTAAACCTTTAAAAGGTTTTGATAGAGTGGATTCAGAAGTATTCTTTCCTCTTGTGGGATAGAGTATAACAGGAGATCACTAATATTAAACTCACCAAGAAATCCAAGAGGGAATTCACTGGAAATCACATTCGACCAAAGAGTATTGGGCATGTGGATCGTGATACCACAGAAAGTGGGAGAATAATTAGTGAAAATACATTCAAGGGAAAACTAGACAATCAGCCTCTGTGGAGTTATTTCAGTTACAATGGTAGATTTAGATGAGGCAAGATGGGGATTGGCTGATGTGGAGGCAAAACAGCACCTCGGACTGGATGGGAAGAATGGCCTGTTTCTACGCTGGCTATCCTATCTAATCCTTTATAAGGCTTGCATGGTTTCCTTTGAAACAGTGGCGGCTGAGGAAAGATCTAATTGCAGGGTTTTAAATAACAAAAAGAATAGGTAGGATGGATAGGAACACTCCATTCCCATTGATTGAGAGGTCCATAACAAAGGAGTGGAGGTTTAGGGTAAAAGGTGGGAGATTTAAAGGAGAAACGGAGGGGATTTGAGGGAATGTTTTTTCATCTAGACGGTGATGGGATCTGGAATACACTGCTTGAGACGGTGATAGATTCAGAAATGCTCATAAAATTTAAGTAGCTCTTGATGTGTGATGAACCACAAAAACATGGACATTGGGATTAGGTTGGATGGTTACTTATTGGTCAGTGCAGACACAACAGATCAAATAGTCTCCTCCTGATAGGTGAAGATCTAGATCTATGATCTGTTGAAGTATATACACACCTCTAATTCTGGCTTCCTCAGCATCACAGATTCATATCACTGATGTAATGGTTGCTGAAATCTCAATCGCCAAGACTTTAAGCTCTGGAATTTGCTGTTTATCCCTCTCTGCTTCTCTGTCTCTGTCCTTCTTTAACATATTCTCCAAAATACTTTGACCAAGCTTTAGGCCATCTGCCCTGATGTTTGCTTCCATGGGTTGTTGTCAGATTTTGCATTATAATGTTCATATGAAGCACTTCTGAATTTTTACAACATTAACGGTGATAGTAATAGCAAGTTGTGCTTATTTTCCTCTATCGTAATTTTTAGACTTTGTTCTTGTTTTTATTATTCCCTTTTTCTGATTATTCCTCATTAATTTTCTCCTTCCGATTTCAATTTTTTGGTGTTCTAACCTACCCTTCTTCTCAATTATTTGTTTATTATTTGTATTTGTCTTTTCTTTCTTATCTCTATGTTTCAGTTTACTTAATTTCTGTTTTTCTGTGTCTTAAATTTCTACTTTCAGTTGTCTTTCATTACCTGCTTTAACATCTCACTTTCAATTCCCATATTTCATGTTTACATATTTTTATGTTTTTCTCTCTCTTTTTTATTTTTATCCTTGTATTTTCACCATGATTTTTAAGGATCTTTTGTTGTTTCTTAAAGATATTTGCTTTTATGTTTGTCATCAAAGTATAACCAATTTTTTAAGTGAATTCCACATAAAGCATGGATTTTCACTGCCAAATTGAGTAGATTGAGTTTGGAAAATTCCCAACACAGCAGACTTGCTTTGGCATAAAGTGACCAAAAGTGTACAGTTTCTCCTCTGGGAAAGCAGATGTATAATGGAGTCAGGCCCGCCAGCCCTGACTGCAGCAGGTGTTAGACTTCCATGGAGGCAGATGCTAAGGTAAACAGATTAGAAGTCCCACCTTGGCTCTCTGGAATTTAACTTCAGTTGTATTAAAAGTAGTCTGGCCCTTTAATACTCAGCCCTTCACTTCCTCACTGTCCGTGCTACTCACCAAGGCCTCACATACACTCCATACCAACTCAGTACTAACTAATGCTCCATAGTCTCTAAGACTATCCATATTAAGCCAATGCCAACTCAGGCTCCTTCCATGTGCAAACACATACATAATCAATGAGTCTTGTAATAACAATAGTAAGTGTGGAACTGCTGAAAAAAGAAAATCCATTAGAAATGCCTTTTTAATAAAAAAAAATGGCTATTCCTAAATTCTGATGGAAGTGTTAATCAGACAGACATGCCCCTTCCAATGAGAGGCTTCAAACACTTCACACTTCTTAATCTTGCCCAAAAATCATTGAAACATTGACGAAAGAGATCATAAAACAACTTATTGTAACTATTTAAACATGTCAATCACATAATTTAACAATTCACTTCAGTTTACTTAACAATTTCCCTGCCAAGTTCATGCCTTTGTTGGTCCGAACTCTTAGACAAACTCAGATTCAGGTTTCTACCTGACATTATGCAATGTTCAGCAGGAAATCTGTTTAAGGGTGAAATTAGGAGGCTGGTTTACACACAAAGGTAGGACATTCTGGTTCATGCTCCCCTAAAGGTAGATGGGAACTTTCAAGACAAAGATAGATTTTTGTTAGGTAAAGATAACAAGATATTTGGAGGATAAGGTAGATAAAAGGAGCTTGCATGACTAAATGAAAGAAGACCCAAAGTTAAATGTCTTTCTATTGACTATATATTAACATACAAACATATGACTTAGGACCTGACATAAGCCATTTGGACCTTCTAGTCTGCTTTGCCATTCAATAATATCGGTTTATAATCCTAATTCCACATTTCCATCTACCTCTGATAAGCTTTGGTTCTCTCATCTAGAGAATCTACTAACTTCGTCTTAAAAGTTTCACCAACCCCACCTCCACTGTCTTTTGAAACAGAGTTACAAGGTCACACAACTCTGAGAGAAATAATTTCTCCTCATCTTTGTTCTAAAAGGACAACCCCTAATTTTTAAACAGTGATTGTTAGTTCTGGAGTCACCCATAACAGAAAACATCCTCTCTACTCCACCTTGTCAAGAGCATTCAAGACCTTGTATACTTCAATCAAATGTCATCTCTCATTCTTTTAAATTCTACCGGAATCAAGCCCAGTCTGTAAAATCTTTCATCATATAAGACAACTAGGTCATTCCACATATCAATCTAGTGAACCTCCTCTGAATGACCTTCAATGCATTTCCATCCTTCATTAAATAAGGAAACCAAAACTGTACATAGTAATCTCATCAATGCTCTGTATAACTAAATGTAACATCCTTATCTTTGTGTTCATTTCCTGTCATGATGAATGATAGCATTCCACTAGCCTCCTTAATTACTTTCTATAACTGCATATAAACTTTTTGTAATTCATCTATGAGGTGCTATGAGCCATCAATAGCAACAGAATTGTACTCCAGCACAATCTGCAACCTCTTGGCCCTGCATATCCCCCACTCAACCATTACCATCAAGCCAGTGATCAACCGCGATGATAATTCCCTACATTATGGAAGTAGGCCATTCAGCCTATCAAGTCCACACCAACCCTCCAAACAGAATCTCACCCACACCCACCAACCCTATCCCTGCATTTCCCATGGCTAATCTACCTACCCCTGCACATCCCTGGACTCTATGGACTATCTTTGGACTGTAGGAAGAAACCCACACAGACAAGGGGAGACTGTGCAAACTCCACAGAGACAGTTGCCTGAAAGTGGAATTGAACTGGGTCCCTGGCGCTGTGAGGCAAAAATGCTAACCACTGAGCCGCTGTGCCGCCCCAATGGAGAGTGCAGGAGGACATGCCAGGAGCAGCACCAGGCATACATAGTGAAGCTACCAAACAGGACAACTTGCTTGCCAAACAACATAAGCCGCAAGCGATAGAGCTAAGTGATCCCACAACCAACGGATCAGACCTAATCTCTCCAGTCCTGCCACATCCAGTCATGAATAGAGGTGGATAATTAAACGACTGACTGGAGGAGGAGGCTCCACAAATATCCCCATTCTCAATGATTGAAGAACCAACACATCAGTGCAAAAGATAAAACCGAAGCATTTGCAGCAGTCTTAAGGCAGAAATGTTGATGATCTACCTCAGCCTCCTCCAATGGTCTCCATCATCACTGATACTAGTGTACAGCCAATTCCATTCTACGTGATATCAAGAAACATTGGAGGCTGGGGATACTTGAAAGGCTATCGGCCCTGACAGCATTCTGGATATAGTACTGAAGACTTGTGCTCCAGAACTTGCTGATTCCCTAACCAAGCTCTTCCAGTACAGTTACAACACTGGCATCTAGCCAGCAAATAGAAAATTGCTCAGGTATGTCCTATACACAAAAAGCAGGACAAATCCAACCCAGCCAGTTACTGCCCCAGTAGTCTACTCTTGATCATCAGCAAAGTGATGGAATATGTCATCAACGGAGCTATCAAGCAGTATCTGCTCAACAATAACCTGCTCAGTGATGCCCAGTTTGGGTTCCACCAGGACCCCTCAGCTTCTGACATTATTACAGCTTTGGTTCAGACATCGACAAAAGTGCTGAATTCCAGAGGTGAGGAGAGAGTGACAGCCCATGATATCAAGGCTGCATTTGACAGAGTTGGCTTCAAGGAGCCCTAGCAAAACTGGAATCAATGGCTTTCAGGGCCAATATCTCCACTGGTAGGAGTCATAACTGGGACATAGAAAGATGGTTGTGGTTGTTGGACATCAGTTATCTAAGCTCCAGGACATTCTGCAGGAGTTCTTCAGGGTAGTTTCCTTGCCCAAACATCTTCAGCTGCTTCATTGATGATGTTCCCTCCATCATAAGGTCAGAAGTTGGCATCTTTGCCAATGATTACATAATGTTCAGCATGATTTTTGACTCCTCAGGTACGGAAGCAGTCCATGTTCAAATACAACATGATCTGGACAATATCCAGGCTTGGGCTGACAAGTGGCAAATAACACAAATGCAAGGCAATGACCATCTCCAATAAGAGACAATCTAACCACCACTTCTTGACATTTGATGGTGTTATCATCGCTGAATTAGCCACTATTAGCAACCTTGGGGCTACCATTGATCATAAACTCAACTGGATTTGTCATGTAAACACAGTGGCTACAAGAGCAGGTCACAGGCTAGGAATACTGCAGTAAGTAATTCACCACCTAACTCCCCAAAGCCTGTCCATCGTGTACAAGGCACAAGTCAAAACTGTGATGGAATACTCCCCACTTACATGGATGGGTGCAGCTCCAACAACACTCAAGAAGCTTGACACCATCCAGGACTAAGCAGCCCACTTGATTGACAACACATCCACTCTCTCTATTACCAACACTCAGTAGCAGCAATGTGTACTATCTACAGGATGCACTGCAGAAATTCACCAAAGATCCTGAAATAGCACCTTCCAAACCCACGACCACTTCCATCTAGAAAGAAAATGGCAGCATATACATGGGATCACCACACTTGCAAGTTCCCCTCCAAGTCACACGCCATCCTGACTTGGAAATATATTGTTGATCGTTCACTCTCACTGGGTCAAAATGCTGGAATTCCCTCTCAGATGGCATTGTGGGTCAACCCACAGCAGGTGAACTGCAGTGTTTCGAGAAGGCAGTGCATCCCCACCATTTCAAGGGCAACTAGGGATGGACAATAAATACTCATCCAGCCAGCAACTCCTACATCCCATGAATGAATAAAAAACTTCAACACCTATACCCCTCAGCATCTCAGAATTCTGCAGTAGTTCTACATTTAAATGTTGCCCTTTTTTGGTTTTTTTAATTTTCACGCCAAAGTAAACAACTTCACGTTTTCCCACATTATAGTCCACGCGGTCGATTTTTGCCAACTCACTCAAACTATCTATATCCATCTACAACCTCCTTATGTCTTCTTCACAATGCACTTTCCAATCTATCTTTTTGTCACCTGCAAATTTAGCTACCATCCCTTCACTACCTTCATCTAAGTTATTGATGTAAATTGTTAAAAGTTGAGTTCCAAGCACACGTCCCTGTCACTGAAGTCTTAAGGAGGGAAATATATTTCTTTGGATCCTACGTAGTAGGCTCAAAGGGCTGAATGACCTTCTCCTGTTCCTACATTATAGACCCAAGGGCTGAATGGTCTTCACCTGCTCCTATATAATAGGCTCAAGAGACTGAATGACTTTCTTCTTTCCCTTTGTTACAGGTTAAAGGGGCTGAATGGCCTGCTCCTGTTTTCAGCAACAGGTTCAAGGAATGTAGTGGCTTTCTCCTGTTCCTATGTAATAGGCTGAATGGTCTACTTCTATGTAACTGGTTAAAGGGGCTGAATGGTCTTCTCCTGTTCCTATGTCACAACTTCAAAGAACAGAGTAGTGTAATCCTATTCCTATGCCTTACCTGAGTGAGAAATTGAAAAATCTTCTCCAGATGTTCTAAAACAAAACTACTGACATCTGTCACTCAGACAGAACAATATATCAGTGTCAAAATAATTGGTAGAAGTAACAGCCACCAATATTAGATCAGATTTTGCTTTTTCTGTACCTTGGAATATTGAATGTTGTGAAAATATGAAATACAGCAGGGGCAAAGTCACACCCTTGTCAAAGTACACCACATTCCCTGTCCACTTAAACTGGCAGATGGTAAATGAGACAGGCTGCATTTACATCTTGTATACAGGCCAGCTGATAGCCCTAGCACTCAAGTCAAGCTCAATTGCTTGTAGGTGGCATAGTGGTTAGCACTGCTGCCTCACAGTGCCAGGGACCCAGGTTTGATTCCAGCCTTGGGCGATTGTGTGGAATTTCCACATTGTCACTGTATTTGCGTGGGTTTCTCCCGCAGTCCAAAGGTGTGCAGGTTAGTTTGGCCGTACTAAATTGCCCCGGTGTCCAGGCATGTGCAGACCAGGCGGATTAGCCAGGGTTAATGTGGGTTATAAATTGGGGGAGTGGGTTTGGGGATGGGATGCTCTTCGGAGCCATAAGGCATGTATCTGCACTGTAGGGATTCTATGATTGTGTTACACCCCTGCTAAAACAGGCAATGAACAAAGCATGTTCATTGTGATGGCATCTTTCTAAAGCAGATGCCATAGGATGTTCACACAAATGTGATCGGCCTTTGCCTTAAACCAGCTCTGACCCACCAGCCCCTCCATGGGACAGTGTTTGATTGTGTAAAAAAACAGTTTAAAAAAATCAATTTTCTCAAACCATCTGTGATTTCACTGAATTGCCACGATCAAAACAGTAACAGTTCTGACTACTGCAGCTGTTGCATTTCCCATTCACATGCCAATATCCAATCACACTTCACGTGTTGAGAGGTGAATATCCTCCAGCTGAAAGATCTTGTAGATTCTGCCAGTGATTTTGGCCATTTCCAGACTGCTGAAAGCCAGAAAGGCAATTTGTACAACATCTGTCAATTCATTTTGTAAAAGTGTGTCCATGTGTGCCCTGGCCGCCATTTTCTTCCCCATTAAGAGTAGACAGGTGCAGCAGAAATTGCATATGTAAATGTGTCACACTACCATGGTGCCTTTCCCTCCTGAGCAGCACCACCACTGGCAAACGTCTCTAAGAATGCATACAGCAGTTTATATAGAAAATTTGCCCTAAAAATGTGGATGTAAGAATTCATAATGCAAACACAAAATTAAGGTAGAATGGACTGATTATGTCATCATATTTTGATGAAATTATCTCCTACTATTTAACCCAGCTTCAGCTGAAGACTACATTTGTTCATAACAAGAGAGATCAGGAGATCAACCAAATATCCATAGCATCTATTACATCTTGATTGTTTTGAGATGGAAGGACATGATAGTCTAAATCAGGTAAATTTAGACTGGTGGAAAAATGCATTTGTTCCTCAGTAAGTAGCCTTGTCATTCCACTATCAAAAAGTTCAGGGAACAAATAATGAGAAGATAGCTCAGTGACTGTAATAACTTCAAAGCTTGGTTCTGCCAGGTAACTTATAAACATAACAATTTAATAGAACTAATAGCACTTATTTACAGAGTACATTACAGAGTACTTACATCCTAGCTCCCCAGTTCAGCTGCTGGACAAGTCCCCATACACCTCGCACAGATTCCGCCATTCCATCTCTGAGTGGACAAGCAGGTTACATGGCTCCTCCCTCAGAGCTTGTCCTTAAAGGAGCCAGCTACTACAATACAATGAGTAATTTAATACCTCAAGTCTACAACATAGAAATCAGACAGTATGAAGGAAGCTGCTTGACCCATTGTGCCTATTCTAGTTTTGAAGGAGCTATCCAATTAGTTGCATTGTGCTACTCTTTCACGATAATCCAAGCTCATCAATACTACAGAGGAAGTGTGTGCTGAAGCCAACTGCTGTTGGTCAGGAAATACACAAGAAAATGTGAGCTTTTATTTAAGGTATTGCCTATTTAATGGTGCGTTACTGTTCCCAACCAGTTGTGACTTGCTCCTATATATGGTTTCATCAGGGAGTACGTCTGATCACACACACATTTCATGTGTGTGGCATTTTCAAATATGACATTTTGAGATGTCAGTACATGCCACTTGGAAGATTTCCACAAGCAAAGATAGATTCAGAATGGTCTAAGATTGGTTCTTCAGGAAACACATTACGCAGTGGGTGCTACTCTCGTCTCTGAGAAGGTTTGGGTTTAAGTCCCAGTAGGATATCTGAATATAGTACAAAATGAAGGTAACCACTTTAGAAGTGCTGTTTTTCAGATTAGATTTTAAACTAAGATACTATCTGCAGCATCGGATGAATGTAAAAGACCCCATGGAATTCTCTCACGTATCCTAGCCAACACTTAATCTTGAATGAACATCTTCAAACATCTTCAGGCCATCAGGTCATTATCTCATTGCTGAGTATACAAACTGGCTGCTATGTTTCCCTCAACATTTCAAAAGTACCTCTGTAGCTGCAAAATACCTTGGGACAGGCAAAGGTCATTAAAGCATCAGAAAGCTAGCACACAGGTACAGCAGGTAATCAGGAAACCAGTGGAATGTTGGCTCTTATTTCAAGGAGATTAGAGTATGAGTCTTACTGCAGTTGTACAAGTGAGACTACACCTGGAGTACTGTGAGCAGTTTTAATCCCCTTATTTAAGGAAAAATATCATTTAATTGAAGGTAGTTGAAAGAAGATTCACTAGAATGATCTCTAGTATGGAGAGATTGCCTTATGAACAAAGGTTAAACAGGTTGGGGCTCTACTCATTGGAGTTTAGAAGAATGAGAAGTGATCTCATGAAACATATGGGATTCTTAAGGGCTTGGCAAGGTAATCCTGAGAGGATGCTTCCCTTATGGAAGAGTCTAGGACCGGAGGACACAGTCTTAGAATAACGGGGCGCCTTTGTTTAAGAATGAGATGTGGAGGAATTTCTTCTTTCAGAGGATTGAGAGTCCTGGGAACTCCTTGCCACAGAGAGCTGTGGGGGTAGAGTCCTTGTGTACATTCAGTGCTGAGATAGATTCTTGATCAGTAAGGGAATCAAGTGTTAATGGGAAAGGCAGGAAGGTGGATTTGAGGAATATAATCCTACTGAATGGCAGAGCAGGCTTGAGGAGCTTAATGGCCTATTCCTGTTTCCTATGGTGTTATCACATAAATAGTAGCTGTGTTCAACTTTCTCAGAGACAGTTGCTTCACAAGTAGACTCAACTGTGGACCTTTTCCTAGTTATTTTTCATATTTGTTCATGAAATGTGAACATCATTGGATTGACCAGCATATATTGTCCATTCCTTATTGCCCTTAAGAATGTGGTGGTAAGAGGCCTACTTACACTGCTGCAGTCCAATGTTTTTAGGGAGGGAGTTCCAGATTTTCAGTCAGTGACAGGAATAGCAATGTAGTTCCAAGTCAGGATGGTGTGTGGTTTGGCAGGAAGTTTACAGGGGTGATGTTCCAATTCATCTGCAGCTTTCGTCCTTTGAGGTGATAGAGATTGAAGGTTTGGAAGGTGCTGTTGAAGGAACAATATCTACAAAACAAGGCGGTAGAGTCCATCATATGCTGCATTCAGTTGAGGTTTTCCAAATTCAAAACAAAATCTCTTTGGGATGTTTGTGACAGAAAGACAGCATAGTATTCCCGAGGAAAGTTGCCCTTTCTTTGTGACCCTTCTTTTGACATACTATATGTTTTTACATTGGAATGTGACCCTTTGAGTGTTTCACAACATTTAGAGACAGCTGGCTATGTGCTGCTGAGGCTGTGAAGCCTTTCAGCTTCATTTCACTCCCTGTTGATAACAGGACCACAGGTCCCCAGCTCCCATTGATTCACAGTTTGATAATAGACAAAGCGACCTTTTCATTTAGTGTTGGATAGACTGCGATCGGAGAGGTGGCTGCTGACGTTTAATTCCTCTGCGTCACACTGGATTGAATGATTTGCATTGGGTCAGATTGCCTGCCAAGAAAAAAATCTTTGGTACTTCTCACTTTGATGTGACTAAGTAATTTGACTCATCAAATCTGACTTACTTTCCTTCAAAAGCATAATTAATTCTTGTATTTAGAAAAAGGAAGTAGAGATGTATTAGTAGAAAGGGATAATCCAAAGGTGAGTTCACAGCTGAGCAGGCTTTATTCAAGCTAATAATGAGAGGCTGAAATATATTATAGATAGAGACAGATACTGAAAAGAAAAACAGAGAGATAGAGATGGATGGGAAAATTTATTCTCACAAATTGACACGGTCTCAAAATTATAGTCAGGGTTGAAATTAGAAGGATTATGGAGAGGATAGACTCCTAGCTACTTCATTGATCCAGAAATCAGTCAGCACTTGTAATCTGGCAGCACTTTGAGGTAACCTACGTGTCCTTTATGAGTGCAAGATGGGATTTTGGCCCCTCAGGCACAAGGAGCTGCACCCTAGGAAGAAATCTGTCTGTCCAGCAGCTCTGTAGACCCAATAGCACCATAGGACATTTGCCACTTCAGGGAACTCAACCAGCCAATTGAAGAACTGAAGACATTTTATGGAAGAACAAAAGGTAATTAAATTGGTCCAGAAAAAAAGCAAGGGTGAAGTGAAGAAAACTCTTTGTTTGCTTATTGAGTAGTTAGGGTATGGAATGCATTGCTTGGAAAGATGGTGGAGACAGGTTCAATTGAGGCATTCAAGAGACACATTGGATGATTATATGGATAAAAATAATGTTCAAGATTATAGGGGGAAAGCAGGAGATGTGTAGCAAATTGTTGGGACCATGCAAGAGGAAATCCGTTTTTAAGAGGCATTTGTAACCATGGGGAGATGATGTGGAGGCTCATTTGAAACCAAGGGAAATGGGAAGGTAAAAAGTAGCGACTAAGGGAGCTCAGGGGTATAGCATTAATTGGTACAGTTTCTGACTGCACATGGCTAGAGTGCTAATGCTGTGCTGCTCCAGCTGTTTATTACATGACCATTTCATCATATACGAAGTGATTTGTGGCTGATGCAGGTTCCTGGATGGATCTTGGCCAGAATATACACTTTCAGCTGGTTACATCTGATACTAACTTAAATCCTTCCATCTTCTATTAACTTCTAATCAATTATAGTTCCACAGTATTGCACAGACTGCTACATCTTGGATATGAACCAGACAGGTCCGCCAACCTACCAAACTTCCCCATTCCATTATCTTCTATAATTTCTGTACCAGTCACAGTACAAAGCATAAAAGAAAGAAATATTTGGATTTATGTCTTGTATCTAATTGAAAGAACTATCCACTTGGTCCTACTCCTCCTGTACATTCTCCATAATTAAACTTTTATTTCCTTTTCAACTACATATCCAATCTCCCTCGAAAATTAATACTAAATTTGCTGTCCAGACTTATAAGGTTTAGTGGGTAACATTCTTGTCTAGAAGTCAGAAAAGTCTGGGTTCAAGTTCCACTCCAGGATCTAAGTGCAAACATCATGCTTGAAACTCCAGTGCGGAACTGAGAGAGTGCTCCAATGTTGCTGATATTATCTTTCAGCTAAGATATGAAACATCATTTTGAAGTAGAGCAGGGAAATTGTCCCTGTCATCCTGGCCAATATTTAACCCTCAACAAACACCAGTAAAACAGTTTACCTGGCCTTTATCACATTGTTGTTTTTGGGAGTTTGCTGTGCACAAATCAGCCAAACTTGTCATACATCTTTGTGGTGCAGTGGTAGTATTCCCTACTCCTGAACTGAAAGACCCTGGTTCAAGTCCCACTTGCTCCAGAGATGTGTAATTACATTTCTGACCAGGTTGATTAGGAAAAATAAATTAATTAGGGGAAAAAAAATAGCAACTTCAACTCAAAGACACTTCATTGGTTGTAAAAAATAGTGAGATGTTCAGTGGCCATGAAATGTACCATATAAATGTAAGGCATTCCTTTTGTTTTGTCTTTCTAGCACCTTCCAAATCACAAAAATGCATTCTCTGAAAAGACATTTTCATCTCCTCCAGCCATACAAACATAAGGGTCAAACACAAGAATAGGCCATTCAGCCCTTTGAGCCTGCTCTGTCATTCAGTAAGATCATAGCTGACCTGGTTCTTTCAAAATCCTGCTTAATACTTCACCCCCCAACCACCAATAAACCTTTTTCCCTTCCTAATCAAGTATCTATCAATGCCTTATAAGTATTTAAAGACTCTTTTTCCTCAGCCTTTTAGAAGATGAGTTCCAAAGACTCAGGACCCTCTGTGAGTTAAAAAAAAACTATCCCTGTCCTAATTGGGTTACAATTATTTTTAAATAGTTATCCCTAGTTCCAGATTCTCCCATACAAGGAAACACCCTTTCCATATCGACCTCTCAGGATCTCACTTATATCAATCAAGTCACCTCCTACTCTTCTAAATTCTGGTGGATATTAGCCTAGTGCACCCATCTTTCCTCGTAAGACAACCTGTCCATTTCTGGTTATTTATCTAGTAAACCTTCTTTATAGATCCTTCCTTAAAAAAAGGAGACCAGTACGGTATGCAGTATTCCAAATGAGGTCTCACCAATGCCCTATATAACTCAAGCAAAGCTTCTGTACTTTTGTATTAAATTTCTCTCACAATAAACAAAAACATTCTTTTAGCTTTCCTAATTACTTGCTGTATCTGCATCCTATCCCTTTGCAATTCATTCACTTGTCCGCCCAGATACTTCTGCATCTCAGAGCTCTGTAATCTCTCACCATTGAGATTATATGCTCTTTCTTTAATTTTTCCTGACAAAATGGTGAATTTCACATTTTTCCACATTATACCTAACTTGCCAGATTTTTGCCCATTCACATAACCCACTGATATCTGTTTATAGTCTCCTTATGACCGCCTCATAACTTGCAAGACTGGGAGGAGTGTGCAGCAAGTTAGCAGCACTTGTGAAGGAGACTGAGAGGAGTGTACAGTGAGTTTGCATCATTTGCGAAGCAGACTCGGGGGGGTGGATCTATATGAGAAGGACAGCAGTGGTGAGAGATAAAAACTGGGCCAGAGAACCTTTTCCAGCCATCAGATATATCAAAGGAAAACGGGTAGTTGATTGGTGGGTATTTCTTCCATGTCTCTTTTGATTTGCCAAATAGTTTAACCCAGGAAGACATTATTACAGCTGAAGAGTACGGTTAGGAAATTTACTTTTAAAATAGCTAACGTCCAAATTAATTAAATGGAATAGAGATGGCTGGGCAGGCAATGTATTGCAGATGGAGTATGTGGGAGCTGGTGGACATCTTTGTCATCCATGATGACCACATGTGCTGCGGATGTGGGCTGCTTGAGGAACTTCGGCTCGTGTTTAACGAGACAAACATAGTTTAGAAGATTAATTAATTCAATTTTGATCTGTGGTCAGGGACAGGATAATGTGACTGTCAAGCTATTGGGATCTAGAATTTAACTTTGGAGGAGCCTCGGCTATGTCCTTGTCTAATAGGGACGAGATTCTTGCTCACGACTGTGAGGGCACAGACTGCAGGGAGAATAAGTGAACTGACCCCAGCAGCACGGTACAGAGTGCCATTCAAGTGAAGGGAGAAAAGAGAAATGTAATAGTAATAAGGGATAGCCTAGTTAGGGGAATAGATACTGTTCTCTGCAGCAAAGCCTGGTGCCAAGGTTCAGGACATTTTCTTCTGGGCTGAAGAGGAACTTGAAGTTGGAGGGAAGGATCCAGTGTTCACAGTCCATTTAGGTACCAACAGCATAGGTAGGATTAGGAAAGTGTTTCTACTGAGGGATTACAAGCAGTTCAGGTTTAAATTACAAAGTCACAAAGGTATTAATCTCAGGATTCCAAGCTGAGCCACGTGCAAAATGATGTAGACTAAATAAGATTAGAGAGGAAAATGTGTGGCTGAAAATTTAGTGTGGGAGAAATTGGTTCTGAATCTTGGGACACTGGCACTAGTACTGGGGAGAGGGTGATCTTTTTTATTGAGGCGAGCTTCATTTGAATAATGCTAGAACCTGTGTCCTGGCAAATTGTATAACTGGATAGGGATTTACAATAATTCTTGGGGGTTGATTTGATTGAAGGGAAGTTTAAAAAAAAATCAAAAAGAACCAAGAGAACAGAAGACCAGTGTAGTGAAACGGTGAACAATAATCAAAGTGTGGCAGAAAGCGGCAGAAAATATAATCAGCAAAGTGCAGCAGAAAATAGAACCAGAGTAAATAACGGTAAAAAGTCAAAGCTTAAGGCTCTTCATTGGATGCATGCATTGTGTATAATGAAATTAATGAGTTGACAGTACAAATAGAAATAAATTAATATGACTTGATAGATATCACTGAGAAATGGTTGCAGGGTGACCAGGACTGAGAACTCAATATTCAAGGGTATTCAATGTTCAAGAAAAAACAGGCAAAAATGAAAAGGAGGTGGGTAGCATTATTAATAAAATATGTATCAATGAAGTGATAAATAGTGATAAAAGTTTAATAGATTGTAATTTGGATTCACTGTGGATGGGAATAAATAATAGCAAAGAAAAGAAGCCATAGGTGGAAGTCATCAATAGGCCCCTGAAGATTTGTATCACTATAGGACAAAGCATAAATCAGGAAATAACGGAGGCATGCAAGACAGGCACGACAATGATCATGGGTGCCTTTAATCTGCACATTGGCTGGACAAATCAGCATAACATGGAAGACAAATTTGTAGAGTGCATCAGGGATTATTTCTTAGAGTAGAACATTGCTGAACCTACCCAGGAACAGAATATTTTATATCTGATAATGAGATTAATAAGACATCTTGTAGTTAAGGATCCTCTGTGGGAGAAGAAAGGTTAACAATCACAACATGGTAGCATTTCAAATTCAGTTTGGGGGAAATCAACTTGGGCCTCAAACCTGTGTGCTCTACTTAAATAAGGATTGTCTGAAGTGAGCTGGGGAAAAAAAGATGAAAGGGAGAGTTAACAGATGAGCAGTGACAGACATTTAAGCAAATATTTATTTCAGTCCAAAAAAAACCCCACAATTAACAAAAGCAGTTAAGGAGAATATTCAGTCAAAACCTGAGGCTTCCAGGTTGAGTGAATGGGCAAGAATTTGGTAGATGGAGTTTAATGCAGGGAAGTATAAAGTCATGCACTTTGGTAGGAAGAATCAAAAGGCAGACTACTATTTAAATGGAGACTCCAAAAAGACAGCAGCACAGAGGGATCTGGGTGTTCTTCTGTATGAAACATACAATGTTAGCATGCAGCTACAGCAAGTATTTAAGAAGGCAAATGAAATTTTGGCTTTTATAGATAGGGGATTGGAGATTAAAAATAACAAAACCTTGTTGCAACTCTACAGTCTATTGGTGAAGCTGCACCTGGACAGCTGTATGTAATTTTGGTCCCTGTTTTTAAGAAAGGATGTACGAACATTGGAGGCCATTCAAAAGAGATTCACTAGGCTGATTTCTGGGAGGAGGGGGTTGGCTTGTCACAAACTGCTAAACAGGTTAGACCTTCATTCATTAGACTTTAGAAAAATGAGGGTGACCTGACTGAAATGTACAAGATTTTGATGGGGCTTACCAGGGTAGATGTTGAGAAGATGTTTCCACTGGTGGGGAAATCTCAAACTACAGGACATCATTACAGATTAAGAGGATATTCATTTAAAACTGAGTTTGCTGCACCCAGGCAGAAAAGGCCTTTAGCCTGTCTGGAATACAGACTTCCAGCTTTGCTACCTCCAGGTAGTTTATCAGCCCATGCTACACAATGACAGATTCACATCTAACAGCAGACATTTTGTTATGGGTTTTAAAAACACGGCTAAGGAAGATGTTTCATGCTGCTACTATATACTGGCTGCATGAGTGATGTTTTCCACTAACTGGCTGTTGTCACCAATCCAAAAAAAAAACTGCTGTAACTCCTACCCAACATTTGAACAATGTCGTTTCAATTTCAGTGCCAGTGTATTGGTGGGTACATAGGCCATACACTCCAGTTATTAGCTGATGGATTCAAAAAGCTTGTTCCTACAGTTATTCATAATTCGTAATAGGCAGACTATGCATGATACCCAACCAGCCTGAGCTTGCAAAACCCATATAAAACATCTTCTGTTGGATGTGATTCTGCAATTGGGCAGCACTTGCTGAACAATCCTGAGTGAACTTATAGCTACACTAACCACCAATTTAAGCTGATCAATCAAGCTCATAATAGGGTTCATTTATGTTTGCTAGAAGTGACATACATTTATACACAGGGACATGTTCTTTGCAAACAGAAGGAATATTTTCAAGCCTTGTGTCTTTGTTGAATTTCCTGGAAACTTGGGGATCTGATAGTTCTTCAGTTCTCTGTGATAAGCCAATCAGCAGCCTTCTCTCCTAATTATAAATTTTTGTGATCATTTGAAATTTGGCATTCTTGCATTTGTCCTGATGAGTACAAGACAAAAAGCTTTGGTCTCTCTTTCCAGCAAATATTCAAGTTCTTTTTTGAACCCTCTTACCTCTGGTCCCAGACACAGCCAATGCTAAAACTCAGGTCCATAGTCTCTGAAAGGTTTAAGCATATCCAAATTTGACTGTCTTGTCCTGTGCACTATAGCAGAGGTTACAGATTCAGTTTCCAGAGTGTAAGTTGTCACATCTGTCAATTGCCTCTGTCATTCACTAGTCCTCTAAAAGCTACAAATTTAGCGAGCGGTCACACAGATATCCACATATGCAGTCCCCAGGAGATATAACTATTATGGAGCCAAGGCATGAAAATGGAATTGAGATACAGATCAGCTAATCTCTAACTGAATTATTGAAGGAGAATCAAGGGGTTGAACAAGCTAACCTGTTCCAAGGCCTGACTGTCCTTCTTCTTTTCCTATGCAACAGTCAAAAGGTACTGACTGGTCTGCTCCTGATTCTGTGAGTGGAATGCTCTTTGTTAGGCAGATGTCTTACACGCTGCCTGCAAAAGCAAAGAGGGCCCGTGCCCAAGAGGCACCTGAGATGTTGGACGGAGGGCCCTGGGATCTGAAGTCCCAACCCACCTGGCATTGGCAACTGATCATTGCCAGCAGTTCTAGAAATTAGCACCAATTGGAGGAGGCTGTGACTGCAGTCAATACATAAGAACATAAGAACATAAGAACTAGGAGCAGGAGTAGGCCGTCTGGTCCTTCGAGCCTGCTCCGCCATTCAATAAGATCATGGCTGATCCTTTCGTGGACTCAGATCCACTTACCTGCGTTCACACCGTATCCCTTAATTCCCTTATTGTTAAAAAAAAATCTACTTTTATTTTAAAAACATTTACTGAAGTAGTGTCAACTACTTCTTACAGCAACATCTCCCCCTGCACCCCCCACCACCACCACCCCCCCACCTCCCCGCCCCCATTGCTTGCAAAGTTGTGGAGTGACAAAGCAACAAAAATGTTGCCGGGGCAAGGAAAGATTGTCTCATAGGGTGGCCATTACAGAGAGATGGGAGCAATGGTGGTCAGAAGCAGGGGCAAGAGATGATAGCCATCCCCTTGTCCATGCCCTCGCCCACAATTATGCAGAAATAATTGCAGATTAAAGGCAGTCTTTCACCCGTATTGGCACACAGCCCACATGGAATAACTTGTCAGATGAGCCATATATACTTGTCCCACCTACACCCGCAGCAGGAATAGGACCGTAAATGGTCTTAAGGTGGTTGCTAATCGGCCATTTAGGAGCTGGAGCAAGAAAGTCATCCATGGGTCATTCCGCTTGGGGGAAGGTGGGAAAAGTTCATGTATGTGTCCAGATGACAACATATTTAATTTTCTCTGCCCCTTTTGGACTCAGAAGATTCCATCAACTGACTTACATTTGCAATACTTGAAATGCTGATGAAATAATTTCAATTTTCAAGAGATCTTACTGATGTCAAAAAGAGGTGGAGGATGAAGGAAATCTGGTGTGTGTTTAATTTATCTCAGTCTCAATCAGGTTTGAAGATACACCATGAAAGCTCTGTACATTGGAATACAATAAGGTTTGAACATATCTTATTGAAAAGTGATAAAAACAAATTAAGTATATGCCAACCTGAGGTTACTTTAATATGTATTGATGGAAATGTTACGGTGCACAAAATTCATTCGAAGGACATTAATCATGGTACAAAAATAATTGGATGAATAGTCAACATGGAAGAAATAGCAAGATAAAATGTTACAGATTTGGCCTTTTGTCTTTGGTTTTCAATACATAAACAGTTCAATCAACCCAAATTATTTATGTTAGTGCTTTCTCGCCATACAAACCTCCTTTCACATAATTCCTGATAACACCAATTCCAAATATTTCTATTCATTTCTCCCTCATGTGTTTATCTGATTTTCCCCTACTGTACAATTCATCTCAACTAGCCCTTTAAATTGAAACGGAGACACATCACAAAACTCAATGGTGCAGAGGAATCTGGTACATGAATCTTGTAATTTTGATGAGCAGGTGCAGTAAGTCATGAGAAGGATAAGGAAACTTATTGGTTATTGCAAAGGGGATTGATCATAAAAAGACAGTTTAAATGGAGTTGTACAGGTCTTCGGTTATATCACAACTGAATTACTGTATGCACTTTTGGTTTCCTTATTTGAACCAAAGAACCCCAGAAGCGTTACAGTACAGATGGGAGCCTTTTGATCAATCATGTCCACACTAGTTTTTCAATGATGTTATGGACCACACCAGACTCCCCAAAGTATATTATGGGGATAGCCCAGAGTCTAACTTTTATATTTTTTAAAGGCATTTGTAAGGTGCTGTGTTCCAAATATGATTCAATTAGTCCACCACTAAGCTTTAATCAAAACACACTTTATTCTTACAACACAGTTAAAATATAACAAAAAGAGGAATTGGGATAATTTTACTCAGTGCGAATAACTTAACAAGATTATATATTATTTAACCACTAATCATCAACTGTTCCAATATATGCAGCACTGGGCAAAGGAAATTCAGCAACACAGTTATTATTCTCACATGCTGTCTCTCTCCAGTCCAATAGAAAGGAAACCAAAAGAAACAATCTGTCCTTTTGATTTTTTAAGAGCAAGCCCCTGTGTCTAAGATCTCATTCCAGCATCAGCAAACTTAAGCTTTCAGCTCCAGCAGCCAGCAAAAAAACACCAACTAACTGAAAGCAAAATCAAAATGTTTTCTGGTCCGTGTGCACCTGACCCCTCCCACTCATGATTCTTTTGCCTTACTTTAAGTAGAAAGCCTGGAGAACTAAAGCTGTTCATATACTGCCTGTCTGAAAGAGATATTTTGCCACCACCGTGACAACACCATTCTGTAAGAGAAACAAGACAGAACACACCCTCATGCGGCACAGTGACTCAGTGGTTAGCACTGCTGCCTCACAGCATCAGGGACCTAGGTTTGATTCCACCCTCAGGTGACTGTCTCTGTGGAGTTTGCATATTCTCCCCGTGTCTGCGTGGAATTCCTCTGGATCCTCAGATTTCCATCCACGGTCCAAAGATGTATAGGTTATGGTGATGCTAAATTGCCCACAATGTTCAGGGATGTAGAGGCTAGATGAATTAGCCATGGGAAATGCACGAGTTACAGGGATGGATCTGGGAGGGATGCTGTTCAGACGGTCAGTGTGATTTGATGGGCTGAATGACATGCTTCCACACTGTAGGGATTCTATGATTTCTTAAACATACAGTAATGTCACAAATGAGCATCATTACCTTGTGCCAATCTCCTTTTCACCGCATATCCATGTACATTTTTTAAATCCAAATAATTGTCTTCTTGAATGCCTCCACCACACTGCACACTGTTCAATGTTTTCTACAAGTTACAATCTCTCAGTCTAGTAAATCTTTCTAGTAAAATTCTAGTAAATCCTTTTTGTATCTTTGCTGATGTCTATATTATAATTTGGAGGTCAGAACTGTTAGTGGTTACAGCAAATGTGGTCAAAACAAGTTTGGAGACAGGTTTAAGAGTAGACTTGCTGCTGCCCAAATCTATCCCTTTACAAATGAACACCTGTTTTTTATTTCCATTTTTGAAAATTATTTTATGAACTTGCAAAGCGTTTCTGTGGTGCATTGGATGGCATTCCTCCTCTATGTTCAAGTCCCACCTCAGACTTAATGGCCATGGAAGACTTAATTATATTCTTTCACAGGAAGTGAGCATCACTGGCTAGGCCAGCATTTATTGCCCATCTTTAATTGCCCAGAGAGCAGTTAAGAGTCAGCACATTGCTGTGGGTCTGGAGTCTCATGTCGAACAGAGCAGGTAAGGGTGGCAGATTTACTTCTCTAAAAGACATTAATGAACCACATGAATTTTTCCTGACAATCAACAATGGTTTCATGCTCATCATTAGACTCTTAATGCCAGATTTCTTTTTAACTGAATTCAAATTTCACCATCCAACATGGTGGGATTTGAACCCAAGTCCCCAAAGTCTCTGGATTAATAATCTAGCGATAATACCACCAGGCCATTATTCCACCCTCCCAAAAAAGGTATGTCATAACATGACCAAATAAGTTGAATATCAATCTGCAAATCCTTGCACTAGGCCTATGCCAACTTTATACTCAGCCAGAACCATGCAGTAGCTATAGTGCAACATGCATCCCAAGTTTGAAATAAACTCCATGTACAAGTTCTTGTCATAAGCAAGCATCATCCACCTTCTGACTGTATGTAAATGCTTGTTTCATCAGACAGCAACAGTTGATTGGTCAAGACTTGATTACTACAGTATTGTATCAGAATTGAGGAGCCATGCAACAGGACACAAGACCCAGATGGTCTACAGGTCTGGGCAGTCTCTGGTGTGTGGCTATGGATTAATTTCAGGTAAAGGATAGCTACTACTTCAAAGAGTCTTTACAGAAGAGGGTTATTCGGCTCATCAAGTCTTTGGCTGTCTGTCAAGCAATCCAGTCTCCAGTTAGTCCTACTTCCCCTTCTATATCCCTGTAGCCTGCAAGTTAATTTCCTAACATTACCTATCCAATTTCCTTTCAAAGCTATTCGATCTGCATTCTCACCAGCCTTGTCAGCTGAGTTTCATGACATTATCACTCACTAAGCAAAAAAAGTTCTTGTACATATTCCATCTGCATCTCTTTCCCAGAACCTTAAATTGAAGTCTGGCAATGAATGTTGCTTTTCTTCCTCCACCCTATCTCACTCATCATCATCTTGTAAACTCTATGAAATCTCCCTTGCTTCAAGAAGATGAACACCAGCTCCTTTAACCTGATCTTGTAGTTAAAATCACTCCCCACTTAAAGATTTTATTTTTGTTTGTTTGTTCAGGGGATGTGGGTTTTGCCGGCTAGGCCAGCATTTATTGCCCACCTTTAATTCTCCAGAGGGCAATTAAGAGCCCACTGCATTAACGTGGCTCTAGAGTCACATGTAGGCTAGACAGGGTAATCATGGCAGATTTCCTTCTGTAAAGGACATCAGTGATCCAGATGGGTTTTTACAACAATTGGCGGTGGATATATGGTCACCATTAGGTTATCTATTTATTCCAACATATTGTTGAATTCAAATTCAATAATACCATGAGGGGATTTGAACTGCTGCTCCAGAATATTAGTTGGCACTCTGGTATTTATAGTCTAGTGATACTACCACTACATTACTGCCTCCCCTTAAGTCATGTAAGTCTCTGCCGCACTCTCTCAAAAAATTCATGTCCTTCAGAGGAGAAGCGTAAAACCGGAGGAAGACATTATCAGTGCAATCTTGCACTCACCTTAAATTGATATGTAGTGTCAGGAAGCACATGACACACACCATCTTGGTTACAAGTATTGAATTTTTCCCACAGATAATCAGAAAGTGGAGGAAATGCATTTCAGGAAAAGAGAATGTACTCATGCAAAATAAAATCAAATATGGAGTGTGATTTTGCTTCCTTGTCATGATATAATGTGACAACAGAGGAATCATTGTGACATAAAAAGAGGTTGTGCAGTAGGTTAGCACAGTATCAATGGTGGGACGCTTGACTCCTCTCTCTCTTGGCTGTAAGTATCCGCCATGCTTGAGCAGTACCAACACATATTCCCAGAGAAGAATAAAATGCTACCAGACTAAATTAGAACATACAGCACAGAGAGAGGCTTTTTGGCCCATTGAAAGAGCTATCCAGTTAGCTATTCAGATTACTCTATTCGTTCGCTATTGTCCTGGAAATGTTTTCTTTTCTATGAATTATTTTTGAAAGTTGTTATGGATTTTGCTTCCACCATCTCTCCAGCTAACACCTTCAAACAACAAACTGGATGGCTGGTGGAGAAAGTGAAAATGAATCACAGTGGCCAAAAATGGGATCTTCTATTGCTGGTAACTGAAGTAAAGCCACAGTGATGGTGAGTGAAGAGAGTTTTCACCTTTAAGTAATTGATGTTATATATACCCGTTAAAATTGGGTGTCAACAGTAGAAATGTATTGCTTTTCGCAGCACTGAGCAACTCAAATGGATAAAAGTTAGTTCCTACCTTGTCAGCCATTATCATCGAGGAACCACCATGTATTCCAAGAATTGGGATCATAGTCTGAGCTGAAATAAAATCCAAAATTTCTGCAATGGACTCATGATCTGTGTCATCACCAAAAACCACACCGTGCATTTTCATCCCAGACATGAGATCACACACACGAGTAATGATACTCTTGGGGTCAGTCTCATTGACAGTCACCTGCACCACGTTGGGATCAATGGGCAAATGTTGGAAATCATCTTTGTTCAAAACATCTTTGATGTCCATCTCACAGGATGTGCCGCCAAGGATCACGGCAATGTTCAAGGTAGGGGTGCTTTTCAAGATTCCTTTCGCCCAATCCACATGAGACGCGAGTATTAATAAAATCTTCAGGAGTTGTATGCCCATGTGCCTCATCTTCATTGAGTTTAATCCCTGCAATAGAAATAAACCTTAAAGAAAAGTGCATGTCAGATCCTAATCATACAATAATACAGTTCTGACCAATTGGTTATTAGTCTTGCAACCCCCAGTAAGTCTGATGAAAAATTTGCGCCTCTACCAATTGCTGGTGACTTACAATAAGTGCTGTACATGAGGCCTTGTTCAATGATGTTGGCTTTATGAATGGAAAAAAAGTCCTCATTGAACCACAGAGTCAGAAGGTAATTATGAGTATTTAGGACCAAAAACAAAGTTGCTGGAAAAGCTCAGCAGGTCTGGCAGCATCTGTGGAGGAGAAAACAGAGTTAACGTTTCGGGTCCGGTGACCCTTC
>NC_063368.1:7452687-7507152 GCF_021869965.1 Rhincodon typus
AGAACTGAGGAAGTTCTGATGAAGGGTCACCGGACCCGAAACGTTAACTCTGTTTTCTCCTCCACAGATGCTGCCAGACCTGCTGAGCTTTTCCAGCAACTTTGTTTTTGTTCCTGATTTACAGCATCCGCAGTTCTTTTGGTTTTTTATGAGTATTTACAGTTTATTGTGAGGGAAAAAATTGTTTTTTTTTTCTTTGAAAGTCAGTAAGCATTACATGTAATTTCTGTCCCTTTACTGAATTGTCTGTTAATGTTTAGATAGGTATGTCTTCGTTCCTTAAAGGAGAGCATCATTGCTGGCCCACATAGCTAGCTATGTTGCAAGAGTAAATCTAAGTAAGCGCCAGTTCAGTTCAGTTTGAGGCCCACACCCAAAGACTGAACTTCTAATCAAGGCTGACACAGATATTAAACTGAGGCCTCCATCTCCCCTGTCAACAGAATTGAAGGGATCCCATGACACTGTTCATAGAAAAGCAAAGGCATCTCATGTTGTCTGGTCTGATCTCAACCAATTGCACCAAAAACAAATTGTCTAATCACTAAGCTCATTGTGCTTGTGGGATCTTCTTGGTTCCAAACTGGCAGCCCTGATTGTCTACATAACTACAGTGCTCCTGTAGAGTCATTTATCGGTTGTCAAACAATTTTGGATGTCCTTGGGATGTGAACTGTGCTTTTTACATACATGTTTTTTTTCATATGTAGCTGCAGGTAACAAAGCAAAAACCTGACCCTATTTTAGCTTTTGCTTCCACAGCAGTTATCCTTAAAATATGGACGAGTCTGTGAACTGGTTTGAATCGTGAACTGTCAAACAAATAACTTGCACATAGATGGGTCAGAAAACACTTAACAGTAATTCAATTCATATGGACTAAATGTATAAACTAACAACAAAAAAATGCTTTCAATCAGCACACTAAACTGTTATGTTGGACATTATATATTCAGTTACTGCCTGGTACTTTCCAATTGTGCAAGTTAACTGGCCAAATCCATCTTTATGAACATTGCAAACCAATTACATTGGACTTACAGCACAAAACCAGGCCACTCGGTCCAACTCAGTACATGCCAGTGTTTATGCTGCTCTCAAGCCTACTCGATCATTTAACTCTATTGCTGTAACCCTTTACTTTCTTCTCCTTCAACCACTGAACTACTGAAAACAGCTGACAAAAATAGAAGACTGATCATGGATGCTTTGATTTGGAGACTCCGATAAAGGGAGGCGATTCTGGAGTGACTAGTATGGAACACCGATGGTGGAAACTTGGATCAGGCCTTAAGACCATAAAATAGAGGAGCACTATTTGGCCCATTGAGTCTGCTCTGCCATTTGATTATGGATGATATGTTTCTCAACCCCTTTCTCCTGCCTTCTCCCTGTAACACTTGATCCCCTTTCTCATAAGATCATAAATTATGAGCTAACTTTGATTAGAATGAAACTGATTTAGGGTATACTGATGGAAATGCTCACATGCCAGGCCAAAGAGTGGAAGATGGGTACATTGATGGTCAGTACATGATGGGGCTACATGGACAGAGATTAAATCTATGCCTGGGAGCACAGGTTGGGACAAGGAATAGGGGGATACAAAGGCAATGAATCCCACTTGACACCTCATGCCCAATTAAAGGTCCCTGACTCCAAACTTGCCTCAGAGAGTGTGTTAAATACATGCACACAAAACTGAGACAGCCCGTTGAACACACCATAACATTGGTTTTCATGTAGCATCCTCACTAAACCTGTCATCTTGGAAGCTGCAAAATGTCAATCCACAGACTCACTTTGTTTAGGCTGAAATAACTAATCAGGTGTAATTACACTCATAGGCTGAATTCTCATCATGGAGTCAGGAATTTTATTGGTGCCACAATCTTCCCCATATCTCTGAGTGTGCTAGCCAACTGATTTTTCATCCTGTTGGGGAAGCAGCATCCTGGAATCGTGTCTGAGGAGATACGGAGGTGTGCTGGTTGGAAGCTGGCCATGTGCAAAAGAAGAGCTGTCGGGACGTCAGCCTAGTTCCACAGAGCTTTCATTCCCTGACCACTACTCAACACTCCTCCCATCCCCCCAGATGCCTCAACCTGTCTCCACTCCCTTAAACACCCCCCTTAACCTCTGAAACAGACCTACTCCAGTTAACTCCTTTATTCCACTCAAATTCCCCTCAGCTCTCAACCAACCACACACTTTTTGGAAAATTATGACTAATGCATCCACTGAGTGGAATTTTACTGAGTCCACCAGAGTAGACATGATAGCTGAGAAGGTGAGAAGGCTGAAAGGAAGTGGGAAATTAGGTGGCACTACACACATTAGATTGCCAGTGTTGAAAAATTATCCCCAATTAAGAGCTGCACATGGGAGTCTGCACATGATGTCAATTCAGATCATTAATGAACCACTTGACACAAAATATTCCCGTGCCTCCTACTTTTGCAGAACTTCCCTGTATCACCCAAAGATCACCCAACAAATTTGCTTGATGGAATTTGCCTATGGCCTCGTGGACATAAGGGTCAAGGGGTCCTTAATTATCAGGTACTCAGTAGTTCCCAATTGATGGACGTGGCATTGGTAAAAGATAGGGGTGGGCCTGATGCTACATACTGTCTTTGTCTCTGACTTCACTGCTCCCCACGTGCTGCCCTTTGTCCTTCAACTCCAGCAAACCCATCCCCACCCTACTTACCTGTGATCCAGTGGCCATCCAGAGCTGGGCCTGGAAGTAATATACTGGCAGCAGCCACCACTTCTCCAAGTGATGCTGCCAGCAGTGGAGAATTGCCAGCCTCTGATTCAGGCTTTCTAAATCTCCTGGAAGGTCTGCCACTGGCCTTCCCAACTCAAGTTAACCAGGGCTCCCACCAGTCCTTTATTCAGTACAGACCTCCATCACAGGAACAAAACTCCAGATATTATCTCTGTTCTCTTAAGATCCCAGGATGTAATCCACCAGGGCATCTGTCAGCCCTTAGTCCCATTAGTTTACCCAGCACTCTTCCTTTAGAAACAATTATCATTTCAATTTTTTTTGACCTGGGATTATCTTGTGAGTTGTAAACTTTTCCATTCTGGTATATTACTGTAAATCTTTCTCTGCATCTTCTCCAGTGCCTCTCTGATTTTTTTTTATAAAATGTGGAACAGAACCATGTATGGTACTCCAATTGTGATCTGAATAACATTCTGTAAAGCTGTAGCATAACCTCTCTGCCTTTCAATTCTATTCTTTGAGAAATGAATCCCCTTGTGACTAGGTTGAATTCTTATTACCTTGGTAATTTTTGCAATTAACGATTTGTGTATCTGTATCGTAGGTCACTGTGCTCCTATTTAGACTTTCTATGGTACTTCTCGTCAAAATTGATTGTCTCATCATTATTTGTCTTGAAATTAACTTGCCATTCTGCAAGAATATTAATATCTTCTTATGTTAGAGTGTACTTTACCTCAGTGTCTCCAGTTTGAGGTTATCTGTAAATTTAGAATTTATAATTTTGGGGCTGATTCTAATGTCCTGAATCAGGAAAAGGGCATCTCGAGTATGAGTCCAAAGTTCCATCCTCATCTCCAGCTCCGACTATTTTCAGGGGTGTGGGAAAGTTATCGAATTGGGAGCGCCGCATGCTACTGTTCAAGAATTGCCGACACCATTCTGGAGGTGGCTTTTCCAGAACTTGCAGCAATTTTCATGGAGGCAGCATGTTTTGAAAGCTTTGCTAAATCATATGGAGAGTGGAGACATGAACTGTGGTTTGGAAATTGAAGAATCTGAGATTACAACTTGTCTTGCCTTCATAACAGTTATCATGAAGTGTTATAGTCTGAATTGTATCTGCGTTTACTGAAGAGGGTTATGGCAGTGCTGCAATTGGAGAGGGAAATGACCAGCTAATAATAAGGCTTCCAGATTATTATGACCAAGAGCAGTTTGATGGTTGAAGGGTTATGGAGAGTGCACAGGAAAGTGGACTTGAGGCCGCAATGCAATTAATCATGATCATATTAAATGGCAGAGTAGGCTCAAGGGGCAGAACTGCCTCCTTCTGCTCCTAGTTCTTATGTTAATATGTATTTTAATAAATTATCCACAGGATAAAGTGCTATTCGTCATTGCACAGTGTTGAAAATCCATCCCAATGTCAGATTTAAAGCTAAATGTTTCTATTCTCCCCTTTCAGTTCCTCTTTATGGGACATGTCAACCATCTGTTTGATTGTGTGAAATCTTTGATAATCTTTGAGCTTTCTCTCATTCTTCATGGATCAGCTCAGCCAGCTGTTCAGCTATGTACAAATATTGACATTAATTTGAGCCTTGGCTGTCTTCAAAGGCACCCATGGATTCTGTGTTGCAATATATGTCCAGGGTAAGGAGTGCTCATTTATTTCAATAAATGTTTGAGCTTCTAAAGCGAGTAATCACTTGTTAAAGGCCTGAGTAATGTACTTACTTTGACATATTAATGAACTTTTCAAAAATGTCCAAATTTTATTATGGGGTTCTGCTTACAGTAGACACTGGGTACATGGGTTGAGGTGTGTGAGGTGGTGAGGAGTAAGGAGGTGTAGAAAAGGGAGGGTTGAAGGAGAATTAAGACAATTAAAGGGGGTAAAGAGGCAAGGATAATGGAAGGTGAAGGAACTGTGACAGTCATGAGGGCAGTGAAGAGGAGGTGAGGTTATGGGTTTTTTTACACTGATCTGTGTAACTGGACCAATATCTCCCCAACTAGTGGTTAGCATTTTAATCTAGTTACCTTGGCATCAGCCCACCTCCACATCTGTCATAGGTCTGTGTCAGAGTCGTACACACCTCACTGAATGGAAATCCTGTTAGCCAGTATTACCAGGTCAGAGGTGTTATTACAGAATTATGAAAGTTCACAACTCTTAAATCCCATGCCTCTATGATGAAATTCAACCCCCAAATTCCAAGGCCAAATTGTTACCTTTATATAGCTACAATTATAGCCTATCCCATTACAAACTCTTTGAATCCTCCTCACAGCTTTCTTTCCTGCCAACCTTTGCATTACCTGCAACTTTGGGTAAAATATAGTCAGCCAGTCATCTATCCATGCTAGTATATCACTCTCTACACTGTGAACTCTCATCTTGTGCAATATGTTTTTATATGTGGCACCTTATAAAAGTCTTATGGAGATTCAAATACATAACATTACTGGTTCCCCTTTATCCAACCTGTTAGCTACATCCTATGTAAATAACTCTAATAAAATTATCAAACATGATACCCTTTCAGTTACTGTGTAGAAACTGCTTGATTGTATTAAAATTTTATAAATCTGCTACTGTTTGTTAATAATGGATGTTAATAATAGTTAACAAATCTTAGACTAACTGACCTGTAGTTTCCTACTTTCTGTCTCCCTTCTTTCTCGAACAACGGTTTTGATCTGTGATTTTCAAATCGACTTGTATCAAGTAACACAAAAATAGATGGCAAGGCGAGTGATGAGGATGACACAGAGTTTGCAGAGGGATATAGACAGGTTAGGCAAGTTGCAAAAACTTGACAGATAGAATATAACGTGGGAAAATGTGAGGTTATGTTCTTTTGCAGGAAGTATTTAAATGGAGAAAGACTGCAGAAAGTTGGAGCACAGTAGGATTTGGGAATCCTTCTGCATGAATCACAAAAAGCTAGCATACAAGTTCAGCAGGCAATGGAATGTTGGACTTTATTTCAGAAGGAATGGAGTACAAAAATAGAAAAATGTTGCTGCAAGACACTAGTTAGACCACAACTGGAATACTGTGAACAGTTTTAGGTCCACTGATCTAAGGAAAGATGTACCGGCATTGGAGACATTGCTTGCAAATTGGTTACCACGTTTCTTATATTAAAAACTGACTTCCACTTCCAGAGAAGGTTCGCTAGCTTGATCCTACATATGGAAAGATTGTCTTTTCAAGACAGATGTTTGGGCCAGTACTCAGTGGAGCTTAGAAGAATGAGAGGTGACTTTATTGGCCCATACAAGATTCTTAGGGGGCTTGACACAGAATGCAGAGTTTGTTTCCCTCAGTGAAAGAATCTGGGACCAAAGGGCTTCAGACTAAGGAGTCACCCAGTTAGAACAGAGATGAGGAGGAATTTATTCTCTCAGTGGGCAGTGATTCTGTGGAATTCTTTACGGCAGAGGGCGGTAGATGTTGGGTTGTTTGGTATATTCAAAATTGAGATGCTGAGAACCATTCAATTAAAGAATCAAAGGTTATGGGGAGGAGCCATGAAAGTGAAGTTGAGGATAATCAGATCAGCTGTGATCTCATTAAATAGGGAGCAAACTTGATGGGCTGAATTGCCTACTTCTGCTGCTATGATCTTTCCAGAATCTTGGGAATTTTGGAAGATAATAACCAATACATCAATTACTGTTACTTTCTTTAAAATCTGGAGGTGCAGGCCCTAGCTCTAAGGAGTTTGTCACCTTTTAATCCCACAAGTGCTTTTTGTACATTTTGTCATGTGATCCTATTTATTCCTTTTTCCCTTTATAACTACAGTGAATGTCGATAATAAATGCTTGCTCAAAGTCTCTGGCAATATTACTTCTCCAGTCTCAATTCTAAAGGACCAACACTCACTGTTGCCAGTCTCTTCCTTTTTACCTACTCGCAGAGTCATAGAGACATACAGCACAGAAACAGACCCTTTGGTCCAACCAGATCATGCTGACCATAATCCCAAACTAAACTAGTTCCACCTGCGTGCACTTGGCCCATATCCCTCCAAACATTTCTTATTCATGTACTTACCTAAATGTCTTTAAAACATTGTAATTGTACTCACATCCACCACTTCCTCTGGAAGTTCATTCAATACACAAACTACCCTCTGTATAGAAAAGTTGCCCCTCATGTCTCTTTAAAATCTTTCTCCTCTCACCTTAAAAATATGCTTCCTAGTTTTGAACTCACCCACTCTAAGGAAAAGACACCTGCCATTTGCCTTACCTATACCCCTCATGATTTTATAAACCTTCATAAGGTCACTTCCCAACCTCCTACTCTCCAATGAAAATAAGTTTTAGCCTATTCAACCTCTCTTTATAACTCAATCCCTCCATTCCCAGCAACATCCTGGTAAATCTCTTCTGAACCCTCTCCAGCTTAATAACATCTTTCCTATAACAGGGCAACCAGAACTGGACACTGTACTCCAAAAGTGTACAAGATTTTACTGTCTTTTTTATATTTCTTATTAGTTTTCTCTCAAACTATAACTTCTTTTATTTTTGTCACCTTTGCTGCTTTCTAAAATTTCTCAATCTTCTAGTCTTCCACTAATCTTGGAGTAATTAGACAAATTTTCTTTCAATTTGATACCATTTTCAACTTCCTGAGTAAGTCTCAGAAGGCACATTGTTCTCATAAAGTATTTCTTTCTCAATGGAATATATTCTTGATGAAAGCTATGAAATATTTCCATCGAATGTCTGACACTGTTTCTCTACCCTCGTACCTTTTAATCTACTTTCCCATTCCATTTTAATCAACTCTGTATCTGTAGCCTCATGATTGCCTTTGTTTAAGTTTAAGACATTAGTTTCACTCAAACATCTCACACAAACCAAACGTGAAGTTCTTCAATGTTATGAGCACTAGAGAATTCTTCACTATAATATTAATTAATCTTGTCTCATTAAACATTACAATGTCTAAAATATCTGTTTGCTGGTTGGATTCAAGGTGTTTTTATATAATTGGCTCCAAATACACTATTGTAAATTCATCCTTCCTTTCCTTGATTTCTATTCTGTTCAACAATATGATTACAGTCAGGGGCTCAAAACTACTCCAATCCAATAACTTATTTCCTTTGCTGTCTTTCAAAAAGCCCATGACTTTATTTGAAAAAGAATGAAAACCTTTCTATACATCCTAGCCAATATTAACCCCTCAACCAATACCTAAAACAGGTTTTCTGGTTATTTTCAAAAGGCACTAGATAACAGAATTGGACTAGATATTGAAGGTAGTGCAGGCACAATGGGCTGAATGGCCCCATTCCGTAATAATTGTGTTCTCGTTGCTCATTGCTTGCAGATTGGTTACCATGTTTCTTATATTAAAAACTGACTTCCACTTCCGAAATATTTCATCAAATGGGAAGTTTTGAAGTCATTAAAAGGTACTACATGAATGAATGTCTTTTGCTTTGCCTATCATGAGTCATTCAAGGCAGACGCACAGGAGTATGCTTTATACTAACAAATTATAGCACGATTTAAATCTCATCATGAAAAATATCTGAGTTTAAGACCTGCTTCTTAAAGGTAGACATCTGCAGGACAGAGTTTTTCAGCAGTCAATTTAGAATGGTTTATAACAAACACTAACATTTTTCAGTCAATGAGGCACATTCATTCTTTGTCGACAACCCACCAGCTGCTGAGCTCAGCTTCTTTCCCACAACACACGCTAATACGATGAAATGTTTCGTTTTCAATTTGCGTCCGTAATCTCCTTGGG
The DNA here is from genome assembly GCF_021869965.1 of Rhincodon typus. NCBI lineage: Eukaryota > Metazoa > Chordata > Chondrichthyes > Orectolobiformes > Rhincodontidae > Rhincodon > Rhincodon typus. The sequence continues at coordinate 7,461,213 of NC_063368.1, forward strand.
GCTGTCACATGAGATTTCCGTGGGGAATCTCACCCAACTGGTCATTACTCGTGGGGCAATAATTTGAAGATAATTAGCAAAACAACCAGGAGAGATGAAGCAATGTTTTTGAATGTAGCAAATTATTGTGATCTGGAATGCACTGCCTGAAGGGATGTTGGCAGCAGGTTCTATTATATATTTTTAAAGGAAATGGGATGTATAAATGAAAAAGGAAAACAGAACAAAACTGTCGCGCCACAGGTAAAGAAACAGGACAATTGGATTATTAAACAACTTCTCCAAAGAGCTAGAACAGACACAAGATGCTAAACGCCCTAAATACTTTGAATGGGCAACGTTTGGAGAGGCTAAGTTTGTATATGCCGAAATTTGGAAGAGTCCGAGGCAATTTGATTGAAACATACAAAATGCTGCAAGATCTTGATTGGATGGATGCGGATGTTTCCTCTTAGAGACCGGAACTAGGGGTCATTGTTTCAAAATAAACATTTTTTTTTCTTACAGAGGGTTGTGAGACTTTGAAACGGTCTTCCTCAAAAAGCAGTCGAAGCAAAGTCATTGAATAGTTTTAAGGCTGAGGTCAATATATTCTTGATAAGCAAAGGGGGTGAAAGACAATCAGTCAAAAGGCAGGACTAGGGAGTAATCAGGTCAGCTATGATCCCATTCAGTGGCAGAACACATAAAAAAGGGTCGAGTGGCGTATTCTGGCTTCTAGTTCTTTTGTTTGCATGGCCTGCTATGTGTGAGTCTAATTTAGGAAGGGACAGTCCATCCGGATTGACAAGATTCGGATCCTCTACCGACACAGTGCTGACAGATCTAGAGCCTCCATCCACACTGATCAATTAAGTCCAAGCCTTTCATTCTACTCAGTGCTTGACAGAGACTAGGAATTAGTTTTTTTTTAAACTCGTTTATAGGGTGTGGTTGTCTCTCACAAGGCCAGCATTTACTGCCTATCCCTATTAGTCACAGAATCTTGCAGTTCAGAAGCCCTTTAGCCCATCAAGTCTGCACTACCAAACATGCACTACTACCTACACGAGACCCACTTTCCTGTGCTCAGTCATGTTATGACACTACAAGTGTTCATCCAAGTACTTTTCTAAAAATTGTGAGGTTTCCCACCTCAACTACCCTCCCCAGCAGTGCATTCCAGTCCCCTACCACCCTCTGGATGAAAACTATTTTCACAAATCCCCTCTAAACCTCTTACCATAGAATCATAGAATCTCTACAGTATGGAAGCAGGCTATTCAGCCCATCAAGTCCACATCGACCTTCTGAAGACCATCCTGCTCAGACCCACATACCCTACCCTATCCCTGTAACCCTGTATTCCCCATGGTGAATCCACCTAGCCTGCACATCTTTGGACTATGGAAGGAAACCGGAGCACCCGGAGAAAACTCACGCAGACATTGGGAGAACGTGCAAACTCCACAAAATCACCTGACTTTCTTGCCTTTCACTTTAAAATTATGCCCTCTTCATAATCTTATACACCTCTATCAGGTCCTCTTCAAACTTCTCTGCTCCAAAGAAAACAACCCAAGCTTATCCAGTCTCTCTTCATAGCTGAAATATTTATCTCAGGCCACATCCTGGTGAATCTCCTTTGCACTGTCTCCAGTGCAACACATCCTTCCTATAGTCTGGCTACCAGAACCACACACAGTACTCCAGCTGTGTCTTTAACTAAAAGACTTGCTAGGCCATTTCAGAGGGTAGATAGGTGGAGAAGGCCAGAGAGAGAAATAGAGAAAAAAGGATAGGCAGACAAAGGGATTATTGATAGAAATCTAGGGAAGAAGAGAAGCTAAAAAAAAGAACTGCAAAAGCTGGAGATCTGAAATGAACAAAAACAGAAATTGCTGGAGATACTCAGCAGGTTAGGTCAGCAATTACAGAGAAAAAGTTTTAAGTCCAGTGACCGTCCTTCTGAACCTTCAGATACTCCAGCAATTTCTGTTTTTTGTTTAAGAAACAAAGCTAGAGAGGTGATATTGGGGATGATGAGTTGTTGAAATTGACCTCGCTGAAAGCAACCCATTTCATGGCTGGATAAGAAGTGAATGCCTATTAAATTCCATGGCACAGGAAAAAGTCATAAGCACTTTTGAAGCTAGTTTAGACAGAAGGATAATTTAATCCCCATTAATTCTGTCCTTGTTTTTATATAACACTTTATTTTATTATTATTTATTTGTAAATGCAAAACCTACAGTAAATTGCAAAGCAGGAAAGTATAATTAGTTGAAGCAAAGACGTTTCTCAGTGGTACAGGCAGTATAGAGATTATATTGCACCATTGGAGGTGGCATTTAGCAAATGAGAGATCAGCCTGAGACCCTGTCAGTCCTCTTAGCTGTATGCAAAAGATCCCATGGCACTATTTTGAAGAAGAGTAGGGGAGGTGGTCACCATCTCATTGCCGTTTGTGGGATCTTGCTGTTCATAAGCTGTCTACTCCATTTCCTGCATTACAAATGTGACGACGCTTCAGAAGATTTTCATAATGGCTCTAATATACTTTCAGCTGTCCCATGGCAGTACAGAATTTTCTTTTTCTTGATTTATTCATGGCATCCCTAATTGTCTGAGTGACTCACTAGGCAATTTCAGAGGGCAGTTAAGAGTCAACCAGATTGCTGAGTTTGGAGTCACATATAGGCCAGACCATGAAATGAGGGCAGATTTCTTTCCCTTAAGGGCATTAGCAAACCAATCTTTTTTTTCATATTCACCAGTGATAATTCTGTGGTCAATGATTACTGAGACTAGCTTTCAATTCGAGGTTTTTTTTTTGATTTGTCAAGCTTACCAGATGCTGAAGTGGGTTTTGAACACGTCCCTAGAGGATTAGGGTCTTTTGATTACGAGTGACGTTATCACAATGTCACCATCCCCCCTGCGAAGTTATTCTTCTGTCTTCTTTACAACACGCAAATGATTTGGTCACGTTCAAAATTTAATTCTGCGTTACATAATTTTCACTTCTAGTGTCACAAGTCTTTCCCATAAGTTGTCTAACTTCTTCTATGATAGTTAACTTGTGTTTCCCTGTATCTACCTGTGCAATAGTGTAAGCCAGGGTCATAATAGTAGCCTGTTCTTTAGATCAAATAGCTGGCTTTCATATACTTAGGTCTTCCAGCTCTCCAGAGACAAGCCAAAAACAGGCTCTTGGTGAGACAAAGTTCAATACAAAGTGCTAAGCTGATATACTTCATATCAAGCAAGCATACATTGTAACAGTTTATGATCAGATTCACTCAGTTTGATCATCCTTCTCTTCATATGTTGGTTGAAAGTTACTTAGACATCACACTTCCCACTCATGTGGATTCTGTAATTGCAATTAATCCTCCAGCACTTCCACCTGCCCAGTTCTCTTTAAAAAATACTTTCTTAGCTCTTGACTTAAATGTCAGACTGCCATCAGAATGCTTTCTTTCTCAAAAGCCTATTAATAAGCCTTGTCTTTGTCTCACAGCTCTTCACAGACTGGTTAGGATCCAAAGCTTTCCAAACGTAGGATCTGAGACGTTCTTTCTGAATATCTAGGCAACAAATTGCTTAATGTTGAGTTTCTGAAGGAACCAACTTCCATATTATGAAATTAGAAACAGAAAACACTGTAAATACTCAGCGGGTTTGGAAGTATCTGTGGAGAGAGAGAGTAAATATTGCAAGTCAATGACCTTTCCTTATACTAATGTTTGGTAAGGAAGTCATTTCATTTTAATACAGAAATTGAGTAATGCTAAAAAAAAGGCACAGTTTTTCATCTTGCACTCATCAGGACAATTCACAAGACTACCAATTTTAGGAGAAAACCAACATCTATAATGTACAAGAGGACAGTTCTGATTGATTGGCAAGTGGACTCTGATTGGTAGAGGTGGTCTCCCTTCATAAATTGTCCTGCTACATGCAAGTCAAAAGGCTTCAATAAAATTTGTCTTTTATCAGCCTTGCAAAGTTACAGACTTGAAACATCAACTCTGTTACTCTTCCCACAGATGCTAACATACCACTTAAGTATTTCAAGCACTTTCTGTTTTTTTTTATTCAGATCTCCAGCATCACTCTCATATTAGTGGGGCATTTTATTAACCATCTTTCGCCGAATGCTTTAAACATTCTATGAACAGACATTAAAAAGTACCACAATTCATTCTTATTTTGAAAGCTTTGCAGTAGTTAAATTGGCAAAAAACTGCGACAAGCCTCCATCCCATCAGGGGCTTAGATGCAATGTTCTCTATGGGAGATGCTGCAGCCCACACCTGATAAGAGGTTTATGAGGATTCTGTTTTTTTTAGGACATCACACTTCAGTGATAATAGCTCCCAGTTGACAAAATTTCCCTTTTGACTTCAACAATCAATCATGATTTTTTTATACAAAAATGTGAAGTCTGAAAGAAGGTAACCTGTCCCCATCCAGTTCAGACACAGTCCAGAAGAACAGAAATACTTTGGATTCAATGCCTAATAGATTCCTTCACTTATACCAATCCAGAGGGGTCAATTTTCTTATATCCATCAGGAAGCAAATAGCAAATATTGCTGGGATTTGCTTTTCATTCATGGAATGTGGCCAGTATTTATTGCCCGTCATTGCCCTTGTGTTATTCAACTTTGGTAGGCCTCACAGCCAGGCCAAATACAAATTGCGTTCCTGATGCCTGATAGCACATGAGGTCAAACTGAAGCCTGGTGGATGGCCTGATTATAGACTTTAAATACACAAGCAATTTGAAACATCAGCAATTGCTTTCTAGAGCACATACACCAAAACAGGAGGTTGCTGTGGCATAGTTGCAATATTGCTGAACATCTAAAATAGCATGAGGCAGTGAAGCATGCCTCTGGATCTCTTCAGCAAAGGCAGTGAGGATTTTTTTTGAAGTAGGACCATTTACATGTATGGTTAATCACAATTATTCCACGCCTCCCTTCATTGGCCCCAATGATGCCATAAACCAAAATCTTAGACACGGAGTCAGGAAGGTTTCCTGTATTAAGCAGTATCTTTATAAATCTCATGCCTTTGGCAAATGCGGCAGTCAAAGCACGAGCTTGCTCTAATGTGCTTTCACCACTGCTACCATGGTTTGATACATGTAACCTTGTATCTCTACACATTGGGTGTCTACGCATTCAGTCTTTGAGACTGCTCCATTTTCTTTAGGTTACCACAATTCTTGATCTCCAGCATTCCTAATTCATCCTTATCCTCAAGTAAGGGTCTCTCACTCTCTTCAGTGCTGTAAGACTATTTATTTACACATTTACAGTTTACTGAGTACAACTTTGTGGTACAGTATCTAAGTTCTGCTCGTCACATATTTCTCACTGGTCTGATCTTTTGCTCTACTGATGTCAGGGTAACATCGGTTAGATAATGGGAATATGATGGTGGTGTAAGTGGTAATGTCACTGTACTAGTAAGTCAGAACCCCAAGTTAATGTTCTGAAGAGATGAGTTCAAATGCCACCATGGCTGAAACTTGGTGGTAGAATTAATAGCCAATGACCATGTAATCACTGTCAATTGGTTGACAAACCCATCTGGTCCACTAATGCCTTTTAGGCAAGGAAATCTGCCATCCTTACCTGGTCTGGCCTACATCTGACTCCAGACTGACAGCAATGTAGTTGACTCTTAACTGACATCTGGGCAATTAGGGAGGGCAAATAAATGTTGGCCTAGCCATTGATGGCCTAGCCATTGATGGCCATATCCCATGAACAAATAAAGAAGTAATTCCATTATACAATAGTGCTTGCCTCTGCTTCAATCATTAGATTCTTTGTGGAAAACGTAAATAGTCTGTTGGCAGAGGCTGTGTCTTGGGATGCACCATGCTATGTCAAGCATGGCTGACCGGGGTCTCTCCTACTGTTACCATCTTAGAATCTCTACAGTGCAGAAAGAGGCCATTTGGCCCATCAAGTCTGCACTAACCCTCCAAAGAGCGTCCCATCAGCCCTATTCCCAAATTTACCATGGCCAATCCACCTAACCTGCACATCTTTGGACTGTGGGAGGAAACCACAGGAGGCTGGAATCGAACTAGGGTTCCTGACGCTGTGCAGTAGTAGTGCTAACCATTGAGCCACCGTGCCACCACAAACAGGTTGATGGTCATCCTGACAATAAAAGCAAAGAGCTACAGATGATGGAAATCTGAAACCAAAACAGAGAGTGCAGGAGAAACTCAGCAGGTCTGGCAGCATCTGTAGAGAGTTCACTTTTTGCGTCTCAGGACCTTCTCTTCGATGTATCAGTTCTGACAAAAGGTCACTGGATTCGAAACATTAACTCTGGCTAACCTTCCACAGATGCTGCCAGACCTTCAGAGTTTCTTTAGCACTTCCTGTTCTTGATAGTCATCCTGCTTAGCCACTTTATAAATGCACCTTCCTTGATCATTAAGTCCTAAGAGTGGGACTTGAACCTGGACTGGCTGACATGGAGACAGGGAGACTAGGCGCTGTGCTTCAAGAACAAGTGGAGGTGTACATTGCACTTTATTGTCTGTCTTTGGGGTAGTCAGGGAGAGCATGTGAAATCCTGATATTCAGCAATTCCTCATAAGAAAGGTGAGAGCACATTGGAGATCAGAGTGGCTGGTCTGTTCTTTAGGCTGTAAGGTATTGTATTTTAGCACCGTTAGGGATAATCACATCTACCAATGAAGATCCATAACTATCATCAGCACAAATTGGAAAACCATGTTTCTTGACACCGATAACCATTTGGCAGTTAAACACATTTGGAGTGTTTGACATGCAAATAAAGCATCAGCCTAAATCAGCCATCTTTTCTGAAGAAGGGTCCAGACCCGAAACGTCACATTTCCTGCTCCTCTGATGCTGTTTGGCCTGCTGTGTTCATCCAGCTCTACACCTTGTTATCTCAGATTCTCCAGCATCAGCAGTTCCCACTATCTCTGAGCCTAATGAAAGCAGTTCCTCCCTCAAATCAGGATGCCATCCTCTTTACCATGTGCTAACTGCCTGGTCCTTCAGCTCTTGAATTCTGTTCAGATCAGTTAAGGAATCTGTGAAATCACCACTTTACCCTGGCAGTATACACCCTTTGCCTAGGGTCCTTCCAGGTTTTAACTTTCCAGGGCCCCTGCAGCTCACAAACTCTCACGAGCCACATACCATTCAATCATCTCTATTTATCCTTGTCCCACTCTCAGCTGCATTCCTAACTAGCACTTTAAGGATGTTAGCTGACATCCACTAACTGCTTCATCATGATCCTGCATCATTGCAACTCTGTGGGGTTAAATTCCTTCCAGTCCTATCTTCTTCCAAGCGTGTTAGTTTAATATTTGGGATGTCTAGTTCAGCGCTCACTGCCTGAGTTAAATGAGCCACTTGTGTCTAACTTTCCAGTGCATTCGAACAGCTGTCAGGTGAAGCCACTGAAATCTGCTTGGGGGAGACTGTCTTGTGGTGCAGTGGTAGTGTCCCTGCCCATGGACCAAGAGGCCTGGCTTCAACTACCACTTACCACAGGGGTGTGTAATAACATCTCTGAACAGATTGAATAGAGGAAAAACTAGGTTAATAAAACAAATTTGAAATTTGCTTAGGGGGCCCTCTGGTGGTGCAGTGGTTGAGTCATAGGGTTGGACAGCATGGAAACCGAGCCTTTGGTCCAATTTGTCCATGCCAACCAGATAGTCTAAATTAATCTAATCCCATTTGCCAGCATTTGGTCCATATCCTTCTAAACTCTTCCTATTCATGTGCTTATCCCAATGCCTTTTAAATGTTGTTACTGTACCAGCCTCCACTGCTTTCTCTGGCAGCTCATTCCATACATGCACCACCCTTTGTGTGCAAGAGTTGCCCCTTAGGTCCCTTTTAAATCTTTCCACTCTCACTTTAGATCTATGCTGTCTAGTTTTGGACTCCCCTACCCTGGGAAAAAGACCTTGGCTATTCACCTTATCTATGCCCCTCATGATTTTATAAACCTCTAAAAGTTCACCCCTCATGATAGAGTCCTAGCCCCTTGACTGAGAGCCCTGGGTTCAAGTCGCACTGTTCCAGGGCTGTGTAATAACATCTCTGAACAGCTTGATTAGAAAAATAAGTAACATAAAAAAAACTGAAATCTGCTTAAGGGTCCTCTAGTGGCACAGTGATAGTGTTCCTACTCCTGAAACTAGGGGCCTAGGTTCAAGTGCCACCTGCTCCAAATGTGTGTAATAATATCTCTAACAGCTTGATTAGAAAAGTAGATTAAATAAAAAGGAAATGAAATCTGCTTAGGAGCTTTTGTGGCATAGTGGTAGTCTCCCTACCTTTAAGCCAAGAGGCCCAGATTCAAGTGCAACCTGTGCAATAATATTTCTGAACTCTTTGATAAGAAAATAACTATGTTGAGGAATCAGGGTATCCCCACTCCAAGCTACAGCTAGGTTGAAATCTGCTAAGGGTATCTTGTGGTGCAGTGATACTGTCCCTATCTCTGGACGAGGAGACTTAGGTTCAAGTATCACCTGCACTAGGGGTGTGTCATAACCATGTTTACACTAGTTAATTGGGAACATATCTGAACATAGTTTGATTTAAAATCTAAGCTGAATTGGTATTCCAATAATGTACCTTGAGAATAGAGCTTTCATCAAAAAAACGCACTGCGAATGAAACATATTGAAATCTGCTTCAGAGCTCTTGTAATGCAGTGGTAGAGTTCCTACCTCTGAGCCAGGAGACCTGGGTTCAAGTCCCACTTGCTCCAGAGGTATGAAATAACATGTTTGAACTTGGTGATTAAAAATATCTAAGAGCTTGATTATTGGAAGCCGATGTGGTACAGTAGTAGCGTCCCTACCTCTGAGCCGGGAGGCATCGGTTCAGGTCCTACCTGTCCAGAGGTGTATAATAACATAGTTGAACATGGTGAATAAAAATATCTAAGAGCTTGGTTATTGGAAGCTCTTGTGGTACAATAATAGTGTCCCAACCTCTGAGTCAGAAGGCCTATTCAAGACCTACCTGCTCCAGCATATTTGAACAGGTTGTCTAGAAAATGTATTAAAATATTGGGAGATTGGTGTTAAGGGACTATGCTGGTGCAGTGGTACTGTCCCTGCCTCTGAGCTATGAGACTCAGTTTCAAGCCCCACTTGCTACAGAAGTATGACAGAGTATCTCTGAATAGGTTGCTTAGAAAATATCTTGAAATCTGCTTGGTGATTTCAACCATACTGTGAGATAGAGACCTTCCTGGTAACAGTGTCCCACAAGTGACACAGTGTTGATAATGGCAACTGTGTGCTTCGGTACATTTGGGGACAAAGGATAGTGCAGTCGAGGTGGGGTTGGGGAAGATGTGGTGCAGTGAGTTTGGATTTTATGGCACAGTGCATTTGTTTACAATGTGTTTAGTGAATGGTTTACATAAAGACTGATAGATTTCTCGGAGTGAGTAGAATAGAATGAAGAGATTTAGCTGGTTAAAGTATAAAGTGTCAAAGATCTGGCTTGAATCTAATTAGAGATGTTTTCCTGATAACCCACCCATGGTCTTTGATTTTTCATGTTTTGTTTTCAACAACCAACATTGATTGAGCAAAAGTTTCCAAATAAACATTGGAGAAACCAAAGATATTGTTCGCAGTCCCATAGCATGTTATATATTGAGGTCATGTCTACCAGAATAATCTGAGATGGCCTATTAGATTCACTGCTAATGATCCTTTTTATTGGTATCAATATACAACACTGATACCAAGTAGAAAAGAATGCCATGCAAAGTCTGTGGCAGAAGAGAAGCTCGGTATTGATAAACAGGATAAGTTTATTACGTAGTACTCAATAGCTAGTTGCATTATGTCTGAAAAATATCTTGAAAAAGACTTGAAAAAAAGGACACCAATTTATGGGTTAAGAGATATATAAAGGCAGATAAAGCTACACTGTTTTTTGTAGACAAACAAACATTGTATGCATATTGTATCTTTTACTGGAAAGAAAGGAGATTTGGAGTCTGTGAATTGGTGCTGCATTCCCATGGCAACATACTGACCAATAGCAGTCTACCTGCTGGTCTGAGAATTAAGATTGACAGTTAACTGTTCTTGATGGATTTTCACACCAATGATGGCTCAACTAATCAGCACCCTCTTCTCACGCAGTATAAATTGGCATCCCCTTTTTCATTCTGGTTCATTCCACCTAGCCCCAATAAATGCAAGGCAAAAAAACTTTGGTTTCCATGCCCCTCACCCCCTTTTAGCAATGTTTAAAAATTCAGATACCTCAGATTTGAAATTTTCAATGTATCTAGCCTCAACCACCTCTTTGAGGGATGTGGGAGGCTTCTAGATTAGCAGAAGCCTAATATTTTTCCTTAATAACCTAGCTGTAAATTTTAAGGTTTTTCCCCCTTTTCTGGACTCTCCTTATGACAGGAAATTAATTCCTGGTGGGAGATTTTCCCCAATCCGATAGTGGCCTGAACAGAGACTGGAAGGCTGACAAAATAGTGGGGAGCCACTTCAGGCCTGGAAGGCTTCAAGGTGGGGGGGAAGTAGCAGCAAGCAATCTATCTAAATATTTAAGGTCCCAAATAAGGGGCAGTTAGAATACTCAGAATATTTTACAATGGCAGACCATCTTCCTCTGCCACACGTGCAGGCCATTTTTAATAGAGGCAACCTTGTGGTGGTTACCAAAGTATAGTGCCCAGTTCTGGTGTTGCTACTAAAGGAATGATATTATTAAGCTGGAGAGGGTTCAGAAGAAATTTACCAGGATGTGGCCAGGAATGGAGGGTTTGAGTTATAAGGAGAGGCTGAAGAGGCTGGATAGTCTGGGGCATAGGAGGTTTATAAAATAATGAGAGGTGTAGATAAGGTGAATGGCAGGTGTCTTTTCCCTAGCATGGTGGACTTCAAGACTAGGGCGCATATTTTTAAGGTGAGAGAAGGAAAATTTAAAAAAGACACGAGGGGTAACTTTTTTACACAGAATGGTTCATGTGTGGAATGAATTTCCAGAAAAAGTGGTGGATATGGGTACAGCTATAACATTTAAAAGACATTTACATAAGTACATGAATAAGAAAAGTTTGAAGGGATACGGGCCAAGTGCAGAAAGGTGGGACTAGCTTAGTTTGGGATTATGGTCGGCATGGACTGGTTGGACCGAAGGGTCTATTTCTGTGCTGTATGACTTGAAGGCAACAACCATGATTCAAACACGGCTGCTGGAGAAGCTTCCCCTCCTCTCTGTTTGGCGCCTTTCAAAAACAAAATGATTAATTCTCAGCCCTACGGAGCAATCTTCACATTTTCTTACCTGTCTCAGCAGCACCCACCACTCCCATTGAGGATTGGGCCAGCTGTATTGACAGGCTAAGGAAGGTGACTTGAGGGCAGCCAATTTGGAGATTACTTCAGGGAAAGACACCTGGCTCTGAGCAAGAGTCAGCTCAACAGCTCCAATTTGGGCCTGGTTTGCAGGGTCCTGAATCACATGGGAAAGCGCTTACCTTGTCTATCCTCCCTGGAAATTCAATGAATCATCATGATCACTTCAATAGCACGCCCCTTAATCTTTGATACTCAGGGAAGATATAAGCCAGTCTTCAGTAATTTAGCCTCTGAAGCCCCTGTTTGATTCAGTGAATCTGCACTGCACCCTCTCCAAGACCAATAAATTCTTCCTGCAGTGTGCAAATGTGAATATAGTCAATCCTTAGCTTTATACAACTACAACATAGTCTCCAGCCCTTGGCATTCCATATCCCTTGGGAAATTATTTGTTCCGTCAGAGCAAATGGTAATAGGCTTTAGTATGAACAAATACAGAGATGAATCTGGTAGCAAGGACGTACAACCACCAGTTACTAGCACTTAAAACCCAAGGCTTCCAGCAGTAAAACAAATGCTGAATTAAACATGACTCAGAGTCAGTACAATGCCTCAATAGGCGTAGCAGGTTCAGCAGGAAAGAGGCAATTAAACTAATCTTCAAAACTGTCAGTGGAGCATAGATACAGGGCAAATCCTCATCGTTGTTTCAGGTTCTTGGAGTTCAAGAACTTCCTCAACCCCACACCAGTGACATGACGAAAAAGAATTGCCATCTTGAACCAAGAGGAACTCAAAGCTCATTGGAAGTTTTCTACCCAAAGTTGTCAGAGATAGACATCTGAATGGGACTTGGCAGAAGCAAGGTATTGTACTCCATCTATATATGTGCCACTTGAAACTTGGAAGGTTTGTGTTGGGAGCTGAAGCAAGAACCCAAGAAACTTGTTATGCCCAATGGATAGGCTAACATGATGAGTCAGTGTGAGATCAAGTTAGCATTCTCTGTGAACTTCTGGATGTATAAGAACTCCACAGAGACTGAAACAAGAGCCTTTAAGCTGTGCAAGTTTGTGATGCTCTCTCAGTGCTTCAACAAGAAAATGGCTGAATCAGGTAGACCAAGTTGGTCCATGGTACAATTACCAGATAGGGCCAAGTTCATGAACTTTAGTTGCCTGTGGATGAAGGGCATACCACATTCGGAAAATGGAACATGTATATGGATTTTTCCAAAAACTTAGTTCTGGGAGCTGCATTCCACTGATATGATTTTAACCTTGCAAGTTTCTTGGACAATTTAAACTGCCCGGGTTAACGAATGCCAGTAAATGACTTGGGAAGAACTGTGATAAATATTAATCTGCTCCAGTTGGATAGCCAAGAATGGCAGCTGCAACCCTATCCTTATGTATGAACTCTAGTCCCCAGTGTGATCACCAAACTACCTGAACACCAAAAAGTAGGCTAGAGTTTAAATTGGGCTTTAACACAAATAAGCCTGAGATAGTACATTGTGGTAATAAAAATAATAATACTCTGCTAAATAGAGTGGAGAAGTAGAGGAAATTACAGTCACAGAACACTAAAATTAGCAATGCAGGTTAACCTGGGCATGAAAACAAACAGATAAAGCACTGAGATTTATATTTGAAAGCATTAGAATTGAAAAGTCAAGAAGTTCCTTACAAGACCTTGCATTGATGATGCTGGCAGTGTTGTGAACAGTTCTGATCTCCATATTAAGGAAAGGATATGGTGATAATGGAGAAGCTGCAAAAAATATTTGCTGAAGGTTAGACCTATCAGGAAACAGACTGGTCCTCTTTACTATAGAAAAGGGGAGACAGAACGGTGTCCTGATAGACATCTTCAAGATTCCGAGTGGGTAAATGTAGCTTCACTGGCAAGGGCGATCAGAAATAAGGGCCAGAAGCTAGTCAACAGAAATACAATAAGGAACTCTGGAGAAGTTCCATTAGCCTTAGAGAGGTTAGAATGTAGCTTGAATGGATGGTTTGCAATGTAGTGATACAACAGCATGGGTTCAATTCCCACACTAGCTGAGGTTACCATATTAGGCTCTCATTCTCAACTTTTCCACTTGCCTGACCCTCAGGTTAAAGCACCACTAATCATCTCGCTCTATTTGATTTGTTTTATTTTATTCATTTATTGTTATGTGTATTTTTCTTACAAAATACAGTGAGAAGTGTTGTATAGTGTCGCCGCTCTCCAACACTATCTTAAAACATAGAAAAATAAACCAAAACATAGAATATACAGGCAGAAAAATGAAGAAATAAAGAAAAGTGTCCAAATTTCCAGTCCTTCTTGTTAAGTGCTCCACCATGGGTCATGTGCCTGGTGGCCAGGCAGGAGTTCCCTTCCTGCACTACTGTCACTGGAAAGTCACCACTCTTTGGCACCAACTCACCTCCACCAACTCCCTTGCTACTATTAATACTCCCTGGAATTCGCCATTGCAGATACCACTGACACCGCCAGGTGAAACTCGATTCTGCCACCGCCATGAGTCCGCTTCGGGCCCACCTTGCCGATGCAGCCACTACTGACGCCGTTGCCTCTTCTACTAGGCCCAAACTCACCTCCACGCCGCTTCTATGAATCCACTCTGAATGCAGATGCTGCCAGGATCACAAACGCGCCTCCGCCACATGGTTCGGTGCTAGGACCAGCTTGTCAGAAGCCACTGGAACCCAAACTCACCTCCAATGTTGCCACCCAAGTCTATACTGCTGGGCCAATGAAGGAGCAGCCCAATGGCAACTTTCCTTTAGAAATTGGGAAGACCAGTTGAAACAACTTTAATGGGAAGCTAGATAAGTGAAGAAAACATGAAGAATAGCGAAAGTTAATGGGATTCAGTGAAGATAAGTCAGAGGAGGTTTTTGTGAATATTAAATCCTAGTACAGACATGTTGGGCTGAATGGCCTGCTTCTTTCTTTGTAATGCTATATGACCTTCAGAAACCTGGGTGAGAAAAGTAATCCACTTATATTACAATACTGCCTCAGCAACAAGCATATGCGGTTCAACTTCTCCTCCTGTAGAAATGAGAATGCAATAGCTCATTAACAGAGTACCAGTTGGGATTTTCCCAATCACCCATCTAATTTCAGCTGTATATTAACTGAGGAGGTTGGGCCAGGATGCTCTCTAACTTAAGTTTCCAGTCAATTAGCCAAACTCAATGGAGATGGCAGTAGGGTTATTACAGTTGGCCTCGGAACCGCTGAGTGAGGCAGCAACACACCAGCCAGGACTTCTTCTGTTTACAGTTTGGTAACATGTGAATTAGAGAATGTTGAGGTGGAGGTGCCAGTGTTGGACTGGGTGGACAAAATCAGAAGTCACATGATACCAAGTTATAGTCCGACAGGTTTATTTGAAGTCACAAGCTTTCGGAGCACTGTTCCTTTGTCAGGTGACTTCTGATTCAGGGAATGTTCATTGCACAGGAAGAGACCACTTAGCCCATCATGTCTGCGCTAGCTAGAACTGAGCCAGCCAACCTACTTTCCAGCATTTGGCCCATAGTTGTGCAGGTTCTGGCAGTTGAGGTGCTTCTAACGATTCCTTTTAAATGAATTGAAGGTTTCTGGCTCTTCTACCTTTTCAGGGAGTGAGTTTCAGATCCTTACCACCTTCTGGGTGAAAAGCATTTTCTTCATCTCCTCTGCAATCTTTCTACCAATCACTTTAAATCTATGCCCCCAAGTCACTGCTCATGTAAGTATGCACCTCCAATCCACGCTCTCCAGGCACCTCATTATTTTTGTACATGTAGTGATTGTGATGAGGTCAGCCAGGTGGACCTCTTAGAATATGAGTTCCCTGACTGGGGCTGTTCATCTGGTCTAATCAGGGAGCCCTCACTGACAGATATAAACAGGAGTGTCAGACATCTGTTCACTTTGAATGCTCGCTCAGAGGAAGGTGGATCAGTGTTAAAGACTTCCCACATACAAATAAACAGTGACCTGGTGACGGGATACCAGCCTCTGTTGAGTTATTTCAATACATCCCAAACAAACCTCCTCTCAGCCTCCTCTGTTGCATAGCAAACAACCCCAGCTTGTCAAATCTTGAATGTATGTGTGCACCTGGTTGAAGTGTTTGTGAGGTCACACTGGCAAAGGAGTAGGGAGGGGTTGGGGCAATTTGTAGGGTCTAAAATGGATGAGCAATGTGATCCCTTCTGTCCCTGCTGAAGAGAAGACTGGATGTGACATTTCCACTGTTGAGCAGTCCAACATGAAGAGTGGGCATAATGCATTGAATCATGTGTCAGGAAGGAGGTGACACCTTCAGTACAGTTAGGAGGGTAGTTCATTGGTAGCGATATCCTGGAACTCCTGGAACTCTAATACAGTTGCTTCAAGAGTGAACAGCACAAAATTAAACTTTCCCATTTTAATTCTCTCCAACAAAGTCTATTTTTAATCATGTTACCACAAACACATCACTATTTTAATCACCGTATCTTCTTTGCTTCCAGGCCACTATTGCCAAGAGTGATTACCGCATCAATTATTAAATACATTATTATGACTGATTTTTATTTTAATATAAAATGTTGAATGCTTGTAAAAATATGTTTTGCTTTGTGCTTTGCACAATAAGCATTGTAGCTGCAGGATTTCAGTTAACCTCAGCTCTAAATGGAGCCCATGACTGGAATGATAATCTTGGAATTTGGTAGCATAGTGATTACGTTACCAGACTAGTAATCCTGAGGCTTGGACTAATGATCTAAGAGACATGACCTCAAATCCCACCACAGCAGCTGGGGATTTTAAATTCAATTAATTAAATACAACTCATTTCAGCAACAGAGACCTGCAAATTACTGGATTGTCATAAAAACCCATCTGGTTCACTAATATCCTTTAGGGAAGGGAATTTGCTGTCTCAAGATATTGGTTCACCATCACCTTCTCAAGGGCAATTAGGAATAGGCAATAAATTTTGGATTTGCTAATGACGCTGACATGCCATGACAAAATAGTGAATTTTTGGACGAAAAGTCTTATTCTTCACAGAATCGTCTTGATGCATATTATGATGCGGTCTATATTTGAATCCAACTGAAATAAAAGTTAAAGGTAAAGTCACCATCATCTTACCGACCATAGGGCTGCTCTCTCATTAGACAAAGACAAATTGGTGCTGATTTAACCTGAGGGTCACCATGCATCAGTCAACGGGAGAGGTTGAGAAGGAGAGTCTTTTATGGTAACCTTAGCTTGTGCGGGAATTGAACCCACGTTGTTGGTGTTACGATGCATTGAAAACCAGCCGTTCAGCTAACCAACGCCCCTTGTAATGAAATATAATGTAGACAAACGACCAATATACTAGTATTGAATATAAAGTGAGACAGAGAGGATCATTGCATGAGCAAGGAAGTGTATTTTTAAATTTTAAGGGAGTTATTTCTTTTCATAATATCTAGTACTGCTTGCTTCAAATAGTATTTTACTTAATTGTACTGCTTTAAGTTTCTAACAGGTTTGTGTGAGGCTAATCAAGCTCTCTGCTGGAAAAAAGGTGAGATTAGCTCATTAAGTACTCGTCCTAAGCTGGATCTGTAACTGCTAGATAATAGACTCGTCTGAAGCTCAGAAGTATAAATAGGAGAGGTTTATTGCAGTGCATAGGATGGAATCACTGCAAGTTTTGTGTGTAAGGGAAGGTGCTTTTTTTTCTTTTTCTATCCTTGTCAGCCTACGGAAGACAAGAAGTTGAAAATCTGCACAAGTAACAAACATCCATGAGCGACAATTTCAGCAGAACTATAACTTCACTGATCTCTGATCTTCAGTTTATAGTTCAGAATACAAAAGTAAGGTATGGCAGGACAGCTCAGCCTTGCAGAATAGACATCCTATATCATGTGGGGAATTGCTGCACAAGACCTGGATGAACACATGTGAAGGAAGTGTCACTAGCTGCTGAAACTAAAGTTATGGGTTTCAGAACTCGAGCTGTAGTTGGGGTCACTGTGTTGCATCCTGAGGCTGACAGTTGGGTAGATAGCACATTCAGAGAGGTGATCACACTACAGGTTAGGAGCACACAGTCATAAAGGGAATAAGTTACTGCCAGATAGCTCAAGTAAACCAAGTAGATGATGTTGGAGTCCCCTAAGGTCCTGAGAATCAGTTTTCAATCCTAGATACAAGTGAGGCCGATAGTTCCTTGGAGGAATGCAGCAACACCAAGCCTATGGCACTGGTCAGTCAGCTGTGCAGATAGGATGGAAGAAGATTGGAAGATCGATTGTGCTCGGGACTTCATTAGTTAGGAAAACAATCAGACTTTTCTGTAGCCATGGCTGTGGCTCCAGGATGGTATGTTGTCTTTCTCGTGCCAGGGTTGAGCATGTCACAGAGCAACTGCAGGGCATTCTACTGGAGACAATCATCAATCAGAAGTTGTGGTCCATATTGGTACCAACATTTAGGTAGGAAGAGTGAAGTGGTCTTGCAATTAGAATTTGGGGAACTAGGCAGAAAATTAGCAAGGAGGACATCAAAAGCAATAACCTTGAGATTATTTCTGGTTGCATGTAACAGTGAGTACAGAAAAAGGAGCATAAGACAGATGAGTGTGTGGCTGGACTGGTGGTGCAGGAGGGCCGTTTTCAAATTCCTGGGACACAGAGACAGGCTCTGGGGGTCATGGCACCAATACAAGCCAGATAGGTTACATCTGAACAGAGCTGGATTGAGTTCCTTGTACAGCATTTTGCTGTGTTATTGAGAAGTGCTTAAACCAACTGTATAAGGGTGTGAGAACCAAGAATGTTAAGAATGTAATATCAGTATGCACAAAATACTCGAAGGAACAGATATCACCAGAATAAGGTAAGTAATAGGTTGACTCAAAGTAAGGGACAATTTAAAAAACTCTAAATCAGGATTACACTGCATGCATGTGAATGTAAGGAATATAGTAAATTTGATTGGTGAGTTACGGGGCAGATTGCCACGTGGAATAATGGTGATGCTGTGGCAATAACTGAAATCTGGATGAAGGAAGGTTATGACTGGGTGTTAAATATTCCTGCTTGCAGGCTTTTTAGAAAGGAGGAAAGTAAGCAAAAGAGGAGCGGTGACAGTCTTGGTTAAGGGAAGTATTGCTGCACTGGAGCAAGAGGATAATTTGGAGGGTTCAAGACAGAATTATTTTGGCTCAAGTTAAGTTAACAAAAAATAGGCAATTGTATTGCTCGGTGTAGAATACAGACCACCAACTAGTAGGCAGAATGTAGAGGAATCTGACAGGGAATTATAGATAAATACAACCATTATAGAGTAGTTATAATGGAAGATTTTAATTACCCAAATATTGACTGGGATAGTGGTGGTGTTCATTGCAGAGAGAGGTAAGCATTCTTAGATTGTGTTCAGGAGAACCTTCAACAGCAATACATGTTAAGTCCAACATGAAAGAGGGCACGTAGATTTTGCAAACAAGGTGGAGTAACTGAATAAAATGTCGGGCGGGCAACAATTGAAGGGTGCTGATCATTGTATTGTAAAGTTCAGTATGACATTGGAAAAGGACAGTGGACTGGGGGGCAACTGACTTCAATTACACAAGTACAAAGCCAGGTTGGTTAGATTGGAGCCAAAATTTGGCTGGAAAACATGTAGATGAATGATGGACTGCCATCAATTGAGATAGTTTGGATACAGTCAATTCTTCGTTATAGTCACAACAGTGAAAGACTCAGAAAGAGGAGAGAAACAGCCTTGCATTGAAGCATCTCTCAAAAACATTGGAAAGCACTCACCATAGAACGAATTACTTGAAAGCACACTGTCTGCTGTTATATGATCAGTACAACAAAGGGTTTATACACAGAAAGATGCCACAAACAGCAATGAGAAACAAAGCTGCCTGAAGTAAAAACAGAAGGAGCTGGATAAACTCAGCAGGTCTGGCACAATCTGTGGACAGACAAACAGAGTTAATATTTCAAATCCACAACAGCACTTCTTCAGCATTGGGTACCAAAGAGTTTCTCCAGCGCCTTCTGTTTCTCTTTCAGATTTACAGCATCTACAGTATTTCGCTATTTCTTAAGAAACAATCTGACCTGTTTTGTTGGTGGTCAACGACTGTTTAAAATCCACTACCTGAATACCATTGCTCCATTTCAGGAATATTTTACGGAATCTAATTATGTAAACACCTTTTTTGAAAAATGATCGAAAGAAAAACATCATTATGGGATGACTCAGAGGCTTTTGAGAAATGAAATGAAAGGTGGAATAATGTTTGGCATCACACAATGTAATAAATGCAGCAGATTCAGGATTTTACACAGAATGTTAGACAGCACAGGGCTAGAGAAGGCCAATTAGCCTATTTAGCCCACGCCTGCAGCCCTTTCATAGACTCTACCCACCTGTTTAATATCCTTCCACAGCCCACATATGCACTACCCTATCGTAGATGCTATCCACCCATTTGATTTCTTCCCACATGCAGGAGATCAAGAAACAGGCCTTTGCTGAAATCTTTAATAAGGTGGAGGAAGGTTGTGAATCTGTACGCCCGGAATATTTGAAGCATATTCAGGTATCACCACAGAATAGAGAGCAGTTAGTGACATACAAACGTGCAGATGTATACAGTTCTGGTCTCCACACTACCTGAAGGATGTGGAGGCTTTAGAGAGGGTATGGAAATGGTTTACCAGGATGTTTCCTGGATTGGAGGGTATTAGCCATGAGGAACGATGAGACAAACTTGGTTTGTTTTCACTAGAATGTCAGAGGCTGAAGGGTGATCTGATAGTAGTTTACAATATTACGAGAGGCATGGATAGAATGGATCGTCAGAGTCTTTTTCCGAGGGTAGAAATGTCAATCACTAGGGGACTTAGGTTTGAGGTAAAAGGGGGAAAGTTTAAATGAGATTTGAGAGACAACTTTTTTGCACAAAGGTTTGCAGGTGCCAGGGATCTGCTGCCAGAGGAGGTGTTAGAAGAATACAATAGCAATGTTTAAGAGATATCTTGACAGATACATGAATAGAAAGGGAATAACAGGGTACGAATCAGAAAAAGGTTTTTGGTTTAGAAAGGCATCATGTGTTAGCGCAGGCTTGCTGGGCCAAAGTGCCTGGTTGAGTGCTGTACTGTTCTTTGTTCTATATGAACTAGGAGCAGGAGGGAGCCCACTAACATAACTCAAGAGATGGGCATGTTCTGGTGAGTGCACTGAGGAATGGCAATATCACACAGTGAGTGTGAGATCAGTGAGGTCCAAAAGTGTCCCTCAGTCAAGCAATCTCTATAAGGATTGCAATAGGGATGCGATAGAGATAGGCTTGATGAACGTGTTGACGAGGCTCTGAGGTAAGCAATGATGACTTCAGAAGTCAATGTTCGTACCCCGCTAAGAAATAGGAGCCTGTACAGCTCGGAGCATATTGCCCTGTAGCCTTACCATCATGTGCAGTACAATAATAAATATAGTTTACCAGTTACTAAGATGTCTGACTCAAGCTTGCATCAAGACCCAAAGAACCCACATGAGAACACAATTTGTCACACGCTACAATTGGCTTGAACAGCTTTTGGGATAAGGACAGAACAGGAATATCCTGTTCCTATATAATATCATCCATTGAAAACCATGAGTTTTTTACGGGTGACTTGTTTTGTGATGTCCCAACAGTTAAACAAGCTGATGCCCCTCATTCACAAAGAATGAGCATGCAAGTGAGGTGTAGGAAGGCAATAAGCTGCAATCCGCTGCCCCACGACAATTTACCAACATGAGTCAGCACCTTCTGGGCAGAAAACCAGAGGGGATGAGGGAAGAGCAATTAACAAGAAATCAGGCCTTGTCACTTCCCATCTGAGAACTCCGTAGTTTTGCTTCACTGCTGCCTCACAATATTGCCAATGAGTGCTCTTTCTTTGGATTTCTGAATACAGACAGAATCATGACAATAGACATCCAATAAATAAAAGCTTGCAAAGCACCTCGTTTACATAACCAAAAGCAAAGCTTGCTTGCTAAGCACATAAAGCTGTCAAATAATTGGTGATGCTTTTCAGTCCTACACTTAATTCACTCCATTTTGCACAGACAGTGAGTCCAATAATAACATGCACTTGAGTCAAATGCCACCTAGAAACATTAATGATATTCATGGCTAAATCCCTCTTATTATGAGCTCTATAAGAGGGCTAAATCAACAAGCAAGAACTGACTTTTGACTCCTCAGGCTCAGAGCATGCCTCAGAGTTTTCCGACGTGTTGTTTGAATTGCAAAACCAGCCAAAGACCCTGGCTTCCCACATTTTATCATGAACTTCTCTGCTCCTGAACCTCGGACATCCCATCACTCTTCTTCTCCTTGGTGCTCTGAAAAATGTTCCATTACCACTGCTCTATTGTAATCTTTTCAAGGGTCTCCAAACTAATACCTATATATATTTTTGTTAATTTGTTCAGATAATTAACTGCCCATCTGAATTCCACTGGCGAAGGTGGTGGTGAGCTGCCATTTCTCACAACTCTACAGTAAATGGAGCATGGGGACACCCACTAAGAAGAGAGTTTGAGGATATTGTCCCAGAAACAGCAAAGGAACAGTGATATATTTCCAAGTAAGCATGTGTGTGGCTTGAAGGGAGACTTATTTAAGGCAACATTCCCATGCATTGCTGTCCTTGTCATTGAAGGTAATAGAGGTTGCAGGTTTGTAAAATACTTTTTGAGGAGCCTTGGTGAGTTACTGCAGTCCATTTTGTAGCTGCTGCTGTGCATCCATGGTAGAGGGAGTAAATATTTAAGGAGGTGGACATTGTGTCAATCAAGTGGGCTGTTTGTCTTGGATGGTGTTGAGCTTCTTGAGTGTTTTTGGAGCTGCACCCATCCAAGCAAGTGGAGAAAATTCCATCCCACTCCTGACTTTCACCTTGTGAATGGTGGACAGGCTTTGGGGATACAAGAGGTGAGGCACTCACCGCAGAATTCCTAGCTATGCCTTCATGAAAGCTACAGTGACAGCTAACCTTGCATTTTTCATCACTGGCCAAAGAATACACTTGCAAGTCATCATCAGTAACTCTGAAAATCCTTAGAGAACAATCCTTCTTGATTATCAAACCAGCAGAAAAGATACTTGATGATCACTGAGTTGTATTACACACAATAGCTGTTACATTGATCTTTCTCTCATCTTCAAACACTAATCTTCCTTACTTAGGCAAGCAGTGCAGTAATCAGAAAACAATGTTTAAGTGCAGGCTGGATAACCTTCTAATTTTAACTCTAACTATGAAAGAAATAGGGATGTAAGTATCTGATGGTCTGGGTGACCCCTGCCCGTCTCTTATTATGTGTTTTTGTTGGAAGCCCCAGAAAACCCTCCTACAAGTTAGGAATAACAACCATCATGGAAGGAGCATTCACATTATTGCTGATGAGACTATTTATCATCCCATCAATCCAAGAACCAGGAAAAACAGTGAGGGCAACCAAATTGTCTCAAGAGCACCTGTGATACAAAACTGCTCAATCTGTACTAATTATCAATCTCAATTAGGAGACTGAGATGTTTTCAGACTAGAAAGAGGAACCATCACACTGATACAAGTGGATGGACTTTACCAAGATTCATCTCACTCTCAGTTAAACATGCTGGTAAGATGCAATTGTTGCCAATCCTTGATTGTTATGGGGCTTGTCCTTTATTCACAGTCCTTGTTATGATGGTACTCCTATTAGGTATTAGGTAGGAAATTCCATGACTTATATGTACAGGTACATGTCCAAGTCAGGATTGTTTCTTTACTGCTGTTGCTGAAAACCATTTTCACCCAAAGAGAGTGCAACAAGAATCCAGAATGTGACATTGATCTGACATTCATTTTATCAATCATATTAGTGGACCCCTTCTCCTTAAGATGATCTTATTCTTCAGTAAAACAGAATTCTTCTTCAATAACGATCTTCCCAATGCTAAAAACGAACTACTTATCAATCTTAATAGATTATTTCTTTCAGAATGATGATGACAGCCATGTGAATTTTGTAGAAACTGACAGATAAGTATTCCCTGTATCTTAAACTAGAGGTTCTTATCTCTGTCTTTGGTGGAGTCTCTCCATTAGGAAACTTTGGTTGTTATGTGCCATCACTCAAAATTTGTCAAAGTTGGTTGTTGTCCCTTCCCAACAACTATCCCCTCATCCTATCCCATCCAACCTGGAGCATGATAGGCTAAAGCACGCTTAAAATAAAACCTTCCCCTAGAAGAAGCCACAGGCGTTGCTTGACTGTTTTGCCTTGGCACTGCTCAGATTGGGATTTGGAATACCAATTGGTATGCAACCATTTCCATGAATCCCACTGTTAATGCCTGGTTATCTCAAGTGATCTATTCCTGCACCTATATCGCTGTGTGCTCACCCAAATGATAATGACTACACACGAGATGAGACTCAGTGGTGTCAAAGCAGCTCTCAGTGAGTGCATTCAGTTCAGTACAAACAGCCTCCTAATGTGGCACTAATTATCAATTTCACACCAACAAACCTTAGAGATAGGTGGTGTGAGAATTGGAAAATTTCCCACTGGTGCAGTCAAGGAACATGAGCAGAGGTAGCTTTGCATTGTGGTTCATTGAGTTGTACCTAACCTAGCTTGCTAACAATCAAAGAAGACAGAAAGTGTTCTTTTCCTCAGCATTGATACCTTCATTCTGGCTAGCATGACACTCAGCTAAAAAGCTATTAACTTATTAAAAATCCTCTTTATGTATACACTTTCTGGTGTCTAGTTTCTATTGTAACTAATTTTTTATTTGTTTCAAATGAAAAGTTGCCTCCAGTGATCTAGGTGCAACAAAAACAACTGCAATTGCATTTGTATTGCCTCATGCAATACAATGTCAGAAGGCACTTGACAAGAAGGTCATTAGAAAGATTTGACACCGATTTTAAGAGATCCAGGTCAAGTGACCAAAATTGTGGTCAAAACAGTAGGTTATAAAGAACATCTGAAATGAGGGAAAATAGGTGGTGAGGCTTGGGGAGAGATTTGCAAAGCCTTAGCAGTTGAAGAAATAGCCATAATTATTAAAATGGTGAAAATTAGAGATATGAAAGTCTGCCAAATTGGAGGAGAACAAAAATCTTAGAGGGTTGTAAGGCAGGAAGAGATTATGGAAATAGGGAGGGGTTTGAAACCAAGGACAAGAGGTTTAAAATTTACTCACTGCCACATCAGAAGCTCGTGGAGATCACTGAATGATGCTGAGCGCAAGGCTAGGTCATGATGAAATTTGAATGACCTCAGGTTTAGGGAGAGTGGGAAGCTGGCCAGGAAAGCATTATAATACTTGAGCTTGGAGTTATCAAGAGCACAGATTAGAGTTTTTGAAGCAGAGGGACTGAGGTAGTGGCAGAGTCAGTAATATTACAGAGGTAAAAGTACACTGTCTTCGTCATGAGGAGAATATGGGACTGGAAGGTCAGGTCTAGGTCAATTTAGCCCCAAGGTTGGAAAGGTATGGTTCAGCCTCAAACAGTGACCAGATAAGCAAATATAATCCAGTCTAGGTAACAAGAGTTTGCAGCAGCCGCCATAAGTAGTCTTTCCAATACTTAATTGACAGAAATCTTTGCTCATCTAAAATTGCATGTTGGACAACCAACATGACAAGTCTGAGGTAGAGCCAGATGTAGTCAGTGTACACAGTAAAATTATTCAGGTTGTCTCCAGTAATTGGCAGTGTTGAATTAGATTCCCCTCAAATTCCATGGCCATCTTGTGTACCTATATTAAGGGTTAGCATCATCTTGAGCAATTTATTAAATGAAAAAATATAAGACACATAACTATAAATGTAGAGTTCAAGGAACATTCATGATAGATTGACAGACAGGTAGACAAGATGAGAGGCAGTGCGAAAGAAAAACTGGGAAGCAAGGTGAGTAAAAAGATCTTCAAAGACACCAGAAAGGTCAGTAGTGTGCTGATCTTTATCTCAAGCGAACTGGAATTCAAAAAAAAAATGAGGGCGGACCGATACTTGAGTTGTACAGGAATAAAGGGGAAGGGGAATGGACACAGGAATGAGAAAGTACAGCATACAGATCTACAATTCTTATTTAATTATGGAATTTGTTCAAAGAGCCGACAGCCTACTGCTGTGCTTATTTCATATGTTCTTGTGCTCTTTGATTGGACCATATCTGGAGAACATTCTGCTGTTCATTTTTGGGGACTAAACCTTAGGAAGGATGTATCTTAATTGGAGTGGCTACAGTGGACATTCACCAGAATGATATGGAGTAAAAAGGGATAAATTTCATTAGTTTAGCTTACATTCCCATGAGTTTAGACAATTGAGGGGAAATCTAAATTCGGTTTTTAAAATAATGAATGAATTCAATACAACAGATGCAGAAAAATAATTTCTTCTGATGGGGGAATCTAGAGTAAGAGGGCCTAATCTTAAAATTAGAGCAAAGTCAGTTGGTAGCCAAGTCAGGCAGTTTTTTTTTAAATATACTAGCAGTCTAGATTGCTTTGCTAGTACACGGGCCTTTGAACCACAACGTACAGGGTTCAAGTCCCACCATAGAGCTTAATTCTGGGTGAAACTTTATACCAATGCCCATTTCTCCTCTTGGAGCATGGGAATCTTGTGATACAATTTCCAAGGAGAGACAGGGATTTATCCTTGGGCCCTGGCCAATATTTATCTTTCAATCAACATCACAAAAGATAGATCTTGTGGTCATTCTAGCATTGGGAATTTAGAGAATACATACTACCCACTGTATCACCTCCATTATGTGATTATGTGCAATAACTCGACAGAGGCTGGTATCCTGTCACCAAATCACACTTTCTGTACACGTGGAGAGTCGCTGAACTAATCCAGCTTCCAATGATCCACCTCTGAGTGAAAAGAACCTTTGGCTGTACTTATCTGTTCTTATCTTAATAACAGCCTCAATCATGGAACTCATATTCTATGAGGTCTACCTCGCTGACCTTGTTACAGTCACCACATCTCTCCTTCTCTGAGTTCAAGGACACAGGCTGGTTCTTTTGCTCATAGTTCCTCCTGGGACATTTTAGCACCAGCTCAGGTTCCTCCAACTCTGCCTCTGATACGGGTGGTGTGTAACACAAACAGCTTGTCTCTTGTGCCTGGAGTGTCTCGGAAGAAATTTATTCCCTTCTTCAGGCAGCAAAGGCATCAAGATGGCAACATCTGCTGTGTCCATCTCAGATTCCAAGGTATCTTCAACGCTCGATGGAAAGGGAGAACCCACAGCTTCTGGAACAGTCAGAAAGGTTGTCAAGGAAACGGGCGCATTTTGCTCCTGCACTGTTTGCAAGATTTCAGCATTCATATGGTCCATGTGCTTGTTCAGGACCATTGCACCCACCCAAACTTTATATCACTGACCTGACCTCACATCGACCATGCCTGTCACCCATGCAGGGCCATTCCCTTGGTTTCAACACCAAACTTCACCAAACTGAAGTAAACTATCTCTCTTGGTTAGCAGAGTCTTGTGTCTGGCATTCCTCATGCTGTTTCACTCTCCTACCACCCAGGTGCGGGAAGATCAGATTTAACCTGGTGCAGAGTCTTTTCCTCATTAGCAACTCTGCTGGAGTTATTCCTGTAGTTCCATGAAGGGTGGTCCAACAATCAAACAGGAACCAGAACAGGTCGGTATCTAGTGAAGATGTAGGCTGTTTTTTTTAAACCTACGTTCAAAATTTGGACTGTTCTTTCTGCCAGACCATTGGATGATGGATGGTATGGAGCTGTCCTTATATGTTGAATGTCATTTGACTTTAGGAATTACTTAAATTCCCTGGTAGTAAACGATGGTCCATTATCTGTGACTAACACTTCCAGGAGCCCGTGTATTGTGAAAGATGTGTACAGTTTTTCTATCGTCATCCCCATGCTTGACAAACGAGCTCTATACACATCCAGCCATTTTGAGTGGGCGTCCACAATGACTAAAAACATTGAGCCCATGAAAGGACCTGCAATAGTCAACGTGTAACCGAGTCCAGGGTTTATCTAGCCATTCTCACAAATGTGGGGGAGTTGCTGGCACTTTGTCACTGCCCCAGCAATGTGGCTATGTCCGCATCTAATCCTGGCTACCAGTCATAACTTCTCACCAATATCTTCATTTTGGAAACCCCTGGGCAACCCTAGTGAAGTTCAGCTAGTATCTGACACCAACCTTTGCTCGGGACAATCACTCTTCCTCCCCATAGTAATATGCCATCTTCTATTTTAATCAGGCCTCTCCAGGTCCAAAAAGTTTTCAATCCTGGCTGTGACAGCCCTTTGCTTTCCCCATTCACCACCAGCTGTTTCAGTTTCGCCAGGACCCGATCTTTCTGCGTCCAAAGTCTGACATTGTCAGCTGTGACTGGAAGTGTGTCCAGAAAATTTAAAACCATTATGGATTCTTCCAGTGGTAGTACCATCAGTGGTGTATCTGCCTGCAGGAGGCAGCTCAATGCATCTGTATTTACTACTTGGCCTCCCAGATGGTGTTCCAACTTGTAATTGTACAGACTTCATATTAGACCCCAATGTTGAATTCAGCCTGAAGCTGTAGGTAACACTATCTTGTCCTCTTTAAGTAGACTAGCTGGGGTTTGTGGTTTGTTACTATTACAAATTTTTGTCTGTAAAGATATTGGTGAAACTTACCGACTCCAAATATGCCTGCCAAATCTTCTTTCTCTGTCTAGGTGTATTTACACTCTGCATTAATCAAAGTCCTGATGCATACGCCATTGGGCGTTCCTCTTCATCGGTCCATTTATGAACTAATTCTACCCTGATGCTGTAGGGGGAGGCATTGCATGTCAATGCCAGCTCTCGCTTGGAATCATAGTTTGCCAACACCTTAAAGGATGATAGCTGTTCCTTCACTTCCCTGATAGGTATGGCTTGGTTACATGACCATTTCCAAGGCTGACCCCTTTTTTTAGGAGTTGATGCAAAGGTACCAGGATTGTATATGTAATGTATGAACTTTCCACAATAATTCACCACACCAAGTAAAGTTCCGGTACAGACGTGGGAGCTGGAGCACCTTTGCCCACCCTCACTTTATTTTCTAACGGGGTAACCCAGTCATGGACTCTGTAGCCCAAGAAGGTCACTTGGGGTGCCTGGAACACACATTTTTCCCTTCTAAGCCATACATCCGCCTGGGAGAAACGTCAAAGGACTATGTCCATGTTATCTAAGTGCTCCTTATTGGTCTTCCCTGTTATTAGCATGTCATCTAGATAAATAGTGACCTGGGGCAGACCTTGTAAAATATTCTCCATCATTCACTGAAAACTTGCACACGCAGACAATACCCCAAATGGCAGTCCTGAATATTGGTACAATCCCTACGGGTATTAATTGTAGCATACTTCTGGGAATCCTCATCTAATTGCAAGTACACATGGCTCATGTTCAGCTTTGTGAACGACAACTCCCCTGACAGCTTTCCATGTAAATCCTTTATGCAAGGGATTGGGTATTTATCCAACTTCAAAAAGCAGTTGACCATTTGTTTAAAAAGTCACAAAGGTGAACAAACCTGTCGGGCTTCACAATTGATATATACGCTGCCCATTCCGCAAACTGGACTCGTTTGATAATTCCTTCACTTTCCAACCTTCTAATTTCTGCCTCAAATTTTGCCTGTAAGGCAAATGGCACTGGGCAGGCCTTGAAGAATCATGGAATTGCTTCCTGGTCAATGTGCAAGGTGACCTTGGCTCCTTTGATAATCCCTAGACCTCCCTGAAACACTTTCGGTATTTAATTTGGACTTCACTCAGGCAGCCATTTTCTAATTGAAAAATGTTGAGTGAATCGAGGTGATTCTTTCTCAACCAATTTTGCCCCATCAGGCTTGGGCCTGAGCCTTTTACTACAATCAGTGGTAACTGAACCAGCTGCTTTTCATAAAGGACAGGAACCAAAGTTGTACCCTTAAACTATAAAGGTTCCCCAGTATAGGTTCTCAGCCTAGCCGAGGTCTTGCACAAACTTAATGGATGCAGTCCATTGTGAATTTTGTTAAAAACTGGTTCTGTGATCATTTTCCAGGGTATAAACTCTCCTGGATACTGGCCAATGAGCTCTCTTACTCTATTTATCTCTAGTAGGACTCTTTTGCTGTCTCGAGTCTGCATACCGGCAACAACTAATGGAGTTTGATTTAGACAAATGTGAGGTGCTACATTTTGGAAAGGCAAATCAGGGCAGGACTTACACATTTAGTGGTAAGGTCGTGGGGAGTGTTGCTGAACAAAGAGACCTTGGAATGCAGGTCATAGTTCCTTGAAAGTGGAGTTCCAGATAGACAGGATAGTGAAGAAGGCATTTGGTATGCTTGCCTTTATTGGTCAGAGTTTTGAGTATAGGGGTTGTGAGGTCATGTTGCAGCTGTGCAGGACATTGGTTAGGCCATTTTTGGAATAATGAGTGCAATTCTGGTCTCCCTGCTATAGGAAGGATGTTGCTAAACTTGAAAGGATTCAGAAAAGATTTATGAGGATGTTGCCAGGATTGGAGGGTTTGAGCTATACTAAGAGGCTGAATAGGCTGGGGCTTTTTTCCCTGGATTGTCAGAGGCTGAGAAGTGACCTTATAGAATCATGATGGGCATGGATAGGGTGAATAGCTAAGGTCTTTTACCCAGGGTAGGGGAGTCCAAAACTAGACAGCATTGGTTTAAACTGAGAGGGGAAAGATTTAACAGGGACTTAAGGTGCAACTTTTTCATGCAGAGGGTGGTGTGTGTATGGAATGAGCTGCCAGAGGAAGTGGTGGAGGCTGGTACAATTACAACATTTAAAAAACATCTGGATGGGTATATGAATAGGAAGTGTTTAGACAGATATGTGCCAAATGCTGGCAAATGGGACTAGATTAATTTAAGATATCTGGTTGGCATGGATAAGTTTGACCAAAGGGTCTGTTTCTGTGCTGTATAGCTCTATGACTCTATGGCTTGCTAGCCAGGATCTTGAAGACAATTTTGAACTGTTTGGCTGAGACTGGACTTT
Organism: Rhincodon typus; assembly: GCF_021869965.1. Classification (NCBI taxonomy): domain Eukaryota; kingdom Metazoa; phylum Chordata; class Chondrichthyes; order Orectolobiformes; family Rhincodontidae; genus Rhincodon; species Rhincodon typus. The sequence continues at coordinate 7,491,706 of NC_063368.1, forward strand.
GTTTTGAGGTTTTGCTGTGAGCTGATCTAGATTCTCTCCGACCAGGATATGTCCTGAATGAGGCTTTGCAATTGCCAGCACTCAAGTCGTGTTCCCAAGCTCAGTTGGACTGGTGAGGATGTCCTCTTCCATTGGAATACCCTGCAACTCATATGCTCCACTTGCATTTTAAAAATTGCAAAATAAGCATTTTCAATCATAAAGCCAATTGTAGCACCTGTTTGAAGTCCAATCAGGCATCAGCTAGTAGGAACTTTTGCATTGTTACACCATTAATCCCAGATACCAAATGGTCTCTGGACATCTTATTAAGCATTAAACTAAAGTCAAATGCTTCTGCCAGTCGACTTAACCTAGTCAAAAATCCCCCTACGGATTCCCCTGGTTCTTGAATTGCTGAGTGAAAACGATAGTGTCTCTCAATTAGAGGAGGCTTGGGTCTAATATTCCTTAATTGTGTCCAACAATTCTTGAAAGATTTTGGTATCTTATGCCTCAGGATTTATTAGGCTCCTAATAACAGAAAAACTGCAGTTCCACAGACTCTCAGGAGAATTACTCATTGCTTTTCATATGCCACAATGTTGTTTGCCTAGAAAAGAAAATGCATTCTTTCCACACACTGGGCTCAGTCTTCAATGGAAGTGTTGAACGAGTCAAGCTTTCCAAACAAAGGCATGATGCCAGAAATATATACCCAACTCAAAGAGAACCTTTGCAAATGAGTTTCTTCGGGAACGTGCTTTACTCTTGTCGCCACTAAAATAATTCCATGGAGGCCAGTATCCCATCACCAAGTCACCCTTTAGAGTTCTTGACTCTAATACTGCCTCTTCAGATTCATTTCTCAGAGTGCCAGAATCTCTGACATCCCTCTTTTTATCTAAGAGCCAGAGCCTCCCTGACTGAACCAGATTAATAGCCCCAATCAGGGAACTCATCTTTTATGAGGTCCAGCTCGCTGATCTCATTACAATTGGAATTAATCTAGTGAATCTTCTGTGAACTTTGAGATGTCCAGTGGTCAAGCAAAGCACTCTATAAATGCAAGTTTTTCTGTTTCTTCAAAACCTGAGGATGCTGGCTCAGTAAATATTTTCAGCAGTGAGGTGGATAGACTGTTGTTGGGTACAGGCAGCAAAGAATGCATAGTAGATATGGGTAACTGGGTTCAACATTGATGTCAAGCACGTTCTCACTGTACTTCGAAGCTAATTTGAGGGTCAGAATACACAATCCTGATCCTATAAAGGCAGGTTGGTGGCCAGAAACAGCAGAGCAGAAAAAAAACACATGAATTCTTACAAAACAGGGAAGGTACTATTTATTATTCTTAGAGTTACCTGCATTGTCTTAGTGCTAGTACAGATAGTGTAATCTAAGTTGAGAGGTGTAATGCAATACATATTAGTTGGTGTGTAAGTAAGCTTTTGTATCCTTCTGAGAAATACAATTGAGAAGTATATAAAATATGGTGACAAACTCAATATTGCACTGTCTGTATAAAACCCGCTAACCACAAAATAATAAGCTGCTGTTATTCTGTAAAATATAAATCACATTTCAGGCTTTTTGGCACAGCTAAAAATAATAACATTTATTGATTAAAACAATAACTAATTTATTTCCATCACTGAAATGTGCCCTTTGTGGAATGTTGTTAGTCACAGTCCCGAGGAAGAGGAAGGACAGTATTACGATGCTTCGTGGCTGCTGGCCTAGGCTTCCGGCCTGCAGGCTCCTTCTAGAAGGATCTTGTGCTCCAGGGTGTTTGGGATGCAGCCAGTTTTCCACTCTACCCTTGTGTTCCACAGATCAACGTCATCAGCAGATGGGCTGAGTGGAAAGGATCCAATTGTAATGACGGGCATTGCCAGTGGAGAGGTGGCCCAAAGAGTTGGCCGGCAGGAGGTTGATGATTGAGCACAGCGTCCTGCAGTCTCCTGCAGAAATCCATTCATTGACAGCTGGTCAGTTCCTTACAGGGAGCTTGATAATAAAATTATGTCGAGTGATCAAACCGATTAGAGCAGATAAAGACGGCTTGCCACTTCATTACTCTGCCATTACCTTTGCACAGGAAGGGCGCTGAGGTGAACAAATTTCACTCCTGTTTGGCGGCACATCCTCAGTGAAATACCACCCAAGTTGCTGAGGGATTCATTCAGTCATCCCAACTGTTAACACGCCAACAAGGCTCACAAGTGACTGAAAGGTTTGAGTTCTGCTATTTATTGCTGCTGTTAATCACACCCAGGATTCAGCTATGTTCATTCTGACAGTTAGTGTCTGTTTCTGGTGATCTTGATAACCAACTCCAATATCTGCACTACTGAATAAATTCTGGATCTATGGCTGCTGGTGTTTTTGGGGCCAGAGTGTCACTCAAAGACCTACTGTCTGTGATTTTTTTCCCCTTAATTCAGGGACACTCATCAGTGAAGGAGTAAAGCTTTCAAGTTCCATTCAATGTTTTCAATAAGCCACATTGATCATTGGACTTTCCTTTCTTCACTGGAAACATGTCATAGTGAGGCAGGATGAGCTTCAAGAAAATTCGGTTCACTCTACATCTCAGAATGCGGTGCGGGCTAGCCATAAGTTCACGCATCACCTGATATGAACCCATTCCTGAAGGCTAATTGAGTTCATTGTCAGCCTACAACTTTTGTTCAAAGCTTGGCAGAGAATTATCCCAATGTCTCGGCCAATATTCCTCCCTTAACTATTACCACAAAAACAGATTGATCTCCTCCTTTATTTGTGGGATCTAGCTGTGCACAAGTTGATGGCTGTGCAGTTCTACCTTAACAAAAGAATGTGAAGAAGATGGAGATGCTGAGATTGCTATTTTATCACTGATAAGGCCAAGACTGATTGTCCATCCCATATCACTCTTGAGAAGGTGATGGTGAGAAGGCCTAGAAACACTGCATCCATGTGGTGTGTAGAGAGTCCCAGGATTTTGACCCAGGATCATGGTGAAGGAATTGCAAGTAGTGAGTGGCTTAGGGGAAAATTTGCTGTTGATGGATTCCCATGTGATTGTTGCCTGCTAAGTGGCAGAAGTTGAGGGTTTTGATAGTACTGCCAAAAGATCTTTTGCAAATTGCTGCAATCCATTTTGTCTTGTAGTTTGGACACATTTGCAGTTTCACTGCTCCAGTAGTGGAGGACGTGAATGTTTCCATGTTGGATGGGTTGCCAATCAAACAAACTGCTTTGTCCTGGACATCCTCAAGCTTCCTGACGTGTTCTTGTTGGAGATGCACTTACCCAGACAAGCCCTGTGGTCACTTTAGAGCTAAGAGGATTAAGGGAGATTTGATAGAGGTGTTGAAAAGGTTGAGGTGTTTTTATATAATACATATAGGGAAACAGTTTCATCTGGGAAGGGCTTGGTAAGTCAAGGAGCCAAATTTAAGATAATTCACCAAAGTACTGGGGAGGGCATGTAACAGGAAGTGCGGAAAATGTTTTCATTTTTTATGCAGCAAGTTGAGATGATCTGAAATGTACTGCCTGCAAAGGAGGTGGAAGCAAATTCAACAGTAACTGTCAGAAAGGAATTAGATAAATTTTAAAAAGAAAGAGCTTGCAGAGTAACCACGAGGGAGGAGAAGGACTAATGGACTGTTTGAAAAAACTGGCATAATCATAAGCCAAATGGCCTCAAGCTATAATATATGATTCTATGATTCAGTGAAGAACTTTGGAACATATTGAGGATGGGGAAGATGTTATATAAATTCTTTAATTCCTATTTTTAAAACTTAGGTTATGTGCTCCTTGGTTATTCTCACTACCCACCCAGATGGGAAGGTGGTTTTACTGACTTGTCTATATGAATGGTCAAGACATATAGGGCTTCAAGCTGTATGTTGTAGATGGTAAAACTGAATTGAGAGACAAGCTCAATATTCTGAGCTATAATGAGTTATGATGGGAGAAATCACTATCAGTCTTTGACTTGAACACATTGAGGATTTTACAGTTAGAGTCTTAGAGTTTAACACCCAGAGTGCAGCAACAAAATACAAAATCTTTCAAAACAGAGTGAATCATAAAATCCCTACAGTGTGGAAACAGACCCTTTGGACCAACAAGTCCACACTGACCCTTGGAGCATCCCACCCAGACCCATCCCCATCCCCCTGTAACCCACCTAATCTACAGACCCCTGAACGCTACAGGCAATTTAGCTTAGTCAATTCACCTAACCTGCACATCTTTGGACTGTGGGAGGAAACTGGAGTACCTGGAGGAAACTCACGCAGACACAGGGAGAACATGCAAAGTCTACACAGACAGTTGCCCAAGGGTGGAATTGAACACAAGTCCCTAGCACTGTGAGGCAGCAGTGCTAACCACTGAGCCACCATGCTGCCCTAAGTGAGAAAGAGAATAAATTGGACTGAAAGAGGGAAAGAAGATGGGAGACAGAATAAGGGAATGTGAAAATAATAATGAGAAAACAAGTGTAATAATTACACCTGCAGCTAGAATAAGGCAAAGTGCTGGCAGCTTTGGCTGTGATGGTGGAAATCAAGTAGCTCTCAAGAAAAGGGGAAACAAATTCACGGAGCTAATGCAAGGCTCCGTTTCAGAGATATGTTACCAGTACCCAGGACACAGGACATCAAATATTAAGCAATAAACCTGAAATAGTTTGCAATTTAAAATATGAATAATACTTAAATTGAAATAACCATGATACAATGAGATTGTCTCTGGTGACAGAGATAATGGGAAGCAATAACAATATGAACACTATAGATTTCAAAGGGAAATGTTAAAGACCGTGCAAGTGAAAATCACCATGGTAACCAGACTGCCTTTGAGAGTAAGGTGGAAGGGCTACATTCTGTTGGGAATTGGGAGGTTCAAGGCAGATGGTTTATTGGCTGAACAGAGTTCAAAGGATGTGGAAGGAAACTGGGAATGCTTTAACAATTAATTAAGGGAATGAGATTTGAATGTGCATATAAATGTATGAACTATTGTAATATTTGAACAGAATAGGGCACCAAGTTGCTTTGGAAAATTAAGAATTCCTATGGATTTTTTTTTAACCAGAGCGACAACCTTAATAAACAATGCAGAAATCGAAAGGATAAGCAAAGAGGTGGGAGAGAAAGACAAAGAAGAACCTTAGATTAAATCCTGCAGAGCTACATTCACAATGTCAGGCAATTATCAATATGATGACAATAGCAATGTTTTGAAAATCAAACTGCTTTCTGATTGAAGCCCAAAGCCAAGTCTGAAAGTATCTGAGAACTCTCAAACATATAACTGAAGCTGCATCTATTAGGCATTTGCTAAAACATTTTAGAAAATGGATAGCACAGCAAAATATGATCCCAGTTTCCAAGAGGAAGCCAAGTCTTTCACAGTAGTGAGCCATTAAGATTCACCATGGGAAACGGTCTGTGAGTGGTAGTTCCTCAGAACAGAAATGATGCATGCCCATGGCAAGAACCTGTACATAGAGACTTTTAATATGGGGAAGACTGTTGTACTACAGCCACTACACAGTTCTGGCTGATCAGTAACTCTTCAGGTCTTACCACCTGCCATAGGTGAATCGGGATTTACAGATTGATAATTGACCCTGACTGGCCATGTTCTGACACAACGTCCATTGCCATCAAGTCCTAAGGTGAGGCCTGAATCTGGAGCAACTGATGTAGAAGTAAGGACGCTGCTCAATGTGCCACAAGATCTCCTTTGAGAAAATGCAAAAGGCCAACAGAATCTATTTCAAAGAATGTATATATTAAGAAAGAGGATAAATACTGCAATGGTTATATAGGAAAAAAGAAGACATTGAAATAAAAACAAAGTGCTGGCAAAACTTAATAGGTGTGGTGAGATCTGTGGAGAAAGATTTAGTTAACATTTCAAATGTTCTGAAGAAGTCATTTCTTGCTCACAACATTAATTAAATTCCATTATCTGTGGTTAACAATAAAATAAAACTTGCATTTATATGGCATACTTCATGATCTCAAAGCACTCTAAAGTGTTTTACAGCCAGTCAAGCACACTTGAAGTGTAATTCCAGTTAGAATCTATGAAAACCAGCAGGCAATCTGCATACAGGAGGATTCCACAAACGACAATGTGATTGCAAATATGTTATACATCATAGTATTGTCTGTAAATTGCAAGAAACTAAATATCCAGAAACAAATTGGTATGTATAAGTGTTCCAGGGAGCCATATGCATGGTTGCATTTGAAAGTCATGTGACTTTCAACGGGGTACGAGCCAAAGGCAGTCTCCTTGCTGGACAACATTTACCAAACAATACTACGTGCGTGAAGAATTAGGCTGACAATCAATTTACGATTGTCAGTCAGGTTCCAAGATTCTTTATAGCTGAAAAACATACCCTGTGCTTGTTTCACTTCAACAAAATAAGTAACAGCTACTTTCTGGTTCATTTCTTGGAGTAATGCCTTGACCAATCAGAGCCAGTCTGGCTGGTTTAAAATTTAAACAAAACTTGCTGGTTAACTGCCAGTCATCATTACCTGGTGCATTCTCCATGGCAACTCCTCCATCAATCAAAATCCCCTTACCAACCAATCAGCACTTTACTCTCATGGGGTCTAAATGTTGTTTTCCTTTTACTTTGGCATTTAATTTATTCATTAATGGGATGAGGGCATCACTGGTTAGGCAGCATGTATTGCCCATCCTTAACTGCCCAGTGGACAAATCAGAGTCAACCACATTGCTGTGGATCTGGAGTCACATGTAAGGATGGCAGTTGCTGTCCCTAAAGGACATTAGTGAACCAATTGGATTTTTCCAACAATTGGCAATGGATTCATGGTCATCATTAGATTCTTAATTCCAGATATTTTTATTGAATTTCTTGTGAATTGTCCCAATAAGTGCAAGGTGAAAATATTCAACAAAATATGACCGTTTTCTGCAGCATTCAAGTTCTGTACCGGCAAACGACTGTACACAATAAACTGTACCATATATTTTCATGGTGTTGGTTGGAGGATGAATATTTGTTGGGATGCTGGGAAGATCATCCCTGTTCCCATTTGAATAGATCTCCCACCAACATCAATTAGGTGCAGCAATGACAAATTGTGACTTGACATGAGGTACTGGAGGGTTATAGCACTCCTAGAACTGGCAGCAGTATTTTCAGGAATAATTTTTTTAAACGAGTTAAACGAAAAGAAAGGATAAGGAATGAAAGCTCACATGGGTTTAGGAAGACAAATTCACAGCTAACAAATGAACTGGAATAGAAAAGAGAACATGAAAGGATGATGATAACACACTGGATATTATATATCCTGACTTCCAGAAGGCATTTTGCTATGTGTCTCACCAAAGTAAATGCTCAAGGGACTGAGAGAAGTTGCAGGTCTGACAGAAAATTGGCTTGACGATAGAAAAAAAAGAAGATATAAGTGGCAATTATTGGTGCTGGGTAGTAGTGACTAGTGAATCTGTAGGGATCAGTCCTGTGGCTTCTGGTATTCACAACATTTATTAATGACCTTGAGAGTGGAATTTTAAGCAGAATGCTGATAATGAATCGGCAGAAAGATAAGAGTCGAACAACCTTCAAATGTATTTTTAAATTAGTGTCTGTGCAAATTAGTGGCATATGGTATTCAGCCCTGGTAAATGGAAGATAATGTGAATGAATATTAATAACTATGATTACATAAGGAGCGGGCATAATTTTTGTAGAGCACAAGAAAAATGTCTAAAATGATAGTTGATTTGTCCTTAACTATGACTCAGTTATCCTTAACAACTGACACAGTGAATATATACATATATGCATACATATATCTTATACATTCGGTGTGTATGAATCCAAGAGAATAATATTGACTCTTGGTGATCTATTATTGACACCACAGGAGATAATTAAACCTTCAAAAAGACATAGGGTTATTACAAAAAACAGAATAAAGAGAAACAAGGGAAAAGGGCAAATGTTCGTGATTTCACTGCATAAATATTTATACTAATTAATTATTCCTATATTGTAATATTCAAGAGCTCATGTTGAACACCTAATTGTCCATGACCTCTACCTTGCACTCTGTGACTAATTTAATATGGGACACTTCAGTGTTTGATGAACTTGCGTGTTCATTATGACAATTTTTTTTGTCTCTATCTGTTGTATTCCATTGTAAAGACTAAAATTGCAAGGCAAGCAGTTAGAACATAATAACAAAGTAAATGCAGTGGCAAATGGGAATCAGTAAAAATGAACCAAAGGGCAGATTTAGTAGATGAAGACCACAAATATAATCTCATGAATTCAGGTCAAATTGCTCCACATTTCAAGCTGTTGAGAAATTGGAATGAGTTTATCTCAGCTTCCCAAATAATAGGCAATCTGTCCCTCACCTCCAGTCTCTAAATGTGCTCTTTTCCATCCCAACCTTGTTATTTTATTGATGCAGTCACAGTTGGAGTCCTTCTGGCCTTTCATTCATCTACACTATCTTACTCCTCAATGCTTCCTCACTTTGCTGAAACTAGAAGCCACAGTGCAGCCTTTCCCCAAAATCATAAAACTATAAAGTTCTTTACATTCTTCAGATTTCAGAGGAGGCTGGATTCAACCCTGGCCATATTATCCTATAAACAGCTTTTTTCTCAACTCACTGCTTTCGAATTGACAAAGCAAGAGGGAAGACAATGTTAAAGGCCCCACTATGGTAACAATAACTGGGCTAACCTTTCAAATGACAATAAGGAATAAAAACAGGAGTAGGTCATTTAGCCCCTCGATATCATTCAATACGATCATGACTGATCGACAGTACACACGTCCATTTTCCTGCCATTTCCCCATAATCCTTGATTCCTACTGATCAAGAATCTATTCATTTCAGCATTAAATATGCACAAGGACCTTACCCTCATAGCTCTCTGTGGTAGGGAGTTCCAAAGACTCACAACCCGCAGAGAAGAAATTCCTCCTCATCTCAGTCGTAAATGGGCACCCCTTAATTCTGAGACTAAGCCTTCTGGTCCTAGACTCTCCCATGAAGGGAAACATACTCTCAGCATTTACTCTCTCAGGGTCCTTAAGAACCCTTTCTTATTTCAATGAGATCATGTCTCACTCTTTTAAATTGAACTGAGTCCTAACCTGTTGAACCTTTGCTCTTAAAACAATCCTTCCATACTGGCTATAATCCCAGGGAATCTTCTCTGAAGTGCCTCCAATGAAATAACATCTTTCCTTAAATAAGGGGACTAAAACTGTTCACAGTACTCCAGATGTGATCTCACCAGTGCCTTGAACAGTTGCAGTAAGATTTCCCTACTCTTACACTCCAACCCCTTTGAAGGGCCAACATTCCATTAGGTTTCCTGATTGCCTGCTCCGCCCATGTACTACCTTTCTGAGCTTCATGTACAAGTACAAATTTCCAAATTACCTTCCTATCTATTCCTTGTAAATTTGGTGATGCTCTGTACCATACACTTGATCCTTCAAGTTGTAACCATATTGGTGTCGTGCACTATCATCTTTGGCCTCCTGACATATAATAAGGCAGTTTATGTAAAGACTCTGAAAGAGTTAACCTCTTCTTGTTTGGAACAGAGTGAAGGAGTACAGGTTTAGGAATTCATCAAGTTAGCATCTTACATACTTGCAGGTTTTTAAAAATTCTTTCATTGGATGTCGATGTCACTGGCAATGCCAGCATTTGTTGCCCATTCCTAATTGCCGTCAAGCTGAGTGGCTTGATAGGCCATTTGAGAGAGCAGTTAAGAGTTAATCACATTGCGGTGGACCTGGAGTCACATGCAGGCTAGGATAGGAGATTTCCTTTCCTTAATGGAATTGGTGAACCATGTGAAGCTTTACCACAATAAATGATAGTATCATGGTCCCTATTACTGAGGCAAGCTTCCAATTCTGGATTTGTTAATTACATTTAACTTGTTACCACGGTGGGATTTGAATCCATAGCCCCAGACATATCCCCTGGGCCTCTGGATTGCTAGTCCAGTAACATTATAACTACATTGCTGTATTCCCATTAAAGGTTGTGACATAACTGGTGTGTTATTACTCTTAAAACCAGGTTCTGTAGCTTTGTCATAGGATTATTCTGCAATGTTGTTCCACACATTCAAGTGGTGAATATTTGTGAGGCCACATTTACTGTCAAAACATTCCCAAGTCAGTTACAACCGGAATTAAATAAAAGAGAAAGAGAGTGACAGAAGGAGAAAGAGATAGAGAGGCATAGAGGGAAATGTATTAGAGATTAGACTTTGAAAGATGTCCAAGGCATGAGAACTTTATTTACCCAAAGTGCAAATGCAAATCTAAAGTTTATTTCTGGAAAAGCTGTGGATGCTGTGTCAAATTAAATATTTAAGGCTGAAAAGGACAGATTTTCATTATGTAAGGATATTAAGGAAAAAATAGCACAAGTAGGTTAATGGAGTTAAGGTACTGATCAGCTATAATCCAACTGAATGAAAGAACAAACCCAAGGGTTAGACAACCTACTCCTCACTATTATTTCTATAACCCTCATCTGAGGCTCTTTAGGACTTTAAAGGTTAACAACAGGGGATTCTGATAGATTGCGTGTTCTGACAACATGAATTGGCTATAATGCAACTGACGAATAGGGGAACGCTTTTTCTATAATGTGAACTTGTGTTGGCTATAATGTGATTCCATCAATTCCAACCTCTCTCCTTCAACCCATGAATCAGTTTTTAAAGCTTAACATTTAAAGCGCACATTTAAGAGGCTGATTGCAACCACTGAGAGGGATAAGGACAGTGTTCTTCAATTTTGGAAGAGGTTTAAAATCAAGAAGGCAATTGACATTATCGTGGAGGATAAAGTGATGTCAGTCAGGACTGCTTTCATGCAGTTTGGCGGAAACTCCTCCCAGATTTTTTTTCAAGATTTTAAAATCTTTGATCCGTCAGAGGAGTTCCCAAGAATCAAAGAATATTATGTTGATCTTGCATAGCAAGTTGGATTTGAAGAAGTGGAGAGTGAGAATGTTGAAGAGTTGCTTGAGTCCGACTGCGAAGACCTCTCTACAGCTGATCTACAACAACTTGTTGCTGAGGGAGAAGTGGAAGCTGGGGATGAAGATGAAGTCCAGGATGCAGCTTTCCGTTTCTGTTTTGTCTTCTCTCCTGAGGGGAAACTGAGAAGCAGTTGCACCTCTTAGAGGACAATGATTACAATGCAAATGCAGCGGGGTAGCAGTTCGTGGAATAAGATCTTATTTGGCACCCAATGAACAGCTTCTTCATGAAAGAAGAAAAATGGCAAAGCAGCAAAAACTGGATGTCTTTTTTAAGCCAAACCCCAAGAAACAGTCAGAAGACAATGAACAGCAGCCATCCACTTCTGGATTAACTATTTTTTACCCTAACCCTACAACCGCAACTGCATCTGAAGGTGATGATGATGATGGTGACCCTCAGCCCCTGCATTAACAATACAGCAACCTCAAAACTTCCTCCCCCATCAAGTCATCTTGACATTTTTTCAAGATAAGATGTTAAATTTACTTTTATTTCATTATTAGATATGAATTAAACATTTTTTCAAATTGTGCTATCCTTTGTGTTAAGCTTTTGACTGATTTTTGAGTGATTTTGACTGACATTTTTTGATGGTCTGCTCCAAACCCTGCCTTTCCCATAAGCTCCATTATTTCTTTAGCACGATTTTCTATAACACGATGTTGCGCAGGAACACAACTATTGCGTTATAGCAGAACTCCCTGTATGTAATTATGTGCCTGCACAGAGGAGGCAATAGCATCATGGTAACGTCACTAGACCAATAATACAGAAGTACGGGGTCATGTTCATGGTTTAAATTCCACCATGGCAAAAGGTGAAGTTTAAATTCAATGAAAAAGCTAACCTCATGGTGACCAAGAAACCACTGTTAATTTTCATGAAAAGAAACACATCTGGTTTACTAATGCCGTTTAGAGAAATAAATCTGCCATCCTTACCTGGTCTGGCCTATATGTGACTCCAGACTAACAGGACTTCTAATTGCCCTCTGGTCAGTTAGGGATGATCAATAAATGACTAACTAGTGACTCCGAAATCACAAGAACAAATTAAAACAACAAGAGGATGTTCATCAAAAAAATTAGATGTTCATCAATTTCTCTCTCCCAGCCCAATTCCTGCTCCCAAATTCAGAGTTCCTGATGCCAAATTGTAGCACCAAAATACTATCCTGTTAAACGGTAACTAGCTCAGGGCACAGAACCTCCGTGTTGCTCAGCACCAAACAGCATCTCAGGGAACAATCCAGGGACAGCAGCCATAGCCACCCCTTGCACACAGACATTCCACTGGACATCTGCCAACCGGGGTGGGGGGGGTGGTGTTGTGGGTGGTGTTGTGGGTGGGAGGGAGTGGGCAGGGGGTTACTGAGGCATTTGCAGAGGTGGGGTCAAAGACAGCTCAAAGGAGGGGTATGTAGAAAAGCATTGGAGAGCATAGTGTCAGGAGGTGGGCATTAGCGACAGTGACCACCAACATGGTCTCTGCATGGGGAGCGTAGATGAGCAGAATGGGCATCATTAAGGTGAAATGCCAAGGTTCAGGGCAAGGAGGACAGTTGTAGATGAGGTTCAATACAATGGGTCTTCATAGAAGGTGGGGACAGAGGGGATAGATGGAAATGGGCTTTTGGGTCATGTGCGTTAAAAGAAGATATGGGGACTTTAGAGATTACCTGGTGATGAGGCAGAGCCTGATGCTGATGGTGTTCACCGTGAGCTGTGTTACCTGTCATCACTTGCCATTCTCTAGATGCAAAATGCAACTCGAAAATGGCTGGGACAATGGCCAGGGTGGGTGGGTTCAGTGCCACTATGCTGGGCAAAAACACAGGATTCAAATTTGTTACACATTTGGATACTGAACTGGCAAATACATGAAGCAACTATTTGCAAATCCCAGCCAATAAATTTGCAATCAGTTCATCATCCATTTGCAATGCATGCAGAGTGATGGGGCTTATGGGTCAGATGTGATTTGCCCATTAGTCTTTGCAGATTGAATACTTGCATCTCAATGATGCTGAAGTTAACAGCAATGACTGAAAAAGAGGCCAACACTGGCCAGAGGTGATCAGAAACTCTGACCTCAGTCATTAAGTGATATGCCCTGTTAGAAGGTTGGCACCATATTAACTTTTGGCAAGGCGACCTGCTCTAAATCATGCTGTGTGCCTTGAGGGTTGCTTAGCTCAGTTGGCTGGATGTAACACAGAGTAATACCAACAGTATTGGTCCAATTCCCACAACCAGCTGAGGTTACCTTGAAAGTCTGTCCTTCTCAATCTCTCCCTCACCTAAGGTGTCATGACCTTTAAGTTAAGACACCACCAGTTGTTTCCCTTTAATGAGAGAGCTGCTGTATGGTCTGGTAGGACTATGGTGATTTTACCTTTACAGAATAAGACAGAGAACAATACAAACTGTTCACATTTGCTAATGTTCAAGGACTAAAAGATGTAAACTTTTGGGTTAGAGATGCAGGAAGAATTTTAGTATACATTGAACGATAATGACCAGGAACTCACTGTGTCCGAGGGTAATAGAAGCAGAGACAATGAATACTTTCAAAAGGAAATCGAATTGACACTTGAGGGAAATAAACTTGCAAGGTCACAGAGATGGAACAGGAGACTGGAGCTGATTGGATTGTTCTACAGAAAACCAGCATGGATTTGATAGGCAGAAAGGCTTCCTTCTATGGACAGAATTTTCTGTTGTTTTCTTTAGGTTTCGGAGATGAATGCATTAGATTCCAATTAATGCTGCCTCTACAAAAGAGATAACAGACAAGGTTGCCCAGTTTTTAGCTCAATAAGCTGATAGGCAGAGCATGGCGAATGGCTCATCCTATCGCAGTCCTTAGCACTGGTATGTTGGGTTGCCAGAGCTGCGTGGCTGCGGCTTCTGGGTCTTACGTTCCACCAATCAAGGCCTACTCTAAAGATGATCCAGCAGCGAGAAGGTAAATTTTGTTTACTTCTTCTTGAAGGTAGGAATTATGGGCGAGGGGTGTCACAGGCAAGACTGGGCAGGACATTTGGCTTTTTGGTTTGCCTACTATCAGCCTCCAGCCTTGGTGTCCACCTCCCCACCAAGCTGAGAGGCAGAATTCCCTGATTACCACTACCATCTCACTGATCAGGAAGATGGCAAGTTAAAGCCCTTAAGTGGCCATTATTGATTGCTTAAGGGCCTTAGTTGCTGGCAAGTTGTGAAAGTCCACAATGGACATTCTCACCCTACACTTGATTGGTGAGGTATTGAGAAGGGGTCAAGTTTGTCTCTAGGGCCAACTCACCCAATTATTTTCCCCTTCTTGCCACCTCTAAGTAGGGGGAAATTGTGCAATATGATTCTAAGTTATTATGATCTGGAATGAATTACAGATTCAATGGTAACTATCAAAAGCAAACTGGAGATATAGTTGAGAAGAAAAATAACCTGCAGGGCTTTGAGGTAAGAGCAAATTATTGAAAATAATTGAATACTTTCTCCACAATCTCTGCACAAGGTGATGGGCTGAATGGCTGTTGGTGCTTAAAGTTTATCTCATATGTTCTGTTTTTAAGACCAGCCACTCTGCACACTATATATAATAGAGCTGCCACCATGTCATTGCTAACACAGAGGCTTATTGCCTGAGATTTTGGATGGTGGATTTTGGCATATAAGCACAATATAGACTATTACACAGCACAAAATTCCCCATAATGTCACGGTCCACTGGAATTCAGACTTTAAGTTGAGTTATCATGAGGCAAGGTTTAAGACCAGGCACTCTGCTTTAACTACATGACCCTTGAATGATATTGCTTTTCATTTGTAAATCTTCTTTCCTCCTGAGGCTTGGTAGTCTCAAAGCTATCAATAACATGTGATAATCCCTATATAACAATCAGAACTAATGGGCTTAAATTGCTCCCATTCAAACATCCTTTTGGGTCCCAGGATAATGAAAGTAAATTCTTATCCTCAATTACCAACTGCAAATGTTCTCAATTCTCACAAGTTGATCCTGTGCTAACATGTCTGTAACCCAATGTGTAATGCCTTCAGTTTATTGGTTTTGGAACTTTACAGTGCCCTCCCATTATTTCTCAAAGCTACTGATTTATAGTTGAGAAAATAATCAGGATTTTTACGCATCCTGAACAGGATTGCTCATTCACAAATGCTGCTACCCTAAGACCCCTCTGTCTCAATGTAAATATCCAGCGAGCTCATCCACCTCACAACAACAAAAACAGACATTTGGAAAAAGTCAGAAGGTCTGGCAGCATCTGTGAAGAAAAAAAATCAGAGTTAACTTTTCAGGTCCGGTGACCCTTCCTTAGAAAAGATCTGAGGAAGGGTCACCAGA
>NC_063368.1:7507252-7605528 GCF_021869965.1 Rhincodon typus
GTGCGCAATCTATTGCCTTACCACTTCCATTGCATCCTGCACTTTGTATTCAACATGAAGGGGAATCAATTCATCCGCTGAGGGAGGGAAGCAGAAGATAGAAATCAGCAAGAGGTTTCTTTGCCCATATTTAACCTGATCCCATAAGATGTCATGGCATCCAGAGTCAAATTTGAGGACTTCCTGGGCAACTCCATCCACACTATATACCACTACCGCCTCTGGTGGGTCTGTTCTCCCGTTGGGAAAGGGGATAGCCGTAACTGATGTTAGTATTTCAGACATTGGTCGGAAGTCATAATTTGTTGACTATGATAATGTCAAATAAAAACCTGAATAAAAACCAACAGAAGTTGCTGAAAAAGCTCAGCAGGTCTGGCAGCATCCGAGGATCTATGCAACTCCAGTTCTGAGGAAGGGTCACCAGACCTGAAAAGTTAACTGATTTTTTTTCTTCACAGATGCTGCCAGACCTGCTGAACTTTTCCAGCAACTTCTGTTTTTGTTCCTGATTTACAACATCCACAGTTCTTTTGGTTTTTATTTAGTATGAAGCTCATCCACCTGCTGGCTTTGTGCAGATCATTGTCTAGGGACTTCTAGGTTCACAACCTTGTCTCTGTCGCCAATTCTCCATCACCACAGAACTTGATAATTAGATCCTGGCAAAGGGCTATGCATGACTTTGTTTAATGGGGGACCTTAGGATACATCTTAATGGTTGATGATCAGATTTCAGTGACGTGTCTAGCCACAATGATCTGGGACTCACCTTGCCACTGCAGCCTCTTCTCACCTTCACAGCTAGTGAGAAATACATTCTTCCATCACCAGTTCTGCTGTTGAGGACTTTTGAGCCCACACTTCATCTGACACCTCCTCCAAGTTGCCACAATGGGAGGTCTACAAGGAGTAAGAAGCTCCTGATGGTATCACTCAAGAGTGTACAAGCCCCTCCAACATATCAAGCCATCAATCCACGGAGGGCTATTCAGCTAACGAGGGATTCACAGCCAAGCCTGTTTTCTGCACAATTTACACATTCTGCTGAGCATGTATTCTCACGTCTTCAATGGTAGCTTTGTGCTTCAATGTCAGAAGGCATTGGGTTAAAACCTTGCTCCATTTTGACCTGATGTGTGCATTCAAGATATCCATCAGAATGTGTGAATTGCAGAGGGGTGTGGATGGTGCTGGATGGACCATCAACAGGTGGCTAGCAGGAGCCTGCAAAATCCACTCGCTCCTCAGGTCCAAATAGTGGGGAGAGGAGCATCATGTAGGACCTCAGGAGGTGGTCACCCTGCCCTTTAGCAAGTTGCCCCAGGTCAGGATCATGGTTAGGATAACAAGTCATGGCTGGTAGAAGAAGCAGCAAATTTTCAGCAGTGATTGAGAAAAAGCTAGAATTGAGGGCCAACAGCTGCTCAGAGACAGAAGGTCCTTTGGGAAGATAATTTGTTTTTCCTTCAAGAACAAATGAGGAAGGGAAAATACCTCATCTGTCCTTTTCCATGCACACCTTGTTCATTGCTCATTAAAATTAGGAATGGAAAGTTCTTATGAGCAAAGGAAGAAGAGTACAGAAATGAGTAGGAGACCAGCGCTCGGGTAGATCGCAGCTACATTGTTATTGCCTGTTACAAAGATGCGTTTGGCCACAGAAGGAGCACTTCACAGGCTGTCACATCGCAGTCCGTTCCTGTGGTACAAAGGAAGAGATAATGATATAGAAACAAAACATTTCCAAAAGGGGTTACAGAATAATATTCAGGAGTAGGGCACCTAGCCAATTCTTCAAGCCAGGGCTCCAGGAGTCAGTAGTACTGTGCCAATTCCCAAATCAATGGCAATAAATTAAATAATTTGGACAAGACCAGCACAAACTAAGGAACAAAGGCATTGTGTGGTCTGTGGGGCTCAGCAGCACATGCATTATGCAGTCATAGAGTCTTCAGCACGGAAACAGACCCTTTGGTCCAAGCATCCCATGCCAACCATAATCCCAAACTAAACTAGTCCCACCTGCCTGCACTTGGCCCATATCCCTCCAACATTTCTTATTCATGTACTTATTAAACGTCTTTTAAATGTCATAACTGTACCTGCATCCACCACTTCCTCTGGAAGTTCGTTCCTCAAACCACTCTGCGTAAAAAATTTGCCCCTCATGTCTTTTTAATCTTTCTCCTTTCACCTTAAAAGTATGCCTCCGAGTCTTGAAATCCCCCACCCTAGGGGAAAGACACCTGCCATTCACCCTATCTATATTCCTTATGATTTTATAAATCTCTATAAGGTCACCCCTCAACCTCCCAAACTGTAGAGAAAAATATCCCAGCCTATCCAGCCTTTCCTTATAACTCAAACCCTCCATTCCCGGCAACATCATGGCAAATCTTTTCTGAACCCTCTCCAGCTTAATAATATGATGTGTTTATGATGGCACGGTGCTCAGTGGTTAACACTGCTGCCTTACAGTACCAGGAACCTGGGTTCAACTCCACCCTTGGGTGACTGTGTATGTGGAGTTTGCATGCTCTCCCAGTGTCTGCGTGGGTTTCCTCTGGCTGCTCCAGTTTCCTCTCACAGTCCAATGATGTGCAGGCTAGGTGGATTGGGCATAACGTTCAGGGATGTGTAGATTAGGTGGGTTTTAGGGGGATGGGTCTGGATGGGATGCTCTGAGGGTCAGTGTAGACTTGTTGGGCTGAAGGGCCTGTTCCCACACTATAGGGATTCCATGATGAATATCCTTCCTATAACAAGGTGACCAGAACTGGGTACAGCATTCTACAATGTGTTTCATTCACAAAGGTCTTAAAAAAGAAGGCAGTCTTGACAGGGTAGGTGCTGAAAAGGTTCTTTGCCGGGGGTGAGGTGGTGGGGAGTGTGCTCTGGAAACAAGGGTCACAGTCTCAGAATAGTGGGCAAACCATTTAGGACTGGGAAGAGGAGGAATTCTTACACTTTGGAATTCTCTTCGTTGTAGTACAGCCATCTTGTCAGTATAAAGATCCAAGTGCCACCAGTGAAATATTATCTATATATTCATGAGGGGCAGGCAATAATGACAATTATTTCAGGAGCATTTCTGTCCTAGTCAAGATCAAGGCTGTTATCATTAGGGATGAAATTTTGTGCTCAAGAAAGCCTTTTACCCAATTATCTGGCTCAGACTTGAGCCACTACTGTCCAGACATTGCGAGAGCCAGTACCCAATCAGAGAACAGCCCTTTGTTAATTTGTTTAATTTGGTCTGGATTTGATCCACCTGAACACAGGCTCTCCTTCAAGTTGATTATTTGCTTTGTCGAATTGGCAATAGTTTGTCAATTAAAAGTTAGCTGTGCAACATTGCCATTTCCATCCCTGTCCTGGGAGTCTGAGGGGTAGCCAATTTGCACCAAATCCCAAACCATTTTGGATGGTGGACTCACAGCCACTAAATTTAAATAGTCTGAAAACATGTACTCTGAACTCAATGCAAAATCAGTAGACGTTAAAGTCTCACATCAATTCGAGGAAGCAAATTCGAACAGCCCCAAGCACATTGCAAATGGAATCCAGCAGAGAGAGACATTTACCACAGCAGACAGGCCTGAATTTAAAAAAGCACTACAACCCAAGGCTGAAAGCACAGCTACTAATAAACTACTCAGTCAGAGAGACTTTCATCCAGTCTCTGGGCTGAATTTGAACCCAGTCCCAGATGGTGAAAGGACAGTGTCATTCAACCTCCCACTGTCTCGACAAAGCATTTTCAATTGTGAAAGGGCTTGATGGAATCCATGTGCAAAATTGTTTCTGTGAGTGGACGAGCATAGTAGTATAATATGATCATCACCAATAGATCAAATAATAAATTTAAAAAGAATTTCTTTACATAGAGCATGGTGAAAGTTGTGGAATTCATTGCCCTGACTGATCAGTGTCAAACTGCCTGTCAAATCTAACCAAAACCTTGGCGGAGAACTGTCAGTTATTAATCTGTGCATTTTCCAATGGCATCACCTCTACAATCAGAGTCCACTTGTCAACCAATCAATACTCTTTGGTATATATGTTGTTTTCCCTTTAAATTGGTATTTCTTGAAAATTGTCTGGATGAGTACAAGACAAAAACTTGGAAAATGTGATCTTTTTTCAGCCATCCTCAAGTTCTATGCTTCCAAATATCAATACGTATATTACTAAAATTCTTCATGTAAATCAGTGCAAATGCATCAATCAGTGGTAGGACTGTCAAAGACCAGTAATAA
Organism: Rhincodon typus; assembly: GCF_021869965.1. Lineage (NCBI taxonomy): Eukaryota > Metazoa > Chordata > Chondrichthyes > Orectolobiformes > Rhincodontidae > Rhincodon > Rhincodon typus. The sequence continues at coordinate 7,511,515 of NC_063368.1, forward strand.
TGATGTGGGATGCAGGTTCATTGAGCTTTTAAGAGTCATTTCCTTCCAGCAATTTCAATAGTCAGCATGCTATCTGTAATCCACTGCCATATTTGTGGAATTTCCACAGCAAACAGCAGGGAAGATACAAACCAAACCCAAAGAATATGCCAAAGTTACTTCAGCAAAGCAAATAATCCAGAACACAGGTCTTCAGCCCATAGCTTTTGTTTATCCAATCCACACATCTGTTTATTGATATGACATGGAATAACTATCACAGGGTAAAGACTCACATTGTGATGGTGGGGCTATTTAGAGGAGGCCAAGTCAGATCACCCACCAGCAACGTCAGACTGAAGACGGTTGCAAATGCGTCGTTCTCATCTTTTGAACTCAGATGCTGGGCACTGCCATCGTTATGAATGCCAATGTTCATGGCATCTCCTTCTGTTAGTTGTTTAATTGCCTAGCACTAATCACAAGTGGATGTGACAGGACTGCTGAACTTTGATCTGATTCCATGGTTGTAAGATCATTTCACTACATGCTGCTTTTGCACTTTTGCATTCAAAAAGCTTCTTATGATTCAAAGACATTTGCTTCCAGTATCCCAGCTCATTCAAAGTTCTGTTTGCGCTGTGTGAAGAACTTCCTAACAATGTCCCTACGTTTCCCTGTCACATGCTGGAACCTGAGCCTCTTTGGTCTATTGCTAATGTTTCCTTGAAGTATATTTCCAGATTTATACAATTTACTGTTTAATGTCAATGTAAGAGGTGGTGTAGTGGTGCAGTGAGAAGTGTCCCTGCTGCTTGGCTGGAAGATAGAAGCCCAACTCCCACACCAGGACATTGCTGATCATGGAAGAACCATTTGTAATGTGGACAAGCATTTTGTTTGTTATATGTAAATCTTTTCAATACATCTGAGGGTAGGTAGAAAGAGTGGGACAGGCTCCTGGTAAGGAGGAGGTATCAGCTTACTTATTTTAAGTATAGACCATTGGACGTCTATGGCCCAACACTCAGAAACTAGGATAGGAGAAAAGACAAACAATATGTGCAGGAATCTCCACTCCATTCCCTAATACCTAGGCTGGAAGTGAGGTTGAACCATTACTCCTAGAAGGCTTTCAGTTATAGCAAATGTTTTGTTTCAGAGTTCCTCTTACAAACATTGTTTTTCATGTGATCAAGTCAATAGCTCTACAGATAATGAGGGGCATGAAATTACACAAGAGGAACAGTATATCAGGATTTCAAGACCGGGGGCATATTTTTAAAGTGAGGGGAGAAAGATTTAAAATAGACAAGATGGGCAACTTTTTTACATAGAGAGTTGTTCGTGTGTGGAATGAATTTCTAGAGGAAGTGGTGGATGCGGGTGCTATTACAATGCTTAAATGACATTTGGATAAATACATGAATAAGAAATGTTTGGTGGGATATGGGCCAGATGCAGGCAGGTGAGACTAGCTTAATTTGGCATTATGGTTGGTATGGATTGGTTGGACTGAAGGGTCTGTTTCCGTGTTGCATGGCTCTATGACTCTGTAACAGTAAGTTAATTAAATAATTTCTATTCTATCCAATTGAACCCAAAGGGCTGAATAACAAGGAAAGGCAAACAGAAGATGGAAGGTCATGGAAACCCAAATCTTGTTGACTGTTGTCCCTCAATTGGAGGATGACTTCGACTCACCGTCAGAGGTTTTTGCCATGAGTCTTCATGGGCTGGATTTTATGGCCTTCCACTAGCGTATTTGAGGTTGGGGAGGTGGGGGCTCATAAAATGCAGCACGTGTCCAACCCACAAGTTCCTGCTCACCGTTGACCACTCTTCCATTTTAAAGGGGTCAGTAGAGATGTTGGCTTATTGAAGCCACTAAATAGTCAGTCAAATAAGAGTCTCGTCCTGCACCAGACACCCTTTCACCTATAGTAAGGAGAGCCCTATATTAACTGGGCATCCTGCAGTTTTTACCAGGCAAACTGGTTTCAGAGAAGTGGAGCTCTGGGGATGGACTGGAGTGGGGTGGGGTGGGGGGAGTTTACGATGGGATTATAGTTTTAAGTAGTAAAATTATATACCAACAGTTCATGGTGCTTTATCTGTATTTTGAGTTCAATAACTTGTAATAAATAGTGTTTTTTGTTAAGTACGGACATCTAGCCATGTGCTTTCTGTCAATCGGGGTGTAGAAGACAGATAAGTTGGGAATCTTTGTACTCTTTTTAAAGTCTTTAACTATTGAGATGACTCCAGGAAGCACAAGGCTGGATTTCCAGTGCACTATTCCAGTGAAATATGACAAGGACTTTCTCTCCAGAAGGGGGCAGATGTCTTGTTCTGAACCAACTAATGCCTTACTGAGTGGGACAGTCATAGACAAGTTCCCCACTGACTGAGGGTTGAGGTACACCACCGCATGAAATATAAACTCCTCTGACTGACTACCCTAATTGTAGACTCTCAGTTCTTTGGGCACATGTGACAGGATTTCAGTGGAGATAGCAGGGCTCAGAGTTGAAGATTTGTTTCCTTCTCTGCCTATTCAGTGAGATATTTGGACTCAAAACGTGATGCAAGTCGATGGTTCAGTTATCGCCATTCTCAATAATGGGTGGCAAGCACCTCCCAGTCATTAATGTAAATGTTGCTGTGCTTCAAGGAGCTTCATACTGTCTTTGAAACATTTTCTTTGTCCTCCCCTGAAATGTTGACCATTTAAGAGTTGCAAGAATAGGACCCGGTGGAGGAGTTGATTTTCAATCATGCAAACATGCTTTCATCAAAGTTGATGTTGCAGAGTTTTGTTTGACTGCTTATGGACTTGCCTTCAAAGTGGGAGACTAGAATTGATTCAATGGTCTTCCTTTTATGTCAAAAGAATGTGGTGAAGACACTGCTGATGGAATTTCTGTAGAGCTCTTAAGTGTTACTGGTACATGCTTTAGGTCTCATTGCGATTCAGGAGCATGGGAACAACAACTGCTGTGTGAACTAAGACTTTGGCTGACTTGTGGAGGTCTTTGTGGTCACACACACACTGGTGGTAGGTTGGGTTAGTGCAGTTGATCCACTGTTGGATGTCCTCCTCAATGGTGGCCTTTTGAGAGAGGTGGCTATTAAGGTATGGAAAGTGCTGAGTATATTCCAGACACTCTCTTTCATCATGTATGGTAAATGGAATATTTTGGTTGAACAAGTCTGATAACAAGTTTTATTCTGGAAATGTTCAAGCACAGAGTGCAGAGTGGGCAATGACATTGCAATCACCCGCAAACTGTAGATTATGTAGCGGTGGTCAGTTTAATTTTGGCACAGAGACGACAGAGGTCAAAGTATTTTCCAGAACGAAGGAATGTAATAAAGAAATCAGAGAACGGCTGACACAAAAACAGAAATTTCTGTAAAATTTCAGCGGATCTGGCAGCATCTGTGGAGAGAAAGCAGAATTAATGTTTCGGGAAGAGTGTTTCTGATATTCTAACGTTCTGAAGAAGGGTCACTGGACCCGAAAGATTAATTCCGCTTTCTCTCCACAGATCTGCCAAACCTGCTGAGGTTTTCCAGCAATTTATGTTTTTGTTTCTGATTTCCAGCATCTGCAGTTCTTTGTTTTTTATTATTAGAGAGCAGTTGAACTTTGATGAGGCAAATAGCTACCTTCAGGTAGATTCTGATTAGTATTAGAAATATCATGAGCCTCGTTTGACCCGAGTCTGAATTTTGAAGACATCTGTTTCAGATCTGAAAGTTTTAGACACCCCAACATCATATCACTCGCAAACCTTCCTCAGAGTCGTGTCACAAGAACCATTGCTTCAGCCTAGGCCTAGCCAGAAACAAGCGCACTGCACTTTCATGTCTAGCATTTAGATTCAAATCCTTTTCAGTTCATTGACTCCAGTTGGTCGAACGCAGCCTTGATATTAAGAGCTCTCACTCTCACCTCACCTCTGGAATTCTGCTCTTTTGTCCGTGTTTGAACCAAGGCTGTAATGAGGTCAGGAACTGAGTGGCCCTGGCGGAACCCAAAGTTAGCAGGCTATTGCTGAGCAGGTGCTGTTTGATAGCACTGTTGATGACACCTTCTATCACTTCACTGATGATCAAGAGTAGACTGATGAGGCGGTAACTCGCTGGGCTGGATTTATCCTGCTTTTTATGTACAAGGCATACTTGGGCAATTTTCCAAATTGTCGGTACATACCAGTGTTGTAACTGTACTGGAACAGCTTGGCTGGGGGAGCGGCAAGTTCTGGAACACAAGTCTTCAGTACTATTGCTGGAATGTTGTCAGAGCCTGTAGCCTTTGCAGTATTCAGTGTCTCCAACTGCTTCTTGATAACGCATGCAGTGAATCAAATTGGCTGAAGACTGGTATCTGTAATGCTGGGGACAACTGGTGGAGGCCGAGATGGATCATCCACTCAGCACTTCTGGCTGAAGATTGCTTACCTTTTATCTTTTATCAGCCTTATCTTTTGCACTGATGTGCTGGGGCTCTTCCATCATTGGGGATGGGAATATTTGTGGACCCTTCTCCTCCAGTGAGTTGTTTAATTGTCCACTACCATTCACGACTGGATGTGGCAGGACTGCAGAGCTTAGACCTTATCTGTTGGCTGTGGGATCACTTAGCTCTGTCTATCACTTGCTGTTTATGTTATTTGACATGCAAGTAGTCCTGTTTGCTGGCTTCACCAGGTTGACACCTCATCTTCAGATGTGCCTGGTGCTGCTCTTGGCATGCCCTCCTGCACTCTCCATTGAACCAGAGTTGATCCCCTGGCTTGATGGTATTGGTTGAGTGGGGGATATGCCAGGCCATGAGTTTACAGCTTGAGCTGGAGTATGGTTCTGCTGCTGTTGATGGCCCACAGCGCCTCATGGATGCCCAGTCTTGAATTGCTAGATCTGTGCAAAGTCTGTCCCATTAAGCACAGTGGTAATGTCACACAACATGATGGAGGATATTCTCAATGTGGAGGTGGGACTTCATCTCCACAAGGATTATGCAGTGGTCACACTTACCAGCACTGTCATGGACAGCTGCAACTGCAGCTGGTAGATTGGTAAGGATGTGGTCGTGTATGTTTTTCCTGCTTGTTAGTTCCCTCACCATCTGCTGCAGACCCAGTCTAGCAGCTGTGTCCTTTAGGACCTGACCAGCTCAATATGCAGTACTGCTGCTCAGCCACTCTTGGTGGTGGGCATTGAAATCCCCTACCCAGTGTACATTTTGTGCCTTTGCCATCCTCAATACTTCCTCCAAGTGTTGTTCAACATGGAGGAGTACTGATTCATCAGCTGAGGGAGGATGGTACGTAGTAATCAGCAGGAGATTTCCTTGCCCATGTTTAATCTGAAGCCATGAGACTTTATGGGGTCCGGAGTCAATGTTGAGGACTCCCAGAACAACTCCCTTCTGACTGTATACCACTGCACTGCCACCTCTGCTGGGTCTGTCCTATGTCTGACATATCCAGGGATGGTGATGGTGGTGTCTGAGACATTGTCTGTATGGTATGATTCCATGAGTATGACTATGTCAGGCTGCTGCTTCACTAGTCTGAGACAGCTCTCCCAATTTTGGCGCTAGCCCTCAGATGTTACGGAGGAGCACTTTGCAGTGTCAACAGGGCTGTTTCTGCTGTTGTTTTCTCCAGTGCCTAGGTCAATGCCAGGTGGTCCATCCAGTATCATTTCTTTGAGACTTTGTGGCGACTGGTACAACTGAATGGCTTGCTAGGCCATTTCAGAGGGCAACTGAGAGTCAATCACATTTCTGTGGGTCTGGAGTCACATGTAGACCAGGCCAGATGAGGATGGCAGATTACCTTCCCTGAACGACATTAGTGAAGCAGATGGGTTTTTCTGACAATTGACAATGATTTCATGGTGATCAGTAGATTCTTAATTCTGGATTATTTTTTAATTGAATTCAAATTCCACCATCAGCCGTGGCAGGATTTAACCCGGATGCCCAGAACATTAGCTGAGTTTCAGGATTCATAGTCTAGTGATAATACCACTAGGCCATCGCCTATCCTAAACAATCAACATATTCGATGAGGCATGAAACTTCTGAAGATTTGTCTAAACAGTTGCATTAATTGAAAAACCTACCTATTAAAATAATTTCTCTGACAAGTCTGTCATCAGCGATTCTAGATTTCAAGAAACAACCTACATTAAATATTTATTTTTCCATGTCTTCTGTAAACAGTTGTAAAATGAGTTTCCCTTATTAAAACATAACAACTTTTGAAGATCAGTGGAAATTGCTTGGATGTCCTCTGCGTGACAATGACAGATCCATTTTCAGTCTCTCAACCAAAGCGAAATAATGTTTATTTTCTGTATCAGTGTGTTAAAATGCAACTTAAACTGATCAAGGTAACCACTATGTATAGGATCTTGTTAGTGTGGTGTGTTCCTTCAATAGCACTTTGTAAACACAGGGCTTCTACCATCTAGTGGCACAAGGGCAATAGAGACAGTACTACCTGGAAGGTCCCCTTCAAGCCACTTACCATCCTGATTTGGAACTTTTTTGCTATTCCTTCACTGTCACTGGGTCAAAATCTTGCAACTCCCATCATAGCAGCACTCCGAATATACCTACACTCCAAAGACTGCAGCATTTCAAGAAGGTGGCTCACTAACACCTTTGCAAGGGCAATTAGGATTCGGCAATAAACACTAGCCTAGCCAAAGGCGCACACATCCCATAAAAGAAGAAAAAAAAGTACAAACCTCACACTGCATGTAATGCACTGAATTTGTAGATACTATTCAGCTGATCCAGTAACAGAAGCAAGGGGTTGGCGGGAGTGGGTGACTGTCTCCAATGTGAGGCATGACTGGGGCTGATAATCTAGAAGACGTGATTTCAAATCCCACCATCATACTCTGAGAATTTTGAATTCACTTAAAATGAAATGCTTGATAATACTGCCAGTTAGCTGTTGGATCGTCATAAAAATATAATGGGTTTGCCGATGTCATTGAGAAAAGGAAATTACTGTCATTACTGTATATAGGCTACATGGAGTTGACTCTTAACTAGTTCAGGGAAACGTACAATAAACCATATATTGAACTGTAGCTTTGCCAGCAATGTCCACATTCTGGCCATTATTTTTAAAAATAAAATGACTGTTGTATTTCTGAAAGCTAGTTTAAATTTTGAGAAGAACATATCTTCACCACAGATTGAAATATTCCTAGCACTTCCAAGAACAAAATTCATTTACTCACCTTTGTCCAATATCCCTTGATACCTTTGGTGAACAGAAATCCATCAATCTGTCTTAAAATTACAATTGATCTAGCATCAATTGCTGTTTGAGTAGGAGAATCTAAAACTTTTATTATGTTTTCCTTTCGGTTCCGAGTTCCACACTTGAAATATCAAGCTTTTTTTTTTACTACTTTCCCTTGTCCTGGACTCCAGAAGAGGCAGAAATAATTTCTCTTAATCTACCTTATCTGTTCCCCTAAATATCCTGAAAGCTTTAATCAAATTATCCCTTCACCTCTAAATTCCAGGAAATATAATTCTAGTTTGTGTACTTTCACCTCATAATTGAACCTTTGGACTGCAGTTATTTCGCAGATAAATCTAAACTGCAGTCCCACCAATACCTTTATGAAAAATGTGATGCCCAGAACTGCTCACAATACTTCAGGTATTTCTTTGTAGCCAGAGAGGATCTGTATTGTGGAAAATTGGTTTTTACCACCTATTGTTCATTTTTAGACATAAAGGTCAGCATTCCACTAGCCTTTATAATTATTTTCATGGCCTATTAGTCACCTGTATGTCCTATTAGAGGAGTAAGGGAGGGCTTGCTTCTTGTGTAAGGTATGGCTGGAGCTGATAATCCAGATGATGCGGGTTCAAATCCCACCACAGTACTTTGAGAATTCTTTGCTTTTGGCCCAAAGTTGATGACCTCACATTTGTCTACATTGAAATCATTTGCCACAGATTTTCCCATTTGCTTGCTCTATCAATAACAGTTTTTAACTTTATGCTTTCATTTATGCTGCTTACAATATGGACTATTTTTGTATCATCAACATAAGTGGATCAATGATTTTCTATCTATCCATCCATCTGAGTCATTATGAATAGAGTGGATTTTGAGTCTTCAACACTGATCCTTGCCGAACATTACTAGTAACAGGCTGCAAATTCAAGTACCTCCCATTCTCCTTAGTCTCTGTCTCCTGCCATTTAGCCAGTTTTCTAGCCAGATCAATAATTTGCCTTCAGTTCCATGAAGCTCATACAAATACAGAAATTAAGACCAGAGGTAAGCCATTTGGCCTCACAAACCTGCTCTGCCATTTAATAAGATAACAGCTGATCTGATTGTGGCCTCAACTCTATATTCAACTTTGTCTGTGATTCAGTTGTTCAGTAGAGCAGAGCTTAAGTATTGCTGATAAAAAGAGACATTTTATCAAAGCTTGCTCTTATCAGGACAATTCACATGAATACCAATTTAAGGGAAAAACCACCATTTATATCGTATGAGAAGATAGTGCTGATTGGTTGGACTCTGGTTAGTAGAGGCATTACCTAGAGGATACACCAGTTAATAGTGATTGACAATTAACTGCCAGATTTTGTTTGAATTTTAAAACACGTAGGTTGACTCTGATTGCTCAAGACATTGCCATGAGAAATGAACCGATGAATGGCTGGTGCAATTTTGTTGAGTTGAAACAGGTACAGCTCATGTACATGTTCCTTCTGTCTGCAAAGAACAGGACCCTGTATATTAATATGTATAGCTTTCAACTCACACAAGCGCACCACACTATGAGCCCGACAGACAATTCAAAAATATTTGTCAGTGTAACTCTTCACACACTCAGCATTCTCCAACAAATGTTGAATTGTAGCCTCACATCTAATGTTGAACACTGTAGTGTCAGTTTTGGAAGCATAGGTTGGTTGGGTGTAGTCAATAGCTTGCTTACTGTGAACAGCAGAAGAGATATGCTGTTTAAGTGACCCACCAGTCTTTAGGACAAACATTCTCTTATGAGTGACTTTTATCAAATGCCAGGAGAAAACCCCTTGGGCATGGTCTTTAATTCAATATGTTTTTGACTGGCCGTCTTTCTCAACTCCACCTTCTGATCCAATCCTGTTATGCCTCAATTCCCTGAGATAAGAATTCCAAAGATTTACGACAAAATGATTCGTTATTGTAGTCATAAATGATCATCACCCTATTCTAAGAATGTGCCCCCTGTACAAATGAAATAACATTCTCTGTCTGTTACTCCAGTCACCTCTTCATAAATATAATTTGCAGAGATGCTGCAGTTGTGGTCATGTCACTGGATCTGACCTACACGTGACTCCAGACCCCCAGTAATGCACTGACCCTGAAATGGTCCAGCAAATCACTCAAAATTTAGTAGGTTAAGGAATGATCTGATTGAAGCCTTCAAAATGTAAACAAGACATGGTAAATAAACTATGAGCACTGGTTGGGGATTCTAGAACCATGAGACATATTCAGAGAAATAGGACCAGACCATCCAGGAGAGATGTTGGGAAGCACTTCTACCCATAAAGGGAGGTAGATGTTTGGAATTCTATTCTACAAACAGGAGTGGATGCAGGATAAGTCATTAATTTTAAATCTGAAATAGAAAATTTTTGTTAAGCAGAAGTATTAAGGGAAATGGGCCAAAGGCAAGTATATAGAGTTAGGCCACAGATCATCCATGATCTCATAGAATGCCTACAGTGTGAAAGCAGGCCATTTGACCCAGGAGTCAACACCGAGCATCCCACCCAGACCCATCCCATCCCTATAATCCTGCATTTCCCATGGCTAATCAACCTAGCTAGCTTGAACATCCCTGAATACTATGGGCAAAATAGTGTGGTCAATCAACCTAACCTGCGCATCTTTGAACTATGGGAGGAAACCTGAGCACCTGCAGGAAACCCATGCAATCATGGGGAGAATATGCAAAATCTACACAGACAGTTGCCCAAGGTTGGGATTGAATCCAGGTCCCTGACGTTGTGAGGCAGCTAACTACTGAGCCACCATGTTACCCCAATGGGACAAAACAGGTTTGTGGGGCTGATTGGCCTACTCCGGTTCCTATATTAGTTCAAGGACAATTAGGGTTGGACAAAAACAATCTGCACTTGTTAGCAACATCTCATCCAATAAAATAATATATTTTCTTAAAATTCTGAGACATCTACTGCTTCTAAAACCATATTGGCTCTCTTGCACCATTTGAAAATGTTCAAGGCATTCAGTTTACGATTATTTAAGAATTGTGATTCGTGCAAATTTGTAATTTCGGTACTAACGAACGTTGATGACAAACCATTGCCCAAAAGGACAGCCTGCAAATAGTCTCACCACTTGAGACGCCCAAAGCCCTTTCTGCGGCTGCGCGCCAATATCTTTGTAAATAGGGCGTATTCTGGCACTCGGTGCTTGCTGGGTAGGGACCTCAGCCATTGACATGCGAAGACTCGCGGTTAAGTTCCTACTAATTGCTAGGGTGTAGTGGTAATTATCCTTGTAGTAATGAATGTGGGATGGGACCAATAAGAATTAAACCGAAACCAGGACCTCGGAGCCGCACACAAGGATCGCGAACCGCAAAAGCGCGATGTATTTGCCTCCCATCCAGTCGTTCTAGGAAATTAATCCTGGCGACTTCTATCGGACCTGAGACTTTTGTAGATTGGCAAATCAGGAAAGCAGCCCAGACCGTTGGGAAATCGAAAAAAAGTCTTCCTTTCCGTCAACGTGAAATAACCGCGCCTACTCTCAATGTAGTTACTACGGTTGTTTGTGCCCGTATGCGAAACCTGTCATCTCTAATTACTAATTAAGTGTTCAGTTAGGGAACATCTATTGCATTACAAACATGCCGCCATTGAGAACTGCACCGAAACTGCTGAGACTTCTTTCGAAAGGGAGGCTCTTGGTGTGAGCGTAGAGGCTGAGGTGCTTTGAGACACAGTGGAAAATAATCCCTCAACAGCACGATCACAAACATTAAGAATGCTTTTAAACATATTCCACAAAGGAAATGATCCCCGACTGAGACAGAATTAAATGAGCCACACCCTGCAGTTCGTTGCCTGGGACTGCTGGAGGCTGAAATGGGAGGGAGAACGAGAAGTCTCATTCTCCACTTCTGTAAATAAGGGCTTTGAAGTGTTAAATTGACACTCCCTACACACCGTTTTTTTTACAGTCTGAGTTTCAAGTCAGCCATCTTTGACCTGGTAATGTGTCCAATACCTTGGTGCCACCTGAATCATGTTCACCTCCCAGCACAATCTCATAATTCACTTCCAGCTACCTGTCACTTCACATTACCTGCACATCAAAGGACAGCTGCAGACACCTGAATCCCTGTTGTTCTTGCCACACCATTACTTCTGGCTATTACTTGAGAATTATCACATTACACTGTTTGTCTGAAACTTGTCAGACTCAGAACAAAACTTTATATAACAGTGAAGGGCAGAAGGGTGACGATCAGACAAGCATTAAGTGCCAGTTATTTCATGATACACATCACTACTCAACTTGACAGGGTATTTTATTTTTCAGGTGAAAACAATTCCCCACTTTCACCAACTCTTCCCAAAGCAAAACAAGTCAGAAGCGGAGAAGTTCTCCACTGTCTTGAATAAGTCAGTCTTGTCAGCATTTTCTGTAATGAACTCTAACAGCATTTGCCTTGAAAAAATATTGCCAGTCAGAGATGTAGCCTGTTGAACAGTACTTAAAGGAAGAGTGTGCATTTATATAGCACCTTTCAGGACCTCATGATTCCCCAGAGATGTTTACAGTCAATGAAATATCTTTGAGCCAATTATAGAAATGTAGAAACATCGAGGATAGGAGCAGGAATAGGCCATTCAACCCCTCAAGAATGCTCCATCATTCAATATGATCATGGCTGTTCATCAAGCTCCATCCTACCCTTCCCCATATCCCTTAATCCCTTTAGCCACAAGCGATATACGTACCTCCCTCCTGAAAACACAGAACGTTTTTGGTGTCAATCACTTTCTGTGGTAGTAAATTCCACAGGATCATCATTCTCCGGGTGAAGAATCTTCTCTTCATCTCAGTCCTAAAACGTTTACCCCCTCATCCTTAAACAATGACCCCTAGTTTTGGACTCCCCCACCATCAGGAACATCCTTCCTGTATCTAACCTGTCCAGTGATAGAGTCATACAGCATGGAAGCCGACCCTTCAGTCCAACTAGTCCATGCCAACCAAGTTTCCTAAATGAAATTAATCCCACTTGCCTGCATTTAATCCATGTTCCTGTAAACCTTTACTATTCATGTGCTATCCAAATGTCTTTTAAATGTTGTAACTGTACCTGCATCTATCATTTCATCTGGCAGATTATTCCATATACGAATCACCCTCTGTGTAAAAATGTTGCCCCTTAGGTCCCTTTTAAATCTTCCTCCTCTCACCTTAAAAATATGCCCCTAGTTTTGAACTCCCCCACGCTAGGGAAAGGACCTTTGTTATTCACCTTATCTATGCCCCTCATGATTTTATAAACCTCTATAAGATCACCCCTCAATCTCCTACACTCCAGTGGGAAAAAGCCCAGCCTATTACAGGTTTCTATGATAATCTTCTCATTCTTCTAAACACCAGTGAATACAATCCTAACTGACTCAATCTGTCCGACTGAAATCAATTTGGCAAACCTTTGCTGCACTCCCTCTATGACAAGAACATCCTTCCTCTGATAAGGAGAGATAAACTGCACACAATATTCCAAGTATTGCTTCACCAATTGGCTGTAAAATTGCAGCAAGACATCCTTGTTGCTGTACTTGAATCCTGTCACTGTGAAAGCCAACATACATATTGCCTTCTTTACTGCCTGCTGCATCTGCATACTTAGTTTCAGTATCTGGTACATGAGGACACTGGTGTAATGTAGGAATTCAGCAGGCAATTACACATAGTAAGTTCCCACAAATGGCAACGAGTCACTAGTCAATTTTTCACAGAGTTATCAATATTGATCAGGACACCACGGATGAACACGCCTGCTCTTCTTCAAGTTAGTGTGATGGGATCTTGTACATCCACCCAAAATGGCAGATGAATTCTTGGTTTATCATCATATCTGAAAAACAGAATCCCCTACAGTCAGCATTCACTCAGTGCTGAAAGTGAAATGTCATCCTAGATTCAGTTCCTGTTTCTCTGGGGTGAGGCTTAAAAGTATAAACCCCAAAACAGAGGCAGGAGCATTACCCACCAAGTCAAAACCCAAGACCATCCAAAACTTAAATTCTGTTTCCATATCGGAGTGTCCGTTATAACTCTTACATCCTGAAAAAATAAATGTAAATGCTCCTCAGTTGACACTGATCCCTAATTTCCTCCCTCACTCCAAATATTTCCTTCTTAAATACTAAATAAAACATCTTGTCATTGACATTAATTAAGAGGTTGGTGGATTTTTGGTAGTAAGGCAATCAAGAAATTTAGGCAGTGAGAAAGGACAGTTAGTGTAGGAGACTGACCATAATCTTACTGAGTTACAGAACAGGTTGGAGGGGCCACGTAGCCTATTCCTGTTCGTTTCTTATGTACTACACAGTCCTCTCAATATCCTCAGTCTTTAAATCAAGATTTATTTGAAAATAAAGGAAGAGTGCATTTATATAGTTCCTTCAATGATCACAGGATTTCCAAAGCACTTACAGTCATCAATAATGGTACTGTTGTTGGAAATGTAGTTGTCAATTTGCGCACAGCTAGATCTCACTTTAGCACCAGCCCTGACATTTAAGTTCAGGCTAAGTGCAGGACTTGAACCCATAACCTCCTAAAGCAGAGGGGAGAATGCTACCAACTGAGCCACAGGGTGGAAACAGTCAAGAATAGGATGATGAAACAGGGTGAAGGTAGCATGATTTATAATATGCTACCTTCAGCCTCAGGTCAGTCAAGGGCCAGCAAGGCTGTGCTAACAGACATTTGACTGCTTTGTTACATATTCAAAGAGCTTCCAATACTCTACAGCAACCAAACCAATATTGGTATCAGAGATAACAAGGTATACAGCTGGATGAACACAGCAGGCCAAGCAGCATCAGAGGAGCAGGAACGCTGCTCGGCCTGCTGTGTTCATCCAGCTCTACACCTTGTTATCTCAGATTCTCCAGCATCTGCAGTTCCTACTATCTCTGAAACAATATTGGTATCAGGCACGTTAACATTGTGCTGTAAGTAAAACCTTTTTGCATGCATTTTCTGCCAGGAAAATGGACACAATGTCCAAATTCAGCCTCTACTGTCCTTTGAAATCTGGAGGCATACTTTCCTGACAGAACACAGCCATATTTTGACTCATTATTCAGTCGATGTTCCAATATTTCAGACCCTGCTGTAATTCTGATTTTCAAGTCAAAAGTAATTGCTCTAGGATGAGCTACAGACATTTTAAATATAACACTGAGCAAGCTGTAAGGATTTCAATCCAACTGCACACTGCTCAACCCCTTCCATCTAACCCCAGGTACACCATGATAATCAGATAATCAAGTGACACTTCTTACAACACATCCCACAATAATCCTAGTCAATGTCAAATTCTATGAAACTGGCTTGACATTGCATCTGTTGCTGCCCCAGACCTCACAGCAAGCTACAAATAACCAGAATGGTGTTAATGCCATCCTAATTGATTTTTGCTATTAATTATCTCTATTTGGCTTAACATAGGTCAAGGATGAATTGGTATCATTGAATCAAAACCTTTAAGCCACTTTGTAGCAAGCAGTCATTCTGAGATTTAATATCTGTTTCAGATTTTAAAATATAAATGCATTATGTCATGTGTGGCTATGTTACTGTGAACAAAATCTAGACAGCCTGCGAACATACAGTTTAGGAGCAGAAGTTTTTTTTTCAATCGGTCCTTGTAGCCTGCTGTGCTATTCAATAAGATTATGGTCAATCTGATTGTGGACTGGGATAAACAGAATTTCTTTTTTCAAAGGGAAGCATATCTTTTTAATTCTGTGCCCCAGAATGTTGTGGATGCTCCATCATGGATTATATTTGTGACAGACTTTGATCTCTCAAGGAATAAAGAGATAGAATCATAGAATCCCAAAAGAGGCCATTTGGCCTATTGAATCTGCACTGACACTCCGAAGAGCATCCCACCCAGACCCAGATTCCTACACTATCCCCTTAACCCCGCATTTACCATTGCTAATCCACCTATCCTGCAAATCCCTGGACATTACAGACAATTTAGCATGGCCAATCCATCTAATCTGCACGTTTGGACTGTGAGCACCATGTGGAAACCCATACAGGCGTGGAGAGAACATGCAAACTCCTATGGAAAGGGAGAGTGGGTGGGAAAACTAAATTAAGGCAAAAGATCAGTCATGATCATGTTGAATGACAGAGCAGGTTAAAGGAGTCCCATGGTCTACTCAGGTTCCGGTTTCTTATGTTCAAGAAGGTGGCTCACTGCATCAACAATCAGGGCACCTAGAAATAAATAATGAATGCAGACGATACTTCCATCCAAGGAAGGAATTCAAGGAATAGGTTTATCAACCTATTGTGCATTTCGGATATTTAATGTTTTTAAAAGTTAATCATGGAAGTAGTGGACTAGGGAATGTCTATGGATGTTGTTTAAATGGACTTCCAAAAGACACTTGATAAAATCCTACATAAGAAACTGTTAACCAAGGTAGAAGTGCACCAAATTGAGGGCATATTACTGACATGACTGGGAAATTGGTTGAGTGGCAGGTGACAGAAAATGGGGATAATGGATAAGTACTCATACTGGCAGGATGTGACCTGTAGTGTCCCACAAGGATCTGTGTTTGGGCGTCAATCATCTGGATAATGGCATAGAAAGTCATACATCCAAATTTGCTGATGACACAAAGTTAGGCAACATTGTTGACAGTGTAGATAATAGAATAACATTACAAAGGGATATTGAACGGGCAAAACTGTGGCAGATGGAGTTCAGTGTAAGCAGTATGAGGTTATCCATTTTGGACCAAAAAAGACTGGATTATCCCACTTTCTAGAAGGTATGGAGTTAAACATAGTGGATGTCCAAACACAATTGGGCATTCAGGTGCATGGATCTTTACAATATTACAAACAGGCACAGAAAATGATCAAGAAAGCTAATGGAATGCTGGCCTTTATATTCAGAGAAAATGCTGGAAAAGCTCAGTAGGTCTGGCAGCATCTGTGAAGAGAAATCAGACTAGCATTTCAGGCCCAGTGACCTTTCCACAGTCACAAAACATTAACTCTGATTTTTCTTCACAAATGCTGCCAGACTTGCTACACTTTTCCAGCATTTTCTGTTATTGTTTCTGATTTACAGCATCGGCAGGTGTTTCAGTTTTATTTATATTTAGAAGACTGGAGTACAAGGAGGCTGAAGTTTTTCTGCAGTTATTAAAAGGCTTGGTTAGACCACACTTGAATACTGTGAGCACATCTGGGCATCACGCCTTAGAAAGGATATATTAGCCTTGGAGGGAGTACAATGTACGTCAACAAGTATGATATAACTGGACTTTAGGCATCATGTTATTGGAGAGATTACACAAACTAGGCCTGTTTACTCTAGAACTTAAAAGGTTAAGGAATGTCTGATTGAAATCTTCAAGATATTAACATGAAAAGACAGGATAGATAAACTATTTTTACCAGTTGAGGATTCTAGAACGAGGGAGTACAGTTTGAGAATTAAGGCCAGACTATTCAGGAGAGGAATGTAAGAAGTACTTCTACATACAAAGGGAGGTCGATGTTTGTAAATCTCTTCCACAAATGGGAGTGGTTGCAGGATCAGTTGTTAATTTTAAATCTGAGATAGATAAATTTCTGTTTAGCAAAATTATTAAGGGATATAGGCCAAAGGTGGTATGTGCCATTAAACCACAGATCAGCCATGAACTCATTGATTGATGGTACATGCTTGGTTGTGGGGGGGGCGGTGCTTAATGGCCTATTCCTGTTCTTAAAATCTTAAAACATGAAAGACATGGAATTTCGGTCAGTTATAACAATTAACTTTGCAATATGTTCAAAGGATTTGGTATATAAAAGACATGTTAACCTATTTCACCAAGTTGTTTCTCACTGACTAAGGAGTCTCAAAGGGATTGCTTGACAAGAAAAGACCAAGATCTGTTTACTTTATCATTATTGCATTATAGAATGATAATGAAGCTGTTAACTAATCATGGCAATGAAACATGATCAATTGGTTGACAACACAACCAGACATGAGGCAGAAAAATCCTAAGGTTAAGGAGCTTAGTTAAGCAAGTGAGACTTGCTCCATAGGCTGTTTCAAATTACACGGTATTCAAAAATATTATTTTCATAAAGAAAATGATCTAATTTGCATTTGAACAAATTAACACAAACTGCTTATTCTGCCTCCCTTGGGAACCTATTCCATAGATTGACCACCCACCTACGGGAAGACTGCACATCTACTGTTTAGTTCTGAATTTAACTACTTCAAGATCAGGCTGTGGTCTTGGCTTTGACTATTCTGGATCAGACAAGGCAGTTCATTTTATATGGTCTTCAACATTTGATCTTATTAGCATCCTTAACAATGACGATCAGAGCAGCTTTAAATTTTCTCTTTTCCGATAAGAACATGCTCCATGTACATAATTGCTCCTCATAATCCAGTCAATTACATAGTTTCTCACTTTTGTACCATACAAAAAGCTACAACATCTATTTTGTGCTGTGGCCACCTGAACACTATTCTAAATGTGGTCACCCCAATGATTTATATAGTAGCAGGATGAGTTTGCTATTTTGAGTTAATGTAGATCCCTTAATACAACACAAATCTGACTGTCTTGACTCTCTGGCACCAAATATTACTGAAATAACTTCCATTTCTTGTCAGTAAGGAACACACAAACCCAACTCCCAATAAATTTCATTTTTTCATGCACCTTTCAATGTTTTGTGTAATCACTGACTGCAATCATCAATGGCAATCTAGTCTATCCTGCGAATAAAAGGCTTATTTTCTGACACTGGAAATAAAAATGATTATAATATGTTGCACTTATTAATGAAATAAAGTGAATACGTAAATGTGACTTGTATTGACAGGCCTGAGAAGTTGAACACTGCGCTCTCTGGTGTCCTTGCCTGACTGCCTCCAGTCTGAGTTATACCATCTATTTCACTATCCCTGATTATTAATGTCACTCCATGGTCACTGAACTCTTCAAGAATGATGACTTAGACTCCCCCGCTCTCAGTTACTGAATGTTAACAAAACGCAAACGTCCACTTAAGTGCATATACAGGCTGAAAACAGCCATATGGAATGTAAGCTGACCATGACTCACACATGACAAAAACATCACAGAACTAAAGTACAAGAAAATCCAAAATATGGGATTATCTGGTCATTATCTCAGTGCTATTTGTAGGGTTTACTCAGCTCAAATTGGTTGCCATGTTTCCCACATTATAACACTGTGATTGTACTTCAAATAACTTTGATGACTGTGAAATACATTTGGGACATGAGGTGACTACATAAATGCAAGGTTTTTGTTTTGCCAATGATTAGGACCACAGTACACTCAATGAGAAATATCAAATTAAATTCAACAGAATTACATCGCTCAACACTTAGAATAAAAAGCCCCAAGAGTCCAACAGCAGTGAGAACTAAAAAATGACTAATTAAAGATCAGGTAGTGTGAATTCAAATTGCACATCTACCACAGTATTACATTTCTCTGAGGTACCCAGATCTCAGTGACACTTGCAACATCCATCTTTCTGCACATCAGTGAGGTAATAGTTCTGTCCAATTAGTTATTTCACCAACCCAAAAGGTGCATTGGAGGATTAATTAACGCAGATAACTTGCAGGATTGCATTTATCAATGAGTTAGAGATTAAATAAATTAATGCATTAACTGGTTAAATGCATTCATAATAATGTTTCTGGAGAGCATGAGGGGGCATTTTGCTACTTTAAAAGATGCTACATAAATGCATGTAATTGTTGTTGGACTGTGGGCTGGAGTAACTGTTTATTAGGGGAGATGCTGGAAGTTTTTATTTCCACATGCAAGTCAATCTGGATGACTGAAGAAACTGCAGAATTCACCATCTTACTTAAAAGTCCACTGTAGTCCTATAGAAACATTGGGCTGCTCTCTTATTAGTGAGAGATGACAGGTGGTGAATTTAACCTTCAGGTCAACATGCCTCAGGCATGTAAGGTCAAGAAGGCAGGGCTTCGGCTGCTATGGGAATTGAACCCCTGCTGCCGGCATCACACTGTAGCAAAAACCAACCACGTAGCCAACTGAGCTAACCAACTCCCATCATTCTTAATAACTGTGCTGAAACATATTAGTTTGTTTTCTCACTAAGTTAAGGCCAATTCTGGGCAGAGGCTTCAGACAGCAGTCTCTTGGTGATGGTCACTGTCGAGTGGTGTTCCACCACAGGGAAAGGAGTCTGGAACTGTCACTTTTGCACTCTGCAGAGTTAGAGTTCCATCTCTGACAACATTGCAGCTGAAATGGTGAAGAATCATGGCCTCAAGCCCCAAACAGCAGTTGACCTACGTAATTCAACATCATGAAACATTAATGAAGCATCCCAACACTCAACTTGAGATTTAAGTGTAGCAAAACACCATTACAGACTATTTCTTTAGTCAATATAAAGAGTATTTAGTCAATAAGTAGGGTCAATAATTAGCATAGTGTTCTGAAGAACAGCTATATTGGACTCGAAATACAAACTGTTCTTCCTCTCTGCACAGATGCCACCAGACCAACATTCTCTATGTTTATCTCATATTTCCAGCATCCATAATATTGTGCTTTCATTATATCATTGGAGACACAACTGGACAAAAGAAGGTCCGCCTGTGTCCGAACACTCAGTGCTACAAGATTAGGAGCCTGTATCCAATTGACCAGATTCCAAATCACCATCTAATTTCTGTAAAACCGTACCAAATTTACATATTTCATAATGCAGGCAGGCAGGTTTCCATAGTAACTTGTGCTTATTTTAAGAATATAGCAATATTACCAAAGTGGAAGACCAGAGAGGCTGCGCTGATCTAAGTCAGAGATGTCGCAGTGAATTGAACCAGCCTCTTTGACCCTGGAATAGCCATCGGAGGCCCAAGGTCACTGGTTAAAAGTGCATCTATGCAACGAATTTACAAACTCTCACATACAGCAGTGAGTTAATGCTCAAATAAACTGATGTTGGTTGAGAGATAAATATTGATCAGGACATCCGGGAAATCTCCCTTGCTCTTTTTGAGTGAGTGCCATGGGAATTTATTGCATCTACCTGAGGGGCACCTTGGTTTAATGCCTCGGCTGAAAGACTGAACATCGGACAGTGCAGCACTTCCTCTATACTGCCCTGAAGCATCAAACTTGAACATATGCTTGAACCTCTAAAATGAGCCACAATCCTCTGATTCAGAGACAAATGTGCTACCATTGTGTCCTAGATGACATTGAAGTTTCTGCTTGCATCATCAACATTCACAATGTTATAGAGGTGGCTGACACCAGGTATCATTTAACAAATAACAGGTAGACAGGGTGGTGAAGAAGCGTTTGGCATGCTTGCCTTCATAGTCAAAGCATTGAGTACAAGAGTCGAGATGTCATGTTACAGCTGTACAAGACATTGGTAAGGCCACATTTGGATTACTGCATAAAATTCTGGTCACCCTGCTATAAGAAGGATGTTATTAAACTCGAAAGGGTGCAAAAAAGATTTAGAAAGATGTTACTGAGACTGGAGGGATTAAGTTATAAGTAGAGGCTGGGGGACTGGGACTTCTTTCCCCGGAGCATGGAAGGCTGAGGAGTGACCTTATTGAGATTTATAAAATCATGAGAGGCATAGATAAGGTGAATAGTCGCAATCTTTTCCACAGGGTAGGGGAGTCCAAAACTAGAGGGCATAGGCTTAAGGTGAGAGGGAAAAGATTTAAAAGACCTGAGGAGCAACTTTTTCACAGAGGGGATGGTGCGTATATGGAACGAGCTGCCAGAGGAAGTGGTATAGGTGAGTACAATTACAACATTGAAAAGATATTTGGACAGGTACGTGGATAGAAAAGGTATAGAGGGAAATGGGACAAACACAGGCAAATGGGACTAGTTTAGTTTAGAAAACCTGCTTGGCATGGACGAGTTGGGCTGAAGGGTCTGTTTCCATGCTGTTTGATTATGATTGAATCATGGCATTGGGGTTCACAGTCTGTGGTGAGATAAAGTGAACTTGCCTTGGTGAAGAAGTAGCTATTGAAATGAGGGACAATAGTGCTGGGGATGATACACGTCCATCAGACACAGCCCAGCCAGATGCAATGTATAACCCTTTTAGTTATTGTGACGCACCATGCCTCATAACAATGTTCCTTCTACATATTTTCCCATATCTGATACATGTGGACTCAGATTCCCAAATTATATAGAGATTCAAATAAAAACATAAAGATACTATGGTCCATACAATCTGTACAGTGTAGGTGTCAGCCTTTTGGTTGCAGTGTGTAGTGGCTATGCCACTGTGTACTCCAGCAATCCAGCCTAATGCTCTGAGTATACAGGTTCAAATCACACCATAGTGGCTGGTAGAATTTAAATTCAATTAATCGCAACTGGAAAGACAATGACCTAGTGGTATTGTCACTAGACTATTCATCCGGAGGCCTGGATAATATTCTGGGGACCTGGGTTCAAATCCTGCTATGGCAGATGGTGGAATTTGAAGTCAACAAAAATCTGGAATTAAACGTCTAATGATAATCATGACACCATTGTTTGATTGTTGGGAAGTACTCATATGCTTCACTAATATCTTTTAGGGAAGGAAACCTTACCTGGTCTGGCCTACATATGACTCCTGACCCAGAGCAATGTGGTTGACTCGTAACCACCCTCTGAGCAATTGGGGATAGGCAATAAATGCTGGTTTAGCCAGTGATGCCCATATCCTGTGAATGAATTAAAAAAAAAGAAACCGAAACTTAACCTGGGATGTTCCCTCACTGAAGGTATTGAAATGGATAAATAATGCAGTAGATTTACCTGAGACAGAAACATTCCCCCTTCTCACTACCTCTGTTTTTAGATTCTAGCTGGAAGATCCATTATGACTCTCTTGACTCACCACCAGCTAAGGCCTTAAGTGATGAATTAATGGCCACTCAAGTCCCTCAACACAACACCTCCCCCCAAACCAATCCCCTGCCTCCCCAGCAGACTAGAGAGATTGCTAGCTTCAAAAATTGGAAAACCACAGTGAACTGCATTCCACAGTTGGGAAATGTGGCTTCCCCCTCAATTCCGAGGTCAACTGGCAGCACAGATGGTGGCCAAAGGGGTGACCTGGAGCCATCCTCCTACTTAGGAGCCATAATTTCCCCTTCTCCCTAATTAAGGATGCCCTCAATAGTATCTCCTCCATTTCCCGCACGTCTGCCCTCAAATCCCCTCCCCCCAAGAGCAATAAGATAGAGTCCCCTTAGTCCTCACACACCACCCCACCAATCTCCAGATCCAATGCATCATCCTCCGACATTTCCACCACGTACAGTCAAACCCCATCACCAAAAAGATAATTCCCTCCCCAACCCTGTCTGCTTTCTGCAGGGACCATTCATTCCATGACTCTCTTGTCAGCTCTACACTCCCCACCAATTCCTCCACAACACCTGGTACCTTTCCCTGCAACCGCAAGAGGTGCAACACCTACCCCTACCCCTCCCGTCTCACCTCTGTCCAAGGCCCAAAACAATCCTTCCAGATCTGGCAGAAATTCACCAGCACTTCATCCAACAGATTGCTCCCAAGGTGGTCTCCTGTAAATCGGGAAGACCAAATGTAGACTCAGGTACCAGTTCACGGAGCATTTGCGCTCTGCATGCAAGAACCGACCTGACCTTCCCATTGCCATTCATTTTAATTCCCCCTCCCACTTCCCTGACAACATGTCCATCCTTGGCCTTCTCCACTGTCAGAGAGAGGTCAAACGTAAACTGGAGGAACACACCTGATATTTCGCCTTGGAAGCTTACAGCCCAATTGCTTTAACATTGACTTCACCAGCTTCAAAATCCCACCACCCCCAGCCTTATCCCAGGTCCACCCCTCCCCTCCTGACCTGACCTAATCTGTTCATCTTCCCACTCAACTATCCGCTCCACCCCTCCCACAGACCAATCACAATTATACCCTACCTGCATCCACCTATCACCATTTCTCCTAGCCTGCCCCCAGCCCCGCCCCCTCCCTCCATTTATTTCTGTACTCCCCGTCCTCCTCTCCAGTTCTGAAGAAGGGTTTTGGCATGAAACATTGACTTACCTGATCCTTGGATGCTGTCTGACCTTCTGTGCTTTTCCAGCCTCACACCTGTAGACAAAGGGGAGACCTCTGAAAGCCACCCTGTCGCACTTGTCTCCAACCTCCTTTGACCCCACCCCACAACGAAAACAGAGACATAACTTTTCAATACTGGGTTTCATCCAGAGAAATGCTTGGCAGATGGTCTTTGGCTGGTGCCCAGAAGCTGCTGGTTGGCAACCCAGCACACTGGTGTTGAGATGTCTGATAGAGCAGTTGGCCAAGATAACTCGGTAGTGGGGCACTTTATAAGTTGTCATCAACCACACTAATCACTAGACTTTTAAAAAAGTTGGAAATGCACACCCCTAGTGTTGATAATGGTGACCATGCCTGCTACATGATCGTTGCAAAAACCCATCCGGCTCACTAATGTCCTTTAGGGAAGGAAATCTGCTGTCCTTACACCGTTCTTATTTGTGACTCCGCACCCACAGTGATATGATTGTCTCTTAACTGTATTCTGAAGCAACGCACTCAGTTCAAGGGGCAATGAGGGGTGAGCAACAATTGGCCTCAGCAGCTATAATTACTCACAGCAACTTCACAAGGAAGTATAACCCTCTGCAGTCAGCAGATATGCATTCCTGCTGCCTGAGCTCAGTTTGAACCTGGATTTGAAGAAAATAAATCTCATTGTTTGAGGAAATATCTGATTGCCCAAAACATCCCAAGCTCTAAATGAAAGGGGAAGGCTTTTATGGCCATGACCTGCTCCCTCACTGCAGAAACATTGTCCTCATTCACTCACACTTCAAGCATTCTTAGAACACACGTCCACACCCTTAATACAGGCAAAGACAGTAATTCCACCCACTGAATGTTAAAATTGCCAGGATTTCCCTGGAGTCTCCAGGAACTAAAGGTTAATCTCATGCAAGCTTCTGTGAGCAAGCATCCAGAATCTTCAGGATGGTGACAGTGGAGTATGCAGCATTCAGGGACTTGTCTGGTCTGTTTGCTTTTCTTTTCTTTTCTTTCTCGTTTTTTTCTCCTTACCTTTTAAATTTTATTTACCGTCTTGCGGAGAACTCATTCCTGGCGGCACCAGCATCGATGTTATCAGTGAGGTACCCTGATGTTTGTATTCCCAGTGGTGGCAGCAGTGGAGGGAAGCAGTTTAGGCCCAGTAGGGGCCATCTGCAGCAGCTGCTTCAGCGTGGTGGGCCCGGCGTCAAGTGTGAGCCCAGTTTGAGACTCAACAGTATCAGCAACAGCTGCATTGTTGAAATCGGCCCAGGGCAGACTCGTGGCAGTGCGATATCAGTGAAGGCAAGATGGCGCCAAAGAATGGCAACTCTGTTCCAGCAGCAGCAGCACGGTAAAGGGACTAAAGGCTGGCTGATTGCTTCATTCTAGTGTTGGTCTAAGCGTCAGGGTGGGAGAGCACGGATCCAGGCCCAC
The DNA here is from genome assembly GCF_021869965.1 of Rhincodon typus. NCBI lineage: Eukaryota > Metazoa > Chordata > Chondrichthyes > Orectolobiformes > Rhincodontidae > Rhincodon > Rhincodon typus. The sequence goes on from NC_063368.1 coordinate 7,536,425, forward strand.
AGTTAAGCGCTTAACAAGAAGGACTGTAACGTTGAACATTTAACTTTATCTCTTTATTTTCTACCTTTATATTCTATGTCTTGGTTTATTTTCTGCGTTTTAAGATGACACCAGAGAGTGGCAACATTATACAACACTTCTCACTGTTTTTGTAACAAATACATGCAACAAGTACAAGTGACATCAAATCAAATCAGGAATAAAAATCGTATAGGATATTTGAAAATGGTGCTAGATATTTGATTATTTTCTCTGAAGAATTTGCATAGGAGGTAAAAATTATTGGAGATGGGGCTGGGAGCCTTTTTGATTGAGCTTGGTTGAAAGGCTGGGATTAGAATTGAGACAACGGGAGGGTATGGTGAAAGCTCCAGGATCATGTGCAGTCAGAATTGGCAATATTAACCATCATCTGTGTAGAAAGCACCCCCTTCCACTTCTGCCCACCACCTCCCTCAATACTTCCACCATTTTAAATAATGTTTTTGTACACTATACCTTAGGAAGGCCACTTCATAGAATCCCTACAGTGCAGAAAGAGGCCAATTCAGCCCATCAAGTCTACACCAACCCACCACAGAGATCTCACCCAGACCCCTACTCTATCCCTGGATTGACCATCAACTAAGTTACTTAGACTACAAAAACAAAGTTGCTGGAAAAGCTCAGCAGGTCTGGCAGCATCTGTGGAGGAGAAAACAGAGTTAACATTTTGGGTCCGGTGACCCTTCCTCAGAACTTCTCAGAACTTCTCCTCAGAAGAGTCACCGGACCCGAAACGTTAACTCTGTTTTCTCCTCCACAGATGTTGCCAGACCTGCTGAGCTTTGTTTTTGTTCCTGATTTACAGCATCCGCAGTTCTTTTGGTTCTTACTTAGACTACATACCTCTGGACACTATGGGCAACTTAGCATGGCCAATCCACCTAACCTACACATTTTTGGACTGTGGGAGGAAACCAGAGCAAGCAGAAGAAACCCATGCAGACACAGGGAGAACATGCAAACTCCACACAAACAGTCACCCAAGGCTGGGATCAAATGTGGGTCCTTGCCACTGTGGGGCAGCACTGACCCACATGCCACCCACACTTCACCAATGGGTTAAATTTTACATCAAGATATTTCTGAAATCAGCCCAAATTTCTTTTTCATCTGGACATCATCACCTTTACAGCCATGGCCCTGAAAAATTGTGATGTTTCCTATATCCTGCACTACTTGTTCCATGCAGTACTCAACTGTGGGTCAATGATTGAAGTTTGAAAATTCAAACTCCACTCAAGAAGCTCAAACCCATATATTTCAGGCCAAGCTTGCTCTACCATACTGAAAGAGTGCTGCACTGTTAGAGGTGCTGCCTTTTTGGTGAGAGGTGAAACTAAGGTCCTGTTTAGTCCCCTTGGGTGTATGTAGAAGATCCCACGGCACCATTTCGAAGAAGATCAGAGGATCTCCCCAGTGTCCTGGCAAACATCCCTTAGCAAACATCACTAAAAACAAATTAAAGTGACTGTTTATCCCATTCATAGCTTGTGGGTATCACGCTATGCACAAACCTGGCTGCTGTGTTTTTTAAAAAGTAGCAGTGGCTGCATGTTAGAAACATTTCGATAACTGTGAAGCACTCTAAGGCATCCTGAAGGGTATGAAAGGCACTATATCAATGCATGTTTTCTTTCTGCCCCTCTCTCAATCAGCTTCCTTCGGTGTGTGAAAATTCACAAATCCTCCACTTTTCGCTTGTGCCTGCCCAACGCAAAACTTAAATAAGTTAGCACCATTACAGGAATCCCTCTCAGATTCGCACAACATTCGATGTGCACTTTTCAATTTGCAAAAAGGCAAAAACCAAGATATTTGTACATCAGGTAATGAGTGAATGCGACCGAGAGAGACAGAGAGAGCTGAGGAAATATATTCAGCACTGATCACACCAGGATAATTCATCTCTAATCCTATTCTTTCTGTTACCAGATTGCCTCAGGATATTTGTTGTTTAAATTCAGATTGTGGGTTATTGCATTGCTAAAATTCAGCCAGCAGATTGTCAGCAGGGACTGTTCGTACCTGTTACTATTTACCATGTTTAGGGTCCAGTGTTCTAATTAACTGAGATGATTATTTGAAATGGGTTATCACCCCTTCCAATTCAGCCATTGAAAGAAAGGAAAATTTAAAGCCACCCATCTATAGTCTGGAATGTAATGTCAGAGAGAGTGGGACATGCAAAACGGGACTGGGCTTTTTTTCCCAACATTCATCCATGGGATGTAGCTGTGACAGACAAGGCCATCTTTTGTTTCAGATCCCCCAAGCAGGATGTTTTGTTCAGTCATTTCAGATGGCAGCTTAAGAGTCAACCATTTTGCTGTGGCTTACACATGACTCCAAACCCACAATGGACAAGGATGGCAGATTTCCTTCCCTGAAGCATTTTAGTGAATCAGATGGGTTTGTACGCCAATTGACAATAGTTTCATTACCGCCATTACTGAGACTGCCTTTCAATAGATTTATTTATGAATTGAATTTAAATTCACTGGATTACTGTCATGGTTTTCACTAGTACTGAGTTTTGTAAGCAAAAATAGAACAAAGAGGCCATTCAGCCCCTTGAGGCCATTCTGCCATTCAATTCAATCATGAGTCACTTTCCTCAGCTCCCATTTTAGACAAACTCCTCCATGGGATTCTCTGTCCAAAATTTTGCTTCTCCCCACCCTCCTGCAACTATTGCTGGGTCTACATACTAGACATCCCTGCCTCATCCAACAACAGTAACAATACCAAACCATCTAGACTTTTTATTGTTGTAGCTGTTTTGATACCTGTGCTTTGATTAGCCCACCACCAATGAACTCCACTGTAGCCCCATGGTTATGTCTGCAGTCGCTGTACAGCAGGTCGTAATTCAGCAGGTCATAGAAAAATGATAATCTGAAAATGACTGCTTGAAGTAACAGAGACTTACACCAATACCTAGATAAAAATTACAGACTGACCAGCGCCTTATGCACATGTATAAACATTTCAGCCTGGCAAATGATTCCATTCTCTAATAATACAGTCTGATAAAGGTCACCAACCTACAGCTTATAGAACTTAACATGTATACCTTGAATCTAGAAATATGTTAAGAACAAACAACTCAAATTTATAAATATTAGACTGAACATCTCAAATCTACATTTAGATTTACATCTTATATCAAAAAGTTCTAAAGACTTATGAGTATCTCCACGATATGAATATCTGTGGCTGAAACATGGTCAGGGAAAGGTTTTGTGAACTGGATCTGAAATGTAATCATACTAAATAGGATGTAAGTATTTGTTTAATCTGATAACAAGCAGAACTACTTATAAACATCATCAGTGGGCCTATTGAAGAATGAAAGTCATGGATCTTGTCAGAAAGGTTAGATTTCTGCACCTCAGTCTTCTCTAGAATTATGCAGATATCTGAGAATAGAGATAATCTCAAAACATCTAATCAAATAAAATGTCATTTTTGAAATCAAGCCTTTTTTTTATCTTAATGCAACTCAACAGTGTAATTTGTATTAACAGTCAATTTTCCAAACTAAACAAGCTAATTGAATTCTTTGGAAGTCACGTTCGTGAACCATCCCACAATTTAATACTCCACCTCACCAAATCAGGAAGATCCCAGGATCAATTCTGATTTGTGCCAGTTGCTGCCAGAGAAGCACTCTAGTTGGACCCTTGTGCCCATGCACTGGGAAGTTTGCCAGTCTTGCAGTTCCTACCCAGTGTTTGGGAGTACACATTTATTGGGTCACTTTAAGTATGCGGTAAACTTTCAGTGAGTTTTTTTTTTATTTTCCTCTCATCTTCTCCTGAGGTGATACAGATCTACAGATACTGAGGGACTTATCACAACCAAGTGATCATTCCAGGTGTTTAAGAAATCAGATTTAGTGTTATATTTTGTTCTTGGGATGTGGCATTGCTGGCTCAGCCAGCTTTTATTGTCTATCTTGAGATGGAGGTAGCAAGATGCCTTCTTGAACCACTGCAGTCAGCAGAGCATCAGTAGACCCTTTGACCAGGATATTAAGTCCATTACTAATGAATGTTCCATCCATTTCATAGTAGGGAATTAATAAGCAATGAGAATTTGCCATGAAATAAAGAAAGAATTGTCTTGAGAGCAAAATCATTTCAGGGAAAGATTTGATAAAGGTATTCAACATTTATGACCAAGTTTTAATGGAGTAAAGAAAAATGTTTGCGCTGGTGATTTTGTCAGCAACCAGTGAACATTGATTTAACAATAATGGTGAAAGAACTGAATTAGAGAAGAGTAGAAGTTGATAAATGCAGCAAATTGTTAACATCTGGAAGATACTGTTTTTATTCAATTGTAACTTTCAAAAGGGAATTGGATACATATTTGGAAAATAATTATTTGCAGGGATATTTAGAAAGAGCAAAGGAGTGGGACTAACTCTAGCTTTATCAAAGAGATGGTAGTAAAGAACTGGGCCGAATGGCCTGTTGTTGTAATATTCTATGATTCCACATCAAATTTCAGAAAGACCTCAAATTGCTCCACAGCCAACAAATGGTACCGACTTTTTACACATTGCAGGATCCCACAAATTGGGACAAGATGAATGATGGATCAAACTGATTTGGTGAAGGTGATTGAAGGATAAGTATTGACTAGGATATATCTCCTGGCCTTCAAATAATTGCTGTGGGATATTAAATGTCCAAATGGTGGATTTGAGGTCAATTTAACATCTTTTTTAAAAGTCAGCATCTCCAACTATGTAGCATTCCCTCAGTCATGGAACGGGGCTTGTAACCACAATTTTCTGAATCAATCAGTATTGTTATCAGTGAATCATCCAGTCAGATAATGTCAACTATATTGCAATTCCAAATGGATTGTCGCATTGAGGCAGTGAGCTACAAGGTAGGCACGCCAAGTGACTATCCAGAGTTGGCAACCTTACAGCCACAGTGATATCTGAATCTCCTTTTAAAACAAAGGAACTGACCCCATTTACGTGCCTCATCACATTTGAATTGAGACAGGAAAAATAAGACCCCAGGTTCAATTATTAGTCTGCATTGCATCTTTGGGGTGAGCTGGCAACAGCAACTTCTGAGGTAAAGGGATCTGTCAGAGTTCTTGTTCAGGGGCAATTGGTGGAAATCATGAAGAAATCATGACAACAATGGCCACCACCACATCGCCACCTCTGCACACAGGTCAGAACGGCCTTCAGCACTGACATACTGTCTCTCCTTGTCCGCAATGACAGATCACTTGAACAAGATTCCAGAGAGCCACCAGTGGAACCATATTCCACTGAGAGTTCCTGTCCCGAAGGAAAAACTGACCTGCATTTATATAGTGCCTTTCGTGACTGCCTCAAAGTGTCTCATGGTGCATTGTTGAAGAGTAGTCACTGTAGCAATGTAGAAAGCACAGCAAGCTCCCACAATATGATATTGACCAGACCTTCCGCTTTTGTGATGTTGCTTGAGGGATAAACAATGGCCAGCAGGCTCAGAATAACACCCCCGCTATTCTTTGGAATACTGCCTTGGATTCTTTTACACCTGTCCAACAGGCAGACAAGACCTTGGTTTGACATCTTATCTGAAAGACAGCACTTCTGACCATATAGCTTTCCCTCAGTCCCAGACATTGTGATTCAGAGGCAAGAGTGGTAGCGACGGAGCTATCACTGATATGCTTTCACCAAGAGTGACAGGTCCAAAGGATGAGATGATTTGGTAAGAGTGAGAGAAAAAGAAAGAGAGACAGTCCCTTTGCAGCAGTTTTTAAAGTAATCCAATTAAAACAGCATGGCTGGGAGTTTAATCAGGCAAGATGTCATCCTGGCAGAAAATACAAATTGGCAAAGAGGGACACATGATGATCATGCAGCTGTCTCCATATGTAGTGAAAATGACAAGTCAGAATTATCTAAGCTATTATACAGCTGATAAACAAGATCTCTAGTGGTGTTGATCCTGGGTACCCTAGGTCGAGAGCATGTTTTTGATCTTTACCTACTGATTTGGCCCATACAACTGATACGAACTACTAAGGTTAGTTAGAGAACAATGTAATAGCATACACGTGCATATAGTATAGAAACAGGCCATTCAGTTTCTGAAGAAGGGTCTAGGCCTGAAACATCAGCTTTCCTGCTCCTCTGATGCTGCTTGGCCTGCTGTGTTCATCCAGCTCTACACTTGTTATCTCTTTATTCAGTTCAACTGGTCTGCTTTAGTTTCTATGCTTCTTACAAACCTCCCCTTTTCTGACCCTGTCAACGTGTCCTTTTGCTTTTGTTCTTTCAAGTGTTTACCTAGATACACTTTAAGTTATCTATGCTAGTCACCTCAACTACTCTATGTCCCAGTCACTTCCACATTGCAGCATCCTTTGGGTACAAATTTGTGTTGAATTCCCTATTGGACTTATTAGTGACTGTCTTCCATTCATGTCCCCTGGTTCTGGTCTCTCCCACAGGTGGAAACATCTTCTCTACATCTACCCTTTTAAACACTTGCATAATTTCAAAAAATCTCAATCAGGTCACCTCTCAGTCTCCACTTTTCTGGAGAAAAGTCCCAGCCTATTCAGCTTTCCCTGTTATGTCTCAGTTTTAGTATAATCCTAATAGTCTTTTTTGCAACCTCTCCACGGCCTCCACAGCTTTTTAGAATATGGAAATTGCAAATGCAGTCTAACCAAGGTTTAATCTAACTCCTCTGCTTTTCAATTGAATCCATCCAGAAACGAACCCCAGTGCTTTGCTTACCTTCTTATGACCTTATTAAATTACGTCTCTACTTTCAATGACTTCAGTCACATTTTTCTTTATTTTTTCATGGGATGTGGGTGTCATTGGTGAGGCCAACATTTGTTGCTTGTTCTTGATTGTCTTCAAACAAATGGCTTGCATGGCATTCAGAGGGAGGTTAAGGGTCAATCACATTGCTGAAACCCTGTCGGAAAGGGATTTTCTGTCTTTACCAAATCCGGCCTATGTGTGACTCCAGATTGCGTAAATTTTGGAGGATTTCCTTCCTGAAAGGGCATGTAGGAACGGGTTGGCTTTCTAGTCCCCATTACTGAGCCTAGCTTTAATTGTCCAGATTTATTAATTGAATTCCAATTCCACCACTGTGATGATGGGATTTGAACCCATGTCCCCCACACATTTGCCTGGGCCTCTGGATTATTAGTCCACTGACATTTCCACTTCAACACCATCTCCCATTATCTGCGACCACAGATTCCTCTGATACTGTAAACCCCAATTAGAATCTTCTTATCTGAGCAACATGTAGGCTCCTTCATCTTCCAATCAAAATACAACACCACACACTAGGCCAGCATTTACTGCCAGTCCCTAACTGTCACAGTTAAAAGTCAATCATATTGCTGTGGGTCTGGAGTCACATAGAGGCCAGACCAGGTAAAGATGGCAGTTTCCCTCCCTAAAGGACATCAGTGAACCAGGTGGGTTTTTCCAACAATCAATAATAATCATTAGACTCTCAATTCCAGATATTTATTGAATTCAAATTCTGCCAACTGCCACTGCAGGAGTTGAACCTGGGTTCCCAGAATATTAGTAGGATCTCTGGATTAACAGTCCAGGAATAATGCCACAAGGCCATCACCTCCCCTTATGAACCTTTAGGATGAAAGTGACAAATCTGAAGGGGAAATAGACAGTACAGGGGAATGGGCAGCCATGTGACAGATGAAATTTAATGGAAGACAGAATGAAATGATTCATTTTGGTAGAATAAGCAAGAAGTGATAGCATAAAGGAGACAGTTCCAATGAAGGAACAGAGGGACCTGAGGGTACATATTCAGGTGGCAAGACACGTTGAGAATGTGGCTAAGTAAGCAATATGGGGTCCTGGGCTATATAAAAGCTAATATTCCATAGTTTCAATGTTTCTGTATTTTGTCACAGTCTTGCCTTGCGTTAACAAGTCCACCCCCATCCCCTTTTTATACGCATCCAGAGATCTTAACATTTTACTGCCGATTCCCAAGTCCAAACCGTTTATGTAAATGGGGAACCAAGGGGTGAGAGAACTCACTTGCCACCTTTTACCCACAAGAGTAGCTACTTTTGACCTCTATTCCCGATTTTCTGTTTGTAGACAGCTTGCCATCCACTCTGCAACTTTACCCTTCTTCTCTGATCTCAGTCATGACTTGACTGGTCATGGTATTTGCTCACCTTAGGAGATGATGGACAGCGCCTGGGATATATGTCACTTCTGGATTTAAATTGGATTTAAATTCGAGAGCAGCAGTCCCTCTGCAGCTGGCACAGATAAATAACATTGGCTCATGGTCAATTGTTATTGTTCCCTCCAAGCAGCTGTGAGTCAAAAAGGTTTCTTTTGGAAAATCCAGATATATGTTACATTTGCTTGTTATCTAACTAATAGCAACTTGTAATCAAACTCTGGGGCAATGAATGGCTTTCTGTTTTGTTTTAAAAAGGTTCATTTACATTTATTATAAGGTCAGATTGATTTTAAGGGTGAACAACTTTAACCAAAAGGTTAGGTTTCACTTTAACACATAACATCTAATTGTCATAGGAATGCATCAAAGAATGGGCACAGATAATAGTCCAGATGGCTTATTTGTTACAAGGAAGAAAGAAAGTGCATTTATATAGAATCTTTCATGGCCTTAGGACATTCCACAACACTTTACAGCCAACTTTTGAAGTGTAGTCACTGCTGGATTCTAGGACAGGTAGCAGTCAATTTGCACACAGAAAGTTCCCCAAAAATAACAATGTGATAATGAACAGTTAATTTGCTATTTTCCTTAGTGAAATTGATTGAAGGACAAGTTATGGTCAGGACCCATTGTATGACCAGCCTTCACAGATCACCATGTTGTTTTAAGCTGCCTGCACTATTGCTCACCACGGGGTAGGGATATCTTCTTTCATGATAAGGATATGTACAGGGCCCTCTTGAACTGATACAGTAGAGGAAAACAACTCAATTGTCTAAGGAGTAAAAGTTCATGTCTTAATCAAGATATAATTTTTGCATGTTAGCAACAATGCACAAGTTACAGTGTTTGTAACAGATACTGTGAGAACCAGTAGAGTGATAGGTCTCAGACAGCAGCATTCTTTCTCCAGGCACATCTTTTGTTCCTCCGTTTCTTTCCTTCCTCTGTCACCATTCCCTTTGGCCTAGTGAGACTAACTAAGAGTGGCTCCAGCACTTTCTGCTTTCAGTTCAGATTTCCAGCGTTCCCCAGCATCCTGCCTTTCGACCAGTAGAGAATGTTGGGTAGTGGTCATCATTTTAGTGGGAAGAGAGTTGAGGGAGCTGGGATTGGGTCTATTGGAGAAGGTGAACTGAGAGAGGGGGTGAGTAGAGATCATAGAGAGATTAAAAAATGATATGAGGTCAGGGTAAGAGGGAGGAGGGTTCAGGAAGGAATTTTAGAGAGATTCTTGTTCTGGTGGTCCAGTGGGAGGAGGGAAGAGGCAGCAGAGAAGTTGTGAGTGAAGGAGACAGGGAAGGAATTTAAAAAAAAACAATCTGCAGTAGGGAAAGGAAGCCAGAGGTTTTTTGCATTGCAAATGATCTTGGTGTAGAGATCAATTTTAGTGCTTTATGAGGTCCAGTCAGACCTGACAGTACAAGAAGAAGCCACCTGTTAATCATAACTGTTTAAGTCTGCTCATACCTTGGACCAAAGGGAGAATGCATGAGCATCATATCTGGGGAACAGCAGGGTGTGAGACAGTGAAGGTTTTATGAAGCACTTAAGCCTGAAAGGTGGAATTCAGAGTGCAGCTAAGCAAATCAGTGACTGCAGAAATGCTGTGGTGAATGGTGGCCAGTAGAGAAAGTGGATTTTGAATGAGTAGAGAAGAATGTTGAAAGTTGGAGAAAGTGCCAAAAATGTAGAATTCATGCCAAAGTGTGATTTGCTGGTAAGTACCACACCATCTCCACCACCATAGCCGTGATGATCCTGATGATATAAGTAGTATGAGGTACAACCAAGTGGGCAAATATGATTTAGGGTGAGGCTGACATGACCCTTAGTCAGGTTTCAGTTAAGGTCATGGTGTCAATTTAATCATCCACCAATAATATCCATGACTGGCAGCAGCTTTGATTACAAGTGGAAAGGAAAATGATGCGGAGAGGGGAAAGAGTTCATGGATTCAACAGTGGAAGATATGAGTTGGTTACAGTAGAGACTGACAAGATTTGCAGAAGTGGTAGACACAACATTCATGAAAACAATAGCTCAGTGCACTTGGGGTTACCACTCATAAAGAGGCAGTGATGAGTGCCTCAATGGGCCCATGCAGATGACGCCAAGGGAGGGAAGCCTTAGGATTATCTAAATGATACTAAAGTCACAAACTTCAGCAAGTCAGACATGTTGAAGGGCTGTTGTCGGGATTGGAAGAGCAGAGTATCTAAATTGCAACAAAACGAAAGGAGAAAGGGATCAAGACAAAAATGGCTACAAAGGATCAGGAATCAAAATGTTTTCAAGATCAACTCTGGCTTGATCTTTGAAAACATTTCAGACTGTTCACTTATTCCTCTGGGAAAATGGTGTAATCACTTTCTTGAGCACTGTGTTCCCTTTCTGACAATCAGAATTAAAGACTTATCCCTTGGACATATACTAGGAGCATGAGAAGAAATGTGCATTTTCTAAAACTTTTCATTGAATCTTTTAGTTTAGAAGTTATAATATTGAAGATGGGAGAGAAAATGAGGAGATAAGGTGGTAGATGATGTGAGCCCTGGGACAAAATCTCTAGGAATAAACCAGAGTCGACAAAATTATTGCTGCAACTTCTTAAAGTGAGAATGTCCCTATCACGGACATTTTTGGATCATAGGAACATAGCAGAAGGACTAGGTCATTCAGCCCATTGAGCCTAATCCTCCATTCAATTTAATCATAGTTGATCATTCACTTCAAAGCCTTTTTCTCACACAATACCCATACCTCTCTCTATCACGGGTATTCAGTAATCTGTCAATCTTTCATAGAGTCATAGAGTCATACAGCACAGAAACAAAGCCTTCAGTCCAACCAGTCCATGCCAACCATAATCCCAGAACTAAACTAATCCCACCTGCATATGCTTGGTTCCTATCCTTCTAAACATTTCGTATTCATGTGCTTATTCAAATGTATTTTAAACATTGTAACTGTACCCACATTTACTACTTCCTCTGGAAGTTCATTCCACACATGAACCACTGTCTGTGTAAAAATATTGTCCCTCATGTCTTTTTTAAATCTTTCCTCTCTCACCTTAAAAATGTGCGTCCTAGTCTTCAAATCCACCACCATAGGGAAAAGATACCTGCCATTCACCTTACCTCTACCCCTCATGATTTCATAGACATTTATAAGGTCACCCCTCAACCTCCTACATTCCACTGGAAGCAGTCCCATCCTATCCAGCCTCTCCCTGTAACTCAAACTCTCCATTCTTAGCAACATCCTGGTAAATCTCTTCTAAATCTCTCTCCCTCGAACATACACAATGATGAAGCCTCCACAGCCCTCGAGAGAATTCTACAGATTCACAACACAGAGTAAAAACATTTCTCCTCGTCTCAATCCTAAGTGACTTCCCTTTCTTTGCAATTGTGTTCCCTGATTCTAGCCTCCCCACCAAGAAGAAACATCGTATTTGCATTCACCCTGCCTATCTCTTTGAGCATTTTGTGAGTTTTTTAAAAAATGAACAATTAACCTTCCCTTTAAGCAATGTGGCCATATTGCAGCCCAGACAGGTTGTGCATAATATGGCCCCTTTAGGTTACTGCACATGTACAATGATGTTAAAAAAAAATTAAAGGACTCACAATAGGTCACAGAAAACAGAATATCAGGAATGTTGCCAACAACGATAACGCAACATTTTTTATCAATGCCTGAAGACCATTGACTTTTATTGGCAGGGAAGGCAACTTGGAAGAGTTGCTAAACCCAATGACCAAAGCAAAGGACAGCCATTTCAATGACTTACATCTTTCCTGATGCTGTTTCGACTCCCTTGCACTGTTATATTGAGATTTCCCCTCCTAGCTTTTCGCCAATGGGGTACTCAGTCTTTAAACAAACAAAAAATCACTCTTAAAAATTTCGCCAGAAATGGGCAAAGAAGCAAAAAGAAACACAGAGGACATGGTAATGTTAATTATAATACTCTGCAGCTGGTTTGATTTTAAAAGGAGTCCTGAGAGGAAGCCTTTAGTCTTTAGCCGAGGTGCTAGTGGGGAACGTTACACTTTAATTGTGCCAGGAACACTTGGCTCCTTCCTATCTCTCCATAGAGATGGGCAAGTGCGCATTAATCACTAGGTCCTGGAGTGTAATGCCTTCACGCAGCTACAAAGATCGAGTTAATGTTGCAGACTATATTTAAACAAGAGACCAGTCATCATTTAGGTTCATTATCTTGATAAACCCATGTGTGTGTGTGTGTGTGTGCGTGCGTGCGCGCACACATGCCCTCCCCTTTGTTCTCAACTGACGTCTAGATACCCACCAACACTATTTTTTATTCATTCACAGAATGAAATTGTCACTGGCTAAGCCAGCATTTATTGCCTTTCCCTCATTGCCCAGAGGAAAGTTAAGAGTCAACCACCTTGCTGGAGGTCAGACCAGGTAAAGATGGCACTTGCCTTCCCTCAAGGATGTTAGTGAATTTAGCTATGATCAGTTCTGGCTGATTTCTTCCCTCCCCTCCCACCGAGTAACGACAATATTACTAGTAGTCACTAAAGGTCCCAGGTCTAACCACGAAGTCCATTTTCCTCCAGGACTCAGTACTTTCCCACATTGTCATTATGAAATTGCAGGCGTCAGAGTTAGGCACAACTGCTTGATTTTATTTTTTTATTGAAACAAGGCAGATCAAGAGATCTGGTAACCTGTAGCCAACTGTCACTTATCCACTTTACTTTAGAAATGCACAACCCAATTCATACAATACCCAAAAACACAGAACGTCCGGAAACATGCAACACCAAGGAACACACACTATCAACCTGTTATTATCCCTCCTAGCTGGGTAAAGAAATATTTCATAGCTTTTAACAATCCCTTCAAATAAAAACATTCATGTGCAAAACATAATTCAATAACACATCAAAAGATAGACTGAAATATATGTCTCAGCTGGACTGAGTTACTGATATTAGATTTTCAGAAACATGAAATACCAAGAAATATGAAACACATAGAAACATGCAACAGCCAGAAACACACAGTAGCAAGAAACACACAACATCCAGAAACATAAAACACCCAAAAACACATAACACACAAAAGCATGCAGCACAAAAACATTCCACACCCAGAAATATACAACACATGGAAACATGCAACACATAGTAACATGCAATGCACAGAAACACATGACACCCAGAAACATACAACATCCAGATATATGCAACATATATGCAACAGACAGAAATCCAATACCCAGAAACATACAACGCAAAGATACATGTCATACACAGAAACTCACAACTCATAGACGCATACAACGCAAAAAATAACATGATGCACACTGGAACATACAACACAGGATATCACACAATATTCCTTTAAAAGACACCAAACAAATCAGCAGAAATATACAAAATCCACACTAAAACACAAGGCTTGCACTTAGGAATATGCAATGCCAGAATCTCATGGGCAAACATAATGCCCACACTCAGGATAAAATACTCAGACATACAGAACACCCAAAAAATACATTACTGGCACTCCGACATCCTGACACATAAAAAGCAACATACAACAAGAATGACCGATACTTTAATGGTAAAAGATTTTGGCTATTCTTTGTAGATTTTTAACACTAATTGCATATATACAAGCCTGGGAGTCACTAGGGTACTTTTAACTCTCAGCTGTGATCAGCCTAGGCACCTATTATACACCACGCCTTCTTCCCTGTTCATTGAAGTTAATGCTCAGGAAATGTGTATTTTTCACCTTTGTCCAGAGTTAAAGCTGCCTGCACTCACTGTGGCATTAATGTCTAAGTGCCAAACAGAATCAATGATAACATTTTTGTGTTTACATAGTGTCCGAAGGTGCTTCCCAGAGGTGTCATTGAACAGAATTGGCTGTTTAAGCCAAAGGAGAGATTTGCATGGGTGACAAAAAGCTTGATTAAAGAGGTTTTAAAGGAAGATCTTAATGAAGGAGAGGGAGGTGAATATTATCTTCTCCACTGTTTTAAACAGATGAGTTAAGCTGTGTACTTTAAATTGGCTAATATCCCGTTAAAATAGCCGTGTAGATATGTTACAGTTTCCTAAACTGCTGCAGGACATGATGGCTTATAGGCTGTAACTGCAATTCATTCATGCTTCACTTAGTATGCCTTTCTTGTTGGTGTTATATTAAGGAACAGTCAGTCAGAAAACCTCCCTCTCCTTTAAATTGAACCGGTCTGCTCCTTGTTGGCTTTTGCATGTTCCAAATGCATGCAGCCAACCCTGTTTCGGATCAGCTGCAGTATGTCACTATTCAATGCAATGCCACGTCAAGCACCGTGAGCTGGTCCTGATTGTTACTCACAATCATTGTCTATTTCTTTGCAACACTATCAACCTGTTATTATCCCTTCTATCTGGGTAAAGAAATATTTCATAGATATTAACAATCCCTTCAAATAAAAAAATTCAGGTCAAAACATTATTCATTAACACCTCAAAAGATAGACTGACATATACGTCTCAGCTAGAGTGAGTTACAGATATTAGATTTATCCAGTAGCAAAGATTAATCTATATGCATATTTAGAGACAGACAATTGATTCACAGTGTCTATCATATAGAGCTCAACATAAATACCCATATTCCTGCTAAATATTTTTTTATGATTCCTAAACTGCTCACAATTAGTCATTGAACTAATTTTTCCTGCAATGAGTCAAAACCTTTGAATAACTAAGGCAGGTTTCAGATAGCATTCTGCTCAAATGGGTCACTTCATCCACCTCACATGATGCACATCAGGAGCTAAATGTCCCTATATATAGAATGATGAATACACCTAATACAAACATTATGTACTATACACTATATCCCAATATATAGGTGTTGCTTCAATTATACATTGGAATTCTTGAGTACACAGGTGACCCTTCAGTGACACAGCCTCAGACTAAACCAGACCAAGTTATGACCTCACTGCTCTATTGGATCAAAAGTTGGGTTTCCTATACTCTTTCCATCACAAGACCATCTCTATCAATATTGCCCCGCTCCATCCCTTTCTCAGTCATCTGCTGCTGAATCCTGCACTCACATTTTAATTACACCCAGGCTTAACTGTTTCAATTTCAATAGCCTTTCACTCCCTATAAATTTTGAGCTTATCCAAAACTATCAACTCATAGCAATTTTGTGTTTATGTATCTCCCCCTCCTCATTATTGTCAACAAGGCTGTAGTCCATCAGCACCTCGATGTTAAAACAGTATCCTCATGTTCGGGTTCCTCCATGGCCTTATCCCTTCCCAGTCTCTAAAAATTCCTGAGCCTTAAAATCAAATCTGTAGCCCATCACCACCACTTCCCTCGACCCACATTTGGTGGCCACATCTTCAACTGCCTTGCCTCCAAGCTCTGAATCTCCCTCCTCAAAGCATCTTTGCCATTTCCAATTTTGTTCTTCCTTTAAGATCCTGCATAAAAACTTCTTGTTTGCTTACCCCTCCTAATATCATCTTCTGTGCCTCGTTATCAATTTTAGTGTAACAGCGTTTCTATAAAATGTTTTAAGATGTTTTATTCCATTTAAAGGTGCTATCCAAATGCAAGCCATGGTTGTCCTCTATTATATACTATAGATTTTATGCCAATATACAGAGTGGTTTCTATAATACACTACACAATAGGTCCCAATATAAACAGTTATACTTACTACACGCTACAATAAATCCTGCTATTATACATTGTATAATATGCTGCTACAATCTAGACTTTACTATTTTAGTGTTAGCAGACAATAACAGTGCAACTTTATAAAAATCTTTTGTCTTCTATATAATACAAGCTAAATAAATGGGTAATTCACATCAGTCAATGCAGCAGGCAGGAATGTCATACAAATGCATTAAACATTTATCTGCTACTGTCAGTTATAGTAATCTGTAGTATTCCACGTCCAGTTAGATAGCTATTATGTACAACACTAGTGAACCTGCAACAGCTTTATTGGCCGATAACCTGGTTTGACATGAACGTAAATTAATCTGTGCATCTAATATTGGGGGGAGCAGCACCTTATGTTTCTAATTTATCTGTTAAGGTGTGAACCAACACAAAGGTAAAACACATTATCTTCTACAATATTAGTGTTATCAAATGTTCTGCTTAAATAATTGTATTTCAGAAACTACTGTCCATCTGTTACAACATGTATATATATTGTGTTTTAAAGTAGTAACATGTCCCAAGGCACTACATGTGAGTGTGATCCGCACAAGGACTCATTAAAACAGGTGATTAAATGTTTGGTCAAAGATATCACATTAAAAGAGAAATGAGAGATAGACAGAAAGGTTTAGTCAATGAATTCCATAGCTTTGAGTCTCAGCAACTGAAAGCACAGCCATCGCTAATAGTGATTAAAATTGGGGGTGCTCAAGAGACCAGAATTGAAGGAGCACAGAGAGATTGGAGACTTGTAGGGCTGGAGATTACTGAAATTTGGGTCGGTATGGAGTGGATAAGGCAATTAGACATTGAAATAAATGATAAAATTCTGAACCCGAAGGACATTAACAGGGTAGATGCAAAGAGAATGTTTCCTCTTATGGGAGAATTAAGAACTAGAGCTTACTGTTTAAAAACAAGGGATGGACCATTTAAAACAGAGATGAGGCAAAATGTTTTTCTCTCAAGGGGGTCATGAATCCTTGGAACTCTTTTCCTGAAAATGTGTGGAAACCGGGTCTTTGAATATCTTTTAAGACAGAGTTGGATAGATTATTTTTAAGCAGGGAAGCGAAAGGTCTTTGGGGAAGGCAGGTAGATAGATTTGAGGGAACAAGCAGATCAGTCCTGATCTTAGTAGGTGGTGGAGCAGGCTAGAGAGGCTGAATGGTCTGCTTCTGCTCCTTATTTATATGTAAACGTATGTAAATCAGTTCACTGCTTAACCAGGGACTAATGTAGGTCAGTGAACACAGTGATGACGGTTGAGCAAGAATTAGTTCAAGTTAAGATAGGGGCAGCAGAATTTTAAGTTTGAGGAATAGAAGCTATACATTGGATTAGTCAAGACTAGAGCTAACAGAGGCAAAATGAGTGTTTCATCGTCAATGAGTTGAGGCAAAGATGAATTTGGACGATAATAAGGGGGTGGAATTAAGCAGTTTTAATAATGGTGTGGCTATGTAGTTTGAATCTTATCTCACAGTCAAACTCTACATCAAGGTCACTAACTGCCTCAGGAAGTTGCAGATGGAGTCAATAGCTAAGGAATGGCATTTACGATTGCGATCAAAGGCAGTGGCATTGGTCTTCTGAATATTCTATTTGAAGGAAATTTTCTGCTAACCCAATACTGAGTGTTAAACAAACAGCCAGGTGATTGGGAGAAAGGATAGGGCTTGAGAAATGTATTGGTTTGGCAGAACTGGCCATCAGCTACATGTATCCAAAACTGTGTTTCTGGGTGATATCACCGAGGCAACATGCACATGAGAAATATGGGGCCATCTCTTACTTAAGAGAGAGATGCCTCTGAGAACACCTATGAACACCTTAACTGAGAATGATGACTTCTCCACACAGTACTTAAATCCTCACAGGCAGTTTGAACACAAAAGAGGCACCAATCTCAGAAAGCTTAATAAATTCTCATCCAGTGAGAGAATCAGAGTTTAATCTTTAGATGACAGAGCTGAACAAGGCGAGGCCAATCAGAGTTAAATTATTTGATAATAACTGAAGAAGTTGATTGGCAAAAAAAGCAACATAATGAGGAAGATCTTGTTTGCAAAGTGAGTGGTTAGAAGCTACAATGTACTGCCTCAGACGGTGCTGGATGCAGATTCAATCATGGCTTTCAAACTACCTGAAGACAAAAAATTGCAGGGGTGTAGGAAGAAGGTGGAGAGTGGGAATAGAAAAAGGCAGGAAGGTGGAGTCAAAGATTGTCAGATCAGCTATGAACTCGTTGAATGGCAGAGCAGACTCGACTGGCAAACTTCCACTCTGTGACCTTACGATCTTACGTCTTATGATCTTACTAGGTAAATTGGTTTTGCAGAGAGTCAGCACGGCCAGGACATGGGCTCCTTCTGACCTGCAACCACTTTATAATTCTATGATAGATGAGGACAATCAGAGTTTGATTGTTTGATGGGAGAACCATGCAGGGAAGTCAATCAGAGTTAAACTGTATGATGGGAAAACTGTACAAGGGAGGTCAACCTGAGTTCAATTGTTGTTTGGAAGAACTTTGCAAGGTGAGGCCAGTCACAGAGTTTAATTGCTCTTCAAGCTGCAGGTCAGAATCCACAATTTCTTATGAGTTGGCTTCTTATGCCTGCTCTGCCATTTAGTAAGATCATGGCTGATCTGATTGTGACCTTGACCTACCTTCCTGTCTAAACCCTATTACTTTTGACTCCATCATTTATCCAGAATCGATCTCAGCCATAAAAATATTCAATAATCTCTGTTTTAAATAAACTTGATTGCTAAGGTTGTATTCTATAAGCTCACATTTCAATGAAAGTAAGATATTATCTATTATTGCAAGTTTCTCATTGCATATCACAATTAAGGAAAGAATTATTGAAAGAAAAATACATATGAAACAATCAAACAAGAGATGCTTGCTTAGAATGAATTTGCCAATTCTTCGTAATATTACAGAAATATGCGACACAGGAAGTGTGACAGGATGGACAGGAAATAGACATATACAAATGCCCTTCATCATTTTAGATATCTATGTGCTTCCCACATTGAAGCCTCTCTATTCTATATAATTTGCTTCTACATATCTAGGGCAATATTTCTATCTACAGTATGTCTCTATTTGTCCATTATCTCCTGTACATGATATACATCATGCCCCTATCAATCCACAGTGGGTGCTGGATACTATTTAACATGTTGCTATATTTTCTGTGTAAAGGTAAAGTCACCATAGTCCCAGAGGACCGTAGGGCTGCTTTCTCATTAGAGACAACTGGTGGTGATTTAACCTGAGGGTCACTATGCCTCAGGCGAGGGGAGAGGTTGAGACGTAGAGTCCTTCAGTGGAACACTATTTGATAACGTGTCCTCTGTATCTGATATTTTCTTGTATATAATAGAATCATAGAATGTTTACACTTTATGCCATTTGGCCCATCATATTGTGCTGGGCCTCTGTAAATGTGGCTGTTAGTCCTACTCCCCACCACTGTTTTTCTGTAGCCCTTCAAATTTGTTTATCCCTAATTATTCTGTAGAGCCTCTATCATATACAATCTGTCATAGGAACATTAGGATGAGGCCATTCAGCCCCTGTGTGCTGAAACTTAATTCACCCACCTTAATCTCCATATGTCGTTACCTGCCTCAATCTCAAAATTTCAATTGACCCAACATCCACAGTCTTTCAGGGGAGGGAATTCAATTTTACTGTCCCATGTTTGGAAAAGAGATTCCCGATTTCACTCCTGAATGGCCTAGCTCTAGTTTTAAGATCATATCTTTTTTTGATTTCGCAATGAAAAGTCTCTCTGTATCTACCCTATCAAATATTCTGAATGTTTCGAACACTTGGTTCTGATCACTCCTCAATATTTTATATTCGAGAGAATGCAAGCCAAGCTTATGCAACCGGTCCTCCCAGTTTAACTGTTTAAGCCCCAGAATCATTCTCATCAATCTGCGTAGCATCCTCTCCAAGGCCAATCTTGCCTTCCTGCCCACAACTTAACACATTTACCCCAGACTGGATCTGACTAAGCGTCTCCATATCTGTTTAGAATCCAGGTCCAGGGCAAACAACGGTTATGTGCTCAATACTCCATCTTTACGCCTCTTCACTAAAATACACAGTGCCTTATAAATTACCACAAAATAAGGCTATTTGCATGAGATGTCAATCTCAGCAACTACTGCTGCTCTGACTTCAGATGAAATCCATTCCCTCGCTGGATACAGGAAGACCAGTCTGCCCCTTTACAAAGACCTATTTAAGACCCCAGCAGTCCCTTTAATTTCAAGGCAATGAGGGTCACACTTCCTTTAAGATAGACCCAGAGCCACTCAGCATGCAAAACATCACTTTAACCTAACCACCTGCATTGTCCATTGAGGCCAACTATGACCAGTGACTTCCAATCAGCTTATGCCTGATGCCAGTGCTTCGAATACCAGATAAACTTTTGGAATAAAGGAAAGCATCCTCTCCCCAACCCCTCCCCATTCCACTTTCCCGTTTATTTTAATGTCATAAATCTTACCTTTCTGGTTACCGAAGGAGCTTGCTCTTGGGTTTGTTAGAGAGCTGAGCAATGGTGATAGGAGCCTCAGAGTGGCTCCCCCTTGCATTGCCACAAGCATGGATCTTCCATTGAACAGTGTCTGATTCTCTCGGTCTTGCTATCTGTCTCTCTCTCCCTCCCTCTCCAGCTCGGCGTAGATCAGGTCCTCCCGAGGACTGTCTGAGCTTGAGAACATTAGCCCTCACTCCCTTGTGTTCAACAGCAAAGGAAGGTGGCCGTTACTTTGGGAGACGGGTGAGGGTGGGAGGGGTGGGGGTAGGGTGTGAGGTTCGGAAATCGAGGAGGAATGGGGAAACAAATCCAATCCGGCCCTTGTGTTATGTTTCAGCTCCTGCAATGCATAGACACGTTCAATCTCACAATCTTAATCTCCATATACTCGCAGCCCATGGACTGTTACTCCCTGTGGAAGGAAGGAGCGGATGATCAGAATTTATTAAAAACATGTCAGGTGCTGAATATGAAATACCAGAGGAACTTCAGATTAATAGTTATGGCTAGTGATTGGTAATCGTTTGATTTTTTTCTCTCTCTCTCTTTTCTCCCCTCCTTCATTCTCTGAAGTGTTGCTTCACATAACATGCAAGAAAAGCCTCACCACAGCTTAACAGGAAAAAAAACGCTCTGCAACCGGAGGATTTTTCCACTCCCCCCCCCACCCCACCAAACATTTAGCGAGGTTACACATGTTGCAATTATAATAGACTGCCTCACGACTGAAAAATTAGGTGTCATTCGAAGGGGACAATATTTTTGCCAGAAATGTCAAACGAAATATTCAGCATGTATTGCCCTCTCCTAAGGAGTTCCTACGATACATTCCGAGGCACTGTCTTTCTGTCGGATCCTACGACAAAGCACCGGCAAATGCCACCCGTGAAAAAGGACAAAGGCATTTGTTTAAAAAAGAAAAGATTAATCGTGTAATACTCACCAGAAGGAAAGATTTCCTTGCCCTCGTTCTTCGGTAGCACCCTGCTTGCCACAGAAACGCTAGTCCAATAGAGCAAAATAATTTCCTCATTCATTCACCCACACACCAAAAATAGATGCACTAAAAAAATTCCTTTAGGAAACAAATCACACACAAAAAAAAAGCCAAAACAAAAAAAAAGCGCCCTGTTCATTAAAAAAAACCCTTACACACGAGAGCTACCTGGTATTCCAGATGTGCGGTGGTATATAAAAATCAGGGCTGATGGAGGGGGTGGGGGAATGGAGTGTGAAAAATGCCACCTCAGTCTCCAGATGCCTCCCTTAGATACATCAAGCACACATAAGGATGTGGGAAGAAAGGTTTGGAATCTCTCTCCTGCTGTATTGCTAGGAGACAGCGGAGGCTGCACGTCATGTGCCTAAAGGGTTTGATTTAAGAGAAACGGGCTGCTAGCACACCCTGGTGCCCGCCTGCTGCTCCTGCGCCGAGCCCAGATCAAAGGCTGCAGCCTCGAACTTGACAATCAAAGCCTACGCCAACCTACCACCTCACACTGTGCCACACGCTCTAGCCCCGGCTGCATGTTGTGCAAACTTTGCCAAGCCAACTCCCGAGCTGTTGCAGGGCAGGTTGGAAACCAAAGCTGGTTTTTGTGGAATCCAACTCTGCAGGATCCATAACCGGGCCCCTGGGCTCTTCCTAGAGCTGCAAATAGAAAGATGGGCTGGTGAGGGAGAAAGGTCTTGAGTCCTGAAAGTTCCCTTTAGCTTATTGTGGTAGAGACCCATACAGAAAGAACGGGGTCCTTGCTCTCAATACCCCTGTCCTGTGCTGAGTTAGATGCTAACCCAGACAAATGGCAACAGGCCAACGTTAATGCCCTAAGTGAGGGAAGGGACAATGATAAGTAATCCAGCAGTAAAAGATTCCTTTCCAAATGGTTTTTGTGGAATGGGCACACTTGTAGAGGTTGAAGACAGAAGCCAGATGGGTGATTACCCCGCCCCCTTCGTAATCTAATTATCAATAGGAATCCACTGTTGGCTTAGAGTCATAGGGTTGTACAACATTGAAACAGACCCTTCAGTCCAAATTGTTCATGATGACCAGATATCCTAAATTAATCTAGTCCCATTTGCCAGCATTTGGTCCATATCCTTCTAAACCCTTCCTAATATGGAAGGAATAATGGATATGCCACTGAGCTACCAGAAACTAGCCAAGGTCAAATGAATTAAATGCCTGAGTCTTCTGATCGGCCATTAACTAGAACAGGCTACTATTGACATGAATCAGAAGATGCCTCTAGGGAAAAGATAGCTGAGTATTGAGATGGAAGTCAATAAAGTAAGGAAATTTGAAGTTCATGCCGGTGGTGAAGGGTTCTATGTCACTGTCACATGTGTGTTCTGGGCTTTAGTCTTTGGTCTGTGACAGACCGTGCACAGTGACATTGCAGTGCTTGCTGGTAGGAGACACTATTCAGCCACCTAGAACTCTGACCAGCAGGACAGAAGTGCACGTGAGTCTGCTACTGGCTTGACAGGGAATGCCATTTTGACTCCCAGCTTCAATCAAGTAAGTAACTCCTGCAATAAACACCTGGGTGCGCACAATAGCAGGAGGCTGACATTAAAGCTGTGAATTGACATTAGATTTACAACCCCTTACTTCCTTCCCTCCCTCGTTCACCCCCAGAAGGAGGAACCAATAAAACTTGCGAATGACACATGCTGTTGTATACCTCAAAATATAACTCCAATATGATCAGTATGTTTGTTTCCAATAACTTTTTTTTACTACTTTTTCCCCTCTGAGTGTCCTTTTCGTCCAATCCTCCTACTTTCCTTCCCTTGTTTTCTCCCTGTCTCACACCTTCCCTTCCTCCTTCCCATTGCTTCCACATCACATGTTGTTTGACTAATTACATTTCAAACTTCATGGAATAGAACTCTATCTGTTTAATCCTGGAGGCTGCTCCTAAACAAAAAAGACCACAGTTCAGACTCCGCTGGAGTAAGTGGTTCAGTTGCCTATTGCATGCTTTACATGTGTTGCTGTAAAAATGTTCACTCCTGAAACACTCATATATAACTTCAGCTCTGGGCTCTAATATACAACTATATTCCTTTCTCTATTTTCTGTCTCTCATTATTTGCACTTTATGTTGTGACTATTCCCCCTTTTTCCCTTGCTTCACAGCATGTTGCTGCCATTCTGTGAAGTATTTTGAGTTGTTTTGTTAATGTGAGTTATAATTATTGATTCACCTAGTGGATTATGTGGTAAAACAGAAGAACACAGGGCAGGCCAAAGGTATAATTGTAAAGGGGATGCAGGAGCAGAGGGATCTGGAGGTATCTGAGTATATTTCATTAAAAGTGGCAGGGCAGGTTGAGAAAGCAGTTAATCCTGAGCTTTATAAATAGACACAGAGAGTACAAAAACAAGGATGTTATGGTGAACCTTTATATAACACCGGCTCAGGCTCAGTTGAAGTATTTTGCACTTTACAAAGGATGTGAGAGCGCAGAAAAATATTTCATGGGTGGTTTCTAGGATGAGGAACTTCAGCTACAAGGATGGATTACAGAAGCTGGGGCAATTCTCCTTGGTGAAGAGCAGATTAGAAAAAGATTGGAAAGAGATGTTCAAAATTATGGGGGGACCGAACAGAAAAACGGATCCCATTGATGCAATGGCTCAAAATCAATCTAAGGTAATTAGCAAAAGAAACAGCAACAGGAGAAATGTCTTTTCTATACAGTGAGTGGTTGGGATTTGGAATGCAGTACCTGAGAGTGTGCAGGAGGCAAATTCTCTTAAAAAGAGAATAGGATAATTACCTAGAGAGAAACATGTTGAGGTGTTCCAGAGAAAAGGGTAGTGAGTGTGATTGGGTGAGTTGAGCTGATATGGATCTGATGGGCCAAGTGGTTTCCTTCCGTTCTGAAACTGTTCTGTGATGCTGAATGCATAAATCTGTCTCACATTTCCAATCCTTTCACTTTTATATTACTTAGCCTGACACAGAAGGAATAAAAATACTTCCTATTTTTCCCATAAATAAGACAGAAGGATATACTCTGCATTGATATCGTACTTTCCACAACATTCTGAAGAATTTCACCACAAATGTAATTTGTTAAATCATAGTCACTGTTACAATGCAGTCAACTGATGCACAGCATGCTCATCAGAAAGTTTGCACTTCTGACAGTGCAGTTCTCCCCAGCACTGCACTCAACCATTAGTCTGGATTATATGCTCAGTTCTCGTGAGTGCACCCCAAGCCCATAATAATTTTACAAAGAGATATAAATGTTCGCCAATGGGCCATGGCTAACACTATACTAGGCAAAAAGTTCATTTGCAGAAATTTGTGGGTCACAATGATTAAAGCAGGTGGGTTATGTAATGACATCTCCTGCAGCTCACACAGTACAGTTTTACACATATATACCTTTTTATATCTGCTTAAAGTTTCACAGCCTACAACTTGCCTGATTCTATTGGTTTGTCTTAAATTAATTATACCCTCTGGCCTACTTTAACTCCATCACCTACAGCATTACACAGTGATCCCCAGGTAGCTGCTAATTGTATAATGTTGTCACATTTCCCTTGCTTTAAAACAAATCATTTAAACAAAAACCTCAAAACCATTCATTCCTCCATAAACCTCCTTGCCAATAATCCTTCTTCAAGTGCTTGTGTTGATCATTTATTGCAAACAATTATGCTACAACATCTATCCCCTTTGACCTAATTTCTTTGCTATTATGTGAGATTCCTGACTCGGAATTTCCTGTTGACTGTTTGTTCCCAGGCTCTTTGGCCAAGTGGTAGGAGCAGGTGGCACAAGACACACAAGCTGCCTGAGTTTTGAGCTGGACAGCTCGATGCATTTACCATTCACCACATGTGTCTAATTGGAGTTCCAGGTCTGACTAATTGTAATTCTGATATATTAACAGAAAAAATGTACAATTGACACCATCATTTGGCTGTGCAGTCTCAAAACTTAGCCATGCAATGTACGCCTGTGAACTTTAACCTTTAATGTTAAAATAGAGTATGAGTGTTTTGTTTAGTAATTGTGAGTGCTTTACTGTTGATTCTAATTCAATTCATTTTGTGGGATGTGGGCGTCGCTGACTGGTCAGCATTTATTGCCAGTTCCTGGGTGCCTTTTGAGAAGGTGGTGATAAGCTGCCTTCTTGAACCACTGCAGTCCACCTGCTGTGGTTTGACCCACAATGCCCTTAGGGAGGGAATTCCAGGATTTTGATCCAGCGACAGCGAAGGAATGCCGATATATTTCCAAGTCAGAATGGTGAGTTGCTTGGAGGGGAACTTGTTCCCATATATCTGCTGCCCTTGTCCTTCTAGATGGAAGCAGTCGTGAGTTTGGAAGGTGTGTATGAGCATCTTCGGTGAATTTCTGCAGTGCATTATGTAGATAGTACACACTGCTGCTACTGAGCGTCAGTGGCAGAAGGAGTGGATGCCTGTGGATACAGTGCAAATCAAGCGGGCTGCTTTGTCCTGGATGGTGTCAAGCTTCTTGAGTGTTGTCGGGGCTGCACTTATCTAGGCAAGTGGGGAGTATTCCATCACACTCCTGATTTGTGCTGTGTTTTCGGGAATCAGGAGGTGAGTTACTTGCCCAAGCATTCCTAGCCTCTAACCTGCTCTTGTAGCCCTACATTTATGTGATGCGCCCAGATGAGTTTCTGATCATTGATAACTCACAGGCTGTTCATAGTGGGGGAGTTCAATGATGGGGACACCATTGAATGTCAAGGGATGGTGGTTGAATTGTCTCTTATTGGTGCCTGGCATTTGTGTGGCGCGAATGTTACTTGTTGTGATTTCTGAGTTGTGGTGTATGTTTAAACAAATACATGTGAAGTACATTAATCTCTACTCTGAATAGCCTCCAAAGCCCCTTCCAACTCCATTTTGATTTAGCCCCCTTCCCCTCATCCTAACTCTTCCTCACCTTTGATGGTAAACATTGTCCTTAACGGGCTTTGCATATAAATTGTTCAATTGGAAACGTGGGTGATTTACTAGTGAAGATAGTTAAGAGATGGAAAAAAATACCATGCGTGATTTGATGATGGGAAAGAAAATCTGTAAGAGCATTTCTGGATAAGAAAAAAGAATTAAGAAAGTAAAAGAGAAAAACAAAAAAAATCCATGGGGCTTGTGTGGTGCAATGGTAATGTCCCTACCTCTGATCCAGGAGGTTTGGGTTCAGGTCCCACCAGCTCCAGAAGTGTGTAGTAACATCTATGAACAAGTTCATCAAACATTGATTTGCATTAAAGTTGCTGCCTAAAACACAACTGCCATCATCACTCATAGGCTAGTCAACAATTTCTTTGTTCAGTTTGGCACCTCCAGATCTCAGTGGCAGGCATTAACCTTTCACACTCTATTACCTTCAGACACTTCACTGAAGCTATGAGGAGTATCATTCATGGCTGTAGATGTTGGAACTTTTCAAGTCTGAGATTGATATACCTTCATTGAGTGTCAAGGTAGTGTGGATCAAGGTGGATAAATAGAATTGACATACAGATCAGACATGATCTAATTCAATGGCAGAGCAGGAGTGAGGGGCCAAATGGCCTCCTCTTATTCATGTTTATTTACTTGAAGACTTCATCCGGAACAGGCCCAGAACTCAATGGTACGACGCTTCCTAATAACTTTTTTATTATTTATTCATAGGATGTAGGCATCAATGGCTGGGCCAGCATCCCTAGTTACTCTTGAAACGGTGATGGTGAGCTGGTTTCCTGAACAGCTGCACTCTATCTGGCGTAGGTAGACACGTAAAGAATTCCAGGATTTGGCAGGGAACTTGCCAGCAGTGATGTTCCCATGTATTTGCTGTCTTTGTCATAGAGTCATACAGCATGGAAACAGACTCTTCAGTCCAACAGTCCATGCCAACCAATTTTACCAAACTGAACTAGTCCCTCCTGCCTGCACTTGGCCCATATCCCTCCAAACATTTCTTATTCATGTACTTATCCAAACATCTTTTAGACATTGTAACTGTACCTGCATTACCACTTCCTCTGGAAGTTCATTCCACACACAAACCATTCTCTGCGTAAAAAATTGCCCCCCATGACTTTTTTAAAATCTTTTTGCTCTGACCTTAAAAATATGCCCCCTACTCTTGAAATCCCCCACCCTAGGGAAAAGACACCTGCCATTCATCTTATCTCTCCCCATAATGATTTTATAAACCTTTATAAGGTCACCCATCAACCTCCTGCATTCCAGTGAAAAAAGTCCCAGCCTATCCAGCCTGTCCTTATAATTCAAATCCTCCATTCCCAGCAACATCCTGGTAAATATTTTCTGAACCCTCTCCAGCTTAATAATATGCTTCCGACAGCAGGGTGACTAGAACTGGACACAGTACTCTAGAAGAGGCCTCACCAACATCCTGTACAACATCAACATAACGTTCCAACTCCTATAGTCAAAGGTCTGAGCAATGAAGGCAAGTGTGCTGAATGCCTCTTTAACCATCCTGTCTACCTGTGATATAAACTTCAAAGAATTATGTACATGAACCCCTAGGCCTCTCTATTCTACACCATTACCCAACCCTCACCTTTAATTGTATAAGTCCTGCCTTTGTTTGTTTTACCAAAATGCCACATCTCACATTTTGTGGGTTTGGAAGGTGCTGTCTAAGGATCCTTGGTGAATTTCCATAGTGCATTTTGTTGATGATACACACTGCAGCTACTGAGCTCGGCAGCAGAGGAGGGAATGTTTGTGGATATGGTGCCAATCAATTGGACTGCTTTGTCCTGGATGTCAAGCTTGTTGAGTGTTGTTGGGGCTACACTCATCCAGGCAAGTGGGGAGTGTTCCATCAAACTCCTGACTTGTGCCTTATAGATGGGGACAAGCTTTGGGAGTTGAATTGAACTTGAATTGGCTAGTGAGGATAACTTCTGGTTTTGTGCTTTGAGAATCATTCCTCTGTTGATCGGACACCACTTCATTATACAGATTAAACCCAATGCAGTTTAATCCATGCAACCATTCTCATTGCTCAAAGAGAAATCGGTGCTCTATTATAATGAGTCAATCAGGGATTTTTTTGTTTGCTCATAGGATGCAGCCATCACTGGCTGGGCCAGCATTTATTGACTATCCCTAATTGCCCTTGAGAATGTGTCACCTTCTTAAACTGTTGCAGTCCGTGCAGGCTGGTGTAGGTACTGGGAGGAAGGGAATTTGAGAATTTTGGCCAGGAACAGTGAAGGAATGGTGATTTAGTTTCCAATCAGGAAGGCATGTGGTTCAAAGATAAGTTGGTGTTCCTCCCGTGTATTAACTGCTTTTGTGGTTTGAGGTGGTAGGATTCCTGTGTTTGGAAGGTGCTGCTTAAGAAACTTTCATTAGTTGCATTAGATGTTACAAGAGTTTTACACAAAATTGCTACATTTATTCCATTTTTCTGATTATTTCAAAGTGGTTCTTTTTTTTAGTTAACTGGGCCATTACCAAGAACTTCTCTTACACCCTTGTAAGTTATTGATTAACGAGATTTTTTTGTAGTGTCTATGTTTACAGTATGGAATGTGAGATGGTAAACAATGCTTCTGGTACAGTTCAGGTCTACTGGAGCTTTCCCAGATCACTTAGTTTAACTTCTTTGAAGCCAGAAATGAGATGCTGGCCACAACCCCCTCTTATCCCCAAGAGTCAGCTGCACATCTGGATTAAAAAATTGTGGATTGAAATCAATGAAAAATAAATTTGAAGTGAGCCGTTGATGCTTGCCAATGATACTTTTCATCCCCATTAACTTTCAATCAAAATTCTTCAACGTTAAATGTATCATGTTGATGCTGCTCTAACACTACATCTGAGAACAAAATCAGAACAAGTCTAATCAGGTCATATTCTCTGGAGTTTTTACCAGGTTTATTCTTCCCACTCACTTTTTAAAGTACTGACAGTTTCAACATTGTTGAATCATGTAGTTTCAGCTGTCCTTAGCATATCAACTTGGAGATCACAATTGTACATGCAGCTGAAGCTCACCATGTGGCAGGAACATACCAGCAGGAAGAATCTAATCAGCCCATTCGAGCCTGCCCTGTCTTTCAAAATGATAATCCATCTCAGTGCCTCTTCCCCATATCTCTTTACATCATTGGTATTTAGAAATCTGTCAATCTCTACTTTAACACATTCAATGACTAAGGATCCACAGGCCTTTGGGATAGATGACTCCAAAGATTCACAACCTTCTAAAGTAAAAAGTTCTCTCCATTGCTCACTCCTAAATGGCTTCCCTCATATTTTGAAATTGTGTCCCCTGGTTCTAGACTCCTTAACCTGGGGAAACATCTTGACTACATCTACTCTGTCTATCCCTTTATGTATTTTGTAAGTTTCAATGGCAACACCTCGCATTCTTCAAAACCCTAGCGAGTACAGGCCCAATTTGCCCAATCTCTCTTCAGAGGAAATTTGTACCATCTCGGGAACAAGTCTGGTGAACATTCGTTACACTCTTTCAGTGACAGTAATATCCTTTTCTAGCCAAGGGGCTAAAACTGCACATAGCGCTCTGTGTGGGGTCTAACCAGTGTCCTGTACAACTGAAGGAAAACTTGGTCTATTGTGACAGAAATAAATCATGAATTGACTCAAGTTGGATGTACAGATCATAGGCTCTCTCTGTTGCTTCTGCTTCCTCTCAAGCCTTGCTAATTCTCACAGACTGAGCTGTCTTCCATGTTGATAGCAGTGGAAACATTACTGCTGAACCAATATAGTCACAGGTTACCATTTCATTGACAGCATGAAGCATTCTTCTGCCAATAAAACTAATCTCAATGGATTCTGCTTTCTGTTTGGGTTCTGCCATGAGCCCAGGGAGCCCAGTGGCATCCTCTACTAGTTTTCCTTTGACCAATTGTTCCTTGATCAGTGTTCCTTGGCTTTAACTAGTTTAACTCCTTTCATCATGTGAATAATATTGAGGCCAAGACATGCATTCCCACTCAATTTTAGGAATTTTGTAACCAATTTAGGCAAGAATTGGAGAATGTGGTTTGGGAGCAGCTCTTTGAGGGTAAATCCACATCTGACATGCGGGATTCTTTTAAAGGCCAGTCGATTAGAGTTCAGGACAGGGATGTTCCTATAAAAATGAAGGACAGGAATGGCAGGATTCGGGAACCTTGGATGACTGGGGAAATTATCAGCTTAGTCAAAACAAAGGAAGCATACCTGAGGTCTAGGCAACTAAAAGCAGACAAAGTCTTTGAAGTATATAGAGAAAGTAGGAAGGAGCTCAAATGGGAAGTTAGGATGGCTAAAGGGGGCTATGAAATGTCCTTGGCCAGCAGGGTTAAGGAAAATTGCAATGCATTTTATACATATATTAGAATCAAGAGGGTGGCTGGGGAAAGTGTAGGCCCCACTCAAGAATAAAGGAGGGAGGTTGTGTGTGAAGCCAAAGGAAATGGGTGACATCTGTAAAGAGTACTTTACATCAGTATTCACCAAAGAGAGGGACGTGAGGGATGTTGAGGTTAGGGAAAGGTGAGTGATTAATTTTGGCCAGGTCAACATAATGAAAGAGGTAGTGTTGGATGTCTTGAAATACATTAAGGTAGACAAATACCCAGGGCTAGGTGGAATCTATCCCAGGATACTGTAGAGGCAAGGGGAGAAATAGCTGGGGCCTTAACAGATATCTTTGCATTCACTTTGGCCTCAGGCGAGGTTCCAGAGGACTGGAGAATGGCCAATGATGTTCCTTTGTTTAAGAAGGGAAACAGAATTTATCCAGGTAATTACAGGCCAGTGAGCCGGACGTCAGTGGTGGAGAAGTTGTTGGAGAAGATACTGAGAGACAGGATTTATTTACATTTGAAAGTGAATGGACTTGTTAATGAGTGGTAGCATGTGTTTGTGTGGGGAAGGTCATATATCACCAATTTGATTGAGTTTTTTGAGGAGGTGACAAGAATTATTGATGAGGGAAGGGCAGTGGATGTTGTCTACATGGACTTTAATAATGCATTTGATAAGGTACCTTATGGCAGGCTGGTGCAAAAGGTAGAGTCTCATGGGATCCAAGGTGAGTTGGCCTGGTGGATACAAAACTAACTTGGTCATAGAAGACATAGACTAGCGATGGAAGGGTGTTTTTTGGAATGGAGATCAGTAACTAATGGTGTTCTGCAGGGATCAATGCTTTATTGTTTGTAATGTATATAAATGATCTAGACGAAAGTGTAAGTGGTTTGATTAGTAAGTTTGCAGATGACACCACAATTAGTGGAGCTGCAGATGGTGAGGAGGATTGTCAAAGGATACAGCGGGATATAGATAGATTGCAGATTTAGGCAGAGAAATGGCAGATAGAGTTTTATCCAGACAACTGCGAAGTGATGCATTTTGGAAGATCAAATTCAGGTGCAATTTATACAATAAATGGCAGAACCGTTAAGAGCAGTGACATACAGAGAGGTCTGGGCATACAGGTCCATAGATCCCTGAAAGTGACAACACAGGTAGATAAGCTGGTCAAGAAGGCATACAGCACGCTTGTCTTCATCTGCCGGTGCATGCAATATAAAAGTTGGCAAATTAAGTTACAGCTGTATAAAAGTTTAGTTAGGCCACATTTGGATTATTGTGTGCCATTCTGGTCGCCACATGACCAGAAAGACATGGATGCTTTGGAGGGGATGCAGAAAAGTTTACCAGGATGTTGCCTGATCTGGAAGGTTTTAAATATGAGGAGAGGTTGGATAAACTCGGTTTATTTTCATTGGAAAGACGAAGGCTATAGGGCCACTTATTAGAGGTCAATAAAATTATGGAAGGCACAGGTAAGGTGTACAACCAGAGGCTTTTTCCCAGGATGGAAAAGTCAACTACAAAAGGGCACAAGTTCAAGTTGAGAGGGGGAAAGCTTAGTGGAGAAGTGCGAGGAAAACTTTTCACACGGAGAATACTGGGTGCCTGGAATGTAGTGCTAGTGGAGGTGGTAGAAGCAGGCACATTAGCAACATTTAAGGCATATCTTGATAGACAATGAACAGGTGGTGAACAGGGAATAGAAAATGCATACAGGCAATAAATGGTGGGTCTAAATAACGGCTAGGAATTGGTGCAGGCTTGGTGGACCAAAGATCCTGCTCCTGCATTGTATTTTATTGTATTGTATTGTATTGATTCTGAATTATGAATGGGTTTTTCTACTATTTGGTGTTCTTTAATTGCAGTTACCAGTGTCCTACCATTAATCTTAAGTGTTATACCTGTCTGGCCCATGTAATTGCATTGCTGTTGGCTGTAGACAATGTCTTCTCAACATAGCATACAGGGACATGCATCCCAGTATCCAACTTGAAATTTGTGAGACAACCATTGACATATATATAGGATCATTTATCTCTCCAAAGAACACTCTATAATTTTCTTCTATTCTAGATGGTTTTACCTCATTAATTTTTCTATGTAGGTAACTATTTGATGTCTTGTTTTTCTGTGTCTGTGTTTTACTTAGGTACATTTTCAGAAAGTGACCTATTGTGTGACAGATAAAGCATTCACTTTGAATAGTGGGCATTACCTATGCTTGTGATGTTTCTTTGCTCCACAACACAGAAAAGCGCTCTTAACATGCGGTGACTGTCCAACTCACTGTACTAGTTTCTCACATGTGCCTTTTCTGGTTTTGTACTTTAAGAAATGAATGGAATTTGCTGATGTCCTGCGCCGAGGTTGACCTGTACATCTCATGATTGCTACTTGAAGACCTCTGCTTAGCTCACCATCAAATGGCTTTCTCGAGAGTCAAATTATCCTTGGATTGCAATACATCTGGCAGGCACATCAGCAATTCCGACAACAATTCTGTCTGTTATGAATTCTGACTTTAGATCACCAAAGGTGTATTGTCCCCTAATTTATAGAAGTCAAAACTTAAATTATCAGTGGATTCCCTGAATGGACAGCTCTTCTATTAAAAACTGCTCTTTCAAGAATTTTATTTGTTCTGAGGTTAGAGTAATTGTCAAAGAGTTCCATTACCTCTTTAGAAGTGCCAATTGCTTCTTGTGCACCTTGATCAAATGTAATGTCATCAGCTATAGTCCCAGTTGTACATGGAAGTGTATTTACTTGGTAAACTTCTGATTTGGAAGCTATTAAGTTATTCCCAAACCTATTCTGGCACAACCTTGAATGGAGACTGCTCCTACAAAATGCCGCCACATAATATAGTCTGTATTTGCTTTTGATTAACTCTCTAGGGAGTTCCTAACTGTCATCCTGCATTAGGAGATAGTAAGAACTGCTGATGCTGGAGTCAAAGGTAACACAGTGTGGAGCTGGAGGAACACTGCAGGCCAGGCAGCATCAGAGGAGTAGAAAAGTTGATGTTTCGTGTCAGGACCCTTCCTTAGAAATGGCTTGCTATGTTCCTCCAGCTCCACACTGTGTTATCCCTGTCATCCTGCATTAGTTCCCTTTCCAGGTTGAAATGCTTTTACCATTGACAGTACATTATTCCTTGCTGAATCTTGCCACAAGGGTTTATTCTGTAAGTTTCCTACCTGTTCAGCCTTCCCTGTTGCTGACTGTCTGCCTGACCAAGCAAATTAAAGCTGAG
Organism: Rhincodon typus; assembly: GCF_021869965.1. Classification (NCBI taxonomy): domain Eukaryota; kingdom Metazoa; phylum Chordata; class Chondrichthyes; order Orectolobiformes; family Rhincodontidae; genus Rhincodon; species Rhincodon typus. The sequence continues at coordinate 7,570,645 of NC_063368.1, forward strand.
TGTGAAGATATTGAAAAATCTCCACCACAGCTCACTATGTTATATGAGGCAGCAATCTGCACCTCACCATGAGATAGGTTTGCAGCCACCATCCTCTTTAGGGACCTGTTTGGTCTAGAGTAGCAGAGGAAAACCACTTTAATATTCTGAAGCAGAGGCTCTTGTAATAAGCAGAAAGTAGTTTATTGCATGTCAGAATCTAGTTGCAAATTATATTGACATGTGAAACGTTGTTGCCAAGATCTGAAGGAAGACCTAGATCTTAAGTCTTATTCCTTTGAGATCCTAAACTTTTCTGCCCTGAAGTCCGTATGACCATCAGCATAGTGTGGGAAGCTTAAGGCACTCCTCAGAATTAACCCTTTCAGATCCTTGCACACTTATGCTACAATCACTGGGACTGTTAATGTTGCAAAAATATTCACCAAGGGTAACAGATGAATCCTTAACTTTTCACTTTCACTTCTCATTGGGGAAGACTTTTTTCACAACCTAGTTAAGGCCTGCAAAATAATTGCGGTGAGAGAGTAAGAGAGCATGAGAGAGGGGAAGATATGGTATGAGAAATGTGTCAAATGTAACCTTAAATCGCTTTTCAAAACGGTGTCTATAGCCAGACTGACTGTTAGGAAAGTTAATGCTAATGAAACATTGAAGGTTTGGGTAAGGAGATTGGTGGGGGAGATTGTGATACAGTAGTAGTATCACTTGGCTAGTAATCGCAAGTCCCAGCTAATGCTCTGGGGACATGTGATCCAATCCCACAACAACTGGTAGAATTTAAATTCAATTTATAAATGTAGAACTAAAAATTAGCCTTAATAATAGTGGCTTGCAATTAGTAATGGTGACCAAGACAGCTATCAACAATTCTCATTAAAAAAGCATCTGGTTCATTTGGGGAAGGAAATCCACCATTGTTTCCTGTGATTGGTCTGGCTTACACAAGTCCAGAACCACAGCAATGTGGTTGAACCTTGACCACTCTCTGAAATGGCTGTGCAAGCCAATCAAGGCAATTTAGGGATAAGCAGCAAAATGCTGGCCTTTTTGTCAACACCCACATAGCATCAAAGAATAAAAATCAGATTCTTTACTAGGGATGAAAACCAAATCTTTAAAACCACAGGCCTGGTTATGTTTTATCAACTGGGAAGTAAAGCTGTCTTTGTCCTGTTTCATACCCACTGTATCTACATGGTTGTTCCAATTAAGATTCTGGTTAATGAGGGTCTCCAACTGCTTCATTAACTGAGGAGTTGCGAATTGTACTAAACTTTAGACAGTCATCAGTGTACATCCTTACACTAACCTCATCGTGGAGGGAAGATAGGGAATGAAGCAGCTGATGATGATTGGGCCTAGAGTACTGCTTTTCTCTGATAATACAACATCGCTAATGTTATGATCTAGCTTCCTCAGTTGGCTTCCCCTCTATTTCTCCTTCTCTATCTCTGTATCTCTCCCCTTCCCTTTCTCTCTCTCACACTCAGTGGATGGCATTTAATGCTGTTGGTTGGGGCTTGTTTTCTGCAATGAAATCTGGTGGCATCAGATGGTACCAACATGTTTTCTGGGAGCTCCGATGGAATAAAGTGCCAAATCGAGAATGGTATCCCCTGGACCCCTGGATCTCGTGAGGTCTGTTAATTGCTGCTCTGTCATGACTGGGTTGTTTATCCAATACTTGAGAGCTGCTGACCAATTAGAGACTAGCAGCACTGCAGTGGTGATAGTGCCACTGTTGGGGGACGGGGGTGGTGGGTTGGTGTTGGACACTGCAGTATATACTGTAAAAAGAATATAATTAAACTAGAAAGAGTGCAGAAAAGATTTACTAGGGTGCTACCTGGACTGGAAGGTTTGCGTTATAAAGAGAGGCTGGATAGGCTGGGACTTTTTTCCTGGAATGTAGGAGACGAGGGGTGACCTAATAGATGTCTATAAAATCATGAGAGGCATCGAGAAGGTAGAAAGCCAACAGCTTTGCCCCATGGCAGTGGAGTCTAAAACTAGAGGGCATGGGCTTATGGTGAGAGGGGAGAGATACAGAAGGGTCTAGAGTGCAATTTTTTCATGCAGAGAGTGGTGAGTGTCTGGATTGGGTTGCTAGGGGTAATTGTGGGAACAAGTACAATTTTGTCATTTAAGAAACTTTTGGACAGGTACATGGAAGAGATCGGTATGCAGGGATATGGGCCGAATGCAGGCAAATGGGACTAACTGATTTTGAAAACTAGGTGGCATCGACAAGTTGAGCCGAAGGGCCTGTTTCCACGCTGTAAACCTCTATGACTCTATGACTGTAGAGGGAGGATCTGCTCAAAGGATCAACAATGAATCTTCCAGAAACGGTCATGAGAGGTGGGGGTGGGGGTGGGGGTTGCTGGTTTGCAGTGTGGGGTATCACCAGTCAGGGTGGGGGTGATGGAGTGCCTCAGCAAGAGCAGGTGGTGGGTTCCTAAGAGACCCTGATTTTCTGATGGTAGGAACCTTGGTATGGCACAGACTGCTGAGAACGTAGGAGCCCCACCCCCCCCCCATATACACACACTATCCTCCTCCAGAACTTTCAGGAAAACCCGAAATGTTTTGTTGTGCAGCCTCCTCAGACTATGTGTCCCATGTCTGCGGTTGGTTGAATAGCAGCAGTGGCTGAACGAGTTCCTTAAGTAGCCCTAAAGTGGCCATTTAAAAGTTTCAAGTGGCCTCCAGGCAGGAAGGCCGCTCACAAAAAATCCCATTCTGGTCATAATCAGAGACAGGTGGTGGGATCTCCACACTACCAAACCTCCAAATCACCCACAAAGACAGGAGCATTAAATTCTGCTGACTCTCTTTCTGTCTCTCCCAAGGTTGTTTCTGATTCTTAATGCTATTTTACCATTTTGCCATAATAAGTATCTGAAAAGCTGGTCAAAAGCATAACCAAAGTTATTAAACAATTCATAGTCCATATTTCTTCAGTTGAATACATATTTCCACGTGTGTAAAGGCAGAATTTAATCAGCGGAACATCTCAAATTGTTATAATTGTCCACATCTTCCTTTAGTTACTGACTCAGTTATTAATGGTTTCCACATTGACTGCAGGAGAGAATAGTTTTACCATTTGACCCTTTCTTTTCCAAGAGCATCTGAGATAAATCTTAGTTCACCCTCCTGTGTAAAATTCTAGTGCTATGCTAGGTTTTCACTCATAAGTTGTCAATGGTGTTAATTTTGTCACAACAATTTCAGTCACCAATTTTTAATTTTAGCACTTCTGGCACCTATGCACTGATTTATTTCACAAGGTACTCTTGTTGGTTTCATACAGCTCAGTTGTCAAAACACAAGATCTACAGCGATACATTCCTTCCCCCAGTACTCCAGTATTAACCAGGCAACGCAGTTAATGCAGATGGGGTTGCAGTGCAGGGAATCACTAGTCAGGGTGGGGCTATGACAATTGTCAGGCAATTCAGTTAATGTAGAAGACTGATTTCACCTCGCTTGTTTCTGGTGGCTTATTTTTATTCACTCTTGGCTAGGTGGCATGGGCCTTCTTGAACTGCTGCTGCCTGTGTAGTGAAGGTGGTCCTATTGTGCTGTTATGGAGGAAGTTTCAGGGTTTTAACTCATTAATGTGGAAGAAATCATAAAATATTTCATAGGATTACATAGGAGACACACCACAGAAGCAGGCCATTCATACCAACCAAGCCATTTATGCTCTGCTAAAGTTTCCTCCCATTTTTCTTCATTGAAACCTATCATGATGATCCTCTTGCAAATTTCTGACCATAAGACCATAAGATGTGGGAGCAGAAGTAGGCCATTTGGCCCATGAGTCTACTCTGCCATTCAATGAGATCATGACTAATCTGATAATCCTCAGCTCGACTTTGTTGCCTTATCCCCATAACTCTTGATTCCCTTATCAATTATCTCTGCCTTGAATATTCTTAATGATCCAGACTTCACAGCTCTCTCCAGTAAAGAATTCCACAGATTCGATACCTTCTGAGAAAATAAATTCTTCCTCAGATCTGTCTTAAATAAGTGAACCCTTACTCTGAGATTATTTGCATTGGTCCTAGACTCTTCCTAGACTCTTTACATCTAACCTGTTAAGCCCCCTAAGACTTCTATGTTTCAATAAGGTCTTAGTCCTCTAAACTTCAATGAGTTCAGGCTGAACCTACTCAAGGTCTCCTCAATAGAAAATCCCTCTGTAACTTTTCCATTACATAGTTAACCTTCTCTGAACTGCCTTCAATCCAGCAAGATGGCGGCAGGGTAAGTCATTTCATTCGGAGCTCCACTCTGCTCTCCAGTTCTCTTTCTTTCTTTGTCCTTCCGTTTTGTCTCCCTTCTTCTCTCTCCCTCTAGTAATTCTATTCCCCACCCCCCCACCCCTTTTAACTACCTACCCAAAGAGTTGGGAAGGAGCTGGGTCATGACCGGGAACCAGGTGGCAGGAGCTGAACGCACAGGTTGTGTCCTGCAGTGACAGCGGATCGAGCATGGGCCGAGCGACAGCAGCAGATCAAGAGTGGGCCGGTGAGCCGCGCTGGCAAGATCAGGCCAGTAAGGGAGCCCGGAGCAGGACTCTAGTGGAGGCATGGGATGAGCTCGAAAGCCCTGAGTGGGGCTGCGTCAGTGGAAAGGAAATTTTGACCCTCTTAAGTTATCTTTTTTCTCTTATCTTATTCTAAGTTAATGTGAATGGCACCATGTATAGTAAAGGTACATATTCTTCACTATATTTTTACATTGAATACTCATGACAATAAATGATTCAATTCAATTCAATGCCAGTATATTTTTCCTTACATCTAAGGATTCTTGGAATATTATGACAAGGGCATTCACTATCTCTGTCGCTACTTCTATTAATATCCTAGGATGCATCCCGTCAGGTCCAGGGAGCTTATAAAACGTTAGCCCCATTAGTTTCCCTTTTAGTTTATATCTTCTCAGAATCCTTCCACCTCACTTGAATATATCTTTTCTGTGAGTCATTCTTAAATGTCTGCTATTATTTATTAACTGTGTTTCTGCTAAACCCCTTTCCCAGATCACATAAGCTAACCCTGCCCTCATTCCTTTGTAATTACTCTTATTTAAGTTTATAGCAGATGTTTCTCACTCTCAAACTGAATGCTAAATTCCTCCATTTTACAGTCACTGTTTCCTAGGGAATATTTACATTGAGATCATTTACTAAACATGCCATTACACATTACCAGATCCAAAATAACCTGATCTCTGGTTGGATCCACGACGTTTTGTTCTTGAAAACTGTTCTGACTACACTGTATGAATTCTTCTTCATAGATACCTCTGCAAATTTGATTTTCCCAATCTACATGAATATTAAAGTCACCCATGATTACTGTACTGCCTATGTTACATGCCCTCATTATCTCCTGATTTATTGTCTGCCCTACAGTATAGCTACTCATAAAGGACTTGTCAACTACTTCCACCAGCGTATCCTTCCCCTTTCTATGTCTTATCTTCACTCATATAGATTCTATACTTTCCAAACCAAGATCATTTCTTGCTGTCATATTATTCATCTTGTACTAACAAAGTTACCCCACCCTCACCTTTTCCTTCCTGCCTGTCTTTATGAAAAGTCACACACTCCTGAATATTTAGTTTTCAGCTTTGATCTCCATATGATGATGTCTCCATAAGATTAATCTTTATAGAATGGAAGCAGGCCATTCAGATCATCATGTCCACAACAGCCCTCCAAAGAACAGCCCACCCAGACCCACCCTATCCCTGTAACTCTACATTTACCATGGCTAATCCACCTAACCTCTGGGTGATTTAGCATAGCCAATCCAATTAATCTGCACATCTTTGGACTGTGGGAGGAAACCTGAGCACCCAGAGGAAGCCCACACAGACACAGTGAGAATGTGCAAACTCCACACAGACAGTCACCCAAGAATGGAATTGAACCTGGGTCTCTGGCGCTGTGAGGTAACAGTGCTAACCACTCTGCCACCATGCCATTCTTATTAAAGCAGTTAATTAATAGTGAAGATCTATTAATTTCAACTTTTTACTATGATTTTCCCCCTTTGACTCCTTTTGTTGCTTTTGTTTTTGTTTGGATATACCATCCATTCTGGGTATCATTAACTAAATAGTTATCCTACAAATCCACCATATCCTTTGCTTTGTGAGCCTAATTAATCCCTCACCCAAACCCTCCTACTTTATTTGGGTTAAAGCCCCCTGTATAGCTGTAGTTACTCAGTTTGCCAGGATGTTGGTCCCAGCATGGTTCAAGTGAAGTCCGTCCCACCAAAACAGCTCCCTTCTACCCCAGTACTGGAGCCTGTGCCCCATGAACTGAAAACTATTCCTCCCACGCCAACCTTTGAGACACCCATTTAACTCCTTGACTTTATTTACCCTATGCCATTTTGCCTGTGGCTCAGGTAGCAATCCTGAGATTATCACCTTGGTGGTTCTGCTTTTTAACTAAGTTCCTAACTGTTCAAATTCTTTTAGAAGGACAATTTTTCTAGTCCAGCAATGTCATTGACATCCATTGGCAGTCCATGCCAGGTCCTTAAGTCCTAGAATTCCCTTCCCAAACCTTTCTGCCCCATCCCCTCCTTTATGATGCTGTTTACGTCTACCTCTTGAGCCAAATAGTGGTCAACTTGCCTAATGTCTCTTTTGACTGCCACACAATTTCCACTCAGTGCTTCCATGTTAACACATGTATTAGTAAAGGAAAGACACAAGAGAGAAGCAAGCTGTTCTCTGGAGGAACGGGCTCACCACATTTGCACTTGAATCTACATCATTGCCTTATTCTCCATCCCTCCTCCCTCACCTCAGCAACCAGAATTCCACAGAATTTTGCATCTTTGGTGACCAGTTATCGACATCAATTTTCAGAGGACACTGGGATTTGTGCTTACTCTTGGCATCATGCCGCCTACGTGAAAACACAAAGGGAAGATCGCACCGAATATAGTGAAATAATATCTCCCTCTGGTGTGCTTGGGCCTCTGGCAATAATAATACAAACCAGGGAGCTTGGTCTGCAGTTCAGTTGGCTGAAAATTGTGAAATTCAGTGGCTCAGCAACTCGCAAAATGCTGTAGCTCAACATTAAACGAGAAACCGTAACCGGCAAAGTTTCTTTTAATTCGTTTGGGGATGTGTGCTTCGCTGACTGGTCGAGAATTTACCGCCTCTCCCTAAATGCCCTCGAGAAGGCATTGTCAGAAACCCACAAGACTGATTGAATATTATCCTCAGATTGAGGGACAGCTCAGTCTGCCTCTTGCATTTGCCAGCTCAATCCAGAATGTTATCTCAGGTCGCCAAGGCTTGGGGAATCTGGGCCTCAATGGCTGTATCTAAGAAGAACTCTGTAACCATGAATCTCACCTTATCATCTTTAAAGTGCTAGCCCTTCCCCACTTCCCTATTTGAAGCAGGAAGAGGGCAGGTTTGGATCAAAGTTCTGATTTCTAAAACTTTAACCTCACCCCACCTGACCCAAGCTGATCCTCTTTTGACTAAAGTTCCTCTTTAGTGTCACAAATGAAGGCTAAATATTCATCCAAGGTACAAGAGCTTTTACACCTCTGTGGGAGAATCAAGTGGTGAAAGTTCATTCGCTGAGACCACTATTTTGAGACTTCTGAAACAAAAAAACAGTCAAAATCCCTATCATTCACCTTCCACTGTAACAGCATAATACAGCATAGCATAGTAACTGATTAATTATGGTCATTAATCTTTATCACAAACATGAGGTGAGGAAACCCTGTTCCCTGTGGTGGAGAACTTTAAGATGCATTGATCCAAAGTCACCTGTTCCTTCAGAGTATGCTACAGTTGTCACATGTCATGTCTCAAATTACTCATGTACTGTATCCCAAAATGTTATTTTCTGCAGGAAATCTAATTTGCATTTAAATGAATCAACGCAAACAATCCATCTGTTAACCCACCCACCCTCCCCACACCATGTGTTTTAGTGAATTCTGATTTTGCACATGAAAGAATCGGTCAGAATTCTCATAAGGCATGACGCCCAATATGTTCCTGCATCATCTTTCTAGCCTTTTGGCCCATCAGCAGATGTGCTAGTAAAATTCTGCCCAGGTTTCTGAAGTAGGACTTCACCCCTGCCCAGAGCAGGATTGCCACTATTACGCGAAACATAAGATAGCCGCTTCCCCTCCTTCCAGGAGAGGACCTGATCTATTCCACAATGCACTCTGAAATTTCTGCCTAGATCCAATTCTATTTCCTCTGATGGTGCACATCTTGAGATTCTGCAACTGACGGCAAAACTTTGAGTGAGCCTTTGAGTGAGTCCTTCGTAGCAGTTTTAGAGAGCAAAATTTGACATGGAGCCAAAAAAGGAGATAATTGAGTAGATGACAGGGTAATGAATATTTTACAATTTTAAGGTAATATTTTTTCTTTTTTTTTGTCAGAGTTCTACTTACTTGACTTGACGAGATGTCTTCATGCTAAATTTGAGAGCTGAGTGGAATTTTACCAGCATGTTGCTGATGGGTGGAAAGGCTAGAAAAGTGATGCAGGAGGGCATCAGGTGCCATGCCTTATGCCTGCTCCCCTCTTCTTACCAAACATTTTATCAGTGATGTTGGTAGGTCAATCACCTTCATGGAGATAAGTTGAGCCACTGAAATAGCTAAGTAAGGACCACTTTCTGTCGCTGTGGTGTTTTGGGCTTGAAACCTCCAAGAAGGTACATGAGAGGACTCCTTCCTCCTTTTTGGGCACCTCATTGAACATAGAACAGTACAGCACAGTACAGGCCCTTCGGTCCACGATGTTGTGCTGACCTATTATCCTACTAAGATCAAACCACCCTGCATACCCTACATTATACTGTCATCCATGTAACTATCCAAGAGTCGCTTAAATGTCTCTAATGTATCTGACTCCACGAACACTGCTGGCAGCCCCTTCCATGCGCCCACCACTCTCTGTGTAAAGAACCTACCTCTGACATCTCCCTTATACCTTCCTCCAATCACCTTAACATTATGCCCCCTCGTAATAGTCATTTCTGCCCTAGGAAAAAGTCTCTGGCTATCCACTCTGTCTATGCCTCATCATCTTGTACACCTCTATCAAGTCACCTCTCATCTTTCTTTGCTCCAATGAAAAAAGCCATAGCTCCCTCAACCATTCTTCATAAGATCTGCCCTCTAGTCCAGGCAGCATCCTGGTAAATCTCCTCTGCATCCTCTCTAAAGCTTCCATATCCTTCCTATATTGAGGCGACCAGAACTAAAACAATATTCCAAGTGTGGTCTAACCAGGGTTTTATAGAGCTGCAGTATAACCTCACAGCCCTTAAACTCAATTCCCCTGCCAATGAAAGCCAACACACCATACGCCTTCTTTACAGCCTTATCAACTTGGGTAGCAACTTTGAGGGATCTATGGACGTGGACCCAAAGATCCTTCTGTTCCTCCACACTGCCAAGAATCCTGCCATTAACCCTGTATTCTGCATTCAAATTTGACCTTCCAAAATGAACCACTTCACACTTTTTTGGGTTGAATTCCATCTGCCACTTTTTTGCCCAGCTCTGCATCCTGTCAATGTCCCATTGCAACCTACAATAGCCCTCCACGCTATCCACAATTTCACCAACCTTTGTGTCATCGGCAAACTTACTAACCCACCCTTCCACTTCCTCATCCAAGTCATTTATAAAGATCACAAAGAGCAGAGGCCCCAGAACAGATCCCTGTGGCACACCACTGGTCACCGAGCTCCATCTACTATCACACTCTGTCTTCTATTGGACAGCCAGTTTGTATCCAGACAACCAAATTTCCCTGAATCCCGTATCTCCTTACTTTCTGAATGAGCCTACCATGGGGAACCTTATCAAATTCCTTGCTAAAATCCATTTACACCACATTCACTGCTCTACCTTCATCAATGTGTTTTGTCACATCCTCAAAGAATTCAATGAGGCTTGTGAGGCATGACCTGCCTCTCACAAAGCCATGCTGACTATTTCTAATCAAACTGTGCTTTTCCAAATAATCATAAATACTATCTCTCATAATCCTGTCCAATAAGTTGTCCACCACAGAAGTTAGACTGACTGGTCTGTAATTCCCAGGATTATCCCTATTCCCTTTCTTCAACAAAGGAATGACATTTTCCACCCTCCAATCATCTGGTACTACTCCAGTGGACAATGAGGACGTGAAAATCATCGCCAAAGGGGCAGCGATCTCTTCCCTCGTTTCCCATAAAAACCTTGGGTATATCCCGTCTGGCCCAGGGGACTTATCTATCCTCATGTTTTTCAAAATTTCCAGCACATTCTCCTTCCTAACCTCAACCTGTTCGAGCATATCTGCCTGTTTCATGCTGTCCTCACAAAAGTCAATGTCCCTCTCACTGGTGAATACTGAAGCAAAGTATTAATTAAGGACTTCCCTACTTCCTCTGACTCCTCACACAAGTTCCCTCTGCTATCCCTGATTGGCCCTATCCTCACTCTGGCCATCCTCTTCTTCCTCACATAAGCATAGAACGCCTTGGGGGTTTCCTTGATCCTACCCGCCAAGGCTTTTTCATACCCCCTTCCAGCACTCCTAAGTCCATTCGTCAGTTCTTTCCTGGCTACCTTGCAGCCCTGTAGAGCCCTGTGTGATCTTTGCTTCCTCAACCTTATGTAAACTTCCTTCTTCTTCTTGACTAGATGTTCCACATGTCTTGTCATCCAAGGTTCCTTCACCTTACCATCCCTTCCTTGCCTCATGGGACAAACCTATCCAGTTCTTATAGCAACTGCTCGCTAAGCAACCTCCACATTTCTGTCATGCATTTCCCTGAGAACATCTGTTCCCAATTTATGCTCTGGATTTCTTGCCTAATAGCATTATAATTCCCCCTCCCCCAATTAAATACTTTCCCATATCATTTGCTCCAATCGCTCTCCATGACTATAGTAAAGGTTAGGGAGTTGTGATCACTATCACTGAAATGGTCTCCCACCGAGAGATCTGACACCTGGCCTGGTTCGTTGCCAAATCCAATATGGCCTCTCCTCTAGTCGACCTATTTACATATTGAGTCAGAAATCCTTCCTGGACACACCTGACAAAATCTGCTCCATCCAAACTATTTGCACTTCGGAGGTTTCAGTCTATATTAGGGAAGTTGAAATCATCCATGACAACAACCCTATTACTTCTGCACCTTTCCATTAACTGCCTCCCAACTGTTCCTCAGTGTCTCAGTTGCTATTGGGGGGTCTATAGAAAACTCCCAATAAAACTCCTTTCCTGTTTCTGACTTCCACCCATACTGACTCAGTGGACAAATCCTCCTCCACGACCTCCCTTTCTGCAGCTGTGATACCATCCCTGATTAGCAATGCCACTCCCCCACCTCTTTTACCTCCCTCCCTATTTCATTTGAAACATGTAAACCCCAGAACATCCACCATTCCTGCCCCTGTGTTATCCAAGTCTCCGTAATGGCCACAACATCTTAGTTCCAAATACTGATCCATGCTCTAAGTTTGTCACCCTTACTTCTGACACTTCTTGCGTTAAAATAGACACACTTCAACCCGTCGCACTGACTGCAACTTTGCCCTATCAACTGTTTGTCCTTCCTCACAGACTCTCTGCATGCTGTATCTGCCTGTACACTGGCTACCCCATCCTCTGATCCGTAGCTCTGGTTCCCATCCCCCTGCCAAACTAGTTTAAACCCTCCCAAAGAGCTCTAGCAAATCTCCCACCCACGATATTAGTGCCCCTCCAGTTCAGGTGCAACCCGTCCTTCCTGTACAGGTCCCACCTTCCCCAGAAGGTATACCAATGATCCACATATCTGAAGCCCTCGCTCCTACATCAGCTCTGTAGCCACGTGTTCAGCTGCACTCGCTCTCTATTCCTGGCCTCACTAGCCCGTGGCACCGGTAGTAATCCTGAGATTACTACTCTACTCGTCCTGGCTTTTAGCTTCCAACTTTACATCCTATATTCACTTTTCAGGTCCTCATCCCTTTTCCCAGTTATGTCATTGGCACCAATGTGTGCCATGACTTCTAGCTGCTCACCCTCCCCCTTAAGAATCCTGTAGATTTGATCCAAGACATCCCTGACCCTGGCACCCAGGAGGCAACATACCATCTGGGAGTCTTACTCAATACCACAGAATCTCCTGTCTGTTCTCCTAACCATTGAATCTCCTATCACTATCGCTCTCCTATTCTCCCCCTTCCCTTCTGAGCCACAGAGCCAGGCTCAGTGCCAGAGACCTGGCCGCTATGGACCTGGTCCACGGAAGGGACCCCAGTTGCTCCCACAGGGGGCATTGCCCCACATCACTAATCCCACCCAATAATACACCCTCCCAATCTCTGTGATATGCCTGCCTCAAGCCCACTTGGCTCTCTTCAAAGGTGCCAAAGCCTTTGAGCCATCCTGGCTTTGCAATGGCCACCACAATGGTGGTGCTACTGAGGCTGCTAAGCTACCTTCCTCTGTTAGGGCCAACAGTAGTTGGGGGTGACCAAATTCCTTTATTAAGACAGTGACCTTAATTAGTGACAATGGCAGCGGCTATTTAATTGACCATGTCTTCCCAGGTCCTGTTGCCAGCCAAGGACTGTGTTACCTTCCACCTTTGACTCCTTTGCCAGAACTTATGCCATTGATTCAAAGTCCTGTCTTTGTGCTTATAAGTTCATCAGCCCTTGAGCTGGCACTCCACTATATTACTGAGGGAGAGCTGCACTATCAAAGGAACAAACCTTTTGGCTAAACCATTAAACTTTGCCCCTTAGGGAAACGTAAAAGATCCCAGGGTATTATTTGAAAAGACTAAGGGGATTACCCTTGACCAATATTTGTTCCTTCAGCAATGTCATTAAAATTGATCACCTCATCATAATCACAATGCTGTTTGTGGGAGCTTGCTGTGTGTTAACTGGCTGCTACATTTTATAATTGTGACTACATTTCAAAAACACTATTTGGCTATGAAACAGTTGGGACATCATGAGGTTGTGCTACTTAAACATAAGTGTACCTCTTCCAGCCCACGACAGATTCTGATAAAGGAACAGGAGCTCGAGAGCTGGCTTAATCTTTTATTTTTAATTCTGCGCCACATTGAAACTATCTACTTGACTCTCTCCCTGTCAAGTTAGATGTATGGGATACAGATTAATCCAATGTGCTCGAATATTGACTCATAGTTTATATGTTTTAGAATATTGCTTTTAGTTTTGTGAATTAAAGTTTTAACTATAAATATTAGGGAACATGGTTGATAAGCAACCCTGAAGTGTATGCAATTCAAACAAACTTGGTGTGCATTACACTTAAACGATTGAAATCAAAATGACCTAAGACATCGGAACATGCATCAGTTCTGGAAGAGAAAGTTGTAAAACCCAATTATTCATATGGTTTCCCAAAATCAAGGAGAACAAAATAGTTAATTTGCATTTCTACCTTGGAACTAGGGCATGCATGCACATTGCCATAGAGATGGTGATTCAGGATGCAATCTTGGTTATCAGAATTGGTTACCGACAGAAGCGAGCAGTTCAGTTTGGTATCCGACTGGGGCGGTTATAGTTTTGCTTTTGTGAGGACTGTATCTGCACAACTTGAGGGAGTTAACAAGAGGTGATAGTCAGTTAAGTCTGCATTTCAAGCACAGAAAATACTAACTTTACTACTCACTGCATAGAATTTGTATAGGACTCCATCTAAGTTTGAATTTCAGGAGGTAAAAGCAGCAGGAGGGTTTGCTCTAGCTTGCAGCTTGTGGAAGAAATCTACAGTGGTCCTCATAAAGAATTGTGGCAGAAAGAATTCAGCAAAGTTAGCTCAGAAAGCTGTGGGAAGGCAGTTAGATCTGGCTGTAATCCAAACAAGGAACTGAGGCATCCAGAATCATGAGGTGTGTAAAGGAAAATGTGAAGCATCATGTAGCTGGAACCTAATGGAAAGACCTCACCCCACCATAGAATCTTACCCCAGAGAAGTAACTGGAATATTAAGGAGATTTACAGTGAACCCTGGAGGCCAATGGATAGCTTTTGATTTGGCTTCCTGGTAAATTTAGTGGACTTTCAAAAATTTATAAGATAAGGGAACTTTGGAGCGGGGTGAGTAAAAGTGAAGCTGAGCCCATTTCATACAAAATTATAAACAATACAGTTAACTTAGGACGTTCTTATCATGTAATGTGTAACTCTGGGCCAGAAGCTCAAGTCCAACATTGAGACTTGTTGGCCATCGAAGGTGCTTTCATAATGTGGCCAATCAAATTGATTTTTGTTCTGTAAATCCTTCCGACATGCCTGATGGCAGGCGGTAAGAACAGGAGAGTCTCCTGATTGGCAATCCTGCAGTAGGTAATGGCAAACCACTACATCCATAGCCCAAATCACATATCCATGCCGCAAGCCTCAGAATTAAAGATTGGAGATCAGGCAGACAGTATTAATGTAAAAGCATTTATTTTATTTGATTCTTGTTGATACAATAACATTTGTTTTTTGGTGAAAAACATGAAACTGTGGTGCACGGTTCTATCAGCTAGATGATGAGTGTTTGGAATTCTTTTTTAACCATTGGAGGTCAGAATTGTAACTGATATATTACAGAAGGACTCCGAATATGCCTCTGTCAGCTCTTCAGTACAGCTATTCAGTTGATGCAATTCTCATTTACCTCTAGCCCTTTGTTTATCTTCATAATATTCTGTTAGCCAACTTCATTCCCCATCAAATTCATTTAAACCCTTTCCACAATACTCAATTAACTTCCAACAAGGAAGTTTGGTTGAGTGCAATCTTGTTGAGTGCTCCAAAAACTGGTCTCTATGTCATGGGAATCTGAACTGCCTTCTCCTGCTCTGCTTTTCAAGCCTCATACTCACACGTTTTATCTCACTCTTCACCAGCACATGGAAATAATCCAGAAGTTGTTCTGCCGTTACCGTTGGGTTCCTGTAACTCTGCCCCTTCCAGTTGGTTTTCCCTGAGATCCTGCTCTTTAATTTTCTCCCAAGCCTCTGAAATTCTGTCTTTTCAGGACTGCAAGCCTTTTCCTCCATTTTCTAACTTAGACCATAGCTTCTGTTTGGCCCTTCCAAATGCGTTCACTGAGTTTTAATCTTGGCACAGAGAGGCAAAACTCAAATGGGATTCACATCATTAGTTACAATATAGTCTGTCTATCCCCTCGGAATATCAAATCCCCTATGACTATTGTATTTGTATGTTTTCTGTGAACACTACAATGTTGTGAAGGGCCTCTCGACTCAAGTTCCCTCAAGGCATCATCATGTTCAGCATTATTCAAAATTAGAGAAACAGTTTGAGAGTACCACAATCCTGAAGGATTTCTGATTCTCCCTCTCCAGCTAGACAGTTAGCTATTCATTATTCCCCTGAGGTCTGTTATAGCTGCAAGGGTGACCACCTCCTGCAATGTGCCCACTTGAGCTTTGTCAGCCTCCCATGCAGTGACTCCAAGAGGACATTGTGTGGGGAATCATGGGATGCACATGCTGTTTGGATTCATTTACACCACATATACATTGCAGCAGCTACAGTGCACAGTCATCAATGAACAAAGTCCTAGTAATAATTAAACTCCACCCGCAGAGTTTGTAAACTGTGGTTCATTTATCACTCTACCCCTACAGAAATGACCCCTGTGACTGTTCCTGCTACAGCTTTAACCTTATAACCATGTTTTATCCTTGTTCCCTGTATAGTTGTACCCTCTAAAACACAGATTACTGTTCATCACTACATTGCAGGGACAAACTACCCCTTCCCCTTAAAACATGCTCCATGTCACTCCATCATCTGCAAACATCACCTCCTGCTGTTGTTTACAGTGCTGATCATCAGACAATGACATTTTACATTAGCATCAATCACCCAGTACATGAGTGCAACCGAGAATCCATTTGCTTCGCACATGAATAAACTTACATCATAATCCAAATGTTGCAAACATCTGGGGTTAACCTGGTGATGGTTTGCATTGGATCATTCAACAAATCTTATTCCTTTGTGGTTATGAAAAATCTAACTGGTCCTCTAAGGGTGCTCATGTCTGAACACATACATGAATTCAGTCCCACACATTATAACTAGAAACAGGATGAGTCCATTCAGCACCAACCATGTTTGGGAAACTAGTCTCACTTGCTTGTGCTTGGTCCATATCCTTCCAAATCTTTCCTATTCATGAACCTATCCAAATGTCTTTTAAATTTTGTAACTGTACTTGTATCTATCACATTCTCTGGCAGTTTATTCCACACATGAATTATTCTTCATGTAAAAAAGTTGCCCATCATGTTCTTTGTAAACCTTTCTCCTTGCACCTTAAAAATATGCCCCTAGTTTTGACTCTCCCACCCAGGAAAGGTATCCTTGGATCATGTCTCATGTCGGCCAGATCAAGTAAGGATGGATATTCATCCAAGGGATCATGGACGTTGCAGGCTAATCAAGCAATTATTGCCCATCACTAATTACCCAGAGGTTAGTTAAGAGACAACCACATTTCTGTGAATCTAGAGTCACATGTAGGCCAGACCAGGTAAGGACAGCAATTTCTCTCTCCCTAAAGGACATGAATGAACTAGATAGGTTTTTACAAGAATGGGTCATCATTACTAAGATGAATTCCAGCAGAATGGTCTGTGGGCAGGTAAGGTTAACAGTTTGTGATTGTGAGGTGAGTGCAGATCATGAGTGTGATGCTGTGACTGCAGGCTAGGACCTGTGTGTGTGATGTCTGTACAGCAGCAGAGTGAGGCTGAGTTAAGCCTCCGTGAGGTAGCAGAGAGCAGATGGCACCCTTACTGAGTGAGGGAGTACATTCATTTTCCTGCTTGCCCTGCTTTCTGTCCCTTTTGTGAGGGCCAATGGCACTGGCCTGTGCTGTGTTCTACTCCCAGAGTGGATGGGTCTGATGCAATGGCCTCCTGAATAGGATGAACTTTCTCTCAATGATCCATTCAGCAACATTTGCAAGACAAGGCAGCATCAGAAAACCTGGAAACCAATTCTACTTCGTAGCAGGGTTTCTGGGCCGACAACCCACAGGCTCCTGGGAGATTCCTAGCTGGCAGTGAGTATATCCAGCTGGCTAACAAATATGTTGCCAGAATCTTCAAACCTGAAGGGTCTAGCCAGGGATGAGAGCCTCCAACTCATTTGCAACATTATTCACTGAATAACTCATGCCTAGTGACGGATGCTGGGACTTGCCAGTCAGGCAATGAAGGTTTATGGGAAAAATGCAAGAAAGTAGACATGAGGAATGTCTGATCAGCCATGATCCTATTGAATGGCAGGACAGGCTCAATGGACTAAATGGTCTACTCCTGTTCCTATTTCTTACGGTCTTATGAACTGTACTGAGTTAAGACTTGGGCTATCGCATTTGTCACGCACAGTCGGGTCAGGAAGGGGATGTCTTATTTTCATCTCCCCTCTCTCATTGTCCACTGCCTCTTCTCCACTTCAGGATTTCACTATGTACATAGCGTCGACGGTGTAGCCGTCTTGTGGTCCATTGGTTAGTGTCCTTAGCAGGGCTTTAGGTTCAAGTCACATCTCAGGATGTGATGCCCGAGAAAGGTATGTCACAACATGGTCAAACACATTAATTATTAATCTGTAATCTCTTCCAATATGGCAAGCAGGAGAGTTTCCTAATTGGCCAGACCCCTGTGATGGCTGCAGCACCACAGTCGCCCATGTTATAAAACTTTCCATGAAGATTCATGCCATCCTCATTCTGACTATACAGTGCAGAAACAGACTTACCTAACTTTCCTTTAAATGTATCTATGCTATTCGCCTCACAATCACTGTGTGAGGTTGGAAATGTACATTCAATGTAATCTTCTCTTGAGTCCCCTATTGGATTTCATAAAATCCTTATCTGGTCCTCACCAAAAATAACTGTAAAGAATGGCAAAAATATTGAATGCCCACTAAAGGGAAACAAATACTTGATTTGAGGATGAACCCTAAAAGGCTATTACAACAATTAGAATAGAGATAGAGAAAATAACTGAATTATTAGGAGAACTTCAAGAGGATAATCTCCCAGGTCAGTATGCTTTCTGGAGGAAACTGGGGAGAAGATAACAGAGATTCTAGTTTATGTGAATATTGCACACAGATGCGCGTCCTATTAGAGGGCATAGCAGCAGAGTACTGGCAGAAAGCTAATGTTCCTAAGTACAGTTTAGAAGATGGAATAAAATTTGCCACTTATGGACCAGTCTGCTAATGTCAGTGATAGGGAAGATGCTGGAAGCTACACTAAAATATAAAGATAAAGCAAAAAATATAATAGAACTTTTAAAAAGCTGCATGGGTTCCAAAAAGTTACATCATGTTTAACTAAGCTGATACAATTAGGGAATGGAAAATATAGACAAGGGTACTGCAGTTGATGCCATATACTTATCTGTTCAATTATTTTAATCAACCTGTTCGGATGTTCTATGACATACCTCCAGGGTCGGTGGACCAGACCTTCCTGTCCGGAGATAGGGACACTACCATTTCACCACAAGAGCCAAGAAAAGGCATTTATTTGATGAGGTACATGGTGTCAAGAACATGCTCACCTATGCTAAGCTTCATTGGGTTGATGAGGAAGTTAGCATGGTGGATTCCCGAATACTAAAGGCCCTTCTCTATAGCCAGCTGAGTGTGGGAACCCACACCACAGAATATCCAAAACTTTGATGCAACAAAAATCTGAAAGCCGACCTCAAAGCTTGCAAGCTGGATCCTAAAGTATAGGGAGAAAAAAACTTTGAACAGACCCAAATGAAGGTGCCTCTATCATCAAGCATCTTGTACAATGGCCCTCACCATGGTTCATCTTGGTCAAAGGTACATCTGGTAGACTTACTACCACCATCCCCTTTCCAGGTATGGATCTGCAGTTCCTTGTTGGTGCGTTGTGGCAGAGGAAAACGACTTTGTAGAATAATAAGATAAGGCTCTTGTCATAAACAACACCTAGTTTACAGGATGATAGCAACTAGATACAAGTTACATTTGTGTGATCGGCATTGTTACAGAAACTGTGAGAGAAATCTCTATGTTAGGTCTTACGCCTTTGAGATCCAAAGCTGCTCCCCTGCCCAAGGCCATAGGACATCTGTGAGGTGGTTAACCTACTCCTCAGCGTTAACCCTTACATTCGTGTACCACAAAGCAATTTTGACATTTGGGCAAGAAGAGTCAAGCGTCTCCAGGGCAAATGAACATGGCACAAGGCCAAAACCTCCATCCATTCCTGCAACACTGTCCTCATATATGGTTATTTGCAATTTGTAATGCAAATTGAGATTTGTCTCATACCATAGGAGATAATATCAACCTAGACTTTAAAGCAATCTTTTTGCTTCCATTTAAAAATAACTCATCTGTTGAAGTGATGGAAAAATCCATCAACATCACATAGTGGACTCGTGACAAGGGTAAGGACATGTAGAGTCAGGGAACAAATAGTTGAAAACTACTTTTAAAAAATGTAAGAGAGTGACTATAAAGGATAATCATTCAGGTTAGATACGGGTAGAAAGTGGCGTTCCATAAGGACCCCTGCAGGGACCAATACTGTTCATAATTTACATTGATAATTTGGAATAGGGCAGTATTGTGGCTCAGCAGTTAGCACTGCCGCCTCACAGTGCCAGGGACCTGGGTTTGATGCCAGTTTTGGCAACTGTCTGTGTGGAGATTGTACATTCTCCCTGTGTCTGCGTGGGTTTCCTCCAAGTGCTCCAGTTTCTCCCACAAATGTGCAGGTTAGGTGGATTGGCCATACTGAAATTGTCCGTTGTGTTCAGAGATGTGTAGACTGGTTGGATTAGCCATCGTAAATGTGGAAATACAGGATATGGTAGTGGGCTGGGTCTGAGTGGGATGCTGTTTGGAGAGTCGAGGTGGACTGAATGGGCCAAGTGGCCTCCTTCTGAACAGTAGGGAATCTATGAAATTACCAAAGATTTACAAATGATACCAAACCAGACAGCATAGCTAATTGTTGGAGAATGCAAAGTAGTGCAAGAGATCATTGAATAATTTTCACATCAGGAAGTTGAATAAGCTTAAACACATATAAGCATGAGGTTTGCACTTTATGAGGCATATAATCAGAGGCAAAGAATCCTTATCTCTTCTCTTCTCCCTCCTGAACTGCTCCTTTGGTTTATTCATATAATGTATCCTCAGCCCCATCCTATTTCTTATCTATATAATGCCTTTCAATGACATGTCCAAAATATGCTACATTTTAACATGTACCATGATTTAAGGCATGTGGTTTATATAAAGGTCATTTTTAAAAAGTTTGGATCTCAAACTAGTGGCATATGGGTATTGGTCTTTTTTTTGTTAATAACTATCTAGGTCAGTATTTCCAGAACTATGATTTTAAACTAGTAAATGTCAGAGAATAGATGACTAATGGACTTGTGGAAGGTTAGTGGATGTTTGTTTATATTCTGTTTTATGACAGGAGAAGAAAAAATATTAAGCCATTAGCTTAGGAAAAGCTAGGATGAGCCAGTTTTGTTTCAATTTAGTTAAAAGATTCTGAATTCAGTTTGAAAGGAACCTGACAGAATTCAGATACAAGAATGATTTCTCCTAGAAAAATGAATTCTTCAGAGCAGTTAAGGTTACCTCAGTGCAAAGATTTCAATTTGTTGAAACTTCCAGACCGTAAGTGTTTGTTTAGAAATCTGCACTTGTTATTCAAACTGAGAAAGTCTAAAGATCTCAGTTGTATGAGTCAAAGAGAAAGGTTTCACAGCTCACAGAACTTGAACTGAAAAGAAGCAGTTAAGTCAACCTAAAGATCTGACTAGAAAGGCGAATTTCTCTCATTTTTGATTAATTGCGTAAAGTGTTGGCATTGATTTGTAGATGGAATTTTGTTTAACCAGTTGTTAGGAAATTTTTCAAGCTTGTTAGATTTAAATAGCTTGGTTTTGCCTTATCTTTATTTTTATTTCTTTTGTGTAAAACACTTCTGTTTTATTGTTAAAACCAAATCTGAAGCCTTGTGTGCTTCTGTTTTAGTATAAGACACCACATTTTTAAAAAATTGATTTGTCAAGCAAAATTTCATTCTAAGATCTGACTTGTGGAGTAACACCATCAGTCAGCCAGGATCATAATAGTATGCTGACGACACCAAGCTCAGCTCAGACAAAGCCTCACAACCTCTGCACTGTTTCTAAATTATCAAACTTGCTTATCCAATATTTAGTCATATTCGAGTCAACATTTCCTCCAATTATATTTTGGGTGGACAGAAACCACTGTCTTGGCCCTCAGCTCCAAATTCTATTCCCTAACAATTTGTCCTGGCTGACTGTCTGAGCCTAAATTAGACTGTTCACCATCCCAGTGTCACAACCTAGAGAATTCTAAAAACGAAACGTTCAAAGTCTGGAAATTTCTACAAACTGAAGGAATACCCTTCTGCAGAAATAACCTATCTTTTTTCTCAACCCAACCCCCCTAGTAGCCCCAGACCATTTATCTGTGTAAGTGAAAACTCAACGCCATTAATGTTTAACAATTAATTCCCCAGGCAGCTGATTGAGTCACTTAACTTAAGTAACATACTTTCTTGGAAATTATGTTTGAACTCACCGTTCAAAAATGACTTTCTGACCCTTGTTTAAAAGAAAAACAAGTGGCCTTTGTAGAAGGAAAAGAAGATACATCTTTCCTGCACTTTCTATGTAAGTTTTCAAATTCTGTTGATACAGTATTAAACTCCATCACAACTTTAAAACAACAGAAGCTCAGACATTAAAATAGTTGAATCAAATAATATACTACTTTTTTATTAACTGGTTGATCAAATTTTCTGGTTGATTGACAGGACCACATAATCCACATAAAAACAGACACTAAGTATAATGGAGGGGATATACACATCACTGTTATATTTTATTAACAGCATTAATCACTGTGCAAAGTAACCTTGTATGCATCATTCTGTCAAAGCACCCTATGATCTGTATGTCCTTGTTTGCTATGATCTGCCCGTACGACTCACAAACAAAGCTTTTCACTGTATATAGTACACGTGACTACAATAAATCAAACCAAATTAAATTATAATTTAAATAAAACTTACTAGCAGAGAGCATTCTCACTCACACCCTGAACTGACTACTTGGACATTGCGATAATACAGTTAGTGTCCACTATTTAAGGTATTTAATTTATGCCAGTTTGTCAAGAGTGCTGGTTATTTTTTTATAGAATCCCTACAGTGTGGAAACAGGCCCGTTGGCCCAACTAGTCCACCAACCCTCAGGGCATCCCACCCAGACCTTTCCCCCATGATCCACTTAACCTACACATCCCTGAACACTATGGGCAATTTAGCATGGACAATCCACCTAGCCTGCACACCTTTGGACTGTGGGAGGAAACCCCCATAGACGGGGGGAGAATGTGCCAACTCCACACAGACAGTCGCCTAAGGATAGAATTGAACCTAGGTCCCTGGCGCTGTGAGGTAACAGTGCTAACCACTGAGCTATTGTCATTAAGTACCAGTTAAAACAATGTTTGCAGTAGATACATTTGAGGGGAAGCCGTATATAAACACCTAAGGGAGAAAAGAATAGATATGTAAAGAGAAAAGAGAGATAGGAATGGAGCATTGACACTGGCATACTCTGGTTGGGCTGAAAGGTCTGTTTCTATGCTTAACATTTCTTCAACCGAAGAAGACTTCCAAGCCATCAGTCTGACTGAATTGAAAGCCTGCTCCCATATTGCTTTAACTCTGGCATTTTGTGTTAGCAGTATCATGCTGGCTCCTGAGAGTTACTGAGTCAGTCTGTTATGGAGCTGCAGCATCATCTACTAAGATACAGTCACCAACGCAGCGATGATTCAACGTCAACTGTGCATTTCTAATTCAACTGCCTCTCTCTATCAGGCTCAGTAACTCTAACTAGCACCCTCCAAACATGTCATCAGCGCCTGCTATTTAAAACATTTTTCGCTTGGAACTTATTAAAAATGGACGTAAAAGGAGATCACCTGACCTTTAATCAGGATTCTTTGTTCCAAGTTGAAAAGGATTTTCAGAGTTTTTTACATCTGGAAAGAAAGACCTGCATTTATTGCGGAGGTTGGTTTTGAAGTAAGTGATTTTCTCAGCTCACCTTTGGTGACATATGGATCTTGAATCTTTAGGAGCAGATTTAAGCTGCATGGCATTACCATGCATAAAGAAAGAAAGAAAAGGAAAATCGTACTTAATTTTCCACACACTCTATACTTCTCTTTCACCAAGTTTCCTACATTACAATATCAATTAACACTTCAATTCACTGACTATAAAGCATGTTGAGATGTCAGGTAGTCATGAAAGGGTGCTAAAAAAATGCAAGTCTTGCTGTATTTCTATATCTCGCCTCTCGCAACCTCCAAAAGAACTTTATATCCAATGAAGTACCTTTGAAGTATATTTGCTGCATGACATAGGTAGCCATTTTGTACACAACATTTGTTTTTGTGGTGCTGACTGAGGGAATAATATTGTCCAGGGGAGTCCCTTCTCTCTTCTTTGAAGGAGTGCCATTTCAGATCCCTGCAAGAGGGTAGAACTTAGTTTAAAATCTCTTCTAAAGGACAACAACTCCTTCCTAAGTTTTCAAATTTTGTTGATACATTCTTAAAAAAGGACCAAAGCTCAGGGATTAAAATAATTGAGTCAAATAATATAAACAGCTGAGGGGAAAATGAATAGCTATATAAAAGGGTAAGAGGAATGGGAATGGAGCATTAACACCAGCATAAACTTGTTGTACAGTGCTCCCTCAGTGCTATCAGAGCTAAGTGTGACTAGACTAATTATCTCACTTATTGGCTTGAGTGTTTACAGGGAGCAGAAGACTTGGACAGCAATTGTTTTCCCCAGCGCCAGTCCCAACTGTTCCCAACTTGGCAGCCATGGCTCAGTCCACTGCTTCACCTGCCTGTACAGAGGCTAACATAACCAAATTTGACAGTCAGCAGCTCAGCAGCACTCACGGTCTAAGAGTTTGCTCAGAAATAATGGCAAGTTTGGAACAGAGTAGGCAAGTTGGTTGCCATGCAACAACATTTTCGAATACCATGCAACAATGCCCCAGGATTCTGAGGAATCCTGAAGGAAAGTTAACAAGACAAAGAAAATAATGCTGTACCTGTTGGACTCAAAGAGTTGGGGCTTGTTGGGAATGAGCCACGATCAGTTCTGCTGATGCAGTGCAATCAGTCTGGAGATTCGCGGTCAGTCAGGAAACTGCACGGATATCAGTCAGGGGTTTGGTCAGTCTTTCGTGAGGGCTGGCTCTCCAGGTTGGTCAGTAGAGTGGGCTCCAGTCAGTCCTGTACGTTAACTCAATGAAAGTTGAGGGAGTGTAGGCATCATCAGGGGTCACTGTTGTGGTCAGGAAATTGGGGGAATTGTATTCTGGGGCTTGGAGGCATCAGGCTGGGATGCAGAGGGGCGCTTATTGTGAAGGGGGAGCTCAACATATAAGCAGGGGAGACAACAATGCGTTGGAAGACATTGTAAGAGTGATGGCCGTAGACAGTCACAACCATCCTGGCTTCAACAGGGACAGCAATGCAGGATGGTGGTTGTCAAAACTAAATCTCTAGGCTACACCGGACACGGGGGGAAGAATAACACTCCCTTAGACAGAGATCTAAGATGGGATGAGGCTAAGAAACGCTAACATGTGTAGCTTGGTTCCTAAACAGAAATGTTTTTCTATATGTGCACTTGTATGTGCAATGAAGTGTCAACTGTGCCACCTATGTGCCCTGAGAAGTATTTGTTTTTGGTTCACCTCTCACTACACACCCTGCAGTTGGCAGCTCTTAACTAGGTGTGTGGCTGGGCATTAAAAATAGTGCCAGTGCTGGGATTTCAGGGAATCCCAGCATTGGCAACTACATCCACCTCTAGCAAGAAACATGAGGGGGGCATCATGGAGTTATGGTGCATAGGTAATGAGGCAGATTCCAGAGAATGCCATGGGAAATCACGTTGGGGTTCACAAGGAGAACTTCCATGAAATTCACCAATTAATCAATTTCTGGTAAAATTCAGCCCAATGTTTCCAGATTTCTCCTTGCCCAAAGTTGGCCTAAATTTTTAACTTGGTGTTTCACTGTTCTCAGGAGGTCTGTTAGCTTCCCAGTGAGCTGAGGCAAGGTACTGAGGCTTCACGTGAAGCAAAAAACATCAAACTGTACAGGGCAAGTTGATTGGACCATTGTATCTTTTTCTGTCCATCACTATTTCCAATTGCACTCAAAATCCCGGACCAGATAAAGACCATCTAGCCTGTCCCATCCAGTTGTACCTCAGGTGAAGACATTCCCTACCATTAGGTGCTTTCTGAAAGTGTTAAAATCCGAGAACAGGAAGCAACAGGGAAAAGAAAATGGAAAATGTCTTTAAAATCACACCAGTAGAAGGACATTAGAATCAAGGAGCCTGCAATGAGCATGGTGGCTCAGTGGTTAGCACTGCTGCCTCACAGCAACAGCAACCTGGGTTCGATTCCAGCCTTGGGTGATTGTCTGTGTGGAGTTTGCACATTCTCCCTGTGTCTGGGTGGGTTTCCTCTGGGTGCTCTGGTTTCCTCTCACAGTCCAAAGATGTGCTTGGCTATAATATAGTGCCCAGGGATGTTTAGGAATGGGTGTGGGTGGGATGCTTTTTGGAGGGGTGGTGTGGACTTTTTGGGCCAAATGGCCTGTTTCCACAATGTAGGGGTTCTATGATTCTATAACCCTTTTATTTGACACTTACCTTTTGGGTGATGTGGGGTTGACTGTTTTGCGACTGATGGGGGTGAATACAGAAGTGGGTGAACATGAAAATTCATCTTGTTTGCCATCATGATGGTTTTGGCAGCACTGGATACCGCTCCCATCCTGAGCCACATTCCCAAATTTGAGATGAAGCAGCTTACATACAATCGGTAACCACTTAAGGGTTCATAAAGGTCAATTAAGGCCTTTCAATTGGAGTCAACTGGAATTTCTAGACTTTCCCTGGCTCTCTGGCTTTCACTGCAGCTTCAGAACAAGCTATATTTTTCATTAGAGGTTTAAAATGTTGGAGAGGGGGCACCTCTCATACTTTAACCTGAAAAGAAGCCCAGTGTTTCTTCAATGCCTGAAGGGCTCCTATTAGGGCTGTAGCTTTGAGACCCCACCCACTATCCTTAATTGGATAGCGGGCACTCTCCCTGGCCACTAATTGGCCAAATTGGAGGAAATCACTACTAGGTTACTGCTTTCCCCATGATCCAAAATCGTCATCTCCATTTGACTTCAACAGTAGGAGCTCCAACTCAAATGGACTGATTCCATCCCAACCAGGATCCAGTCCAGCTCTTTCTGGAAGGCTTGTGGCTAAATCCCCTAATTTCCCTGTCCGAATACATCATCGGACCAGCTGGGTGTTTGGATGGAAAGTTACAAGCATGCCTAGAATCTTAAACACTGCAAGCCACTCAGAGATGTTTCTCATTGAACAGCGGGGAGTTAATAACGGTGCTGAAGTAATCAGCTGGGAAAAGGATCACTAATGAGTTCAAAATCATTGTCCTCACCTTTAACTCCTTACATGGCCTCACTCTGCACTGATAAAGTTAGCTAATCTTGCTGAGAAACCTAGTCCATTCCCTGTACTCATTTCTCCCACCACCAGTACATTCCATAATCTAGATGACTCCTTGATCCTGATTTTCCTTTCCTCTGAGCTGCCCTCTGCTAACGTTGTCTACCTCCCAAAGAAGAGGTGGCAAGGGAGAAACTGTGAGGCAACTCGGTGCTGCAGTGGCTCAGTGGTTAGCACTGCTGCCTCACAGTGCTGGGGGCCTGGGTTCAATTCCGGCCTCGGGCAACCGGCTGCGTGGAGTTTGCATGTTCTCCCTGTGTCTCCACCGGGTGCTCTGGTTTCCTCCCACAGCCCAGATTAGATGGGTTTGCCATGGTTAAAAAACCCCATATGGGGATAGGGTCTGGATGTGATGCTCTTTGGAATGTTGGTGCAGACTCAATGGACCAAATGGCCTCTTTCTGCACTGTAGGGTTTGCTACAATTCAATAATCATGAATGGAGAAGAATCTGAACTAGTTCATCAGATGTTTAAACATGAAGTTTGATAGAAAGGAACGATCACAGGCCAAGTGTTCAGAGTACACATCCCTTTGACAGTAACGTCTAAAGAGATGGACATCTACCCCTAGAAGGGAAAGGAAAAGTTCGGAGCAGGGGAAAGGGAATTGATTGGAAGTCGCTGTCAAAGAGTCAGCTTGGGCACCGTAGGCTAATCAGCCCTCCTTCTGTAAGATTCCACAGAGAGTTGGAGATAAAGATAGTTGAGGAAAGCTACAAAATAGAAGGAGGATTAGAGAAATACAGGAAGAAAAGTGTGCCAAAAGGCAACACCTAACTTTAATAAGATTGACAGGCTGCAATTCTTGAGACTCAGGAATGCACTATTTAAGGCCTGGCTATGCTGCGTGTATTTCTTGACCCCTCCGATCACTAACATTAGCTGGGCTAACCACTGGGTCCCATCCTTCCCGCCAGTGCCAGGAAACTGGAATAACTGCTGCAACTCTGGGACTTAGATCCTGGAAGCTGAAATTATAGGCATCTTAGGGGCATGTAGAAAAGACGAAAAGTTCTGTTTGTCTCTGCTCTGCATTCTATCTTTAGATTCCCAGATATCTGAAATAATTGCATTGTAAGCTTGGAAAGATGGGAGCATTTCTTTTGTTTCTTACCCGGCTATGCTGCCTTGTGCTGTTTTAGGTTGGTCTTGATGTAATTCACATCGCCCTCTAGTGCAGCTATGAATGTGTCTCCCCAGAACACTTCCACATAACACATTACATCCAATCTCTGAGGGCCACCTTGGGCTAAGGATGAGTGCCTTCGATGACTGTGATATCCACGCTGATAGCAAGATCTTTGTGCATAAGGCAGTCATCCTATCACCTCCTCTATATGGCTCCAAATCGTGGACTACATATAGACGTCACCTCCAAACACTTGAGAAGTACCATCATTGCTGTTTGAGATGAATTTTCCACATCAGCTGGGAGAATGGGCGTACTAACATCAGTGTCGTTGAAAGAACATTGAGACTGTGGTCATCTGAAACCAACTGTACTGGGCCGGCCACATGCTTTGGATGCTAGAGTTCCAACTACCAAAGCAGATCTTCTTCACCCAGCTCAAGGAAGGCACTTGAAAGAGAGAAGGACAAAGGAAGCAGTTGAAAGGCTCTTTGAAGTCCTCCTTCAAGAACTGCAACACAGATGTCAATGCATGAGAGTTCCTTGTTCAGAAGAAACCTACTTGGAGGAACCTCCTATATGACGGGACACAATTCTTTGAGAACACTCATAAGAGGAAGTAGGGTACAGGAACTGGAGAATGAAATGCCAATGATCTCAAGGCCAAGGACCGTTTCCACCTCCCGGAAAGACCCGCCAAATGTATGGTGGGAGATGTGGCTCTAGGATTTGAATTACAACCACAGAAGGACTCACAGTGACTCGGAATTTCCTACAATCATACCCATCAGCAAATGATTGCCAGTGATGACAACGACACTTAACAGTTAGTTCCTAGCTCTTTACAAATATAATTTATATAGTAACTATCTATAACAATATATAACAGTGTGTAGTTGCATCTCTTCAGCTTGCTTCTAGGCTCTCTGGGGACAGTCTGCTCTGAGTTTCAGTCCCAGAACAAGCACACCACTGATTTCCAGGGACCCCACTGTGTCTGATTGTGCCATTGTTGAACTAAATGCAAATGAGTTGGGAGGTATGTCATTTTAAACCATACTAACCTGCCTGGCATGAGGGTTGCAGTTGCTACAGACTTGGGATTGGCTGTGTTTACTGGTCAACGTGTATGTAAATGTACATATCTATAAATAAATTTATGCATATGCCTTAAAATGAGTTTAACAACGAAAGATTTTGATAAATAATCGTATAATTTTGTTTTCCAAGCACGATTAAAAGAACCCACAATGACAATCATTACTGTTCACATGTGCTTCCTCTCACAGCTGTTGTTTGGTTTTGTGGAGTTCATGACAGGAGTGCACAATTATATTTGTCTAAGTTTATAACTGATCTGAAATGGAAACCTTCAAAATTCAGCTTTTCAATGCCTCTTCTTTGAAAAGGGTGGATGAGCAATCCGAATCTCAGCTTGCCAACTGACTTTCCAGGAATTGGAGATCTCCAGGACACTGTTGAGTGTAACCCTGATGAAAAATCACAGGGATAAAATAACTCTTCATATATCGGCATCCCATCACCACTCACCTTTTATGTACAAAACACAGTCTTTGACAATAGCACTGCCTTTCATTGAGTCAGGCATTCAGCATTCAGTATCTCTGACATTCATCTTTTTATGTCAGGCAGGGCTCCCTGATTGGACCAGATTAACAGGCCCAATCAGGGAACTCATATTCTATTAAATCCAGCTGGCTGACCTTGTTACAATCACTACAAGAGATATTATCAAAAGATCTTTTGTTTTTCATTTGAATATTTCTCTTTACCCAAAATAACAATATTGAAAATGTTTTAAATAAAAAGTCTGTTTCGTTGACAGTCAAGCATCATCTAATTGGGTAATAGTTTTTTATTTGCTTTCTGTTTGGTTTAGGTAGGCAGTGCATTGAAATGATGGATTTGTTTGGCCAAGAATGGGGGCATGTCACAGGAACATACACATCCTCCAGGGACACATTCAATCATATTGACAACTCTGGCTTGAGCCCTCACGGGGCTGACAGTGGTACACTTTTAAACTCCAGTCATAAATAAATAGCATTTTGCCAACTGCAATAAGTTTTAGAAATTTATTCATGGGGAATGAGGGTTAGAGGAAAGTCCAGGATTTAGTCCTCATCCCTGACTCCCTTGAGAAGGTAGCTATGATTTGCCTTCTCAAACTGCTGCAACTCATGTGGTGAAGGAACTGTTATGGTACTGTTGGACACAAAGTTCAAAAATATTAATCAGTACCCAGAAGCAATAAAGGAAGGGTGATAATGTCCACTTGATGGTGTTTGATTTGGAGGAGAGCTTAGAGGTGATGGTGTTTCCATGCACCATCTGGCTTATCTCTCAAGGTGGTGGAGGTTGCTGGTTTGTGAGGGACTGACAAATTGATGAAATGCATATTTGCAGACAGTACTTGGTGTTGGGACATTGCGACATTGTAGAAAGTGTCAAATGTGTGTTTCACTCTCACACACACATTAGACAATTTCCCATTCAACGATCTCCATCAGGTGTGTCTCCACAGTAGCAGCAGCTGACCCTACCACAGTCTTATCTCATCTGCTGCTCCAAACACCACCAATGCCTTAACTCTAAGCACTCTGAAAGTGTAAGTGTTCAAATTAGGGTTGCCAACTGTGATTGAATGTGTCCCTGGAGGTACCACCATGTGACCTGCCCCCAATCTCCAACCTTATTCGGTCAAACAATACACATCTGGCCAGGGCCCCAGTTCCAACCTCCATGAACTTAAGGCCATCTGAAAGTCAAATAAAAGCATTGTGCTGTGGATGCTAGAGATCTGAAATCTAAACAGAAAGTGCCAGAGAAACACAACAGGTCAGACAGCATCTGTGGATAGAGAACCAGAGTTAATGTTTTGAGCTTGCTATGACTTTGTTTCAGAACTGAAGGAGGGCTAGAAAATGTTCATTTTATGCTGTTCACAAAAAAGGAGGATGCACGGCTGGAACAGATGGTGAGGGTGCCTCGAGCAAAAGACAAAGAGAAAGGAGAGGAGTGATATATAGATGCAGATTAGGTGTTAATAATAAATGTGAATAGTAGAAAATAGGTCAGCTATGCTGAAAGCAAAACCACACAGAGGAGACGCTAATGGCAAAGGGGCTAAGCAAAATGGAAGGCAATGTTCATGCTCTGAGGTGATTGAACTCAATTTGAGTCCTGAAGGCTGTAAAGTGCCCAAGTTTAAAATGAGGTGCTGTTCCTCCATCCATCATTTGAAACGTGACTGCCTATGTCCTAATGGCATTAATTCCCATTCACCCTTCACCACTGCATTCACTAACGTTCTACTGGCTCCCAGCTAACCACATGTCAATTTTCAAATCCTCATCTTTGCTTTCAAATTTCTCCAAGGCTGACCCTACCTTATCTCTCTGGTTCTCCGACATATATGTGCTCATCTAATTCTGGCCCCTTGAACATCCCTGATTTCTATCTCTCTACCATTGGTCGATGTGCTTCCAGCTACCCAGGGCCCAAATTCTGGAATATTCCTTCACTGAACCTGTGTGACTCTCTACCTGTCTCTTAAGAGAAGATCTTTTAAGACTCTCCTTAAAATTCTTTGACCAACCTTTTCAACATCCAATAAAAACCAAAAGAACTGTGGGTGCTGGAAATCAGAAACAAAACAGAAAATTGCTGGAAAAGCTCAGCAGGTCTGGCAGCATCAGTGGAGAGAAATCAGAGTTAATGTTTCCCAAAATGTTCACTCTGAATTCTCTTATCAGATGCTGCCAGACCGGCTGAGCTTTTCCAGCAACATCCACGCTGGTATCACCTCATGCAGTACAGTGTCATATCTAGTTTGCAAGTCACTTTGAAGCATCTTGGAATGGTGTATTGTGTTAAAAGCGCTACAGAAAGTTTTTATTGTAGAGAGTGAACGTTCTCTTTCCCATCACTCATTGATTGCAGCCTTCTTCTGCAAGAAGGAAATATAGCAGCAAATAAGTACATTTTTGTGCTGTGTATTTTAAGCAGCAGGTAAGTTTTATGGTAAATCTGTAGTTTTTCTTATTGAAATGTTGTGAAAATGATTGAGTGCCACCTGAATGCATTGGGACTGTAGGTGTGAATAATTACTGTTAGTCTGCAGTCTTCCTTAGTCACAGTCTTCCAAGTTCTTTTTAGACCCTGCTGCTCCAGCTCTCGAACAAGCTCATTACTTCCTCTCATGTTTCATTTGCAATGCGTGAATAGATCAATCCAGTTTAAGAATAAAACGGTAACTGAGAAAATTAATTAAACATTGTTTTCACTGCCATAATCTCTTACCTTTACCATCCTTAAGTGGCACTTGCCCTCCATTGTTATCTCAATATGTGATTGATTTAGGGGTCTAGTTCAAATGTAACTGAATGAGGGGCTTTTATGGTGCAGCAGGTGTGTCCCTACCACTGTGCTAGGAGGCTTAGGTTCAAATACTACCTGCTCCAATAACAACAACTCTGAACAAGTTGATTAGGGGTAGCACAGTGGCTCACTGGTTAGCTCTGCTGCCTCACAGTGCTAGGGACTCAAGTTCGATTCCACCCTCAGGTGATTGTCTGTGTGGAGTTTGCACATTTTCCCTGTGTCTGCGTGGGTTTCCTCCGGGTGCTCCAGTCTCCTCCCACAGTCCAAAGATGTGCAGTTAGTTGGATTGGCCATGCTAAATTACCCATAGTGTTCAGGGATGTGCAGACTAGGTGGATTAGCCATGGGAAATGTAGGGTTACAGGGCTAGGGGAGGGGGAGTGGGTCTGGGTGGGATGCACTTCGGAGGGTTGGTGTGGACTTGATGAGCCAAATGGCCTGCTTCCACACTGTCAGTATTCCATGAAAATACCTACGGTTATTGGACTACTAATCCAGAGCCCCAAGCTAATGTTCCAAGGATTTAGACTCAAATCCCAGATTGTGAAATTTGAATTCAATAAAACAATATATAGTTAAAAGATAGTTTAACAATCAGCATTTATTCATTGTCAATTGTTTGTAAAAGTCCACCTGATTCATGCAGTCCTTACCTTGTCTGGCCCCCATCTGAGTCAAGAATGTGGTTGACTCTGAAATAACTTACCAAGCCATTTAGTTCAAGGGCAACAAATACTGGTCTTTCTTCCCATGCAATAAAAAGGGGAGTAAAATCCTCTCTGTTTGATCATTTCCTTAAGGCAGGGTCAGCATTTGATGCACATCCCTAATTGCCCTTAAATTGAGTGGAGTCACATGTAGCACAGAGAGAGAGAAACTAGTAATAAAAATAGTAATGAACTGAAATTACTCCAAGGAGGCTGGTAGCCCATCATCAAGTCACCCTTTATTTACATGCGCAGAGTGCATAGGCTCTGACCAACCAGTTCAGAGCCAGTCTCTAGAATGAGGAGACTCCCTGAATCTCCTGTTTATACCCGTCAGCCAGGGGTCCCTGATTGGCCCAGGTTAACAAACCCAATCAAGGATCTCATAGTCAATGAGATCCACCTGGTCTGGATTCCAACCACTACATGAATGTACTGGAGCACTATTCTGAGATATGTAGGACAGATTCATTCAACTTAAATATTACCAGCTTCTGTGATGGGATTTGAACCTGTGTCCCCACATCATTAGCCTGGCCCACTGGATGACTAGTCCAGGAACATCAACACTGAACCACTGTCTTCCAACACACATCATATATCTGGCAACTTACACATGGGTAAGTCTCCACAATGCTCCAATAATCCTAAACGCACTCGCCTGACAAAATATATTAATTTCAGTTTTGAAATTTGCAAGTGATTCCTGGCCTCCAGCCCCATCTGCAAGTCTCAATACCATGCTGCTGGATTTTCTTGTCTGTATGAGATACATTCCTGATGCTACCATTGAAAGGTCTGACTCTAATTTTGATTTCATGCCTCCTTGTTCTGGACTCTCCCTCCAAAGGACTTATTTTTTCTATCAACCCAAGAACCTCTCCAATAATCTTAAACACTTCAACTAATTTGTTAAATACCTTGATTTAATTACCAGTTCCAATTGGTTTGATCCTATTGTCATCTTCCTCAGAGATCAGGAAGCCCATATTTGTCACAGTTTCACAGAAAGCTATGCAGCTACAAGTTAGACTTTAAATTGTTACCGGTAGTTAGTGCTGGAATTAGTCATTGCTAGTTGTAAGTGTGCATTATCTCCACCCTTCTAACCCTTCATTATGAGTTTAATTGGCTCTTGATCACTCCGGCAGTAACCATAGCAACATGGAAACTCTGATCAGGCAGCATAATGTGTTACGTCCGTGTTTATAGCCCAAAAAAAGCATGAGCATTGACGTTGAATCGACTTAATTGCTTCCCCTGCAGTGGAGTTATTTTATGAACATGGTACGGAGGGCTATGCAAACCTAAAATGACCCTTGTTCACATTGGCAGGAACAGTCACAGCCTCTGAGGTCCTTGACACTTGGTTTAAATGTGATCATTTTCTGGCTTTTATTTAAGGCAGCAGCTATGTCTGAATGTATCACACGCTTGCTCCTTAACCAGGAAGTCCCCCTCCAGAAATTTTTTCTTTTGGGTCTAATATTTAGAGTTGAACTGCAGCGCAGTACCAAACGAGTATGGTAGTGCCTTTCAGAAGTCAATAAAACAAAGATCTCTCTGCCCTATCAGGGATGTGGGAGTTTCCAAGACAGTACTCAAAGAGTTGTGGAGCTCATCTGGTGTTCCAGCCTGTACATATCCTGCAATCAAACACAGATTATAAGACCAAAAAGGACACATGGAGACCATTCATTTGTGTCATGCCTCTACCAATCTTTGAAAGAGCTATTCAATTGCCTCATTCCGTGCTCTTTTGCAGCATCTCTGCAAATGTTCTTTTTTAAGTGATCATCATATTCCCCTTTCAAAGCAACTAGTGCTGATTGCTTTTGATAGTAGGA
>NC_063368.1:7605928-7611274 GCF_021869965.1 Rhincodon typus
CTTGTTATCTCTAGTGCTGATTGCTTTCTGCCTCCCTGTCAGGCTTTGGCAGGGTTGGGTGGAGATTGCTGGGCTGGGTCAGAGCCTCAGAGAGCCCAGATGGGCCTTCTGACCCGCCCGTGTCAGAATCTGATACCTCCCTGGTTGCCTCCAATCTGCATCCACCCTGCTGTAACCCCCAGCAGAGTTTGAATCGTGCACCAATGTCGTTTCAGTGGAAATGGGTCAATTCAGTCAGGATGTTTTCCAACTCAAGCTGCTGACTACAAGATGAAAATCCAACCGTAAGATGTCCAAGGGATCTGGAGAGACAAACAATATTAGAATAAGGAGTAGTTCAGTAAAAGCAGGCATCAGATAGGGTTAAAAGTGTAAAGCAGAATTAGATGGGTTCAGACTCCATGCGTGTAAATATACAGAGGTAACAAACAAGGATCGCAAAGTGTAGATCCAAGTTAAGTCACCATAAGAATTAATATCATAGCAATAGGCTCATACTAATAAGGGAAGAGGGATTAACCTGATAATGACAAACCTACTTTTGGTAGTGGGGAAGATTAATGGGGACAAAATTATCTGTCTGTGAAAAAGTAAAATTGTCGCTTAGAAAATGATGGCCTAATAAATGCAAGCCAGCCTTAAAAATAACATGGGTCTGACAAGCCTGATTGATGATGTAATAGGGGAGGTGATGGCCTAGTGGTATTAATGCTGAACTGTTAATCTGGAGACCCAGATAATGTTCTGGGGACCTGGGTTTGAATGGTGGAATTTGAATTCAATAAAAATCTAGAATTAAGAGTCTAATGATGACCATGAATCGATTACTGGGAAAAACCCATCTGGTTCACTAATGCCCTTCATGGAAGGAAACTGCCATTCCTACATGGTCTGGTCCTCATCTGACTCTAGAAGCACGGTTATGTGCTGCCCTCTGGGCAATTAGGGATGGGCAATAAATACTGGTCTAACCAGAGAAGCCCCGATCCCATGAATGAATTTTAAAAAGTAGTGATGGCTGATGAGTTAGCATGGTAGATGTCGTGAAATTGATACTTTGCAAAGTATCATAATAAACTTGTTTGCAATATTAAAGCCTGTAAGATTAATGGAATGGTAGAAACATTGATGCAGAACTGGCCGAGAAACAGAACATATCTAATATTAGTGAGCAGTTTATTTTTCAGACCAGAGGAAAGCATACACTGGCATATTCATGAATGCAGACACACACACACACACACACACACACACACGAACAAGCATTTGCAGATGAACAGTAACATACATTCAGTAAAAGTTATCCTAATCTTATTGAACCATAACATCGCTGTCTCATTAGAGAAAGATGACTGGTAGTGGTTTAACCTGAGAATCATCACGCCTCAGGCAAGGGAAGGGATTGAGGTGCAGAATCCTTTGTGATGACCTCAGCTGATGTAGAAATTGAACCCATGTTGTAGGCATCACTCTGCACTGAAAGCCAGCCATCCAGCTATTTGAGATAACCAACTCCTAAACAAGAACACACAAATGCACGTGAACACTAACACATGTACACATAAAGAGGAACACTGACACATACACACATGAACATTCACACACATGAGCATTCACTCACAAATATGAACATACACACATATACGTCCTTAGACACAAACACACATTTATATACATGACCACTCAAATACAGACACAATCATGAACACTCATAGGCATAAGCGTGTGTACTCCCTCACATACAAGCACACACATGCAGATATGTGTATATGCACATATAAATAATCACAAACATACATCCATGAAAATTTACATTCCATTTGCTTCAATAAAAAGTTCAAAGTTTGAATTACCAGATGCATCAGTTTAAAATCAGGTCTATAGACACAGATATAATCACAAATACACACAGACACATATACAGCCACCTAC
Organism: Rhincodon typus; assembly: GCF_021869965.1. NCBI lineage: Eukaryota > Metazoa > Chordata > Chondrichthyes > Orectolobiformes > Rhincodontidae > Rhincodon > Rhincodon typus. The sequence continues at coordinate 7,607,861 of NC_063368.1, forward strand.
ACACTCACACTCACTGCTAGTGAAATGTACTCAACAGACTGTGGGCATCACATTAAAAAAGCAGCTTCTCCAGAACAAGTTACCCACCAACGTTACTCTCACTTGTAAAGTGAAGCGCTACAATCATCACCATGGATACTATTAGACACGGAAGGATTTCAGTGACACCTCTTGATAGCGGATTGAGTATGAAAATAAATGTAATACCAACTGTCACAATTTCATCTGTTTTTGAACAGTTTTTTTTACGAGTTTATTAGTGTGACTGGGCTGTTCTTTGCCATGGGTTGATCAGGTAGTGTTGCCAGCTCCTCAGTGGCATAATATGACTCGCCTACTGTCGTTTCCTGTCTGTTCTTGGAACTGTGCCCGCACTTGGCTCCAGATCATGCCATGACACCAAAGGCTGAGACTGGGAACTAGTGGGTACAAGCACTTTACGTGGGCTCCCTCTGCTGGCTCAGTTGATTAATCCCTGGCCCAGGCAGACCTGGGAGATCTCAGATCTAATTTTCACTCTGAGCTGGCTTCTTGATCTCAGCAAGCTTAGTTAATGGTCACAGTGGGCAACCAGAAGGCTGATTCTAATTGCTCTTGAATGAAAGTGTGTATTCATATATTTGTGTGCATGTGCCTGTATGCATGTTTGTGTGCCCATGTGCTTATGTGTTTGCCCACATGTGTGTCTGTGTCTATGCACATGTATGTGTGCGTGTGTGCCTGCATATTTGTCTGCAAGCACTTGTGTGTGTGTATGAATATGTGTCTAAGTGCCCATACACATCTGTGCACCTGAATGTGCACATGTATGTGAGCATATATATATATGTGTGTGTGTGTGTGTGTGCATATGTAAACACATATATTTGTGCATGTGTGTAGTTGTGTGTGTGTATCTTTTTATTAATTCAGTGACATCACTAGCTATTTATAATTTATTGCTCATCCCTGTTTGACCAGGAGGAGGTAATGGCGAGCCACATTCTTGAAACGCTGCAGCACTTGTGATGTAGCGATACCCACAATGTCTTTAGGGAGGGAGTTCCAGGATTGTGATCCAGCAACAATGAACAAACAGTAATATATTTCCATATCAGGCTGGTGTCTGACTTGGAGGGGAACTTTCAGGTGGTGGTGTTCTCATGTAACTGCTGCACTTGTCCTTCCAGTTGAGGTTGCTTCTTTGGAAGATGCTGTCAAAGGAACCTTGGTGAGATTGTAGCTCCTCTAGATCAGTCTTTTATTTATTTATCTCTCATTATTGCAATTCTATTGGAAGGTCATTAACCGGAAATGTTGACTATGTGCCAAATTTTCACATACTTGGCAGTGTCATTCTCATTGACGTTCAAAGAGGGATTCTCACTGCGAGGCCTAGTGAGTTTTGTCTTCATTGGACAGCTCTGAGGACAGTCAAGAGTTAACCATATTGATGTGAGACTGATCACCTAGCGACCCAAACCAATTAAGGATGACAGATATATTTCCCTAAAAGATGTTAATAAGCCAGATGGGTTTTTAATTACAATAAACTTCACCAATATCTGTCCCTCAAACAATGTTACAGGTATGACACATGAAATCCAGCACATCCGAGATCAGGTTCCTGACCTGATTGTGGATATTTCTGGATTTCAAGTCAGTTGGTTTGGACCAATTTCTGATCAATTCTGGTTAAAGGTCAGGAGGATGGAACGGTGCACAAAGCCGTGAAGCTAATAATTAGTCCGGAACCACACCACACCAATGCAGTCCATGTAAGCTTGCATTCTAATTTACTCAATTAAAACTGATGCAAGAAGTGTCCTGTTTTCAGATAACTCTGATTTTTGGATAGATGGATTTCAGGCACTTTCCCTTCCCTCACGCAAGATCTGGTCTGGAGTCACTACAAGCATTGGCTCACTTGCTCTTAGCTGCTGTGTTTCTACAATCATAACTGCAATTCAGAAAAAAATGGTTGAAAGTTTCTTGGTATGACTTTTTGTTGTAAAAGGCACTACATGCCTTTTGTCCTTCTGTCTCCTCTTGCTGTATACAGACTTTCCCAGCTACTAAGACAATGAGCTCATTTGCAGTGCATGACATTACAGGGAGTTCTTTTTGCCTTAGAGATTTCAGCTTATGTATATCAAGGAGATTGAATGCATTTGGCCCATAATTGAGGGGCATGTATAATAAATGAAAGGATATTCACTGTCTGGGCTTCCTGTATACCACAAATTAAAGCTCACCATTTCAGCTCTCAATCAGGAATGAGGAGCTTCAGATTGAAGCAGTTGTTCAATTCAGATCATACATCGACTGAAGATTACTGGAACAGATCAGCTGTAACGGTTCCATCTTGTGATTTATTTCTGGGTCTTGCAATGTGCAAAGCACTTTTTTAAACTTTGTAATTCCTGGAGAAAATGTAAAGTGGGCCTGGAATTTGATCAGGTCCTTGGTGTTGGGCTTGGAGGTGGCAAAATGGCATAGGAAGTGGACGGTGCCCAATGTTTTCCTGCGACTATGCCATTTTGCCAGAGAAGGAGCACCCACTCGGATCCCTCTCAAATTACTTAAGTGGCCAACGTACTGACTCATAAGAACATAAGAACTAGGAGCAGGAGTAGGCCATCTGGCCCTTCAAGTCTGCTCCGCCATTCAATAAGATCATGGCTGATCCTTTTGTGGACTCAGATCCACTTACCCGTGTTCTCACCATATCCCTTAATTCCTTTATTGTTCAAAAAAAAATCTACCTTTTTTTTAAAAACATTTACTGAAGTAGCGTCAACTACTTCACTGGGCAAGGAATTCCATAGATAGACTCTTCCCACCTCTGCTGGCAACGGACACAATACCATTTGCAGTGCCTGCTCTGCCAGCTTTTCAGGTCAGGCCCGATGCTTACTAGTGGCCTCTGAGGTGGATGTAGCATTCTCTTTGGGTACTCCATCTAACACCAACTCCCAGTATATATATGTTTGTGTGTGCGTGTGTGTGTGTGTGTGTACGTGTGTGTGTACGTGTGTGTGTACGTGTGTGTGTGCGTGTGCGTGTGCGTGTGCGTGTGTGTGTGTGTACGTGTGTGTGTGTATGTGTGTGTGTGTGTGTGTACGTGTGTGTGTGCACGTGTGTTTGTGTGTGTGTGCGTGTGTGTGTACGTGTGTGTGTGTATGTGTGCATGTGTGTGTGTGTACGTGTGTGTGTGTACATGTGTTTGTGTTTGTGTGTGTGTGCGTGTGTGTGTGTACGTGTGTGTGTGTACATGAGTTTGTGTGTGTGTGTGTGCGTGTGTGTGTGCATGTGTGTGTGTACGTGTGTGTGTACGTGTGTGTGTGTACGTGTGTGTGTACTTGTGTGTGTGTACATGTGTTTGTGCGTGTGTGTGTGCATGTGTGTGCGTGTGTGTGTGTACGTGTGTGTGTG
>NC_063368.1:7611374-7671126 GCF_021869965.1 Rhincodon typus
TGTGTGTGTGTGTACGTGTGTTTGTGTGCGTGTGTGTGTGTGTACATGTGTTTGTGCGTGTGTGCGTGTGTGTGTGTGTATACGTGTGTGTGTGTGTACATGTGTGTGTGTGTACATGTGTTTGTGTGCATGTAAGTATGTGTGTCTTTTTTATTCATTCAAGGAATGTGGTTGTCTCTGAGCATTTATTACTCATGCTTATTTGACTGGGAAAATGTGGTGGCAAGTTGGTTCATAATCTAATACATTGCATTAGAAGAGGCAAGTCAAGTAATATTGGTGACCAGTACTGCCAACATATTATTGGTAGATTTTTCTTGCTGGTTTTAGTCAAGGCTATTGATACCACTTGTGTAAGGATGCCCACAGGACCCATTCAGCAGTGTTTGCTTTGCAAAGCAGCTTTGCTTTCCTTAAACATGATTGTTTATGGCATATTATTTAATAGCTATTTACATTATATCTATGACACACGATTATCTCTTGTGAGACACCCAGCTCAACATAAGAATAAGTACATGTTACTACTTTGGCTGTTAACACTAAGAGCAATCAGTGAATCACTATACACCCTCTGCTAAATACATGGAGAACACACAACTGCATTAGTTAGTGCCTCACAGGAACAGTCTTTATACCCTGATGGGTGGAACTTACCTTGTGATAACGCTTTCAGGAACTAACTGCCTTAAATAACTTAAGGAATAAACAAAAATATTCAACTGGCCAAGAAGAGAGCCGCTGGACTGAATCATCTGAGCTACCTCTCCGCTGTAATGCTCAGAGTCTGCTAAGGATGAGATCTTAAACAAAGGCCCCTCTCTGATGTCTCAGGTGGATGTTAAAGATTCCACAGCACCATCTTGAAGAAGACCAGAGAGGTGCTCCCCTGTATCACAACTCACAGTTAACCCTCAATCAACATCTTAAAAATCAAAGTATCTGATGACTGTTTGTCATGGAGTATGGAGTTGTACAGCACAGAAGCAGATCCTTCAGTCCAACTTGTCCATGCGGAACAGACACTCAATTAATCTAGTCTACTTGCCAGCATTTGGCCCATATCCCTCTAAACCCCTCCTATTCATATACCCATCCATATGCCTTTTAAATACTGTAATTGTACCTGTCTCCATCACCTCCTCTGCCTGCTCGTTCCATACATGCACTACCCTCTGCGTGAAAATGTTGTCCCTTAAGTCCCTTTTAAACTTTCCCCTCTCACCTTAAACCAATGCTCTCTAGTTTTGGACTCCCATACCCTGGTAAAAAGACTATGGCTATTCACCCTGTCCATGCCCATCATGATTTTATAAACCTCTGTAAGGTCACCCCTCAGCTTCTGACACTCCAGGGAAATGGGAGCTTGCTGTTTGTGAATTGATTGCCATAATTCCAACATCGCAATCCAGGTTTTTGTTGGCTTTAAAGCACTTTGTGACTTTGGCCATGAAAGAGACAATGGAAGAGCAAGATATTTCTCTCTTTCTATGCTGCATTCTAACTTCTTATCTACGAGTGCAGTTTTAAAACACTTACTGACAGCAGGGGATACATCTGATGGCAATAATTTTCCTGTATCCATAGCAATAGTTGATGACGAAAAATGGGTCATCTCTCTGATGTCTGTGTCATTGATATACATACAGAGAGCATTGTGTTTGTGTCTGGCATTTATCAGTGTTACCCACAGCAAGCCATTCACTGGGAAGATGGCTTTCAGGAGCAGGTGAGAAGAAGTGAGATTGTGCTGGGCTGGAGCCGGTAAATACAGGTGATAGGTGTGGGCCCCATGGGTAAAATAATCATGCAACCCTGGATTCAAATCCCAGCACAGTCATCAGCTCATGAACTGACACGGATGCAATGGGCCAAATGGCCTCCTGCTGCAGTGCATGTCCCTACAAATCTGGGTGCTGTGGTCAGTCAGTGCATCTCTGCAATAGTGCGATTTTTCTCTTGCTGAGCCATGTTCTGTTGGTGGCCACACATACACTGGAATGATTCTATGGGTTGCATTCAGGCACAGGGCCAGTCAACTGTTGGGTGCATCACCGTTCGGGCTAATCCTGTCCCCAACAGACAGTCCTTGCTTCTAAATATAGAAGAAAGGAATGATCAAGGCATGGAGTTACATCGGATTTTACATCACAGCAACAGGCTATTTGATGATAGAAGTCCACACCACTGCCTGTCCCATCAATCTATCCCTCTATTCCTTTCTCCCTTACACACTGATCTATCAGTTAAGTCCATCAATGATATTTCCCTCAACCATCCCTCGTGGTAGCTGGTTTCACATTGTCACCATTCTTTGGTTGAAAATGTTTCCCACAAATTCCTCATTTGATTTATTCATGGTTCTGTTCATAGAATCCCCATAGTGTGGAAGTTGGCCCCTCAACCAATCAACTCCACACCGACCCTCCAAAAGAGCATCCCACCCAGACCCACCCCCTTATTCTCTTCCTGTAACCCCACATTTCCCGCGGCTAATCCATCTAGGCTGCACATCCCTGGACAATATGAGCAGTTTAGTGTGGCCAGTCCTCCTAAGCTGCATGTCTTTGTACTGTGGGAGGAAACTGGAGCACCCAGGGGAAACCCATGCAGACACAGGGGAGAATGCACAAACTCCACACAGACAGTCAACCAAGGGTTGATTCAAACCCGTTTTCCTGAAGCTTTGAGACAGCAGTGCTAACCACTGAGCCACCGTGCTGCCTCAGTTATTGTTTTAATTATTGAACCTAGATTTGGATTCCCCCATTCATGGAACTGCCACCCCTACAGAACACCTTTAGTGTTTGGTTATTTGGGCTCCCTGGGACTTATCGTAGAGACAGGGTTTAATGGATATGTAGATGAGCCTCTGACGTACGTTGCGATGTAACTGTGACCTCGGTAGGCATGTGGTAAGACTCTACTAGAAGGTTGGAACTTGTGCAGCTGAAAGCATGGATCCCCGTAGCCTTACCATCAAGCACAGATGGTTCATAATGTTGTTTAAAAATAACCTGAAGCCTAGTGTGAGCTTGTATGAAGATCACTTTAAAAAATGTGCTTTGCCCCAGTCAGTTAGATTACGCTGATCTTGGTACCTCAATCCCTGCCTTGATTGTTATCCCTCGATATAATTAACCAATGAAAAGGACCCAGAATCCCAGCTGAATTTCCCTCTTTATTGCCAATGGTGTTGCCCCACTCCAACTTAACTCAAGAACAATTTGAGGATTGAGCGTATCCTTCCTGAATCATTGGAATGGAATCGAAGGGGACCAGGTCCTGGACACTGCAAGGGTACTTTCCAGGTTTCTATCTCATTGTATATATGATACCATTAAAAGTTTGGCTTATCCCCTGTTCGTGACCGATCACTGGTTTTCCAACTTTCATTTTTAAAATAATTTCACAATCCCCAGCTGAGAAAAAAGGGCAACAATAGAGGGTGAAGGTTGGAAACACACAGTAGAATAAAAACAAATGCTTGCATTTATGTATTACCTCTCAAAGCCTCAAGGCATCTGCCAGGACTGATTCACAGTCAATTAAATCTTGTTTTTGGAAAGGTCACTGACATAATGCAGCAAAGTTGGAAAATGGCTGGAGGAACGCCCCGTGTTGGGCAAACTTAGTGTCAGTTTAATAGACCAAAGCTCCATAGTGTTGGATGTTAGGATGTGGAAGGGGGAAATACATGTAGAATCCATTTGCAAACCCCAGCTGCATTTGATTTGCAACTATTTCTTTGTAAATGGATGCAGGACGAACATGCAGATGTGTAAAATGTTGGCTAAGGGCAGATTACACCAGGCCATTGGTGCTAGTTTAGTCAGCCTTGTCGTTGCATTGATGGAGAAATTAGCAGCAATAATAAGTGAATGTAGATCAAAAGAGCCTCATCATTTGTGGAAATTCCAAGGGTGCTGTGGAGCAAGGGGAACATTGCTGCATTGTATACAATGTAAGTATGTTGAGGGGGGGTGCACTAAGGGATGCAGTGAAAAGTTTGATGGTAGATATGAGTCTGGATGGGAAGAGGGTCAGAGATCAGTAGGCTCTCCCTTTTCAATGTGATGAGTCGGTCACTCACCAAAGTTGGTGCACATGCTGCAAATAGGGTCATGGTGGACCAGGCAATGCTGTTGCTGAAGACGCAGTTAGACCAGACTGGGGGCATCTCTAGTTTAATAGGCAGATTGTGCTGGACCATCCTAGCATGCTGTGTTCTACATAAGTAGAGCAGGTGACAACGCAATGTGATAGATGCTGAAGAACAGAACAGCAGCCATTCAAGGAAAAGGATGAGGACATTCAGCTGTAGGAGGCTCTCCTTGTGCAGAGCGTTGGACACCGTAAGGCAGAGAGGACCTGATTGACATCCGGTTTTAGCAGATGTAAGCTGGATGCAGAAGACTAAATAGACTTCAGGGCCAGCATTCGGTTTGCATTGCGGATGCAGATTGCAGATTGTATTCATTTCCTTTTGCTGCCTATTAATAAAAGCATTTGTTTGGACTTGTCCGAATGTTTGCCTATGTGTGATGTTCCTCTACTGGACAATGACAAAATGTCCAGTGGGTATTGGGACAAAGTAGCTGTGATGTAGAGAGAGTCATGAAACAGGTTGTATCTAAGGACAGGTAAAATGTGTGGCCTGGTAGTTAAACAGCAATGGGGGGAGGACAATTGGTTCTATGTGCAAGGGAGTGCCAGCTAAGTGTTATGAGCAACATGGCTTTTTGGCTGCTGTGCCAGTGCTGGTGAGGGGTAGCACCTAATTGCCAAAGATTATCTGGGTGTAGCTGCATTGTGGCCTTTCAGAGATGGCATAGATGCAAGGGATGCCAGTCTATCAGCAGCTATCCAGTGAGTGGTGAGTTCATTTGGAAATGACATATGGTAGGATGGGGCTAGAATTGGACATGAGGGATGCCATTGCGTAGTTAGGAGGACGTTGAGGAGGAATTTCTTTTATTTGAGGTTGTTTATCTTTGGAATTTTCTTCCCCAGAGAGCACTGCAAAGTTGGATCATTAATATATTCAAAGTCGAGTGAGAGAGAATTTTAATTGACAATGGTGTCAAAGCTTGGGCGGGAGATAGAGAGGAAAGTGGGGTTGAGGCCACAAGCAGTTCAGCCAAGGACATATTAAGTAGATGAGCAAGCTCAAGGGGTCAAATAGCCCTTTTTTCTTATATCTCCACATCTGCCCAAGAGGGCTCAGTTTAATTTTTCATCCGCAAGGTGGCACTTCCCTGGCGTAGGGGATAGGCGGGGTGAGAACACAGGCAGGGATAGGAGCAGAATGAGATTAATGTTAGTAATTTTATTAAGCCAGAGAGCGTTCAGAAAAGATTTACCAGGATGTTGCCAGGAATGGATGGCTTGACTTACAAGAACAGGCTGAATAGGCTGAGACATTTTTTCACTGGAGTATAGGAGCTTGAGCGGTGACCTTATAGAGGTTTATAAAATCATGAGAGGTATAGATAAGGTGAATGGCAAGTGTCTTTTCCCTAGGGTGGGTGACTTCAACGCTGAAAGCATATTTTTAAGGTGAGAGAAGAAAGATTTATAAAGGACATGGGGGCAACTTTTTACACAAAGTGATTTATATGTGGAATGAACTTCCAGAGGAAGTAGTAGATGCAGGTACAACAATTAAAAGACATTTAGATAAGTACATGAATAGGAAATATTTGGAGCAATGTGGGCCAAACGCAGGCAGGCGGGACTAGGTTAGTTTAGGATTATGGTCAGCAAGGACTGGTTGGACCAAAAGATTTGTTTCCATGCTGTATGACTCTATGAGATGCTCTCTACAGGCAAATGCCTCACATATCACACAATCAAGTAAGATGCTTCTCAGAGGACTGTACCAGGAGAGGAGGAGATTCGTGGGAGAGTAATTGCTGTTGCTGCTGGCAACCATACATAACAATATTTCTTTTATTTTCTTCCACACGTTGCTCACAAAGGGACAATAAAGAGCAATTCCTCCAGAAGAAACAAGGGTGTTTTTTCTTCCAACTCTTATTTTTATTTACTTCAGACATTTCCAAATAGCCAGGCCTCTGCTCAGTCTGCTTGATCACTTCACATGCCACAGGCCTCAGGCTCACTGCTGCCTGTGTCCTAATTATTCTCCTCAAAGATTTTGGAGCACTTTGGAGAATTCACTTTAGCCACCTTTCAAGAACATTGCTCCATCCTTCCCAACACAAGGGGCTGAGGACTTCAAGCTTCAGATCTAATGGGACCATTGCAGACGTTTCCTAAGAGACTTTCTTGGATATAAAAGAATGTAAAGAAGAGCACAATACAGGTAATGTTTTGTATGTGCATTCCCTATTAGACATAGAGATCAGGGTGTTTGAGAGTGCTACTCGAAGAAGCAAAGTATTTTGCACCTATTATGCTTGGAGAGGACGCAATGGGCCTTACATTCATCAGTGCCCAAAAGAAGATGAGATTAATTCAGCCGAGGCCACAACTGAAGAGCCACAGAATAGTTACAGTGAGAAGGATCATTGCTAGCTTTCTGCAAGAGCAATTCAGCTGCTTCAGGTGCTTAACCAATTTCATTTTGTAAAGCACAGTCAAATCTGCTTTGTACATTTTCAGGCGGTGCTTTCTCAATTTTAATCAGTCACTGCATAAAAAACATCCCCTATCGCAGGTCTGTTTCCTCTCCACCCTATCTTCTCCTCTATCCATCTTCTATCCGCCTCCCCCTCTCTCCCTGTTTATTTCAGAACCCCCTTCCCCTCCCCCATTTCTGAAGAAGGGTCTAGGCCCGAAACGTCAGCCTTCCTGCTCCTCTGATGCTGCTTGGCCTGCTGTGTTCATCCAGCTCTACACCTTGTTACCCCACTTCCCTTTTGCTGTTTATTGCTGCTCCCCTAAAGTAACATTTTCAAACCCAGTATCAATAGGAAGTGTTTGCCCCCTACCTTCTCAATCCAGACCTCTCATGATTTTGTAAACCTCTATCACATCCTCTCTTGACCTTCTCTCTTCAAGGAGATCAGCTTCATCTCCTCCACACACAACAACAACAACAAAAACAGAAGTTACTGGAAAAGCTCAGCAGGTCTGGCTGCATCTGTGAAGGAAAAATCAGAGTTAACGTTTCAGGTCCGGTGACTTCAATCCCTCCAAATTATCCTCGTATCTGAAGTCTGGAACCAATTAAATTCATCACTTTTCCACCCCAACATCCTGCTTACAATGTGGTGCATAGAATGAGGCACAATATTTCGGTAAAAGTTAAGCCAGTGCTTTATAAAGAGTTGAATACCTTCCTTGCTTTTGTACCCTCTGTGTCTGACCAAAGGCCATCCTGACACAGTCCTATCATCATGATTCCAGGACGTCGAATTGTGTCCAACTCCAAGTCACTTAGACACCAGCCAAGGCCAAAGTACGAGTCTGAGGAGAAAGGTGAGTGAGACCGACAGAGACTGCAAAACAGTTACAGTGTGGTTTCCTCTACAACAGGAAATGCAGGCTGGGTGACCATTTTGCCAAACACCTACATTCTGTCTGGAAAATGTCTCCAAGCTTCCAGATGCCTGTCACTTCAACACACGACTACGTTTCCTGGAACCACGTTTCTGTCTCAGGTTTGCTGCAGTTCTCCATCGAGGCTCAATGCAAGCCGCAAGAACAGCATCTCAGTTTCCATTTGGAGACCCTGTAGTCTTCAGGACTCAACAGAAATTCAATACTTTTAGGGCCTGAATACCTTCCTCTGTGTCCTTTACCGACCCTGCAGCACAGGCCCTGTCATGCTTTCAACACAGCTAGTCTATTTTCATCTACCTACGGTCCTCATTATCAACGTTTTTCACCTAAGAATACTATCATCCATCCCTAACTGTCATTCTTTCTCTCTGGGCTCTATCTCCACCATCACTCAGTCCTTCCTCACCCCAGCCCCTGTCTTCAGCATATATCCCACCTTTTCCCATTATCAGTTCCGAAGAGGGTCACCAGAATCAATCTGTTAACTCTGCTTTCAGATGCTGCCAGACCAGCTGCTTTTCTTCAGCAATTTCTGTTTTTGTTTCAGATTTCCTGCAACCACAGTTCTTTGTTTTAATTCTCCCAATTATTTCCCTTCTTGCTACCCTGGTTACCTTTTCGTCAGAAATGAGCCCTCAAAGAATCCCTGGGGTATAGGCCAGTGGAAAGCATGCAGAGGAGCTGGTGTTTACTGCATTTAATGAAGGCTCTTTGCAGTTTTTAATTCAGCCATAGGGACTACCACTTATTTGATCTTATGCCATCCTCTTTATCTTCAGAAGGTGGCAGAATAACACTGCAGTAGACTTGGATCTGGTCTTTAACTGACAAAAAATAATATAAGCTCTACAAGATCAAGGTAAATCCAGGAGCTGTTAAGCTTAACCAGCTAATGTCCGAGAAACAATCAATAATTCTGAATCATTGCACTAACTTGTGCTAACTAAAATCCTTAAGGAGTAGTTAATCATCAATCCTGTCTTAGATCGACTCTTGGAACTGAAAAAGACAAAGCTTAACAATTGACAAGAGTGAAATAAATTGAAATGACTAATGTAGTTAAACAAAAACCCAAAAAGCTGTGATGCTGGAAATCAGAAACAAAATCAGAAATTGCTGGAAAATCTCAGCAGGACTGGCAGCATCTGAGGAGAGAAAGCAGAGTTAACGTTTCAGGGATCCAGTTCTGAGGAAGGGTCACTTAACAGGTTAATAATCTCCTTGAATAAGATTTGTTTTGTTAATAAACCAGTAATTGTGTTTAGCAGAAATATCTGCTTGCTAGATCTTTTAATTAAAAATCTCATATTGGAAAAGGTACTTAATTAGCCAAAACTTTAACACTGCTTTCTCTCCACTGATGTTGCCAGACCTGCTGAGTTTTTCCAACAATTTCTAATTCATTTTCTAACCTTCAATCAAACATAAATTTCAATAAACAGCAAAAGATGTCACCCAGGTGAACAAGGTTCTTAAACTTTAAATGTCAGGTTTATCAAGTATGAAACGCAGCTAACAGTACTTATAAAGTGTAAGAAAATTTTTAAAATGTGCTGAGTAGATCATTCAGCCCCTAAGGCCTACTCCGCAATTCAATATTATAATGAGTTTTAATTCCACATTCATTTCTGTTCTCCATTGCCTCTTGATTCTCTGAGTGATCAAATATTTGTGTCTTACCAGTTCTAACAAAGGTTGGCTAGAGATTTAAAAGTGTTGAAGCTCAGAAATCTTTCCCATGAGCCAATTTTTATACATTTCTTGCACTCATTCTAATGAGAAGGAACCCAGTACTTTTGATCAAAGAATCCACCAAAAATGGTTCAGAATGTGTTCACTCCATCCACTTCTCAACTCAAACAGGGACAGTTAAACTCATGAGTATTATTACAGTCAAGTTTAGAGAATGCATTATTATTTAGTCCCACCATTCCATGGGTCATAACATAAAATGAAAATACTTTTCCCAGTTACCAAAATGGCTAATTAGATAAAAACAGAAAGAACTGCGGATGCTGTAAATCACGAACAAAAACAAAGTTGTTGGAAAAGCTCAGCAGGTCTGGCAGCATCTGTGAAGGAAAAAACAGAGTTAACGTTTCGGGTCCGGTGATGTTCTGAGGTCCGTTCTGAGGAAAGGCCGCCAGACCCAAAACGTTAACTCTGTTTTTCTTCACAGATGCTGCCAGACCTGCTGAGCTTTTCCAGCAAGTTCCATTTTTGTGGCTAATTAGGTACCTTTTCCAATGTCAGATTTTTAATTAAAAGATCTAGCAAGCAGATATTTCTAATAAACACAATTACTGGTTTATTAGCAAAATAAATCTTATTCAAGGAAGATGATTGACCTGTTAAATGACATGTTCTAAATTATGGAAATATAAATGATTGTTCCTCTAATTAACCCAAAGCACAAACATAAACACGCACAACAAAAGAGAGAAAATGGATTTCTCTCAGCAGAAGTTCACTTTAAAACAAAAACACTTTCTAGCCATTAGTGTTATTGTTGAAGGCAAAAGGGTAAGGTACAAGTGTTTCAAGATGGCGGTGGAGTAGCGGAGCTGTGTGCAGGCTCTTGAGCCTGGGGTTCATCCGCTCCCGTCTGCTTTCTTTCTTTTTCTCTTTTTATTTCTGCTCTTTTTCGTTTTGTTTTCCTTTCGTTTTTGTATTCAATTGGAGGCAGCAGCAGCGGGGATGTCCTCCCAGCGTTCAGGGCCATTAAAACTCCTCCAGCAATCGGAGGTGGTGGCGGACTTTTCAAAATGGCAGCAACGGCAAGGCAGTGGGGGCACCAGAGCAGGACTGTTGGCAAGGCAACGGAGGTGGCCTGGCCTGGCAGTGCAGCCAGGGACTCCTGGTTGCAGTAGGCCCAGAGCAGGAACTCCTGCCATCATCAAGTTGGTAGCAGATCCAAGTGACTCCTGGCTGCGGTCACTGCAAGCCCAGAGCAGGGATTCATGATTATCAATGAGGCAGAGGCAGCAGCTCCTGGTTGCGGTAGGCCCAGAGCTGGGAACTCCTGGTTAGTGGCGAGGCGGCACAGCAGTGGAGCCGGGGTATCCTGGTTGTGGGGCGAGTGTAGGATCAGTACAGGACCCTGCATCAGCGGCGATGAAATTCACCTGCAGCAAAGAGATGGCATCTAAAGAATGGCAACACTTACATTGGTGGGTCCGGTACAGGCAGTGGCGAGGCAGTGGAGAACGGGTGAGGCTCAGGTGGCAATGGTGAGGTGGCTCAGGGCTTATGGTGGAGAAAACGGAATGAAGATAGGCCGTCTTTCGTTCTACCTTTTTGTTTTTATTTATTCAAAACTATTCAAAATGATGCCAAATTGTGGCGACAGTTAAAGATTTTCACAGTATTTTACTGCATTATTCACTGTAAAATGCAAGTGACAATAAATCAATTCAACATTCCAAATTCTGTCCTTCAGATGCTCTGACATGTAGTCAGGTCAGTAACCGTCATGGCTGCCCCTGAAGTCTTGGTAGACACATCTTGCTCAGGAAATACAATATTGGATGTTCCTGAAATCACTCTTCAAGAAGGACAAATAGGTTTCACCTTGAACTCAACAAGAAGTTTCTTCTCAGAGATTAGAGATACCAGCTCGACAGCCCTGCTTCACAGGATTCTTGTTCCCTAATGCGTTCCCGGCACTAAAATATTGTCCATCCACAGGTGTCTGCAGCAAAGCAAGCAGTTTTTATCAGTATTAAATATGAAGCATCTTCGGAACAGTATCTATGCTTCACCTCCCTGTGCTGCCAGAGAGGTGGAGGACCAGTTCTTTGAGGAGATTGATACATTGAATCATGGAATCGTTACAGTACAAAAGTAAACCATTGACCCACTATGTCTGAGCTGGCCCTCCTAAGTTACAATTAATGTACAGTCACTTGATAATGTTTGCCCAACTCTCTGTATACTCTCCTGTTGAAATATTTTGAAAATTTTGAAAATATAGAAACATTTATTGCACAGAAGGAGGCCACTCTGGGCATTGTGTCAACACTGGCCAAAAAGTGAACCATCCAGTGTCATTTTCCCAGCCATTTGGTCCATATGCCTGGAGATTATGGGGCTTCAGGTGAAGATCCAGACATAATTTGAACATTTCTGCCTCCAGCTACCTTATTGACCATCACCAATGGGAATTTCAAGTCACAGCTCATCATGCCTGGGGATGCTACATTGGCACTGCTACAGGCATCTTTTTGAGTGATTGAGTGAAGAACCAACATGAAACGAGGAGAGGATGGATCAAATTGTCCCCAGCAGTGACTATACTGTCACTTGTACCTGCTGTGGAAGAATCTGCTGGCCATGGATAGGTTTCACTGACCACTAGTCAATGAGTACAAATGTCCCAAAATCTTCATCCATGAAGAAATGCCAAAAGGTCCTTTCAAGCAGTAAGTTCCAGACCCCTATCACCATTTTTCCCTCATTGCCCCAGTATTCCTTCTACTAATCATTTTAAATCTATGCCCTCTAAAGATTGACTACACTGCTAAGAGAAATTGATCCTTCCCTTTCACTCTATCCCTGGCCTTGTATGTACATCTCAATAAAATCTCTCCTCTTTCCCAAGGAAAACAACAACAATCCAATCTTTCCACATTGCTGCAATTTTCCAGCTCTGGCTATATCCTTTTAAATTTCATCCCTACACTTTACAATGCAATCACATTCTTTCTGTAATTAGGTGACCTGAATTGCATCAGTGCTCAAGATATGGCCTATCTAGTGTTTTGTGTGGCTCCAGCATAACCTCTCTGCTCTTATAGCCTATGACCTTGCTAATAAAGGAAAGGGTTTCATATACAATAAGTGCTGGAAAAACTCAGTATGTCTGGCAGCATCTGTGGATAGAGAAACAGAATTAACGTTTCACGTCCAGTGACCCTTCAAAACATAAGGGCTATTGCAAAACTTCCATGGTAACTGCCTTTACATACTGCCACCACCAGCAACATCTCATCCTCAAGTTTTCCTTTACAATACTCTTGATACCATTCCCCATTCTCCCTACTATCTATTTCCCAGATTCCCTGTCTTTGATCTCTCTGCTACCTGCTCCCCATGCCTCCTGCTACCCATTCCCCAGATCTCCCCAAACTCTCTGGTACCTATTCCCCAGACTCCCTGTCCCCGGTATTTCTCATGCTGGTTCCCCAGGCCTCCTTCTTCTCATTCCCTGTTGCCTGGACTCACTGTCCACAACATCACTGCTACCTTTCCCCAAGGCTTACCCAGATACCATGACCCTGTCTGCTAACTGTCCCCAAGTCCCTGCTCTTCTTTCCAGGGCCTTCTGCTACCCGCTCCCCGGTGGGTCTCCTACTAGTTTCCCAGATTCCCTGTCCCCCAGGCCTCCTGCTACCCTTTCCCAAGACTCCCTGTGCCCAGATCCTCTACCATCTGTCCCAATAGCATCCTGCTACCCTTTCCCCAGGTTTTCTGTTACCCAGTCTACAGACTGCTTGGCTTGACAACCTGGCCCAGACTTTCTGCTATTTGCTGGCCAAGCATTACCTTGCTACCTTTTCTGCAGGCTGTTTTCTGCCTTCAGGCCATCTGCTGAATTTCCCAAGGCCAACTTGGGAAGAGTCATTTGCAAGCCTGTTACCAACTGTCATCCAGGCTGCTCTTATATCTGCCTTGCTCATCCCGTCTAATCCTTGCCCCAACTTACATTTATTTTCTCATCTTTTTTCTGGGCCTCTGATTGCTACAGAAGATGTGCTCACTGACTAAATCAGAGTTTGGTTCTGTGAATCAGATTAATAGGGCACTCTTCACTGAAGATAAAATAAAGAAAAATGATCTGGCCAGAAGAAATATGCTCCATTTCAGTTGCCAGACAGCATGTAACATGAGTATTAATTTGAGCATTTCCTAAGGCAAAACTTTGACATACAATGCACTGATTGTCATGAATATTAATCTAGACCCAAAAATGATTCTTCTGGCATTCTTCAGTCTAGTTCATTTTGCTCTTCACTGCTAAATTTTTGTTACAGGATGATGTTCACAGTGACAAATTCAACTCTTCATTCCCTTACGCACGTTGTGAGAAACTGTTTAGAATCACCAAACTCTGTTATTATAATAAATGTAGAGAACAAGAAATTGGGATACACGATGCCTCAGAAATGATGGGGCAAGAAGTGCAAACATTTCTCCAACTGAATAGCAAGATGTGGCTCTATTCCATCTGTGTTTGAGCAATTGTCAACACAGACCAGACTGCAGTGTTATCAGTTTTGTCTCTGACTTATTGCTCACCGTCAGGTAGTCTTACTGCCACCATCCTCCTTTAGGATTGGAATGTACAGGGTCTGCTTAGCCTGGTGTGCTAGAGGAGATCCACTTGTTGTTTAATCAGAAGAAGCTCTTGTCTTAAACAGAGTGTAGTTTGTTTCATGTTAGCATCATTACATTGATGTTGTACATTATTATAAAAGGTTTTGAGAACCTCAGAATCATAGAGATGTAACAGTGCAGAAGGATGCCATTCAGCCCATTGTGTCTGCACTTTCTGCAAATGAGCATCATTACCTAGTACCAAACACCTGCTTTCTCCCCATATCCCTGCATCCATTAATATTCAAATAATCATTCAATATCCTTTGAATGTCTCAACTGGACGTGATTCCACCACATTTACAGGCAATGCCTTCCGTACCCTATTCGCTGTGTGAAAAGGTTTTTGTCTCACATCACATTTGCTTCCTTGTAAATCACTTTAAATCTATGTCCTCTCCTGCTTGTTCCTTGTATGAGCAGGAACGGTTTCTCCCTGTACAATTTAACAAGCCTACTCTATCAGATTTCCTCTCAGCTTTCTTCTTTCCAAAGAGAACAGACTTCAATCTGTCTCATAACTGAAATTCCCCATCCCTGGAACTATTCTTGTAAATTATGTCTGTATTCTCTTCAATGCGTTTACACCCTTCCTATAATGTGATGCTGAAAACCATACACAATACTCCAGCTGAGGTCTGACAAGTGCATTGTAGGAGTTCAACATCACTTGCTTGTTCTTTTTTTCTGTACTCATATTAATAAATGAGATAGTGTGTACCTTACTTACTGCTCTCTCCACCTGCCATGTTCAGTGACCTGTGCACCTACACATGCAGGCCCCTCTGTTTCTGCATCCCCTTTAGACTTTTACTCCCCATACTTTGTTGTCTTTCAATGTTCTTCTTACCAAAATGCATCAGTTCACACTTCTCCGCCTTGAGTCTCATCTGCCACCTATCTGGTCATTTCAACTCTTCAATGTCCTTTTAGAGTTCCACATCATCTTCCAAATAGCTTACAATTCTTCCAAGTTTCAGGACACCTGCAAACTTTGAAATTTTCCCCTTCTCTCTAAGTTCTAGATCATTAATGTATATCAGGAGAAGCAAGGGTTTCAATATTGACCCCTGAAGAGCTCTTGGATGGATTTACTCCTGGATAACCTTAACTGAATCCTTTGGGATCCTAAGCTGTTTTCCCACCATATCCATATGTCATCATCACAGAGGATGGTGCTTAAGACACTGCTTACTTTTAAACTTTCAGACCTTATACATCTCTACAAGCTTCTTGTGTGATGTTAATGTTAATGTTAATGCCTTCCTTACTTGCTGTTCTCTCCACCTGTCCTTACACATTTATTATATCGTACATTTGCCACTACCCCATCTCTTCCCAGGTCTCTGATTTCACAATTTTAGGTAATTTGGAGGTTTCGCTACTCCTGCAGAATGCATTCTCTTCAGACGTGGTATATCTCTGAGTTGAAGATTATTGACTTTGATTCTGTTCCTGACTCTGTGAGGGCTGAAAATCCCTTTAATCGCTGTTGTTTTTCCTTTGCATGGGATATCTTTCTCACTGAAGCAGGCAGTTGCTCCATTGCAAAATCTGAAGGATCTTTCAACTCATGTATTTTCTTCATGGAAGACAGCTTTCCTGGTGAAGTAGGCAATTCCTTTTTGCATTATCCCAAATCATTATACGAGGCAATTTCATCTTGACCATATTCTGGATCTCATTGGTCATCCCTTCTCAGTCGTGGCTTCCATGGGTTGTATACAGTACTGATTCAATCTGTGTCAGCAGATTTTTATTCTCAACCTGCCAACAAAACTATGATGAGATGTGTAGACATTTTTATTTGTAACAAGCAGACTTCTATCATATATCAGTACATCATCCACAATTGTGAAATGCTGTCAGTGTTTAAAATATGCCTTCATGAGGGGTGGTACAGTGGCTCAGTGGTTAGCACTGCTGCCTCACACCATCAGGGACCTAGGTTCCTATTCCACCCTTGGGTGACTGTGTATATGGAGTTTGCACATTCACTCTGCATCTGGGTCAGTTTTTTTCCATGGTCCAAAGCTGTGCAGGTTGGATGAATTGGCTATGCTAAATTGTCCATAGTATCCAGGGATGTGCAGAGTACGTGGATTATCCATGGGAAGTGCAGGAATAGGGAAGGTCTGAGTGGGACGCTTTTCAGAAGGTCAGTGTGTACTCAATAGGCTAAATAGCCTTCTTCCACACTATAGGGATTCTATGGCCAACCCACTGGGTTTTTGGTCTGTCCAACCTTTGACATAAAGTTAACCAATGCTGAAGCATTTTCTTAGTCTTGGTCTTACTCCTATTGTATTTGGTTGAGTCGAATGGTTGGTTGTGACTCACTAGCCACTATCACTTATTGACTGCAAGAATGCAAAGAACAAATCCTGAACGCCAACAAATCAAATCTCAGTGGATTCTGTCTTCTGTTTGGGTTCCATAGTGAGTCTAGGAAGTCCTCTGAAATCTTCTACCAATTGTCCTTTGACTGTCTGTTCCAAACCTGGGCTTTCCTTAACTAAATGTTCCTTGACCTGCTGTCCCATGACTATTCCTGGATTAGTTGTTTTGTGACTTGGAGACAGTAAGGACGACAGATGACTGGAAGCCAGAGTCAATAGATATGAAGCTGGGAAAGCACAATAGGTCAGATAGCATCCAAAGGGCAGGAAAGTCAACATTTCAGGCTAACATCCTTCATCAGGTTTTGTGAGTTCAACTAGTTTGATTCTTTCCACTATTCAAAGAAAACTGAGATCAAGTCAAGCATTCATACTCAAGAGTGAAAATTCTTAATTGTGAAGTACATGTAAGTTTTGTACTATCATACATTCCTTGTGTTAAAGATTTGATTGTAACCTACTTGTAACCTCTAGTACTGCACCTCCTGAACTATGTAGTTGCAGATTTATTAGTTGAAGATTGCAATATCCCAATCATGGTTTACTTTCTGATCATATAGTGACAATTGCCCTGATTTCTAACTTGAAATTTGTGAGATAATCATTGAACACAAATATCAGCTTGCCAAAATATAAGGTCTATATATCTTGTTGGACAATCTAGGATCAGAGGACATAATCTCTGAATAAGTGGTCACACATTTAAGACAGACATAAAGAGAAATTTCTTCTTGGGGGGTAGTGAATCTATGGATTTCTTTATAGCAGAGATTTGTCAAGGTTTGTTCATTCATTATATTTAAGGCTGAGATAGATTTTTAAACAGTTAAGGGAATCAAGGGTTAAAGGATGAAGGCAGAAAAGTGAAGTTGAGGATTGTTGAAGTTGAGCACGGCACAGCGTCTCATTGGTTAGCACTGTTGCCTCACAGCGATTCCACCCTCGGGCATCTGTCTGTAGAGTTTGCACATTCTCCCTATGTGTCAGTTTCCTTCAGGTGCTCCAGTTTTCTCCCACAGTCCAAAGATGTGTAGGTTAGGTGGACTGACCATGCTAAATTGTTCATAGTGTCCAGGGATTTGCAGACTAGGTGGATTGGCCATGGGAAATGCAGGGTTGCAGGGAGAGGGTTGGGGTCGGGGTCTGGGTCTGGGTTTGGGTGGGATGGTTTCCAGAGGATTGGTGTGGACTCAAAGGGCTGAATGACCTGCTTCCACACTGTAGGGATTCTATGATTCTACGATCAGATCATCCATGATCTCATTGAATGGCAGAGCAGACTGGATAGGCTACTTCTATTCCTGCATCTTATGATCTTATGATCTATTTTCCCTGGGAATACCTCCAGTTTATGTTCTGTTGTAGACTGTTCTACCTCATTAACCTTTTAAGTGAACTTCATTCCTTCCATGTTAACCATTATGCTGTATCCTGCCCCCATGTCAAAATGGAACAAAGATAATTTGCCTGAAAGCAAGCTGGTCAGATGACAAGGCTATCCCTCCATCTCACGAGTCCCCTGAAGTCTCCCTGTGGAAGGCAAGAAATATGACAATTGAAAGGAAATTCCTAAGGTCTAATTTCTTACTGTATGGTTGCAACATTGGCCTCACTTCCACCTACATGCTATGTTAATTATATTGTAAAGATATGCAGGTGCAGGAAATTGTTTAATAAGTGCTTAGAGCACTTAGTAGGGTTCTTGTGGCACGTGGCACTTCCCCACTTCTGGGCCAGGAGTCCCAGGTTCAAGGCCCACCTACTCCAGAGATATGTAATGACATCTCAGATCAAATTGATTAGGAAAATATACACTTAAAGCACTTACAGAATGCTCTTATGGCACAATAGTAGCATCCCTAACTCAGAGACAGGAGATCTGGGTTCAGGTTCCACTTGCTCCAGAGGTATGTAATGACATCTCTGAACAGTTTGATTAGGAAATGCCTTAAAGCACTTAGGGGAATTATCTACGCAGTTGGACGGCTGTTTGCAATGCATAGTGACACCAATCATATGAGTTCAAATCCCACACTGGCTGAGTTTACCATGATGGACTCTCCTTCTCAAGTTCTAACCTCACCTGAGGTATGTGACTCTCAGGTTAAACCGCCACCAGTTTTTATCTCTCTCTAATGAGACGGTGGGACCATGGTGACTTTACCCTAGAGCACTTAAAAGGGCTCTCATGACACAGTGGTAAAGTCCCTACCTCAGAACCAGGAGACTTGTGTTCAAGTCCCATCTGCTCCAGAGGTGTGTAATTGCATCTATGAACAGGTTTAGTAGAAAATACCTTAGTGCACTTATAAATAGATTCTGTCAGTGCAGAGAAGAGGCACAAGTTGGAGGACCATTAATGGTCCAGGCAGTGGGCTGCCAAGGGAGTTATTCACCCCAATCACCATCCTCTCTTGCATGGATGCATTCACAACTGGTGTCTTTGAATAGGATGCCCAATGATTTGCTCAAGGCCTTCTACAGCTGGTGCACAATATATACATCCTAAAATGATATTTTAATTTAGTATTTTGCACATTTGCTTTGATGATTTGATTAGTGTCACAGTGTCCCTTTAAAGGCTGTCTCCCTTTCTAATTTGTTTAACTTGGCATATCTAAATTACTAAAATAGTATAACTATACACTTCCCTTATGGAGAGGGAGAACATTTTGGAAGATCTCATTGGTCATTCGCACATCCAGACCCACAAATGCAGTAATCTTCAGCCAGAAGTGCCACGTGGATGATCCATCTCAGCCTCTTCCAGTGGTCATTCAATTCGATTCACTCCACGTGACATCAAGAAGTGGTTGGAGGCTCTTAAAAGCTATGGACCCTTACAACATTCTGTCAATAATAATGAAGAATTGTGCTCCAGAACTTGCCGCTCCCCTAGCCAGGCAGTTACAGCATAGTTGCAGCACACTAGTCCACATATGCCCTACACACAGTAAGCAGAACAAATCCAACCTGGCCAATTACCACCCCATCAGTCTACTCTCGATCATCAGTAAAGTGATGGAAGGTGTCATCGACAGTGCTATCAAGCAACACCTGCTCAGCAACAGCCAGCATAGTGATGCCCAGTTTGTATTCCACCTGGGCCACTCAGCTTCTGACCTCATTACAGCCTTAGTTCAAATATGGACAAAAGAGCTGAATTCCAGAGGTGAGGTGAGAATGACATATCTTCAAGTCAAGGCCACATTTGACCAAGTGCGGCATCAAGTACCCCTAGCAAAACTGGAACGAATGGGCATCAGAAGGCAAACTTTTCACTGCTTAGAGTCACATAGGAAGATAGTGTGGTTGGTGGAAGTCAGTCATCTCAGCTCCAAGACATTTCTGCAGAGGTTTGTCAGGGTAGTGTGCTGCGTGCAACCATCTTCAGCTGCTTCATCAATGACCTTCCCTACATCGTAAGGTCAGAAATGGGGATGTTCGCCAATGATTGTACAATGTTCAGCACCATTTGCACCTCCTCATATACTGAAGCAGTCCATGTGCAAATGCCACATGATCTAGACAATATCCAGGCTTGGGCTGACCAGTAGCAAGTAGCATTCACATAAAACAAATACCAGGTAATGACGATCTCCAATAAGTGACAATCTAACTGCCTCTCCTTGACATTCAATGGTATTACTATCACTGAATGCCCCACTATCAATATCCTGGGTGTTAGCATCAACCAGAAACTCAATTGGACTTGCCATATAAATTCAGTGGCTACAGGAGCAGATTAGAGGTTAGGAATACTCCAGTGGGTAACTCACCTCCTGACTTCCCAAAGCTGGTCGACTATCTACAAGGCACAAATCAGGAGTGTGATAGAATACTCTTTACTTGCCTGGATGGGTACCTCTCCAACTCAGGAAGCTTGATACCATCCAAAACAAAGCAACCTGTTTGATTCGCACCACATTCACAAACATCCACTCCCACCACCACCAATGCTCAGTTGCAGCAGTGTGTACTATCTACAAGATGCACTGCAGAAATTCACCAAAGATACTTAGACAGCACCACCAAACCCGGGACCACTTCCATCTAAAAGGGCAAGGGCAGCAGATACATGGAAACACCACCATCTTCAAGTTCCCCTCCAAGCCACTCACCATCCTTGGAAATTTATCTCTGTTCCTTCACTATTGCTGGGTCAAAATCCTGGAATTCTCTCCCTAATCACGTTGCTATGAAGTTGGGTAGAGTACTTGTGGATTGGATGGCAGAATATTAAAACTTGGTGCTCTTAAAATATTGACATTCATAAAATGATAGGGGGGAAGGCAGTGTGTGGTCCCTTTAAAAGATGATGTGCTGTAGAGTTAGCAGGCCAAGCCACAGTTTTGTTTTGTTATCAAGACAAGTTTAAATTTAGCCAAAGAGCATCCCATCCTGTCCCTGTATTTCTAATGGCCAATCCACTCAGCCGCACATCCCAGCTCACTGTGGGCAATTTAGCATGGCCAATCCACCGAACCTGCACACCTTTGGACTATGGGAGGAAACCAGAGCTCCCAGAGGAAACCCACACAGACAACAGGGAGAACATGCAAACTCCACACAGACAATCATCTGAGGCTGGAATCAAACCCAGGTCGCCAGCACTGTGAAGCAGTAGTGCTACCCACTGAGCCACCGTGCTGCCCCAAGTCTGGGTATCTAGTGTTATACCTGATGTTTCATGAGGCCAGGGAAGTGGGAGTGTAGGGGGGTTCATCCCTCATACCACCTCCCACCACCCCATAACCTCTCTCAGCCATCTCTTCCTCCTACTGGGGAGGTGATGACCTAGTGGTATCATCTATAGACTGTTAGTTCAGAGACTCAAGGAATGTTCTGGGGACCTGGGTTTGAATCCCACCATGGCAGATGGTGCAATTTGAATTCACTAAAAACCTGAAATTAAGAGTCTAATGGCGACCATGAAACCAATTGTCAATTGTTGGGAAAAACCCATCTGGTTCACTAATGTCCTTTAGGGAAGGAAACTGCCATCCTTATGTGGTCTGGTCTATATGTGACTCCAGATCCACAGCAATGTGGTTGACTGTTTAGGAATGGGTAATAAATGCTAGTCTAGCCAGCAATGCCCACATGCTGTGAATAATTTTTTTAAAAAGCTTCATAAAAGACTGGGTAAACCTTCCATCCTCTCTAACAGTCAAGCAAGATTTCCTGCAACAATTCAGGATTTATTTTGCACCACATCTCCCAAGACTCCTCCATGAATATTCTGAGAAGCTAGGGGAGGAAATTTGGTTCATGCAGGGATGGATGAGATGGGCCCAACCAAGCCACAGCATACACTTGGTAGAAGTATCTTGTCTTCTTGTGGAACATTTGAACTGTGGGACCCTTGAACCAACACCAGCCCCTCCCCTTGCAGTAAATAACACTCACCGTGCGAGAGAAGCACCCCAGCAGGATTTCAAAAGTAGCCTATAGATTGATAACAACATGAGCACCTTGCATTTATAAAGTGCCTGCTCCTTCCTCCGACTATTCCCGCAAACATGAAGCCTTGAAGGAGCGAGGGCAAATGGATAAGTGCCCCTGTACCAGTTATGGCTTAGCGGGTGGTAATTTCTCTTCAAAAGGTTGTGGGTTCATGCCCGTTGCACTACAGAGTCCCGAGTTTGTAATCTAGGTGGACAGTCCAGTTCAGTACTGAGGGATTGTTGCATCATCAGAAGTGCTTGTAGTTTGCTTTAAGCACCTCCTCTTTTTTCATTACCATAAATGTATACTTCAGAAGTCTGTTCCTAAAGACTAAGGGCGGCATGGTTGTACAGCGGTTAGCACTGCTGCCTCACAGTGCCAGAGACCTGGGTTGATTCCAAGCCTTGGGCAACTGTCTGTGTGGAGTTTGCACATTTTCCCCGTGTCTGCATGGGTTTCTGTCAGGTGCTCCGGTTTCCTCCCACAGTCCAAATATGTGCAGGTTAAGTGGATTGGCCATGCTAAATTGTCCTTAGTCTCCATGAATGTGCAAGTTAGGTGATTAGTCACAATAAATTGTCCTTAGTGTTCATGATTGTGCAGGCTAGGTGGATTGGCCAGGGTGCATGCAGGTTGTAGGGATAGGATGGGTCTGTGTGGCACGCTCTTTGAAGGGTCAGTGCAGACCATTGGGCCAAATGGCCTCCTTCTGCACTATAGGGATTCTATGAAAAAATAATAAGTTTAACTATACTGTCTGTTAATAAAACTGCTATAAATAAGGAGCTTGTTTGTAGTTCACTTGCACCTGGCCAGTAGAGGGTGCAGGTGCAATGCATATAAGAATTACAAGATGTAGATTGTTCAGATTTCACCTTCAGACATTCTGGTGGTGCTATGATACAATGATAATTAGGGTATCGGCTAATAATAATGTCTGTCTGGACAATCAAGAGCAGGAATAACTAATGGGGGAGAGCCAATTTTAATGTTGCAAGGAAAGAGCTGGACTGGATAGACTGGAGTTGCAAGTTGGCTAGTCAAACCATGTATACAAGTCACTGAGAAACGGAACCAGAAGTGGTACAAACACCCCAACAAACTGAGGCATATAAATAGCAAGCAGGACAGAACACTAACTCTTCACTGGAGGCGCAGGATGACAAACATTTGCAAGCAAACCTACCGGCTCAGTGAGCAAGTCTACAACCTCATCCACAACCCAAGCTACAAATCATCTCAAAGTCAAACCATAGTTGAGCAACCTTTAAAGATGTGATGGTTCAGATACAGTCAAGGAATATTCTCTCAACAGG
The DNA here is from genome assembly GCF_021869965.1 of Rhincodon typus. Lineage (NCBI taxonomy): Eukaryota > Metazoa > Chordata > Chondrichthyes > Orectolobiformes > Rhincodontidae > Rhincodon > Rhincodon typus. The sequence continues at coordinate 7,634,443 of NC_063368.1, forward strand.
GAAAAGTAGGATGAACATATCTAGAGTTCCCTGGATGACAAAGGAGATAGAAATTAAGATAAAGAGGAAAAAATGCGCTTATGATAGGCGCCAGGTTGGAAATACAATTGAGTACCAAGCAGAATACAAAATGTTCAGAAGGGTGGTGGAAAAGCAAGTAAGAAAAACAAAGCAGGATTATGAGAAAAAGACTGGCAACTAGCATAAAGGGGAATTCCCCCAAGGTCTTCTGTAAGTACATGAATAGTAAAAAATGATGGAAGAAGGATTTAGGGACCAAAAAGGAGATTTGCAATTGGTAACTGGGGACATGGTTGAAGTAATAAATGAATATTTTGCATCTGCCTTTACAAAGGAAACAGATGTTACCGGGCCATGAGACAGAGAGGAAAATTCAGTCACTAGAGGGGTTTAAAATTGATGAGGAAATAACTGATATGTGACTGGTACATAGAGTTGAAAAGAGACCTGGACCAGATAGGACGCATCCTGGGACATTGAAAGAAGTGAGCGTGGAAATTGAAAAGGCACTAGCCATAAATTTTCAATCTTCCCCGGACTCAGCCAAAGGATTGGAGTTTTGCAAATATTAGGATGAGGCCAGCAATTGCAGAATAGTTAATTTATTTCAGTACTGGGGAAACCTCTTGAAAACAAGTATAATTCAGATTCAAATTAATAGTCACATGGAGAAAATTGGTGTATTTCCAGAGAACTAGCATGAATTTCTTAAGGGAAAATTCGCTGAAATTCTTTGAAAACATAATTAATATTTACCTCCTTAATGCCTCAATTAAATCTCTGGTGAGAATTGAGGAGGGTGATGTTGTTGATGTGGTGTATATGGACTTCCTAAAGTTGTTTAATACTGAACCTCAGAACAGACTTGTGAGAAAATTTAAAGCTCATGGATTAAAAAGGACAATAGCAATTTGGATACAAAATTTGCTGAGTAATTGGAACAGAGCCTAATAGTTTGTATGTACTTTTCAGGCGAGGGGGAGATTTATAGTAGAATTTCCCAGACTCTTGCTTTTCCTGATTTATGGTGCTCAGGGGACCATGTGAAAGTTTGCAAATAATACAGAACATGCAAGCATTGCAAGCTGTGAGGACATTGTAGAACTTCAAATGGAATTGGCAATTTGGTGGAGGAATGGATAGATGGTGGATAGAGTTCAAAACAGAGAAGTGTGAGGTCATACATTTTGGTAGAAAGGCCATGTGTATAAAATAAAGAGCACTATATGAAAGGCTGTGCGGGAGCAGAAAGTCCTGTACATATAGGTGCATAAATTATTAAAGAAGCAGGACAGGTGGGGCGTGAATAAAGCATACAAAAAATTGAAAATTTATTAATACTGGCATAGAATACAAAAGCAAGGAAAATTATGCTGAACTTATATAAGACACTAGTTAGACCTCAGCTGGAATATTGTGTATAGTTCTGGGCCCAACATTTTAGGAAAGATGTGAATGTAAGTTTGAGCCAAGCATAGACTGGACGCACGAGTTTTGCTTTCATATATGGAATCCAATTGGTAAAGGCGAGGTGCTGAAGGCTGTGCTAAAGTTAGTTCAGGGATCACAGTGGAATCACAGGATCACAGGTGAAATGAAACTGGTGAACATTGATATGAGGGTCTGGGCTTGCAGTTAAAATAATAGAAATAGAACCACAGAAATGGTACAGCACAGAAGAGTGCCATTCAGTCTATCTTGTCCAACCTGGCCCAAATACACCCATATTGCTGTACTTGAGGCTCAGAGCCATCAGAGGGAGCAATGAGCTGAGTCAAGTCACTCACCAGGAGGGAAAGAGGTGAAAATGAGTATTAGAGACATGGGCCTAACTCGACCATGTGAATGAAGAACCATGGGAGGGTGTGTGCCCTAAACCAGTAGGCAAACACAACTAAAAATAAAGAAGATTTTTAAAATAAAAACATCTTTCTCTTAACTTAGGTCCATTGATTTTATTGGGCCAAACCTTTGCAAAATTTCCCAATACCTTTTGTAAACATTGAGCTCCAGGTCTCCTTTCAGCATAGAGTTGCCAACTCTCCAGGATTGCCCTAGAGTCTCCAGACAAGCTGGAGGGACACTGCTGTGAATAACACCTGGGCAAGAAACCATAGTGTGTTTTTTTTTCAAAATGGTTTTGATTTCCTCTGAATAGTTTTGTTTAAAACTGTTTTTGTTACTGTTAGAGGCACAGGGAGAAGGAAACAGGGGGAATGGCTGTTTGACTGGCTAGACTGTTATAGTTATGTACCAAGATCATGTCCAATCCCAAGTTGGCAAGCCTAACAGGATCCAATTGCAGGTTCTCTATGAGGGGCAAGACATCACATATATTGACACTTCTGAAAGGTTTGAACCTTTGGTGAACTGGGAGGGCACACAGGATGATCACACATCGCTCACTAGTGTCATTAATTCTCATTGTCTCTTTCTCATTTGTGGCCATTTTATCATCTCTCATTCTCTTCATTATCATTGCTATTTTTTCTAAATGGTTCTTCACCTTGCTTTCATTTCTGTCTTTCTTCATTTTATCTCTGCTTATGTCCCACTCTGTCACCCCTCTCTGTCCTACCAAGTTCCTGATCCATGCTCTCACCCATACAAGGTTCACTCTAATCATTTCTCTCCCTGACTTTTCAGTTGCCATCTTTCATTCTTCACCCCTTCATTGCCGCCTTCTTACGCACTGTCATTCTGTCTCACTATTCTCAACCACCCTCGGGCACCTTCTAATAGTTTTTTCCAGTCTTGTTCTCTCTCATTCTCCTTCTCATTCAATCTCATACCATCACTCTCATTCCCTTTTATACTTTCTATCAGTGATATTATTTCAACTTCTGTGTTTGTGGGAAAGATTTGCATTGAGACACATATGTCATGCAGTTTCAGATGAAAGTAGACTGTTCCCTGTAGACTGTGTGGTGCGAAATATGAATGGATGTGTGTGGGTGCAAGCATAACTGTGTGTCATTCTTTCTCCAATCCACACACTCCCCACAATTTTGTGTTATACAGAAGGCTCACAGTTCCTGATCCTTTTCATAGTTCTTCCTTTGCACCACCACCAACTTTCTCTTCCCAGACTCTTTTTGCTTGTTATCCTCATCATATTTTCCAATAACACACGTCACATGCAGACAGGGCCCTCAACTCTAGTAGTGCGTGACTTTTATCTTCAGTGCTGCAGTGCTTGTGAATGTGCAACACATACCAAGCACAAAAGCAACAATTACTCATACCCGGTCTGTGTGACTGATGCCTGGATGCCAGTTCCTGTACTCACACAGGAAACAGTGCTTAAAAATAAATATTACACTCATAGCCAGTGCTGTGTGAGTCATTGCTGATTAATGTGGAACAAATACAGTGTCTAGAATGGAACAGTTCCTCTTTTGTATTATTTGATTAAAACATTTGTTTGTGTCAGTTTCTGTACATCAAGTTTCCTTTCTTTGTTCCTTCCACTTGTGTTCTTTCTATACTTCCTTTCATACTCTTGCTCCCCCAAATATCCTTGCTAGATGGATACACCACCAGGCTCATTGTCTTTATCCTTTCATGGGATGTATGTGTCACTGACAAGGTTGGCATTGGTTGCCCATTCCTAACTGATCTTGAAAGGGGTGGGTTGCTAAGCCATTTCAGAGGGCAGCTGAGCATTATTCACATTAGTGTGGGAGTAATTCATATAACAACAGAATTCTTTTCCAAAAGGACATTAGTGAACCTGATAGTCTTTAACAAAAACCCATGATAGTTTTGCTAGTCACTGAAACTAGCTTTCAATTCCAGAGTGAGTTCAGTTTCCAACTGCTGCCATAGTAGGATTTGAACCCATCACCCTAGCAATGCAAGCCTGAGCTACTGTAGTGTCTTCGAGAATCATTCATTCTTACCTTGAAATGAAAAGCCGTGGAACATCTCACCACTCTCAGGTTTCATTCCCAGCTATGTCATATGGCCCATTAAAGTCCAATCATAGTTCCTGAGTGATTTGTTCTTTAGACATCTCAGAGCACCATCTACTCCCACTAAGTTATAAGTCATGCCATTGAGCCAATCAACATTTTTGACTGCTTTCTCAACACTCAGCAAGCAGCAACTTTTTCCGTACTACACATTATTTTAATAAGACCCTTTAATATATGTGCTTCAGCTTTGTTCAGTATGTTTTATCCAGTGTTTCTGCTCATAGATCTGCATATCTTTTAGTTCTTTTAAGACCGTAAGACCATAGAAACACGAGTAGGCCATTCAGCCCCTCGAGCCTGTTTCACCATTCAATAGGATCATGGCTGATCCAAAATTCCTCACATCCACTTTCCTGCCCTAACCCATAACCCTTGGTTCCCCTACTGATCAAGAATCTAGCTAAATCAGCATTAAATATACACAAGGACTCTTGCCCACTGCTGTCTGTGGCAAGGAGTTCCAAGATTCACAACCGTCTAAGAAAAGAAATTCCTCCTCATCTTAGTCTTAAATTTGTGCCCCTTAATTCTGAAGCTATGCCATCTCGTCCTAGACTCTTCCATGAGATAAATATTCACTCAGCATTAACCCTGTCCGTAACTGTGTGAGGAATTGCAGTAAATTACATTTGAATAGCACCCTAAGAAAGAAAGATCTGCATTTATATTGATCTCACTGTCTAATATCGAGCACAGATACAATGCATAGAACTGCCCTCAGCAAAGAGAAAGCACATTCAATCACTTAGAACAACAGAACTTGTCAATTGCTGAATAGAAAAACATGTTGCTGAAGATTTTAGTGGATTCAATGATGGTGATGCAAATTAATGTCAATGGGAGATGGCTAGGTTTCCTTATGCAGGAGATTGGGAGAATTTTTCTATTCTAATTATGTTAACATTATGTTAATATATTTATAATGTCATCATATTTTTGTCAGTTATTTTCTTGTATCATATGCAGCTAAGGCTAAGGAATTTGGGGAAATACGTATTGATGTCTTGAAAACAATCCACATTACAGAAGAGGAAGTGGGTGGAGGTCTTAAAAAACGTGAAGGTGGACAAATCTCCAGGACCTGACCAAGTGTATCCCAGGATGTTACAGGAAGTTAGGGAAAAAAAATTGTGGGGCACCTAACAAAGCTATTTGTATCATCTACAGCCAGAAGTGAGGTGCTGGAGTTCTGGCGAGTGGCTAATGTTGTGTCTTTACTTAAGAAAGGCTGTAAGAAGAAGTCTGGGAACTACAGACCTGTGAGTCTGACTTCGGTGGTGGGTAAGTTGTTGGAAGTGATTCTGAAAGATAGATTAACATGAATTTGAAGAGGCAAAGTCCTAATAGGAGTAGTCGACATGACTTTGTGCAAGGGAAATCATGTCTCACAAACTTGTTGAGCTTTTTGAGGACGTAACCAAAATTATTAAAAGCATACAGGTCTTTAGTAAAGCCTTTTACAAGGTTACACATGGTAGAATAATTAGTAAAGTTAGATCACATGGGATTCAGGGAGAACTTGCCAACTGGATACAAAATTGGCTTGATTATAGGAGACAGAGGATGGTGGTGGAGGTTTGTTTTTCAGACTGGAGTCTGTGACCAGCAGTATTCCATAGGGATCAGTGCTGGGACCACTTTTGTTTTGTCATTTATATAAATGATTTGGATGAGAATTTAGCAGACATGGTTAGTAAGTTTGAGGATGGCACTAAAATTGGTGGTGTAGTTGACAGTGAAGACAGTTATCTAAGATTATAAAGGGTTCTTGGTCAGTTGGGCCAATGGGCTAAGGAGTAGCAGATGGAGTTTAATTTGCATAAATTTGAGGTATCGCACTTTGGTAAAACAAACAAGGGCAGGACTTGTACGGTTAATGGTAGGGCCCTGGGTACTGCTGTCGAACAGAGGGACCTAGGGGTTGGTACATAGTTCTTTGAAAGTTGCATCACAGGTGTACAGGATGGTTAAGAAGTTACTTAGCATGCTTGCTTTCATTGCTCAGACCATTGAGTATAAGAGCTGGGATGTCATGTTGAGGTTGTGCAGGATGTTGGTGAGGTCATTTTTGGAGTACTGTGCATAGTTCTGGTTACCCTGCTATAGGAAGGATATTATTAAACTGGAGAAGGTTCAGAACTGATTTACCTGGATGTTGCCATAACTGGAGGATTTGAGTTATAAGTTTAAGTTGGGACTTTTTTCACTGGAGTGCTGAAGGTTCAGTGGTGACCTTATAGAGTTTATAATATCATGAGGGGCATAAATGTGGTGTATAGCAAAAGGTGAGGCGAAAAGCTAGGGGCACATTGCTAAGGTGAGCGGGGAAAGATTTAAAAGGGACCTGAGGGGCACTTTTCTCACACAGAGGATGATTCACATGTGGAATGAACTGCCAGAGGAAATGGTAGATGCTTCTATGATTCTCAAGTTACAGTTACAACATTTAAAAGACATTTGGATAGGTACATGAATAGGAAATGTTTACAGGGTTAATGGCCAAATGCAGGCAAATTGAACTAGTTTAGTGCAGGAAGCTTGGTCAGTGTGGACAATTTGGTCCCAAGGTCCTGTTTCTGTGCTATATGGCTCTATGACTCTAAGGTTCCATATTGCACTCATAGGACCACTACAAGAATGCTAAATTTTAAACAGTCACAACAATTTACATTTCAACAGAAAAGGGAGTCAATTGGTTCACAAGTCAAATCTGAGTAGCTGAGCCAATTACCATGCAGAAAGCAGAGGTGTACTATGGCTCCCCAAAATTCCACATAATTCAGAAAAGGCACAAGGCTTCAATATTTCCCTTTTGTTTGCAGAGAACAGGTCCCCAAGAATGAATGTGTTTGGGGCCTGAAATATGCCTGGTCATGTTTTTTAATCATTTGAGAAATGTGAGCATCACTGGCTGGCTAACATTGTATTGCCTGTCCCTAGTTGGCCTTGAGAATCATAGAAGCCCTGCAGTGCAGAAAGAGGCCATCAAGTCTGCACCGACCCTCCAATGAGCATCCCACCCAGACATAGTACCCAACTCTATCCCCATAATCCTGCATTTTATCATGGCTAACCCACTCACCACCTACAATTTACCATGGCAAATCCACCTATCATGCACATTTTTGGTCTTTGGAAGGAAACCAGAGCCCCCAGAGGAAACCCACACTGACATTGGGAGAAACTGCAAACTCCACACAAGGAGTTGCCCAAGGCTGGACTTGAACCCAGGTCTCTGGCATTCTGAGGCAGCAGTGCTAACCACTGAACCACCTTGCCACCCAATAAAACTGAGGACAAGCTGTCAGGCCTCACCTAGGATTTGAATCCAGGACTTCGCTCATGTTTGAATGTACAATCCTCAATGTGAGAATCAGACGACTTGACCAATGAGCCATTGCTATAAAATTGGTGATGACCTGCCTTCTGAACCACTGCAGTTCACTTGCTGTGGGTTGACCCACAATGCCCTTAGGGAGGGAATTCCAGGATTTTGACACAGCGATAGTGAAAGAATATTTCTAAGTCAGGATGATAAGTGGCTTGGAGGAGAAATTGCAGGTGGTGGTGTTCCCATGTATCGCTGCCCTTGTCTTTCTGGATGAAAGTGGTCATGGGTTTGAAAGGTGTTGTCTCAGGATCTATGGCGAACTTAACTCAAGTTACCCTGGAAAGTTAAAATATCTCAATGGAAGGATATATTGGCCTTGGAGGGAGTACAATATATGTTTACAAGAACAATATCTGGACTTCAGAGTTTAAGTTATGAGGAGAGATTATACAAATTAGGCCTGTTGTTCTAGAATTTAGAAGATTAAGGGGTGATCTGATTGAAGTTTTCAAGATATTAACAGGAAAAGACAGGGTAGATAAAGATAAACTATTTCCACTAGTTGAGGATTCTAGAACTAGGGAGCATAGTCTGAGAATTAGGGACAGGTCATTCAGGAGAGATGTTAGGAAGAACTTCGACACATAAAGGGTGGCAGATGTTTGGAACGCGCATCTAGAAATGGAAGTGGTTGCTGGATCAGTTGTTAATTTTAAACCTAAGATAGTTTTTTTTGTTAAGCAAAGGTATTAAAGAATATGGACCAAAGGCAGGTGTATGGAGTTAGGCCACAGATCAGCCATGATCTCATTGAATAATGGAACAGGTTCAAGGGGCTGAATGGCCTATTCCTGTTCCTAAATTCCTTCATTCCAATGTTCCTATATTCTTAAGTTAAGCAAGACATTTCATGCTGCTACTACACAGTGGTAACACAATTGTCATTTTTTCACAATCAGGATGCTTTCGTCAGTCCAAAAAGACATTGCGCCTACCGCATAAATAAGCAATGTTTTGTATAACAGTCAGTGTTAGATTAATGTGTAATGCCAAGTGCATAGGCAGTAAATGCCAGTGATTGGCTGACTGAATCAAACCACACACTCTTCAGCTGTTTGAAGTAGGAAGAGTACAGACCGTACTCAATCCGCAATTGCAAAACCCGAAAAAAAACGTCTAGTGCCAGATATGATTCAGCAATTGGTCAGTGCTTGATAAACAATCATGAATGTGCTCTTAGTTACACGAACAACTGATTCCAGGGAATCAATTGGGCTCATTATGTAGTTAATTTACACTTGCTAAAAATGACTCAATCATATAAAGGCATCCATTCGCTGTATATGTTTAAACAGTGCACCCTTTTTTTGAATTACCCACAATTTTGGAGAGACTGTAGTTCCCCAATGCTTTCTCCTTTTAACTTTGCATATTCAGAGTTGACTTGAAAATTAATCAGCACATGAATTGTTTAGACCATTTGAAATTTGGCACTTTTGCACTTGCCCTACCGTCTGCATGGCAAAAAAGTTTCAGCAATATGTTTCTTTTTGGCAATATCCAAGCATGTTTGCAGAGAAGGAGACACCAAAAGTGCTTTAGAGCCGGTGAAGAAATTCTAAACTGTAATTATTTTCATAATGTAGGAAGTACAACAAAAACTTACACACAGCAAGCTCCCACAAACACAAATGTAGATAAGTTCTTTTTAATTTTGTCCATTGACAGATAAATGTTGTCAACCTGACAAAATTCCCTTGCTCTCCTCCACTCATCCATAAATGAAGAAAGACAGAACTTTAGTTTAAAATCCTCTTCACAACACAACAGACAATATAACAGTCCCTGCAGTACTGCACCTTGATTTTTGTATGTCATAGAATCCCTACAGTGTGGAAGAGACTGTTTGGCCATCTGCACTGACCCTCCAAAGAGCATCCCAGCCAGACCCAGCTCCTGCCCTAGCCCCACATTTACAATGGCTAATCCACCTAACCTGCACATCCCTGGACACTACAGGGCAATTTAGCATGGCCAATCCCCCTGACCTGCGCATCTTCAGGCTGTGGGAGGAAACCAGAGCACCCGGAGGAAACCCACGCAGACACAAAGAGAACTGTCCTCACAGACAGTTACCCGAGGCTAGAATCAAACTGGGTCCCTGGCGCTGTGAGGCAGCAGTACTACCTACGGAGCTACCGTGCCACCCCGTGTTGGGCCTGTATAGGCCACTGCACTGGGACTGAACCCACAACTTCTGACTCAGGGATGTTATTCATTGAACCATGATTGAAGCTTGTAATGGTTCACGTGTGGAATGAATTTTCTGACGAAGCCGCGGATGTGGGCACAGTCACAACATTTAAAGGACATTTAGAACACATGAATAGGAAAGGTTTGAAGGGATATGGGCCAGGAGCAGGCAGGTGAACTAGTTTAGTTTATGATTTTGTTAGGTATAGACTGGTTGGACCAAAGGATCTGTTTCCGTACTGTATAACTCTCTAGTACGTTCCAAAGTACTTCATGAAATAGCACTTCATGAAGGCAGCCCTTGAAGTAGCTTCAAATGGCAAGACATTGTTGCCTGTTAGAATGCTGCTTCATTTTATACATGAGGGATTGAATGTGCAACCACCCTCCACCACCGACGCTCCGTAGCAGCAGTGTGTACTATCTACAAGATGCACTGCAGAAATTCACCAAAGATCCTCAGGCAGCACCTTCCAAACCCATGACCACTTCCATCTAGAAGGACAAGGGCATCAGGTACATGAGAACACCACCCCCTTCAAGTTCCCCTCCAAGTCACTCACCATCCTGACTTGGAAATATATCGCCATTCCTTCACTGTCGCTGGGTCAAAATCCTGGAATTCCCTCCCTAAGGGCATTGTGAGTCAACCCACAGCAGGAGAACTGCAGCGGTTCAAGAAGGCAGCTCACCACCACCTTCTCAATGGCAACAAGGAATGGGCAAGAAATGCTGGCCAGCCAGTGACATCTACATCCCATAAATGAACATTTTAAAAAATGGATAAGGAGATGAGAGATTAAAAGAAAAGTATATTATCCAAGAGCTTTGTTGTGGGGTATAGGGTGGGGGTGGGGGTGAACTGCCAATCTCTTCCCCTTGGCTCCACTAGTTACCCTCATGCCCAAAATCTTCTGAAGCTTAGAGGGAATATTGTACACAAGAGTGCTAATTAATCCTTTATCATTGCAGAAGACCTAACAGGATTATTGGCTCTCAAGTTACTTCCTTAATTTCTTTTGTGTAATGGCAAATCTTTAATAAAAGATACCTTGAATACAGCCTCATCTAGAATAATAATTTTCCATAATAGAAGATTAGTCAAATTGAACCAAGACATTTACTTAAATGTACTGAAATTTAATAAAAACATATCTTCTACTTTAGCTCTACTGGATGATGTCAGTGTTCACTGTTAACAAAAGTCCAAATGTTCTTGTTATTGATGTTCATAACTCAACAAGGATGGTGATCAGATACACGTTTCTTTGCTGCTACCTTAATAATATTATCAATTCGAACGATCATTTCAGCTGCCTCTACTGCCCTCAACAGAACTTGTCTCTTCACATGGAAGCCCTCTGTAATACCATGTCTCCAATGGTGCCATTTGTCATGTTCAAACAAGTATAGTTGTTTTCCCTTGTTTTCACAGCTCGTAACTGAGCTACCAAATCTGCACTGTCACAGCGTTATCAGCTATAATAATGGTAAGAATTCCTATTGCTTTAGCGAATGATTCCATTGCTACAGCTTCTTTGCCTGGTGTCTGATAGCAAGTTCAGACACACCTTGTGCAATTAACATCTCTGAGCAGCCTCCACCAGTTCAAGTTATCTCTCACTATTTCAGCAAGTGCGCAGAGGGTGTCATTCAGCCTCATCTAGAACCTGCTGAGTAGCTCCTCGAAGAACAATGGTACACGCCTCACCGAGCTCCCAACCATTTGTATACATGCCAGGAATTTGTCCTCCAGAGTATTCTTGCTAATGGGGCTTGCCCAGTTTATATGTGGATTAAAATCACTCAGGGTTACTGTTAAGTAAGCAGCACAGTTAGTCTAAGCTAACCTGGAATAAAAGTAAAACCAACCAAAGTTCCTGCTGGTCAATGGCTCTCTCTTCAAAATGGTCATCTATAAACAGGCTCCATGTAAAGCTTCATAACATTTAATGGTTTCTTGTTACTCAATGTCAGGTGCAATCTATGAAGACAGGTGACATTGTCTTTGTGTGCAATTGTGTGGAATGAGGACCTTTGGGAGAGACGGAAACCAATGAACTTAAATGCCTTCACAGGGTAACACACTGAGAATTGAGTAGAAATTACGAACCTCATATTAAACACACAAAGGGGTTGAAAGGCAGAAAAGATCACACTTAGAATAGCTGCTTAATACCTCAGCAGGCGTAATGTGTCCAATTTTGGGCAACGTAATTTAGGAAGGATGTGAAGGCATTGAGGGGGTGCAGAAGAGATTCACAAAAATAGATCTAAGGATGAAATAAAACAAGATAAATGTAAGGATATTTTGATATAGTTGTACATAACATTAGCTAGGCCATATCTGTAGCGTGTGCAGTTTTGGTGCCCTAAGTTCGGAAAGGATATAAGTGCCTTTGAAGTAGTTCAGAGAAGAGTCTCTTAACTCATACCTGGGATGGGGGTGTTATATGATGAGAACAGGTTGGACCTATATCTATTGCAGTTTAGAAGACTGCTGGCATGGGTTTGATGGGCCCAGTAGCCTCCTTATGCGTCATAACCATTCTATAATTGAATGATTCCATTCTCATTGATTTGTCTCAAACTAAATCAATCACAATGGATTCCAACAATTGTTGTTACAAACCTAAAGGGACTCGACAGTGTGGATGCCAAATGGATGATTTTTCTTCATGACAGCGACTAGAACTAGGGGACATAGTTTAAAAATGAAGGGTGTCCAATTTAAGTTGGAGATAAGGAAATCTTTTTCTCCAAGATGGTAATGTGTCTTTGGAATTTTCTTCCCTCAGAGTGATGGAGGTGGGGTCATTGAATATTTTTAAGGAAGATGAAGATAGAATTGTTTATTGACAAAGGAGCTGGGGGGTATTGGAGATAGAATATGGTGTTAAGGCCACAATAAGACCAATTGGATTTTATTAAATCACAGAACAGGCGAAAGAGGCTTAATGACCTATTTCAGCTCTTAATTTATTGTTGGTGCGAGGGACTTCAGATATATGGATTGGAAAATGTGGGGTTGTTGCCCTCAGAGAAGAGAATGTTGAGAGGGGTTTGAACTGCAGATGCTGAAAATCTAAAACAAAAACAGAAATTTCTGGAAAATCTCAGGAGGTCTAGCAACATCTGTGAAGAGAAATCAGAGTTAATACTTCAGGTTCTGTTACCCTTCTTTAGAACTGTTCTGAAGAAAGGCCACTGGATCCGAAATATTAACTCTGATTTCTCTCCATAGTTACTGTCATATTTAAAGGTGATATGAGGAAAAACAATTTAATCCAGCAAGTGATTAAGATCTGCAATATCCAGTGTGAAAGAGTGTTGGAGGAGGATTCAATCGTGACTTTCAAAAGTGAATTCAATTGAAGTATCTGAAGGAAATAAATGCACAAGACAATGGGATAAGGACAGAGAAGAGGGACTTGCATGCTCCTGCAGAGAGTTAGCATGGGTTCAATGGAACAAACAGCCCTGTTGTGTGCCTTAGCCATTCTATAATTCCGAGGTTCTTATCTCATTGATTTGACTCAAAATGAATCAATCAGAATGAATTCCAGCAATTGTTGGTAGATTAGTAAGCAGATTTCTACTTAACTCACTTAAAAAAGTCCAGTTCATACCAGATAAGCAGCAAACTGACTGTGACAAGATTACCAAAATCAGTTCTTGCACACTGTGTGCTTCATTTCTGTTCCAGAATTTAAAAAGTTATTGTCATTGGAGTGTGTGGTGACTTGCAAAATGATTGTAGACCTTGTACACACTGTACCAGAGATGGTAGGCACAATGTTTTGAAGTTGTTGATCACATAATACAACAACATTATTGTAACACACACTGCCATCAGTATGTCGTTACAGCATTTCAGTGTTGAAGACAGAATATAGGATGTACTGAAAACAGCATACACAATTTTTCTGCATACAAAGGATGACCAATTGTAATTGTCAGTTGTGATTTGATGGATAGCAATCTCACCTTTGTGTCAGACGACTTCAAGTTCCACTTCAGAGACTTAAGCACATAACTGAGACTGTCTCATGCAGTACTGAGGGGGCAGCACATCCTCAAAGGTGCTGACTTTCCAGTAAATCATGAAACTGAGACTCAGTCTGTCTGTTAGGAAGATATGAAAGATCAAAAAGACTCAGGAAGAGCAGGTGAGTTCTCCAAAAGGTCTAGCCAATATTTATTCCTCAACCAACATCATTAAAAATGATTATCAAATCAATATTTCATAGAATCCCTACAGTGCAGAAAAAGGCCATTCAGCCCATTGACTTGCACTAACCCTTTGAAGGGCACGCCATCCAAACTCAGCTTCCCCATCCCCATAATGCTGTATTTCCCATGGCTACTCCACCTAGCCTACACACCCCTGGACACTAAGGGCAATTTAGTATGGCCAATCCACCTAACCTGCACATCTTTGGACTGTGGAAGGAAATCAGAACACCCAGAGGAAACCATGCAGACAAGGAGAGAATGTGTAAACTCTACACAGACAGTTGCCCTAGGTAGGAATCGAGCTCAGGTCCCTGACACTGTGAGGCAGCAGTGCTAACTAGTGAGCCACTGTGCCCCCACAGAATGGCTCACAGTTCTCCAGGTATGATCTAACCAGGACTTTGTAAAGCTGACAGGATGATTTTTATCCCCCTTGCATTCTATTCCACTTCATAGAACGTCTAACATTCACCCGTCTTTTTGATCATTTTCCGTATCTGTGCATGATACTTTAGTGATGAATGCAGCTGGAACCCCAGGTCTCTTTGGACTTACACTGTTTCTAGCTCTTAACTATTTAGGCCCAATGTGGGTGACCTCAGATGTTCCTGCATTAAACCATTTGCAACAATTTTTCCCAATCATTTAATGTCTCTTTGTAATTTTACACTTCTATCTAAACTGCTTTCCTTCCTTAACCAATGGCACTGAGAGAGAATTGCAGACCTCTTACAAGCACATTGGCCAAGAACAAACTGAAGATACTTGGGCTGGGTGTATTCTGTTTGGCCCAGAATTACATCAACCCATCAATTACACGTTCACTGAGCTATGTTTTACATTAGATATGTAGGATATATAGCACAGGAACAGGCTATTTGGCCCTACAGGTCAATGTTGGTGTGTCACTGTGTTTGTGCTCCACTCAAGTTTCCTCCCATTTTTCCCTATTTAGTGCTACCATGGTGACAATTTCCCTCAGATGTTCTTCTAGCTTCCTTTAAATACATCTACACAATTTGCATCAATCACTCCCAGCATTAATGAATTCCACATTCTTTTTACACTTTGAGTTAAGAAATTACTTTTGAATTGAATTCCATTTAAGAAATAAAAAGGAAAAGAAGACATGGATAGGAGTCATCTATATGGTCTCTAACAGTAGCTATGCAGTAGAGAATAAATCAGGGGGGTAGTATGGGCACATAACAAAGGCAGTGCATTAATCATTAGTCATTAATCTTCATGTACATTGGGTTGATCAGATACAAGAGGTAGTGATAAGAAAGAATTCTTAAATTGTTTTTGGGACAGCTTCCTAGAATAATATGTTGTGGACCTCAGTAGGAATCAGGTTACTTTGGTTCTGGCCATATGTAATGAGATAGGTTTAATAAGTATGTCAGACTAAAAGATTCCCTGGGAAACAGTGACTTTAAGATGGTAGGATTTCGCATTCAGTTTGAGAGGGAGGATTCTTGGGTCAGAAACAACTATGTTAATTTAAGTAAGGGTGATTACAAAGGAATGAGGACAGAGCTAGACGGAATGAACAAAGAAAAGAATTTAGCAGCAAAGACAGTTGAGGAACATGGCAGATTTCTGAGAAAATGGTTCATGGCTCACAGTAAAGGCTTATCCCAGAGACAAAGGATTCTAGGAAGGGGATAAGCCAACCATGGCTAACTAGGGAAGTTAGGGATAGCGTCAAATTGAAAGAAAAAACTTACAATGCAGCAAAGATTAGTGGTAAGCCAGAATATTAGGAAAGTTTTAACAACCAAAAGTAAAATATAGAGAGGGAGAATATAAACTTTGAGGGTAAATTTGCAAGTAATATCTAGACAGACATCAAGGTATAAAAAAAAGAAGACAGAAACCAAGTGAACACAGGCCCTTTAGAGGTTAGGTTGGACAAGTAATAATGAGGAACCAGGAAAATTCGCAGGGCTTGGAAAACTGCCCATGTAGCAATTTTATTTAAAAAGGAAAGAGGCAAAAAACACATAACTATAGGCCAGTTAGCTTAACATCTATTATTGGGGAAATGTTAAACTCTATTAATAAAGGATGTAGAAGCACAGCATTTAGAAATACCACACTATGATTAAACAGGATCAGTATGGTTTCATGAAGGGAAAGTCATGCCTGACAAATTTACCCAAATTCTTTGAGGAGGCAACAAGCAGTATAGATAAAAGGGAAGCAATGAATGTAATACATTTGGATTTTCAGTATGTGTTTGATAAGATACCATACATTGGGCTACTGATCACGATAAGGTGTTGGAGCTAATATATTACGTGGATAAAAGATTGGTTTATTAATAGAAGACAGTGAGTCAGGATAAGGGGACATTTTCAGAATGGCAACTTGTAACAAGTAGAGTGCCAAAGAAATCAGTGCTAGGGCTACGATTATTTACAATAACTTGGATGAGGAAAGTGAGTATACTATAGGTAAGTTTGCAGATGACACAAAAGTAAGTGGGAAGGCAAGTGTTAATGGTGAAACAAAGAGTTTGCAGAAGGATATGGACATGTTAAGCAAGTGGGCAAAAACTTGGCAAATGGAATATAATATAATGTGTGAAAATGTGGGGTAATGCATTTTGGCAGGAAGAAAAGAGAAGCTGAATATTATTTCAATGGAGAAACACTGTAGAAAGTGATAGAACAGGGGCATTTGGGAGTCCTCATGTGTGAATCCCAAAATGCTAACATTCAGGTTCAGTGGGTAATATCTAAGAAAAGATATACTGGCATTGGAGGTAGTCCAGAGAAGATTCTAGACTGATACCAGGTCTGGAGGAACTGTCTTATGAGAAGATGTTGAATAGGTTGAGCCTGTACTCGTTGGAATTTAGAAGAATAAGAGATGGCTTTGTTTAAAGGTACAAAATGTACAATGACAGGGTAGATTTGGAAAGATTGTTTCTCCTTGTAGGGAGAGTCTAGGGCCAGGGTGTCTAATCTCATAATAAAAGGTTGCCCTTTTATGACAGAGATGAAGAGGAATTATTTTTCTCAGATGTTAATAAATCTATGGAATTCTTTACTACAGAGGACTGTCAAGGTTTTGTCATTAAGTATATTCAAGGGCTGAGATAGATAGGGTTTTAGGGAAAGGGCAGGAAAGTTGAGTTGAGGATTATCAGATTAGTCATTATCGCATTGAATGGCAGAGCAAACTCAATGGTCTTAATTGCCTAGTTCTATCCCTACTTCTTATGGTCTTTCAGTGTTTTAGATTTCTTGGTGACTTTTATATTGATGGTCTCTAGCAATGCACTGTCCCACAAGAGGAAATGTTCTCTCTGCGTTCAATCTATCATTAGTTTACTAATTAGAAGGCTGCAGTTAGGTCACCCTTTGCTTACATATTTAGACCTTCTTTTTCCAAAAATATACTTTATTCCTAAAATTTGTAAAAGCCCAATTCAATACATTTCAACTTGAAAATGACAGAAAATGCAATGAAATTCAAATTGTCTCCATAACCACTCTTTGGTGCCTCATCTTTATTGCAATACTCCTAATATTTACAATATACATTATGAGTTAGGAATACGGCCTGTGGTCAAAACATTTCATATTAAAAATGGTAGGAAGTGCAGTAGAATTAAACTTTTCTTTCTGTATACCATGTTGCACCCTGAAGTGCACTAATACAATTTCAATACTCATAATTTCATCAACATTTACAGCACAGAAGACCATTCATCACATCCTGTCCATACCAGACAGCAAAGATTTGATTACACTAATCCCATTTTCCAGGTCTTGGCCAATACCTCTGGAGGCTATAGTGACACAGTTTAATGTCTAGCTACTGCTTAAATGTTACAGAGTCTCTGACTCAGCCACCTTTACAAGCAGTAAATTCCAGACTCCCCCAGTCCTCTGAGTGAAACTTCCTGCTCAACCTTCTTCTTAGCCTTCTACTTCTTGCCTTAAATCTAAGTCCCTAGTTATTGACCCCTCTACTAATGGGAAAAAAGCATTATCTATACCCTTCATAAACTTATGTACCTCTATCAGTTCCCCTCTCAACCTTTGCTGCTCCAAAGAAACAATGCTAGCCTATCCATTCTTTCCTCATAGCTCAGGCCCTCTAGGCTAGGCAGCATCCTGGTAAATCACCTCTGCGCCCTCTCCAAGGCAATCACATCCTTCTTATAATCTGGTGACCAGAACTGTACACAGTCCTCCAGATGTGGTCTAACCAACATTCTATACAGTTCCAGCATAACAGTTCCAGATTTGAAAATTAGTGCCAGGGCTCCTGTTATCTCCTTCCTAGCCTCCCTTTTTAATACATTGATGTTCACAAAGAACAATCCTTGTTGGCCATGCAGTTTTCAGCCCCTCAATACATTATGGCTGAAAGGTCTTAGAAGGTCTTTCCTCACTGTTACTTTGTGGTGGCTGTCATAAGCTTCACTGCATCTCTTAGTACATCGTCCTGGGCCTTGGAATGTACCACTCTTCATCGGACAACACCTTGCTTTGGAAGACCAACATATTTTGAGCAGACCAAACAGTGTCTTTCACTGGGTTGGGTGGTCCTCCAGCCGCATTTGATATTTATCTTGGTGTTTGTTCTGGGCAACAACCCGTACAGGACAGTGTCCAGTCTCACGGAGCTACTTGGGATGAACATTGACAAAATAAAACAATGCATCTCTCTCCTGACCTTCTGTGCAAAGTTTCCCCAATGGTTGATGTGGAAGGTTGTTTTTTTTTATTACTTCAGTTGTCTCCAGCCCTTGAACATAGTGTACACTTCACTGTCAGGTTAATGAGCAATTGTCATCATCACACATTTTAATCTGGCCATTCTTCATCTAAATGGGCCCATTTGATGCATCATTCACTAACCATCAGGGCTTGACTGGTCAGGGGTCACAATTTAACATTCAAAATATGGGTCTTCTCAGAAAAACCACTTTAAAGATCAAACTGTTGAAATCACTGAGTCTTCTTGATTGTTCAACATGTTTTCCCAGTTAGTGGAAGAATTTGGGAGTAAGCCTTGGTTTAGTGATCCATGTGATAACCTGGACTGGTTTCAAACGATGAGGATGTTGGAAAGGATTTTTTTTTTTTCCCTTCCTCACCTTGGGTTTTGTCTCTGCTTTTTTGTTACTGCCCTAGAAAATTACAGGGCTGTGGAAGCAGGGTGGAAAAGCCTTGTTGTGATGTGCTGTCTATCTGGTCTTCTTCTGCCAATACTTTTCATTTACTGGTTTGATGAATCCCCCACTCAAGAAAGTCCCAGCAAGTAGACAGTGCCAATAATGATAACCTGTATTTATATGGCTCTTGACAGCAAAATATCCCAAAATGATTCACAGATACTTCATTAAGCAAATTTGAGCCACAAGACGAGTGACCAAACACTTGAACAAAAAGGTAAATTTAAAGGAAGAATGAGTGACAGAAAGTTGGAGGGGTTAAGAGTAAATATTCCAGAGCACATTTATCTGGATGAGCACAGCCGCAACATTACTCAAGCAGCTCAACACCATCCAAGACAAAGCCAGCAATTTGACTGGTACCTCATGGACCACCTTCAATATTCCCCACTCTCCAGCACTGACACATAGTGGCACCAGTGTGTGTACCATCTACAAATGAACTGCTACAACCCACCGAGGCATCTTTGACAACACCTTCCAAATCTACAACCTCTACCATCTAGAAAGACATGGGTAGGAGATATATGGAAACATTGCTACTTGCAAGATCCCCTCCAAATCGCACACTATCTTGACATGGAACTATATTGCCATTACTGCCCTGTTGCTGGACCAAAATCCTGAAACTTCCTTCCAAACAACAGGATGTACACAGCTACTTCACAAACCACCATCACACCCACCCT
This sequence comes from Rhincodon typus, assembly GCF_021869965.1. Taxonomy (NCBI): domain Eukaryota; kingdom Metazoa; phylum Chordata; class Chondrichthyes; order Orectolobiformes; family Rhincodontidae; genus Rhincodon; species Rhincodon typus. The sequence goes on from NC_063368.1 coordinate 7,654,147, forward strand.
TCACACCACCCCCCCATGACCTCACTCGGACAGGTATCACTTTTTGTCAGTTAATGGTTCTGAAATGTAAAACTTTGCCTTAAATTCCAACTAATCTGATGACATCATACCAGTTTAGGTGGGGATAAAGCAGAATATCTTCAGATCTCATGGAATGTAGAATTATGTCCATGAGTCATTGTGTTAGTAACAGTGTCTAGCAAGCAAATATCACATGTACCTAAATGTTATCATGCAATAAATTATAGGTGGAATCTTCCCAGACTATTAACAACATGGGCTATGGCAAAAATATGGGAGAATTGTGTCAGAAGTTAATCAAAGCCTCTTCAGCTTCGAGACTGACAAATTGTATGTTACAACTAAATCCCAGATGTAAGGTGTCTTGCTAGTGAGAGGCTAAATGTCCAATAATGTGGATTATTACTCATTATCATTCTCATTATCAAATATACCTAATATGCATTCTCCAAATCTACTGCCCGCTGATTAGAAACAAGACATTGAGAATTTTTTACTATTATATTCGTTTCTGGATGTGGGCAATTATTGTCCATCCCTAATTGCACCAGAGGGCAGTCAGAAGTCAAATATATTGTTGTGGGTCTGGAGTACGTATAGGCCAGATCCGGTAAGGACAGCAGTTTTCATCACTAAAGGGTATCAGTAAATCAGATGAGTTTTTTTCTGAAATTCAACAATGGTTCCATGGTCGTCATTAGACTCTCAATTCCAGATTTTTATTAAATATCCATCATGAAAGTCAGTTCCAACTGCCAATTGCTCCTCCAGATCTCCATCTCAGACATCGCGCACAAATGTCTCCCCGCATCTGCACATACCCTACATATATGGGCGTAGGCGCCTGAAATATGCCAGCCTCTCCACATCATCACAACACGTCTCCAAACCACTTATAATATGCTTGTGCATTGCCATGCTGCAATTTGGAGTGCACCAGACTCTACCATTGCAATGCTTCTGCGATGAAACTTTGTGTGCAGGGGCAGACATCCTGCTCATGACTGGAGCAGACTGCATCTTAGGGCTGATCACTTACTGTCTTAGTGCTCATACTCAGCACTTATCTGGACACTCACAGCATCCCTGCCTTGCATTTTTGTACTTTGCCCCTTCAGGCAGAATTTGAATGTTCACATTACTTCAGTTGTGCCTTGCTTTTTAGCACAGACGCAAAGCCAGGAAGGTTGCCATAATAGCCAACTGTCATCAGTCAGGAGAGTACACATGTTGCAGACCTGGATGAACACAGCAGGCCAAGCCTGCTGTGTTCATCCAGCTCTGCACCTTGTTGTCTCGGATTCTCCAGCATCTGCAGTTCCTACTATCTCGGGTGCACGTGTTGTTGTGCAGCAATGTACGACATTAATCTCATGCCTGCAGCATTCACCAGCAGTTGTACCATGGTGGCTCAGTGGTTAGCACTGCTCCCTCACAGTGCCAGGGACCCGGGTTTGATTCCAGCCTTGGGATTTCTGCCTACGTGGAGTTTGCACATTCTCTCCAAGTCTGCATGGGTTTCCTCTGGGTGCTCTGGTTTCCGCCCACAGCCCAAAGGTGTGCAGGTTAGGGTGGAATGGCCATGTTAAATTGCTCAGATTGTCCAGGGATGTGCAGGCTAGGCTGATTAACCATGGGAAATGCAGTGTCACAGGGATAGCGTTGGGGGAGAGGGGGGGTCTGGGTTGGATGCTCTTTGGAGGGGTCAGTATGGACTTGATGGGTCAAATGGCCTGATTCCACACTGTAGGGATGCTATGGATTTATATGGCAAACATACTGCATGTTCCTCAACTGAATGGTTATGTCTCAAATTATAAGCAGAGTAGTCCTCAGTCAAGTCAAGGAAGACACTCTTCGGTCAGACAGTCACGTTACAATAAGTCAAGGGCAAACTCTAATATCAATCAAGTGGCTTGGACATGATCATTCATCCATTCAAGGTCAGGTTCCTTTCCTCAAAGCGGGTGAGGGGCTAAATATTAGGCCTACCAACTTGGTTCTGACTGTCTTATTGTTTTCTCCTAAAATGAGAGAAACAGGGGATTAAATGAGATGAAAGTGGGTGGCATAATTGTTACAGCTGGCGCAGGTGGAGGAAAGATGACAATGTTTCCCAAGCAAATGAGTAGGTAGTACAGAAATCATGCAAAGTTAGTGGTGTGAGAGTTAGGAATGGTGAGAGTGAGTGAGGAAAGATATGGCATGTAATTGCGAGAATGATAGATCATGGACCTTGGCAGAATGTGGGTATAGAAGCAGAGATAGAGATATGCCATATAGAACACAGGATTGGACATCTTGGAGAAGACAATTCTTAAAATACAGGATTGAATCACAGAATACCTATAGCATGGGGGCAAGCCATTTAGCCCACACCAACCCTTCAAAGAGCATACCACCCAGACCCACCCCATTCCTGCACCCCTGCATTTCCCATGGCTAACCCACCTATACTGCACATCCCTGGACACTATGGGCAATTTAGCATGGCCAATCCACCCTAACCTGCACATCTTTGGACTGTGAGAGGAAACCCACACAGGCATGGAGAGAATGTGCAAACTCCACACAGACAGTCGCCCAAGTGCAGAATCGAACCTGGGTCCCTGACACTGTGAAACAGCAGTACTAACCACTGAGCCACCATGCCAGCCATTTCAAGATTGCATCAAACTTAAATATTAACTCAAAAACTAAACAAGTAATTCACTACAGTTTTCAATACAACCCACACCAAAATGTAAAAGAAGACACAGGTTCCTTTGAAAAAAACACTTTTACAAGCATTTGATATCCATTTTAAGCTGAGAACAAATAACATTCTTGGGAGAGGAAGATTTAACAGAGGAGTTTAAGCTCTACCCAATTTGATGATGTCTTCCTGGCTTAGGTGAGATAAGTCGCAGTATCTTCAGATCTCATGGAGCATAGACAGGTGTCTCTTCAACGTCTCAATAACAATGTCTAACAAATTTATATACTTTGTACCTGTATCTGGTTTATAAACTGTATCCGGTTTATACAAGAACCTCTTCTTGTTAAAAACATAAGAACTATGAGCAGGAGTATGCAATTCAGCCCATCAAGCCTTCTCTGCCATTTGATATGACCATCGCTATTCTCATCTTGGTCTCAACTTCATTTTCCAGCATGCTCTCTGTAACTGATCTGATGTATAAGAATCTGATAATACACACACACTTAGCTTTACTTCATTACAAACAACACAATTAAAAAACAACTTGCCAACATGATTATAAAATCATGAGGGGCATGGATAGGATATATAATCAAGGTATTTTCCCCTGGTACGGAAGTCCAAAATTCTGATACAATTTTAACCCCAAAATTAGAGGACATAGGTTTAAGGTGAGAGGGAACAGATTTAAAAGTGACCTGGGGACAACTTTTCCATGCAGCGGGTGGTGCGTTGATGGAATAAACTGCCAGAGGAAGTGGTGGAGGCTGGTAAAATTAAAACATTACAAGGAATCTGGATGGATGTATGAATAGGAAGGGTTTGGAGGGATTTGAACAAATACTGGCAAATGGAACTAGAGTAATTTAGGATGTCTGGTCGGCATGGACGAGTTGGACTGAAGGTTCTGCTTATGTGCTGTACATCTCTTTGCCTCTATGACTCTGATGTCGATAACTAACTAGTGAACTAACATTCACTCTGGGGCTGCCCATGGCTGAAAACAGCATAAGACAGCAGAAAGTGGTTTTCTGTTAACTTAGAACAGCTTGTTTAGTGTAGTATTAAAGTGAACCATAAGTTAGGACAATTGCAGCTTTGTAGACAGAATACAACAAAGTTAACAAGATTAAGTTAGCACACAAAGGGCCCTGTTACTGACGTGCAGCTAGAGTTGTTTATATAGAGACTATTGGATAAGGCCACCCTGTGTATACTGATAGAAATATTGCAGACCTAACTGATTTAAAGTTTGAGATCCATCACAAATAGATTTATTCTCGTTAATATTTCCAGATAATCGTAGAAATAGATTTTTAATAATAGATTTTGACATATAACCTTAAAAGAAACACAGTAAGCATTAAAGAGATCTCAGTGAAAATCCTATGGCAAAACAGCCTTAGACAGTAGGGGAAGGCCTCTCCTCGCAGGGATTGAATTACAGGTGCAGACGTCAGCAGGATTGGAATGTGGTTAAATACAGCACACATTGTGAAAGCCCCAGGGATAGAGATCAGGGTGTCTGATAAACATCGTAAGATCATGGAAGACCAAGGGTTGTCCATAAGGCTGCTCAATACTGACCATACAGTCATACGATTAATTTGATTGGGTATATATGTAGTTAATTAAATGATTGGTCTGTATTTGCCAAAGGCAAGTGGAAAGCAACTGTATAAAATTTTATGCCTTTCCTTTGTTCGTTGAAGAAGAATAAGGTAGATGATAGCCAAGTGGTATTATGGCTGGACTATTAATCCAGCAAACCCTGCTAATGTTCTGGGGACCTGGGTTTGAATCCCACCACGGCAGATGGTGGAATTTGAATTCAATAATATTTTTAAAAAGCCTGTAATTAGGAATCTACTGATCACCATGAAATGATTGCTCATTGTCAGGGAAAACCGATCTGGTTCACTAATGTCCTTCAGGGGAGGAACTCTGCCACCCTCACCTGGTCTGGCCTACATGTGACTTTAGATGCACAGCAATGTGGTTGACTCTCAATTGCCCTCTGAAATGGCCTAGCAAGCCATTCAGTTGTATCAATCGCTACAAAGTCTCAAAGAAATGAAACTGGACGGATCACCTGGCATCGACCTAGACACTGGAAAAGACAATGGCAGAAACAGCGCTGTCGATGCTGCAAAGTCCTCCTCACTAACATCTGTGGGCTAGTGCCAAAATTGGGAGAGCTGTCTCACAGACTAGTTAAGCAACAGCCTTACATAATCATACTTGCAGAATCATACCTTACAGACAATGTCCCAGGCATCACCATCGCCATCCCTAGAAATGTCCTGTCCCACTGGTAGGACAGACCCAGCAGAGGTGGCGGCACAGTGGTATACAGTCGGGAGGGTGTTGCTCCAGGAGTCCGCAACATTTACTCCGGACCCCATGGGCAAGGATTACCACATACTGTCCTCCCTCAGCTGATGAATCAGTACTCCTCCATGTTGAACAACACTTGAAGGAAGCGCTGAGGATGGCAAGAGCACAAATGTACTCTGGGTGGGGGATTTCAATGTCCACCACCAAGAGTGGCTCGGCAGCAGTATTACAGATCGGGCTGGTCAGCTCCTAAAGGACATAACTGCTAGACTGGATCTGCGGCAGGTGATGAGGGAACAAACAAGAGGAAAAAACATACTTGACCTCATCCTTACTAGTCTGCCAGCTGCAGTCGCATCTGTCCATGACAGCATCGGTAAGAGTGACCTTTGCACAGTCCTTGTGGAGACGAAGTCCTGCCTTCACATTGAGAACAACCTGCATCGTGCTGTGTGGCACGATCAGCGTGCTAAACGGGTCAGACTTTGCCCAGATCTAGAAACTCAAGAATGGGCATCCATGAGGCACCGTGGGCCATCAATAGCAGCAGAATTGCACTCCAGCACAATCTGTAACCTCATGGCCCGGCATATCCTCCACTTACCATCAAGCCAGGGGATCAATCCTGGTTCAATGTACAGTGCAGGAGGATATGCCAGGAGCAGCACCAGGCATACCTGAAGATGAGGTGTCAACCTGGTGAAGCCACCAAACAGGACTACTTGCACGCCAAACAGCGAAAGCAGCAAGTGATAGGCAGAGCTAAGTGATCCCACATACAACGGATCAGAGCTAAGCTCTGCAGTCCTGCCACATCCAGTCGTGAATGGTGGTGGACAATTAAACAACTCACTGGAGGATGATGCTCCTCAAATATCATCATCATCAATGATGGAAGAGCCCAGCATATCATTGCAAAATATAAGGCTGAAGCTTTCGCACTAATCTTCAGCCAGAAGTGCCCAAGTGGATGATTCATCTCAGCCTCGTCCAGTGGTCCCCAGCATTACTAATACCAGTCTTCAGCTAATTCAATTCACTCCACGTGATATCAAGAAACAGTTGGAGATGCTGGACACAGCAAAGACTACTGACCCTGACAACATTCCAACAATAGTATTGAAGACTTGTGCTCCAGAACATGCAGCTCCCCTAGCCAAGCTGTTCCAGTACAGTTACAACACTGGTATCTACCCGGCAATGTGGAAAATTGCCCAAGTATGTCCAGTACACAAAAAGCAGGACAAATCCAACCTGGCCAAATATTGCCCCTTCAGTCTACTCTCAATCATCAGTAAAGTGATGGAAGGTATCATCAACAGTGCTATCAAGCAGCACCTGTTCAGATATAACCTGTTCAGATGCCCAGTTTGGGTTCTGCCAGGGCCACTCAGCTCCTGACCTCATTACAGCCTTGCTTCAAACATGGACAAAAGAGCTGATTTCCAGAGGTGAGGTAAGGAGACATCAAGGCTGCATTTGGTCGAATGTGTGGCATCAAGGAGCCCAAGCAAAACTGGAATCAATGGGTATCAGGAGGCAAACTCTCCGGTGGTTGGTGTCATACCTGACACATATGAGGATGGTTGTGATTGTTGAAGGTCAATCATATCAACACCGGGACATCTCTGCAGGAGTTCCTCAGTGTTGTGTCTTCAGCCCAACCATCTGTAGCTGCTTCATCAATGACCTTCCCTCCATTATTAGGTCAGAAGTGAGGATGTTAGCCAATGATTGTGCAATGTTCAGCACTATTCATGACTCCTCAGATACTAAAGCAGTCCGTGTTCAAATGCAACAAGATCTGGACAATATCCGGGCTTGGGCTGACAAGTGGCAATCAACATTCATGCCACTCGAATGCCAGGCTATGACCATCACCAATAAGAGACAATCTAACCACCACCCTTTGACATTCAATGGTGTTACCATCACTGAATCTCCCACTATCAACATCCTGGGGGTTACCATTGAGCAGAAACTCAACTGGACTCACCACATAAAACAGTGGCTACAAGAGCAGGTCAGAAGCTACGAATACTGCGATGAGTAAGTCATCCCCTGATTCCTCAAAGCCTGTCCACCATCTACAAGGCACAAGTCAGGAGTGCGATGGAATACTCCCCACTTGCCTGGATGAGTGCAGCCCCAACAACATTCAAGAAGCTTGACACCATCCAGGACAAAGCAGCCCACTTGATTGGCATTACATCCACAAGCATCCACTCCCTCCACCACCGACGCTCAGTAGCAGCAGTGTGTACTATTCACAAGATGCACAAACTCACCAAAAATCCTCAGACAGCACCTTCCAAACCCACAACCACTTCCATCTAGAAGGACAAGGGCAACAAACATATGGGAACACCACCATCTACAAGTCCCCCTCCAAGCCACTCACCAACTAACTTGGAAATATATCACCGTTCCTTCACTGTTGCTGGGTCAAAATCCTGGAATTCCCTCCCTAATGGCATTGTGGGTCAAACCACAGCAGGTGGAATGTAGCGGTTCAAGAAGGCTGCTCACCACCACCTTCTCAATGGCAACTAGGGATGGGCAAGAAACGCTGGCCAGCCATCAACACCCACATCCCACAAATGAATAGAGAAAAAAAGATGCTGACCCCCCCAGAGGTTTCTTTCCACCAGATTAATTTCAACAAATTCTTTGATGCTGGAAGTAGGCTCCAGACCTCGAGTAATTTATTTAGTCACTCCATCCCAACTTTCACTAATGTGCTTTAGCGGGGGAAACTGCTATCCTTACCTGGTCTGGCCTACATGTGATTCCAGATCCATGGTAATGAGGTTGAATCTTAACTGCCCTGTAGGCAATGAGGGATATGCTGGCCTCGTCAGGAGATGCCCTTATCCAGTGAATGAACAAAAAAATCATTTAATCCATTATTAATTGAAAATCTGTCTGTCTCCTCCTTAAATTTACTTGATATCCCAACAGCCACTGCACTTTGTGATTCAGAATTCCACAATTCACGGCCCTTTAAGAGAAGTAATTTTTCCTCATCATTGTTTTAAATCTGCTACTCCTTAACCTGAAACAATGACCTCTCATTCCAGATTGCCATGTATGAGGAAACATCTTTGCTATGTCCACTTTATCAATATGCTTAAACCTCTATACTTCAATTAGATCTCCTCTTATTCGTCTAAACTCCGGAGAGTATAAGTTTAAACTGCTCAATCTCTCTTCATAAAACAAACCCCTCATTTCTGGAATCAATCTAGTGAACCCCCTCTGAACTGTCTCCAATACAATTATATCCCTCCTCATGTAAGGGGATAAAAATCATACGCAATATTCCAAGTATGGGTCTCACTAATGGCTTGCACAGCTGCAACAACACTTCTGGTAAGATGGTGGTGGAGCAAGGCTTCTGAGCCTGGGGCTCATCTGCTCCAGGCACTTTTCTTTTCATTTCTTCTTTTTTTCTCTCTTTTCTCATTTTTCTTATTTTCTCTTATTTTACTTACCTCTTGATGAAGAGCTTGATCACAGCAGCAGCCAATGGGCCCAGTGGAGGCTCGAGTCAGTCAGCATCTCTGCAACATGGTGACCTCTCCATCCGCTCTTCTTCTTCCCTTTCTTTTCTCATCGGGTTGTTTTTTTTCCTTCTTTTAGCTTTAGTTTTTTTTTTGCTACTAACTTACCTTCTAGAGAGAGGCAGCAACAGCAGTATCAGGCTCATTGAATTTGGCGTAGGCTAGATATCCAGTGCAAGGCAGCGGCTGTGGGCCTGACCCAGGTTTCTCATTGAGTTCCCAATGCCCAAAGGTGAAGCTGAGGCCCAGTACAGAAGGGTCAACCAATGCATGGCAGCGACTGAAGGCCTGGATCAGGACTTTGGCAGTCTGAGATCACAGGAGAGCCCAATGTAGCTATGGATGTTCCCCTGACAAGAGGAGGTGAAATCGAGGCAGTGTAGGGAAAGCATGCCAAAGCAGAAGAAATTGAACCATTGCAGGAAATGCGGTCCCAGCATGACTAAGTACTTAAGAAAGACTGCAATGATTGAACTTTTAGCTTTATTTCTTTATTTCTCGACTTAATACTAAGAGTGACTGTAATGTTTAACTTTTAACTTTGTTCCTTATTTCTTTCTGCCTTGTTCTTAAGTTTTTGTACTTAGGTACTTGTACATAAGATGGTGCCATGTGTGGCGATATTGAAAACTTTTCCCAGTATTCCTATACTTTTGTACTTGAGTCCGCATGACTATAAAGTCTAAACCTAAATCTACTTTTATATTCTATTCCTTTAGCAATAAAAGTCACCATTCAATTTAATTTCCTTATTACCTAATGTACACTAGCTTTCTGTATTCATGCACGAGGACCTCAGATCCCAAAAACCTGAAGCATTTTGAAGTTTCTCTCCATTTAGATAAGTTGCCTTTCTATTCCTCTGACCCAAATGGGTAACCTCACACTTAGCCACTCTAAACTTCATCTGTCAAATTTTGGTCCATTCACCTAACCTATCTATATCCATTTGTAAATTTCTTATTTCTTCATTGCCATTTACTTTCCCACTTTGCCAACCAGAAAAATGCCCATTTATCATGCCTCTCTGCTTTCTGTTGGTTAGCCAATCCTGTATCCAAACTATTTAATTACCCCGACCTGAGACTTACTAGCAATTCATAACCTACCACTCTAAATCAATCAGACTCATAGCCCAAGTCAAAGGATAGAGGATTGGTGGCAAAATCCTTCTACCCATGAATACCATGTGTGGCAGCTCAAGACTCACCACTATATTCTTAAGGGTAATTAGGGATGGACAACAGATTCTGACCAATGCCCACATCCCATGAATTTATTAAACAAAGTAAAGTCATGTCTGCTGAAGCTTCACCTACCAATTGTGGAACCGTAAAATCAGAGTGCTCAAAAGACCAAATTGAAGGATTACAGAGATCTTGAGAAAGTTGTGGGGGTGGAAGAGATTCCAAATAGGAAAGAACTAGGCCATGGAAGGGATTGAAAATGAGTATGCGTATTTTAAAGTTGGTTGTTGCTTAACTAATGCAGCTCATTGAGCACAGAGGTGACTAGTTACCAGGGCTTTGTGTGAGCTGTGGTAAAGACTGCAGAATTTTAAATAAGCTCAAATTCATGCATGGTAGAACATGAGAGGTTGGCCAGGTGTGTGTTGGAGTAACCACATTTTGACATAATAAAGGATTCTGATCCCTGAGTGCTGTGTTGACATACAAAAAGTATTAGAATTTTGTTTTCCATTTCCCCTTCCCCACTTACACCTCTCCTCCCTCCCCAGTTTCTAACCTGATATGTACCAATTAATGATGAATGACAGTTAACTACCAGGCTTTGTTTAAATTTTAAATTAGGCAAGTTAACTCTGATTTGGCAAGGCATTGCTCTAAGAAATGAATGGCTGCCACCTGTTGTGTTCAGTTGAAGCAAGTTTTTTTTAATCTCAAAAATATACCCTATTCATAAAAATATTGTTACATACAGACACAGTTACTAAAGCAGTTTGGTTCTGTGCAGTAGCATATGAAGAAACAAAAAAACATTGGAGTTTGACTCTATCCAGCAAACAAATCCAGGCATGTTACTTGTACAAGCCTATACTTACATACACTTGATGCACTGGGAGAGTCCAATAACTGAATGGGTTCCCATTTAACTTCAGCAGAAAACCTTAGACAGTGGTCTTTCCCCCACTGTGCCTTAGCGGCAGCTACCCCAAGCTTTAGGTGCGTCCCTCAGCACATTATTCTTGACTTTGGAATGTGCCAGTCTGCAACACTTGGTCAAGGTCAACTCCTTGATCTGGAAGCACAACAAGTTTCAGGCAGACCAATGAGTGTCTTTCACCAAACTGACAGTCCTCCAGGCACAGTTGATGTTTGTCTCAGTGTGTGTCTTGGGGAATAGACCGTAGAGTACAGAGTCCTATGTCATGGAGCTGCTCAGGACAAAACTCAACAAGCACCATTACATCTCTCTCCAGGCTTCCTTTGCAAAAGCACATTCTAGCTGGAGATGTGTGACAGTCTCTACTCGCCCTGCAGCCACTTCGAGGGCAGTGTGTGATGGTGCAGAGATTCTGGGTGTACATGAAGGATCTCACAGGTAGTGCTCTTCTCACCACCAGCCAAGCTTGGAAAATTCAGGTGATGAGGCATTCTGCCAAATGACTTTGACAGTCTGCTCAAGGAACAACTGGACAGGATCCTCCCTCTCCTTTTCCCTCAGGGTGTTGAGGACGCTACATGCTAACCACTTCCTAATGGAATTATGGTCAAAGGTGTTTCTCTTTGCAAATTTCTCCACAAAGGACAAGTGGTACAGAATGGTCCAACTACTTGGAATGTTCTACAGCAATGAGGCCAGTCCCATCTTTCGTAATACTGGGGACAGGCAGAACCTCAGAATGTGTACCAAGGGTCTACGCACAGCTTGATGCAGCCACACACAAAGGTAGCCATTAGGATGTGGTTATTTTCTTCCCCCTCTTATCCAGAATGTTTTACACAGTGTCCCTGTGGACACGGTCCATCTTAGACCTCCAGGTGAAGTGGGAGATGGCTCGGGTGACTGTAATGGTGCAGGTTCCAGGAATGGGCTGTACCTGCACCACATACAACAACACAGAAAGTATCTCATACCTGATGATGAAGGTTTTCCCCACAATGGAAAGGAAGTGGTGTTCCCAAAAGCCCAGTTTCTGCCTCACCTTGGTGATACGCTCCTCCCAAGATTTTTCACACATCCCAGACCCTCCGAACTGTTTTCGCGGCACCTTCAGGTAATCTGTCCTGATGGTGAAGGGAATGAAGGATCGGTCAGCCCAGTTCCCAAAGAACATGGCTTCAGTTTTGCCTTGATTTACCTTGGCTCCCGAAGCCAGTTTGAACTGGTCGCAGATGCTCATGGGTTTGTGCACTGACAATGGATCTGAGCAGAAAATGGTGATATCATCCATGGGAGACTTTAACCTGCAGGCTTCCATTGCCTGGATTAGTCACCCCTCTCAGGCTCACATCCTTCCTGATGGACTTGGCAAAAGGTTCTATACAACACATTAACAAGGCAGGAGAGAGTGGGCAGCCCTGCCTGACTCTAGATCTGACTGAGAAGCTTTCTATTCCCACCCATTGATTGAGACTGCACTAACAATGTTGGGGTAGAGCAGTCAGATCCAATTGCAGATTCCCTTTCCAAAGCCCATTTTGGAGAGCATGTCCCACATGTAGGTGTGTGATATCCTATCGAAGGCCTTCTCCTGGTCCAGGCTGATGAGACAGGTGTCCACCCTCTGTCTTGCGCGTGGACGATTGTATCCCTTAGGAGCACAGGGTTCTCAGAGATTGTCCTGCCCAGTACCGCACAGGTTTGGTCGGGGTGACTCAGCGATCCCAGAGCAGACCTGATCTGGTTGGCGGTGACCTGAGACAGGATATTTTAATCTGCATTCAGCAGTGAAATTGGTCGCCAATTTCTAATTTCCTCCCTCTCCCGCTTCCACTTGTAGATGAGAGTGCCGATATCTTTCCTCGTGGATTCGCACATGCCACCTGACAGAAGCATACTGTTGTATATCTCCAGCAGGTCCTGGCCAATCAAGTCCCAAAGAGCTGAATACAATTCATCCAGTAAGCTGTTGCTTCTGGGAGTTTTATTCTTTTCTAAGGACTCAAGGACATTGGTCAGCTCATCCAGAGGTGATGGCTGGTCCAGCTTCTCCCACGTGCTGTTCTCTAAGACTTCCCTGATAGAGGACAGGAATGATTGGGAGGGACACTGTCTATGGGCTTCATGTCATACAGTCTGGCATAAAAGGATTTGCTGATCCTCAGAATATCAGACTTAGATGATGTTACCAAGCCATCTTCTTCCTTCAGGCTGCTGAGGATAGAGTTCTTGCTGTGTACCTTCCGAAAGAAGAAAAACAAGCATGTCTTATCCGGCTCCATGGTGCGGACACTGGACTGGACAATATTATTGGAGGCCTTCAAGCTAAAGAGCGAGGCTTACTGGCTCTTCACCTCCTGGAGATCCTCTTTGACATCAACCCCCATTGTCTGCAGCATCAGTAGGTTCTGCATGCTTCTCTGGAGTTTGGACAGTTTTGTTCCCTCTGTCTTGCCTTCTGAACACCTTTGAGGATAAAAAGCCTCTTGAAATTCCCTCTGACTGTTTCCCACCAGTTCATTGGAGATTCAAAGCAGGTCTTCATGGTTCTCTAACCTGTGTAATCCCTTTTGAGATCCTTAATGTTTTCCGGGATCAACAGTTTCACATTCAGCTTTCACATTCGCTTACTGGCATGCTGGTTATCCTGTAGGTGACAGTCGGCCAACAGGAGGCAATGGTCAGAGAAGAACATAGGCTTGATATCGGTGGATCCAACCGAGAACGTGTGGGACACATTCAGGAAATCTATCCTTGAGCGGATAGACCCATCTGGCCGCAACCAGGTGTGTCTACGCTGCACTCTGTCTGCGGGGGCTTGAAAACATCATGCAGCTTGGCGACTCTAACTGTTTCCATCAGGAAACTGGACATGGCATCCGGTTGTTTCAGTTGAAGTCTCTGGCCAGAATGACCGGCCTAGGCATCACCAGCAGCAGTGGGATGCTCACTCTTTCCCACCAAGACGTACTGAGACTGCTCCTTAACTTCAGAGATAGTGAAGTTGCCTCCTTGAAGCAGAACATCCAGGCCGGAGGAACAGCAGTCGCTTCTTCCCAACCAAATCAAAGACCCATGGACCGATAAGCTCAGTGCCAAAAGCTGTGATGTGGTGACTACCCAATGGTTCCTAATAGCTGGAGGTTGGGCTTCACTGGGTCCCTCGTGACGTCCGGTGTTTCCAGGCTTGCAGGGTGCTCCTCTCCTTCTTCCCCATGGTGCTGTGCCTCTTCTTTTGTTGATGGCCATCCCACCACACATCCTCATCATCAGAGGAGCTGCTGGTGAGTCCATCATGCAGCTGCCTCTTTCCATTTGATGTGGGACCATGGGGCCTGATGTATTTTCCTTTTGTGCTTGTTTCTCACCGATATCCACTGCCCCATTTCCTTCGTTTCCTCCTCCTCTATTGACTTTGTCTGCTCAGATGGAGGTTGAGTCGGTTGCTGTGCCTTCTTTTCCTCCTCTCTGGCTTGTTCCTCCTTCTGGGTGAGTGTTGTTTCTGTTTTCTTGCTGGAGGATTGCACCTTACTGTCCTATGGGGGGGTCCACAGCTCACATTGCCTCTTCCAACCATCTGAGCGTATGTGGTGCCCCACCAGTCTTGGGCAGGCCTTGTACACGTGGCCCGCTTCCCTACACAGGTTGCAACTCCTGGACTCCTTGCAGTCCTTAGTCAGGTGGCCCTCCTGTTTGCAGTTCCTGCAGGGGGTCACTTTGCAGTCTGCTGCCATGCGTCCGAACATCCAGCAGGTTCAGCACACCCTGGACTGCCCCACGTATGTCAGGTAGCCTCAGTTCCTTCCAAACGCAAAGCTGGAGGACAGGTGGAGGATGTTCCCACTAGCATCACCTTCAGGGCCACCCTGACCTGCCACTTGCTGGTCCAGATTCTAAAGGGATCCACTGCATCAGTGTGTTGCTTCCTTCTAGCTGCACATACTTTCATAGGAAGGTCAGGACATCTGTTGCTGCGATTTGGATGTTCTACATATATAACAACCTGGCTCACCTGTGCAGGGAGAATGAACAATGGTGCTTCAGACAAGATGGAGAGGGGACGCTCACCTCCTTTCTCCTCGCATATCTTCAGAGATATTCAGAGACAACAAGGTGCAGGGCTGGATGAACACAGCAGGCCAAGCAGCATCATAGGAGCAGAGAGGCTGACGTTTCGGGCCTAGACCCAGCCCTGCACCTTGTTGTCTCGGATTCTCCAGCATCTGCAGTTCCTACTATCTCTGATTCAGAGATATTCACATTGCTTCATGTTCTCCTGAAGGTCACGTTGAAGGAGCTCCGCTGGGGAAATTTCTGCAGGCAGAAAATATCTGCTACTTGGAACCCACAGCAATCCAGGAGGAGTCTCCTCACAAAGAAGGTCCGCTCAACCAGCGATCCTTCTTTCAACTTCTTCACAGTTACCGTGACTGTATTGCAGACCCCCCTGGCCTGGGGCGCAGGCACTAGCAGAGGCCATAGCTCTGGTTGATTTGTCACTGAACTGTTGTTAGGCCAAAGCCAGCATAAAGAGCCACCAATTTCAGTCCAGCTCCACCGATGATCCTCCAAGTTCTGCTCACAATCACAATTCAGTGATGGTCCCAAGATCTTCTGATGATGAAAGTTCTCAGCTTGGACTTATCCTAGGAGAACCACCTTCTGGATCGTGGTATCTTCCCTGCCACTTAGTTTTAATATCAAAAATATACTTTATTCGTAAAAACCTTTATATATATATATCTAATATATGTTATATATATATACATTGACACAAAAACATTTCTATTCTGCACAGTTGCATATCAAGCAAACAAACAAAAACAAAGTGTTTCAACCCAAAATGTTGACTTTCCTGTTCCTCTGATGCTGTCTGACCTGCTGTGCTTTTCCAGCCTAACGCCTATAGACTCTGGCTTCCAGCATCTGCAGTCCTTATTGTCTTCAAATAAATAAAAATTTTGAACTTTGACGGTCCCAAAAAACTAAAGACCTCTCTTAAACAAAACTAATATTTACATGTATTTGAGGTGCTTAGGGGGTCCAATAACTGAACGGACCCCCATTTACCTTCAGCAGAAAGACCTCAGACAGTGGGCTTTCCCTACTGCGCCTTGGCGGCAGCTGCCCCATCTTCCCTGCCGCATTGTAGGAACATGTCTTTCTGTTTGCAAAGAACAGGGCCTGTGCATTAATTCATGCAGCTTCCTAAATGTACAGATGTAATGTACTGTGAGCCTCACTGATAATCCTAAATTAGTTGTCAGAGTAATTCTTTGCTCATTGCTGAGTAAAGGTACATTTTTTCAGCTTTTTTGTCTTGCACTCATCAGAAGTCCCTGTTCTTTTTCAAAACTGTACCATAGGATTTCCTACAAACCCCCAAACATGCAGACGAAACCACAATTCAACATTTCCTCCCGAAACTAGATTTCAAACTGTGATGCACTCCCTCAACACTGCACTGGAATGTAAGCCCTGATTATTTTTTGAGGCCTTGGAATGGAACTTAAAACTAGAACTTTGTAACTTCAAGCAGAGAGTGCTATGATTTCAATAGAAAAAGCTCAAGGGTCTGAATGATCAAGTCCAGTCTCTACCTTAACCCATTGCCATGAAGAGGTGATGTGCATTGACACTCTAGTGATAGCTAAATCATCAGTTGTTGTTGAGTTAGCTGATCTCATCTGTCATTTTGTCATCCTGATGTTATTTCAGTGGTACTGGATGCTGTAGGCATTTTGTTTTCTGTACATTTCTATCAGTTATGATGTAAACATTTCTTTATTTAATCTCTGCTTAACTTGCCTTGTATTTGCACTTACGTTAAAATATAATCAGTTGTGAGATGGTCCAGAATCCAGAGTTTGTAGGTGGGTGGAACAAAGACAATGTTGCACAGAAGAAGATTCTATTACTAGAACAAACTACGACTGTTTTACCAAAAACACTTTAACTCATGCAATTTAAGGTGTTGTACTTTGTTATGACCAGATCTTGGGAAAGGTTTCCTAATTTTTTGGTTGCAGATGTACTATCCCAATCTATTAAACTTCCAGATGAGGATAGATGAACTAGCTCCTCTTCTTCATTCACCTACACTCTCAGTTGGTTGCAACAATGTTTATCTAGAAAGGATCGCTTTCATTCTGAAACCTCCTCCCAGATCCAAAAGAACTTCTATTTTATAAGGGATAGTAGGAACTGCAGATGCTGGAGAATCTGAGATAACAA
>NC_063368.1:7671526-7694356 GCF_021869965.1 Rhincodon typus
TTATCTCTATTTTATTAGGAGTCAGTTTAATAAGTTTTCTTGAATTAACAAACAGATTGAGTTTATTAATTACTACACTCAAGAAGAAATACCAGCGCAACATTCATTCACACAGATTAGAAATAAGAGATGAGTCCACAAAGATAAAAGTTTTGAAAAAAGATATATGAATCTGTCTCTGAATTGTTTGTGAAGGGCCAGATAGTTGAAGTTTGCAGCCATTGCATTGGAAGTTACAGTTGTATTGGTAGATGAACCGTTGGTTTCACAATCCTTTGTTTCGTAGATTGGTCGAGATCCTATAGTTCTGATGCCTTTTGAGCATGATTAAATTTCAGCACTCAGGATGAGAAGAGTCCTTTGTTGTCTTGCTCCCTTTTTAACAGATTGCGGCACTTGGAGGTTGAAACAATTTTACCCATAACACAGGGTAACTAGGGGATAATTCTTTGCTTGTAATGTTCACAGAACACCACTGTTCCAATGCTGGCTGGTACATACGAGAATATTCAGTTCTACTCGTCCTCATCAGTGGAGTTGAAACTATTTTTTTAAACTCCTATCCTTGTGTATTCCTGGAGGGTAAAACAGACATGTCTTCAAGAGGTTTTCTGCTTGGGACAGGGGAGAATAGTCCTTCATTATTTCTTCTTGTTAAATCTCTTTGTTTGACTTTTCCTGTTTGAAGTTTCCTTATAATGTACATGTGCAACATCCCATTGTATTAACACTACACTTTGTCAGTGAATTTATATCCACCGTTTTTCTGTAGCAATCTATTTTAAAACAACATATTTTGGAATTAAAGTCTAAAATGTCTAAAAATTCTCATAACAAATTAAAGTTTCTATGCTGCATTTTGCTTTGTAGTTCTCTTGATATTTTTTAACCATTTGTTGTGCATTTCTTCTATCAATTAACTGTCGCCAGAATATCCTTTTTAAATAATTACCCACATGGACATTCAATGATATCTGTAACAATTGTCACAAAATATTAATGTGTAGTTTCAATTAAAACAGAAAATGCTGAGGTAGCATCTCCAGAGAAAACAAGAGTTAATAGGTTTGCATTTAATTTCTTGACATAAAGGTGGAATGGGTTCAGTTCAGAGGTTAATATTGAAAACATCTGAAACAGGAATGCAAATTGCTTTGAACGTGTCCCCTTCCAGTTTTAACAGAGGGGGCACACCAGTCTGTTCATGGAATACAATTTGGACATTAAATAAATAATAAAATAAAAATCAATGCATCGAGAGACCAAATACACTTTACCACGTATTTCAATTTAAGTACTATTCAACTTATGTCAAGGTTTACTTATTAAATTACAGGTTATACATACAAAAACTATTTGAAAGGATTTGAAACACTAAATATATTATTTATAAAGGCTTTGATATTTTAAAAATTCAACCATAAACACTGCAAATCTGCTGGGCCTTATGGGGTGATCCTTAAATCAAAGGCAGCATATCTCTCATGACTACCCCTTGTGCAGACATCTGTGTTCCTCAGCCAGAATAGCAAATCCTTAAAATTTCAGTTTTAAAAGACAAAGTTCCAGCTTTAATTATGGTCAGGAGCAAGTATGTGCCCTCGCCACTGACCAACAGGTCTAGACCAATTGTTTTTCTGATGATCACATGGTATATTGCATGATGTGCAGGTATCCCTTTCTTAAGGGAATACTTAAATTACAGGAAAGAGGCAATGGGCACTCATCAGATTAATGGCAGGAGTAAATGTTCATGCTTGTGAAGAAAGGCACACAAAATAGGGCACTGGAATCATTGTAGCAAAGAAATAAAAGTGGGATCAAGTAGAGACTTCCAAGATAAAAGGTTCTGAGGTGATAAAAATTGAAATGTTTTTGTCATTGCTTAGCAAGTATTTAACAAATGATCATGGATTATAGATAGAAGAATAGATGCATCAAGGAGTATGGGGAGAAAGTAGAAATATGGCATTGTTGAATGGTGGAGCAGGATTGAAAGGCTACTCATGCTTCTAGTTGCTAAGTAATACCATGGCATAAATTCCCATCAGATATTTCGTGATAACGGTGGCTTATACATATTTTTAACAACAGTGACTGGACAATGGGTGTAAATGGTGTCCTCCCTGCCCGAGGATATAGTGGATTATTTTTACTTTGGCACACACCTCCATGCAGTCCCCTGCTGACAGCAGGGTATGACTACACTGGGATGGTCGTAGCCAGTTCAGGGTAGATTTAATAATCCAATCAGATGACCTGATTTGTGGTATTGCCTTATATGACAAGGGCCTGGGTAAAGGAAGTGTATAAAAATGCAGCCTTCAAGGTCAATGAAGCCGCAGCCAGAAGGGTGACCTGGTTAATCACGCAAATTTGTGCAGGAGGATCACTGGTAGAGTGATCACCTGATAATGAACACTTGTATGAGTAAACCCACTGAGCAACTGGCTGGGAGAGTTTATGATATAGTTTGGTGGGTTAATAAAGGCTAATGATACTAAGTGTAAATTGCATTCATAGTTGTGTTTTGTGTCATTGTTACCATAGTATGGGATAAATGACCTAAGAAGGTCAAGAGATCCCTGCCCTTTTGATTAATGAATCCATTATATCAAGCCTTCGTGGCCCTTAATTAAGGAGATGAAATAACACAGTTATAATCGCAATCCAATTAATGTTGCTGGGAAGCCTAAATGCATGGACATTGGGTACAAGTTCCAATCATGACATTCTACAGTTGTCAATGTTTCAAAGGAAGATGATCAGGAATATGAACACTGATCTGCCTCACTCTGTTTTTCTCTCACAAGCATGCCGAGGCCAATCATTACTCCTTCCTCAATAAGGGACAGTCAGCTCAACACCAGACACATGCTGAGATAAAATTATACAGCTCAGTCTCACACCTAGAGGTGCACTACAGCACTTTTTTAAACTTGCATTTGTATAGCAGCTTTTTGCAAACTTAGGATGTCCCAAACTCTTTTACAGTCAATGAAGTGATTTTTTTAAAGTGTAGCCAACCCTGTATCATAGGAAACAAGGCAGGAATGTGATGGTCGGAGAACCTGTTTTAGTTTAATGGTGATCATTAAGAGATAAATCTTCTTGGACATCAAAGAGAACTGTGTTTCTTTTTGTAATAATGCCCTGATGGTCTCATCTGAAAGTTAGCATCTTTGATAGTGCAGTATTCCCTCAATATTGCACCCTAAGTATGGAGCTGAATTTTACATTTAAGTCTCTCAAGTGGTTCTTGAACCTGTAGGCACCTAACTTGGCGAGTGCACTACCTACTGAGCAAAGAGTGGTGCCTATAGTTAATTTGACATTGCCATGTTGTTCGATGGATCTTGGTACACAAAACAGCATGATTCAATTAAGGGTCAAGCAAATGTCATGATTCAAAGAATCCTCAGGACGCACTCTCAGAATTCATGAAACCATCTGATACTACATTCCTGTTCACTCTCACCCCATTAATAAATGTTCATGATGTTGTTCGGCATTTGTCAATAAAAATTAATTGTATCAGATGCTGAGACTGAGCTCAGAGCAGCCTCAGTATCATTAGCCTAGCGCTTTCCCTGGTTCAAATGCTGTGACCTTCGGTCAGTACTGTTTGAGCACCATTGAAAGGAAGGTCTATCGGTGTCCTGGCCAACAATTAACCCTCAATGAACAACCATGAAAACAGATTAACAGAATGGCTACATCTAGTATGAGTTGAGGTACTTTTCTCCAGAAGATAAAAGATGAAGGGCATTGTGACAGAAGCTCTTAAAACTATGAAAGGGTTTAATTGTCTGTATGTCAAGAGGCTGTTTCCACTTCTAGGTGCCAAAGTAAAAGAAAATCACAAATAAATCCAAGATGGGATTCAGGAGAAACATTTTCTTTCAGAGAGTAATAAGAATGTAGAATATGCAACACATAGAGTGCTTGAAGTGAATAACAAAGATGCAACACAGGGCAGTTAAATTTGTGAGGGAGATCTGAATTATGAAGTTATGTTGATGGGGTTAGAGGAAGCAAGCAGAGCATAGACACCAACATGAATCAGTTGGGCCAAATGGCCTACTTCAAACACAACATAATTTTCTTTATCACTTGCTGATCTTGCAGCTTTGCTGTGAAAAATTTACTGCTATGTCTGCTGACAAAATAACCACAGCTGGTGTACTTCAAAGAATGCTTCACTCTGCACTCTAAACTGGTGCAGAGTACTTTTGAGTCTTCCTGAGCATGTGAAAGGCACTATTAAAATGCAAGGTCTTTCTTTGTATCGGTGTTGTTTTTAAACCAAGGTTCATGAGTTGAAAAGCTGTTTACGGTCAGAACGCAGAGTTAAGAATGGGACCCCTTGGAGATCATGATTGAGTTCTAAAACACTTATACCATGAGTGTGAAACTTATAGCACTCGGGGGAAAAAAATACTGTAATGCATAATGCATGCCAGTCCCTGTTCTCACACCACATAGACTGTTCAATAAGTATGACAAATTTAGAGTTTCTTTTCACAGTGGAGATTAAATTAACCAGCAGGAGTCGACTAGTTTTACCCACTTAGGTTGCAAAATGCAGCTGGCGAGCTCTCCACCAATAGAAAAGCTGCTGGTGGATTAGCCAATCTCGGCAGACGTTACATCAGCGCCTGTCTATGTAAACTATTCTCTGTCAGAGACCCTGATCCTACCTCACAGTACTCAGGGAAGATTCCAGAAGCTCTTGCAAAGTCCTAAATTAAACAAAAACACCAAATATACTCCACCAACACCGGTTGATTTCATTTGAGACAATTAAACCCCTTGTTTTTCTTTCCCTATTTAGTCCAGTGATGTTTTACTGACTATGCTCTGCAGGAGTGAAAAAATGAGAAAAAAATTGCAATTTTTTTAGTAAAAACAAAAACAAATTTCTTAATAAATACAACAGGCTTGGAAGAGACATGACAGACTGAAAGGTCTCCTCTCTGCTGCGTCATTCTACAAAATGGCTGCCAGTACCTGTAGAGACAAAAGACAAAGGCAATGTTAACCCACTTGAAACATCACTGGAGGCCATATATCATGCAATTTATCTTCCTTTATTTTAAATCTACATTGCCTTTAAACAAGGAATTTTGTTCAGATGACTGCAAAAAGCTTAAATCATTCTAAGCTTCCAGAACTCAGAAATAACAGATCCCTTGCTCAATTTCCCTCCTGAGTACTCCTATTTTGTCGCCGTTAACTGCCGCAGGACATTTAAGAGTATTTTTGATCCTCAAAAACACAGACCATAGGGTGGTGCTTATTTCAATGGAGGCTTTGGCCCCCATCATTGTGCAATCCACCCGCAGCAAAAATAAAACATTTCCAGAATTAATGAAGGAATGTGACTGATGGACAATAATGAAAAGGAGAAACGCCTCAACCAAGAGCCACAATTTTTCAACTGATTCTGTGAAATGAACAAACTTCGTGTGAATGCAGGAATCATTGTTTCTTATGAATGCAGGCAGTTCCTGCCCTATCAATCAAGGCAATCACTCATTGCAGGACAGCTGCTCATTGATCACAATTGTGAGCTGTGTTACTAAATGTCCTACCCTCTAGTCAAGCTGACAGGCACCTCTTCAGCCACACAATGGGAAGCTCCCCCAATTGCCGTTCAGGCTATGTATAAAGTAGGTTAAATTACTGGGTTACAAGTTGGGCCACTGTTCAGATCTTCTATCTGGGCTGGAGGAAGAGGTCTAAACTGGGGAGAAAGGGGGGATAAAATTCACCAATTTCTTGCAAGAAAAGGCCCTCTCTGTAAAGAGTGCATGGAAAAGGACATTGGGTGATTGTAGAATGGGATTCTTCATGACATTTTCTAGTTCTGAGGAAGGGTCACTCAACCCGAAACGTTAACTCTGATTTCTCTTCACAGACGCTGCCAGACTTGTTGAGCTTTTCCAGTAATTTCTGTTTTTGTTTAGGACACTTTCCAACCTCCACCATCAAATGGGGGCACTCATTGTGCACAAAAAATAGTTGTCAGGTTCTAGAATTGGCTTTCTTTTAGGACTAGCCAGGTGAAACCAGTCAAAGATGTGCTGGCACGAAGAGATAATGTGAGACAGAAATGTACAATATGTTGCTTAACATTTAGAACCCTTCTCTATGCTCTTCTTCGTCAGCAGCAGAGCAATTCACTTGTACAGGTCTCATTGGGGTGCAGCCCACAAGCATCCTAGGAAAACAAATGTAAAATGCAATGCTGCAAGAAGTGTCAATTAAAAGATAGACATAAACATCCTCAGAGTAAGCTGTATAATGAATGTGTGGTGCCATTCAGGCGCCTTCTTCTTACATGATTTCAATCTGGATTTGATTAAAGAATATTTCCTGCATTCACTCAGCCAGTGTACAGTTTCAATTTAATAAATGAAGGGGAAATAAGCAACGTGGTCAATATTCGTAAGTGGATGGAGGGGGGTTGGAATGTGCCAATTTTAAGTAATATTTCTCCTATCACATGGCATATTCTTCATATTTTTTCTCTCTAAAATGGAATCTAGATACTATTTATAGCATGTGGCAAAATAAGGGGGCTGAGATATCTGCTGAAGTGTTTTTTTCCATGGTGAATTTATTCTCCCAGGGGGATTACTCAGGGAACAAGCAGCCCAGTCCTTGGCGGTTGAAACCGGTTTGATCTGGTCTCAGCCAGCCGGCTTTACATAAATTCCACGCAGGCTGTATCCAAAATCTGGACTGGAGTAGTTCAGCCTTCCTCACTGCACCACATCTGTCTGGTGATGGAGAAAAAATAACATCCCCACCACCATCCCCCACGCCCTAGAATGTTCCCCTCCCCCCACTCTCTGCTGTAAATTCCCTGATTGAGTTTTTTTTGCATAAACAACAAGGGGTTCTTGTGCAATCGTTGTGCGTATCTCACCTTTTTACTACAAAGAACAGCTCAACGCATTTTAACTAAATTGCAGGGGTTTTTTTAAAAAAAATTGTTCTACAAAGAGACAGATATCCAGAGACTAATGTACTTTTCTGAGCATGCATGCACGCAAGAAGCAATGAGGAGTATTGTCTCATGATGCCTGTGTTTTATTTCGCGTGTTGTAACTTGTGTTGGCATCGTTACAGTTTTATATGCAGAGCTGGATTTTGACAACGGGTTTAACACTTACAGTCAGTTCAAGATCCCTGGCAAATCACAAGCATCCTCCTTCACCTCCGCCCCCAATGTTATTGCAAAATGCAAACATATACGGTTAATGATTGCAGACACGCATAGCATACAGAGAACACAGGATACAGTGGCCTGAGATTGTAGTTACTCTCTACCAGCAGGGATGTCTGCTGCAAATTCTCGGTGAACAAGGGGCACCTTTGTATAGCTACAAAGAACATTTTTGTTTCAGTGGCTTGACAAGCCAGGGTTTTAGGCATAAATGTCCCTCTTGATTTCTCAGCGATAAAGATGACAGAGGTTCCACTAAGTCCTTATACTGTTCTGAGAACAAATGAGCTGCCATCAAGCTATTGCCTCGTCTCGGCTTCACTCCTAATCATTCCCAAACCACAGAAAGTCGTGACTCATACATGCATAAATTCTGCCAGAGATCTCAGCCACCATTTTAGTCTATGGCAAACAATTACTGATTTTAGAGACGAGTCTGCATTTTTTTTTTGCGAAAAAATTAAATAATCTTGCTTTTAAATGAACAAATTCAACAGCAGAATATTCTGGTTCTTCCGTCTCTGTCACAACAGACTATGGGAAGCTGGGCAACATCTCTGAAACAGAATGCATTTAACAAACAATAGCTTGGGCAAACTGAAAGCACTCCCAGCTTTAATTGCTGATTATCATACAGGATTGCAGCTGTATTAATTATTGAATAATGCACGGGCATGTTTTCAAGGCATATGCATTACTACATCGAATGTATGATGCAGAAGCAGGCCGTTTGGCCCATCGGGTTCTCAACTGTATTTCTGCTCCACATAAAACTCCTCCCAACCTCATTTCCCAACTCCATATCAGCCAAATCTTATATCTCACTCTTCTCGATGTCTTTAAATACTTGAACTCTATGCATCTCAACTATATGTAAGGTAGTTTTGACATTCCCTCTACCCTTTGGGTAAATAACCTTCTCCTGAATATCCTTTTAGATTTATTATTAATCTTATATTTATGAACAATTTGATAGCCTGTGACATGATTTCAGACACTCAAAGAGTTGTAGCTCACTTGACATTGTTCTGTACATTAAAGCTCAAGGTTCATTAATTTTCTCTCTGAGCCTGCTCTGACATTCAATAGGATCAACGCTGACCAGACAGTGTTCATATTCACTTTCCGGCCCTTTCCCTATTACCCATGTTTCCTCTTTTGATCAAGAATCTATCTCAAACTAAATAACACAAGGACTCTGCCCCTCTCTGTGGCAAGGAGTTCCAAAGACTCATTACTCTCTGAAAGAAAAAATTCCTCCTCGTCTCAGTCTTAAATTGGTGTCCCTTAAATCTGAGACTATGACCTTTGGTTCTAGACTCCCCCTTGAGGGAAAATTCTTCTCAACATTTACCCTGTCAAGCCCATGAAGAATCCTGAAGAATTCTATGTGTTTCACCTCTCATTCTTCCAAAAGGTTTGTTGAGTTGCTGCAGTATCTTTTATATGGTACACATTAATGTGCTTTGATGGTGGAGGGAGTGAATGTTGAAAGTGATGGAATGGTGGTGCCAATCAAGTGGACAATGTTAGGCTTCTTGAGTGTTGTCAGAGCTGCACTTGTCCAGGTAGTTGGTGACCATTCCATCAGATTCTGACTTGTATCATTTAAGAGGAGACGTTGGCCAGTCATGAGGTGAATTATTTGCCACAGAACTCCCTGCTTTTAGTTTGATCTGATCATAATCTTATTACTGCCTAATGGACTTTGCTGTTGGTGTCCATATTTCCAAGATGCTTAGCCACAATCAGGTAGCAAAGTGTAATTGCTTCCTCACTCATGGCTAGCTTTCCTCCCCTATCCATAGATTTCATAGAATCCCTACAGTGTGGAAACAGGCCCTTCAGCCCAACAAGCCCACACCGACCCTCAGAGCATCCCACCCAGACCCATTCCCCTATAACCCACCTAATCTACACATCCCTGAACACTACAGGCAATTTAGCATGGCAATCCGCCTAGCCTGCACATCTTTGGACTGTGGGAGGAAACCCGCACAGGCACAGGGAGAATGTGCAAACTCCACACAGACAGTCACCCAAGGCTGGAATTGAACCCGGGTCCCTGGCGCTGTGAGGCAGCAGTGCTGACCACTGAGCCACTTCCCTAGCTTTCTTGTTAATTGTTTTCTTCAAAATGTCTTAGGTTCCTTTTGAACTTTCATTTTTCCAAAAGCAAATTAGTGTAAGAAAAACAAATTATTTTTCATTGTCTATTTTTCTCTGTCTCATGACTGTTAGTAATTAGAATTTCTGTCACAGGTATAAGCAATTAGTAATTACTATTTCTATATTTTGGTGAAAAAAGTGACTCTATTTGAAATATGTATTCCAAAGAAATACATATATTTAATACTCTCTTTAACCCTATCTCTCAATGATAACCAACTTGTCAGCTTTCTGAAATTTATAAACACAAGGAAAAAGTCGGTAATAATTTCTGCAAAGTGTAATGTTGAAGTTTACATCCTTGTATATAGTTTCACTGTAAGCATTTATACATTGATTTTTATTAATGTTTATAAAGGCAGTTTTTATTGTGGTACTGACATATGGGTTTCCTTTAATAGAAGTTGTAATACAGGATAATGAAGTACATGACATACCAAAAGTTTTTAATATTAGAAATAAATTTATCAATCTCCTGTGGTGAATTAATAACAAATATATATTTAAAGTAATGCAAGTTTAGAAACTAGCAGAGAATTGGACCTGGGCCAGACAGACCTGGGCCAGTAAAAACCAAAAGAACTGCGGATGATGTAAATCAGAAACAAAAACAGAAATTGCCGAAAAAGCTCAGCGGGTATGACAGTATTCGTGAAGACAAATCAAAGTTAACATTTTGGGTCCAGTGACCCTTCCTCAGAACGTAATTCAGTTGCCACTTTAAAACAACACATTAAGTCTATATTTTCTATATTTTGATTTTATTCAATTTACAGCTAAATTGTAAGCTGTACAGAGTTCAGAAAGCAGAGATGGATGGAGCATAGGGGTTTTGCTGCAGTAAAGGCTGAAGAGGCAGGATTGTCAATTGAAAAGTGATAAGTTCACACAGGGACTTATTATAAATGTACATATGGAATATTTCATTGGAAAAGTTAACGCAAAAGATTGAAGCTATAATGTATGATTGATTGTCAGTTGTTGTTCATTTGGTCTTACTCCTGCCTCTTGAGTCAGAAGTTGTGGGGTCAAGTTCCACTCCAGAAATTGAGCACAAAAATCAAGAATTGTATTATAGTACTGAGGGAATTCTGTTCTGTGAGAGTCATTTGGATGAGATGTTAAACCAAGGACCCTTCTGCCTTCTTAGGTGGACATAAAAGATCCCATGGTTCTATTTCAAAGAAGAATAGGAGCTCTTCCCAATGTTCTAGATATTACTCATCCTTCAACAAATATCACAAACCAGATCATCTCATCATTCTCATGCTGCTGTGTGCAAATTGGTTGCAATGTTCCCTACATCACAAAAGCAATTACATTTCATAAGTGCTTCATTGATTTTAAGTACTTTGGGACATTCTGTGGTTAATTCATACAAATTGATAATAGTATGTGGGGTACACATTCCATTGGTAACCTCGGTGTAAATTAGTTTTATAAGAATATTTTATAATATTATTCCAATTGTCTATAGCCCATAGGCAATGCTGCAAAATTACTTTGAATATTAAAGATAGCCCACTATGCTGTCACATAATACCACCTGTCTCATGCAAACCGTTTGTTTTAGGAAGTCTCCCATGCCCTTCCAAGTATATATGTTGAAATGTTTTCTATACAAGTTCTGTTGAAGGGTCCCAACCCAATACGTCAACTTTCCTGCTCCTCTGATGCTGCCTGACCTGCTGAGTTCCTCCAGTTCCATACTGTGTTGACTCTGACTCCAGCATTTGCAGTTCTTGCTATCACTGATTGCCCAGTGTGCCATACTTAAATAACACCCTTCGTATGAATGATTCAAGCGGTTGTTAATTGTTGATTATTCTGATGATCTAAGCATGAACTAAAAGTCCCTGTTATAATTCAGTGAAGATTCAAAGGTTATTTTCTCACCAACATTTCTCCCACAACTAGCATTTGCTACAAAAAGCATGACTGAAAGTAGATGTGTTCGAGCAGTTAAGCAGTCATGTTCAAAAAAGCATTAAGCACGTTTCACAGAAATCTCTGTAAGGGGTGACACTACCTGAATCTAGTCTCGGAACACTGTGTACATCAATAATTTGGACTTTGGGGCTGGAGGTAATGGTGAGTAAACCTGTAGTTGATATTAAGGACCAAACAAAGTTCGAAGAAAGTATTGAAAAGGCGGTGGAAAAGGCAGAAGAAGTGGCAGATGAAATTCAACGTCAGAATATGTAAAATGACAACTTGCTATAAAGAAGACTTTTTTTCCCGTGGAAAATCAGAGGCTGAGGGGTGATCTTAGAGAGGTTTATAAAATCATAAGGGGCATGGATAAGGTGAATAGCCAAGGCCTTTTTCCAAGGATAAGTGAGTCCAAAACTATAGTTCTTGGGTTTATGGTGAGATGGGAAAGATTGAAAAGGGACCTGAGGGGCAAACTTTTCATGCAGAGAGTGGTGCATGAATGGAATGAGCTGCCAGAGCAGGTGGTGAAGGCTGGTACAATTACAATATTTAAAAGGCATCTGGATACGTACGTGAATAAGAAGGGTTTAGAGGGATATGGGCCAACCGGGCAAATGGAACTAGTTTAATTTAGAATATCTGGTCAGCATGGACAAGTATGACTCTATGATTCTATAAAAACTTTGATTCATACCTTGAAATATGTACTCCAAAGAAATACATATATTCAATACTCTCTTTAACCCTATCTCTCAATGATAACCAACTTGTCAGCTTTCTGAAATTTATAAGCACAAGGACAAAGTCGGTAATAATTTCTACAAAGTGTAATGTTGAAGTTTACATCCTTGTATATAGTTTCACTGTAAGGGTAAGGTGAAACAGCAGAGGAATTTAAGAAGGGTTCAGACTCACAAGAAATAGCACTGTAGGAAGACAAACAAATGAAAATCTGGGACATATGACAAGAGATACAAAATATAAAAGTAGAAATAGAATGGGAAATCTATATAAGATCCCAGTAAAACCAGAATTAGAGGAACACATCTAGATTGGGGCTGTATAATAGAAAGGATGTTGGCACATCTGAAAAGATGCAGAGCAGTTTCATAAGAATATTGCAGGGTTTGAATGTTTATAGGTATGAAGAAAGCCTTGAAAAAACTGAGGCTATTTTTGTTGGATCAGAGGGAATGACGTGACAAATTCATACCAGTATATGAATTAGGATCAGAAGTACGTCATTTGACCCTTGAGCCTGCTCTGCCGTTCAATAAGTTCATAGCTGTCCTGTCTGTGCTTTGAATTCCACATTCCCCTAAAGCCCGAAGTGATTCAATGAGATTGTGGTTGATATGTACATTAGCTCCATCCACCCGTTTTGGCTTCATATCTCTTCGAGTAGCAAAAATCTATCATCTCAGATTTCAAATTAACAAATGCTCTGGCATCAGCCATTATTTGCAGAAGAAACTTCCAAACAATTACCACCTTTTCATGCAAGTGTTTTCCAACTTTTGAAGTTACTCTAGTGAAGTTTTTTTTCCCCCTCTTAGAATCCCTACAGTGTGGAAACAGGCCGTTCAGCCCAACAAGTCCCACCCAGACCCATTCCCCCTATAACCAACCTAATCTATTCATCCCTGAACACTGTGGACAATTTAGCATGGCCAATCCACCTAACCTGCACATCTTTGGACTGCAGGAGGAAACCGGAGCATCCGGAAGAAACCCACACAGACATGGGGAGAATGTGCAAACTCCACACAGACAGTCACCCGAGGATGGAATCAAACCAAGGTCCCTGGTACTATGAGGCAGCAGTGCTAGCCACTGAGCCACCGTGCCGCCCTTAATCACTCTACTCTAATTTTTAGGATATGTTGCCTAGCTCCAGATTTCCCCAAACATGATCTCTCTCTCTCTACCATATATATTCCCCATTATATATTGAAAATCTCATCAAGTTACCCTATCTCTTGTAAATTTCGGGGAATACAAGCTAAGTTGTGTATTCGCTTTTGTAATTTAACACTCAAGAGTCCAAGAATCATTCTGGAAAGTCTATATTGCTCTCCTTAGTAAGGCTACAATTGAAATACTTTATGTTCCACATTGTCAGAGGATGTTGAGGCAAAAGAGAGAATCTAACACAGTGTGACTGAAGGAGGAATCATATCAACTTTTAAGAACAGGTTAAACTGATGGTTGAAAGTATAACAGGCAACACATTGTATTAGAATTGCTGTTGTTTGCAGGATAAACACCAATATAGAATAGGTCAGCTGAATGTTTTGTTCCTGTATTGTAATTTCTATGTAACTCCAGGGAACTGGTCATTCACCTCATTGCTATTAAGCTGATGCATGCATTATGCAAAATAGCTACCCTGATGGCCTAGAAAATCACTTCAATACAGAACATTGCTGTCAAGTGTTTTGTGATATTTCTGACAGACATGAACAAATGTTATATAATTATGAAGCAGCAAATTACTGCAGATGCTGGAATCTATACTGAAAACAACAAATACAGGAGATCACAGCAGGTCAGATAGCAGCCAACGAGAAAGAGCAAGCTAACGTTTCAGGTCTAGATGACTCTTCATTCATATACAAATGTAGGCTTTAAGCAAGGACAGAATCAATTGCCACCAAAATGTCATTCATTGTTAAAAGACCCCCACATACAGGACCTGTGACTCTGCCAGCTTTGAGGAAACTTTGCTCAATAGCGGTAGTATGTCAGGGCTTAAAAACTGAAAGAGGAAGAGATAGAAAGTTTGTGAAAAATTGTTCTATATATGGAGAAAGATAAAATGTAATCCTTTTAACTGGTGACTGATTATAGCTAAAGCTGTTCTTGGTATTTGATTTCATTTTTTCCTGCTGTGATTCTCTATCATATATCTCAATATTTTAGCTTTTAAAGCAGATGTCAAGTTATTTGAGAAGGGAGGACTTACGTTTAAATAGCACCTTTCACATTCTCTGGACAACCAACAGCACCTGTTCTCAAACTGTGGGCTGCAACCCCAAATGGGATCACAGAGGTAGAGGTTGTGAGCTCCCACTCTGTGGAGAGAAGACTATCCAGTCCAAAGGATTTGGCAGCACAACTGTGGGTATACTAGACTGAAAGTGCCAAACAGCAAGGGTCAAACAATAAGTCCAAAGCACTCTTTTTTTTTCAAAGCACTCCGACCTCAGAAAACACAGTTGGTACAAGTGTTGAATGGACCCTACTCATTTGTGCACTGTGTTGGCACAGGTAGATGCCAGCAAGTGTAACTGATCAATTGACTGAATGAGGTGTTTAGACTGCAAAAGAGGTCTGGGAGGTCATGCAGTTGAGTTGGGAAGCTATGTCGCTGTTTACCCCGGGTGAATGACTGTGCTTCTCAGACACAGGCAACTGGTTCAAAAAAGGGACTGATTACAGTGTATGTATTATGGACAGGAGTGGGCTTGGGTCGAAGGGAAGGGACATTGACTGATTAAATGTTTGGGGGAATGGAAAAAAAGGTAAATCACAGGGCTATGATGAGATGTGGTCCAAATATTAATCTTTTAACAAATTACATGAATTCACGTAAGTGCATCTTGACCTTTTAGACAGAGGTCATTTTGCTGAAGAAAAGGCAATTGTGACAGCAGCAACAGTCCCTACAGCCGAGTTTGTGGGTGGGATAAGACTGTTGCATGCTTGAACTGAGTCAGAAGAGAATTTGAGGCCTACCTGAAGAACAACAGAGCAACATTACTTTCTCTCTTTCTTTGCAATCCCTTTCATTAAGTATGTGATCTGAAAACTCATTGGGAGTCATCTTGATGACAGAGTAACAGGGCTGCGTGCAGGCTCTTGCCCGGGACTCATGCTTTTTTACATTTTTTTTCTTTCTTTTT
This sequence comes from Rhincodon typus, assembly GCF_021869965.1. Taxonomy (NCBI): domain Eukaryota; kingdom Metazoa; phylum Chordata; class Chondrichthyes; order Orectolobiformes; family Rhincodontidae; genus Rhincodon; species Rhincodon typus. The sequence continues at coordinate 7,686,770 of NC_063368.1, forward strand.
ACTTCTGCTTTTTTTCTTTACATTTCATTTTTTTTCTTTTGATTTTCCTTTCTTTGCAGCCTTTTTGCGGCAGATAATGGCAGCCAGAGTGGGCTGTGTGCAGAATGGCAGCTCCTTCAGATGGTCAGAGGCGGCAGCGGACATGGCTCCTGATGGTGACTGGAGGTAGTGGTGGCAATGGCAACAGGGACATCCTCCTGGTGGTTGGGGCTGGTGGCAGCAAAGCTCCTCCAGCAATTGAAGTAGCTGTGGCAGAGGACTTTTCAAGATGGCAGCATCAGCAAGGCGACATCTCGGAGCAGGGCAGCCGGAGTGGGACTCTCGGCAAGACAGCGACAGCAACCTGCCAGATCTGGCAGCAGAGCCAGGGACTCCTGGTTGCAGCAGTCCCAGAGCGGGGACTCCTGGCATCAGCAAGGCAGTAGCTGCAGCAGCAGCAGCATGGTATGCCCAGTCCGAGGATTCCTGGCATCATCGAGGTGGTAGCGGAACTATGGAGTCCTGGTTGCAGGGCAAGTGTGAGTTTAATACAGGTCCCGGCATCTCTGGCGGCATCAGTGGCAAAGAGATGGTGCCTAAAGAGTGGCAACTCCGACGTTGGTGGGACCAGCACAGGCAGTGAGAGGCGATGGAGGAGGGTTGGCGGCGCAGCTGTCATTGAGAAGCTGGCTCAGGGCTCCAGACTCTCTTTCAGTTTTATCTTTTATCCTTTTTATTCTCAAACTATTCAAAATGATGCCCAGTTGTGGCGACTGTTGAAGCTTTTCACTTTATTTTGCTATATTATTCACTGTAAAATGCAAGTGACAATAAATAAATCATTCTTTATTCTTAGAATCTTCTGAACCCTCTGAGGCAAAGGGAATTCCACTACAACTGTTCCAGAGACACAACACAGTGCCAGCAGTACGTTTGCATGCAGAATAAATTTGGAATCAGAACATTATTTGGGACAATTTAGGACTTATCCTGTTTCACATGTTTAATTATAACTTGGACAAAGTGCTGTGAACTTAAAACTCTGCAGAGTTTTCATTTTTTGTTTCTCCTCATACTTGAGATTGTGTGATATAGCAGGTATGGAGCTGGATGAACACAGCAGGCCAGGCAGCATCAGAGGAGCAGGAAAGCTGACGTTTCCGGTCTGGACCCTTCTTCAGAAATGGGGGAGGGGAAGGGGGCTCTGAAATAAATAGAGAGAGGGAGAGGCGGTGATTGAAGGTAGATAATGGAGCAGATAGGTGGAGAGAAGACGGACAGGTCAAGGAGGCGGGGATGAAGTTAGTACAGGTGAGTGTAGGTAGGGAGTTGGATGGGGGTTGGTCAAGTGAAGGTAAGGAGTTGGGAAAGTGTTAGTGTGTGCTAGCTTCTTTGGAAAATTGATACATACATATGTTTGCATAATTCAACTGTTTGTCAATAACTTTTGCATCTATTTTGAGTATGTTTGTTTTGATAATAACTCAGTTATTTGTTGTAGACTTGAAATAACTGCCCGAAGGCCAGTATACCATCACCAAGTCACCCTTTATTTACATGTGCACAGTACATGAGCTCTGACCAGCCAGCTCAAAGCCAATCCCTAGACTAAGGAGACCTGAATCTCCTGTTTATATCTGTCAGCCAGGGCTCCCTGATTGGCCCAGGTTAACAACCCCAATCAAGGATCTCATAGTTAATGTGATCCAACTGACCCCAGTTCCAATCACTGCAAGACTAAATAATTCTGATTTGCTCTTAATACTGAACCTGACACATTCCAAGAAAAATATACTTGGCCACATCACCAACTTGGTTAAATTTGAAATTTATTATGAAGTTTGGAGGAATGGGACTAAGAAGGAATCACTAAACACGTCCAACCTTAGTTATAACAACATTGTGTGAGGAGATAGAGGCCAAATGTACTGTGTGGGGTAAGGGGGAAGGCTGATTACCATGTGTGGGGGTGATGTGCAGCTGATTATCATGTGCATGGGCAGAACAAGAGGCTGAATAAACTGTTTGGAGTGCAGATGACTATAGTGTATATGTGGGTTTAAGAGGAAAGGGACCGATAATAGTGTGTGCTGGGGAAAGGGGAGAGGGCCTGATGGCAATGAGTGGTGGGGGAGAGCACACCTAATTACAGTGGGGGGGATCTCTGTGGGTGGGAGAATAGCTGATTGCTGTGTGAGTTAGGAAGAGAAGGGCTGCTTACTGCGTGTGTGTGTTTGGGTGGGTGGGTGGGGGTGGGAGGGGGGAGAAAGGCTGTACTTGTCAAAGTTGCCTCACAGAGCCTTCTGCCAGAGTCCAGAGAATATAGAAAGTTTAGTTGAAACTTCAGTGACCAGTAACTATTGCATAGTATATTGTTTATCAATTCAGAAGCACATCCATTTTCCACTTTCTCCAAGTTGGAAGAAGCACAGCTCCACGTTTAGCTAAGTTACTTACCTTGTGAATTAAATTCATTTTGATTTAAGACTACATTGTGTGTAGCAAATTCAAACTGAATCTGCAGCATCCAAGAATATTATTTTGTGTCATTTGAAATTCTCAGTGGAAAATCTAAAGTTTATCTGACTTGCTTATAATGATTGACAGTACATAATATAACAGCATTTTCACAAAATACTTTTATAAACAGATTTTCGTATTTGTAGGATGTATTATATTTTGATATTTAATACATAAATATTCATAATTATATACTGAACAATGTCTTATTGCCTAACATACAATACACAGACAAAAATGTAGAATGTAAAATAAAACAAAGAACTGAAGAAGCTGGCGATCTGAAATGAAAACAGAAATTGCTGGCAAATTTCTGCAGGTCTGGTATCATCTGTGGGGTGATAGCACAGTTAATGTTTTGAGTCCAATGACTCTTCTTCAGTTCCATATTCTCTGGTGGCAAAAGGCTCTGAGAGGCTATTTTGACAAATACAACTCCTATCCCCCTCCCCACACCCCACCCATACACACAAAGTAAACAACCCCTTTGTTCTTTTCCCAACTCACACTGTAATCAGCTACCGTCTCTCCCTCAGATCCCTTCTCCCATTCCCACCCTCCACAGTGTAATTAGGCACAGTCTTTCCCATCACTCATTGCCATCATGCCCTCTTCCCAGCATCTGCAGTTCTTTGTTTTATTTATGATTCCTTTGGATATCAGTGGTCTTTCCAGAAATGTGTAATTTGATTTCTCAATTACATTGAGGCACGTGGGATGTTCCTTGAATCCACTGGACCCCCTAATGGAATAGCTGTCACATTTTTTTGGCAAGGACATCTTTTGATGTGGATTAATGATCAGTTCCCAATTAAATTGTAGTACAGAATAACATGAAGGTACAGCCTTTAAAGAGTGTTCCAATTATATGTTTAAGAAAAAGATATTTACTTATGGATGAAGGTGAGATTGTTTCCCCTGTTTCTCATCACCAGGTCAGCCTATGCTTAATGAGATGTTTGACAATGACACTTGTAAATCATTCTCCAATTTCTACTCCACCTTGTAGAATCAGAACTCATTAAGCTACTGAGAACTGCGAAGTCTTATCTCAGTGCTTCCCAATAAAGGCTAACTGTGTTTCTCTCTACAGATAACCACAGCAACTGGCTTTACTTCGCTGTAACATTTCCAGGTGCAAGACATCAATGTACTCTCACAGCCTGTGTTGTCAAGATGGCTTCTTTAGACTCTCGATATTATGAAGCAGACAATTTTCTATTGTCTCAGCTGTGTATCCAGTATTTTTTTAGCTGCCATTCAGGTGAACAGGAAAGATCTTGTGGAAAAATAACATTTAAGAAATTATCTCCTACTTTTCATTGGATATGGGTCACATTGGTCATTATCAGCCAGTCTGACAGCATTCAAAATATTTTCACAGGAGTATAATGCAAGTTCAAAGTGAGAAAGCACTTAAGAGTGATGGGCTGTCATTGGTTTGCAGACAATTATCAACAATACCCCACATACTCAGAAACAGTCGCCAATAACTGAGGTGATCGTCATCAAATTGCTGCATGTTCCTAGCTGCAAATCATTTATTTCACTGATTCCACCAAATAGTATCTCCCAGTGATCCACTGGTCCTTGTTTAAGAATGACTGTTTTAACCATTGTTAATATTTATTGTGGTATCATCTGACCTCCTTTTAAGAAAGTGCACATTATCATTGCCCACCCCCAGCCTTGCAATTGTTTTGCATTTCTTTTTCAATCTCTTTTATTTTGTATCCTTTTGATATTCTATATCTCTCTCCCAGGCTGGGGTACAGAACGATAGAAGGTTACAGGATGAAGAATTGCATCAGTGCTGGCTACTCAGTTGGTTCCACCACACAGCCTTTCCCCATAGGCGGCAATTATCTCCCCAGTCCCACCAAAAATTATCTAATTATCTTTTGAAGACTTGACTTCGATCTGCTCCACAACATTTTCAGGCATTGCAGTCTAGATTCTAATCACACAAATTGTCTTTTTTAAAAAAGCTTTTCCACATGGCATTGTTGTTACTTAACTCTCAGTTGGCACCCTTGGGTTCTCAATCCTTGTACCAGCTAGTTGAAAGTTTCTCCATATAAAACCATAGAACCCCTACAGTGTGGAAATCTACCCTGTCGAGATCCCTCATGAACACCTTCATCAAAGTTCCTCTCAATCTCTTTTCTCTAAGAGCAGCCCCTGATTCTACAATCTATCCACTAATCTTATTCATGAAAAAATTAAAAAGAACTCTGAAAACAGAACTTGCTGGTGAAACTCAGCAGGTCTGGCAGCATCTACGAAAGGACAACAGTTTTGGGTCCAGTGATCCTTCTCCAAAAGGGTCTGAAGGTTCTGAGTTCCTCTAGCAATTTCTATTTTCCTTTGTTTCCGATCTCCGGCATCCGAATTTTAAAAAAAGTCTTAACTTCACTGGCTAATGGAGTGCTACGTTGTTAAATGTAGCTTATGTTTTCAAAAATACCTGTATTTAAGACTGTGTTTTTATCACAGTTAAACAGTTGCAAGGTATTTAAAATTCAAACATCCAAAGGTTAACGAAAAGATGTTTTTGGAGGCTGCATAGCTCTCTCCGGAGCGGTCAGGATTTGTATTTGAAACATGTTCATCTGTAACGAATTCTCGCGTACTCTTGCTGTCAGAAGCGCCTTTGTACTCAACAGCGACACTGGCGGTCAGTCATGGAAGCGGCGAAGGGTGGGAAAAAGAATTGCAAGCGACCGTCGCTGCTGAGAGAACAAGCGATGCAGGGCGTTTATTTAACACCAGTACAATGGGTTGTCGAAATGCATTCTTTTTAGAATGCAGTGTTCGAGGAACAACTTCTTTTCCGACTAGAACACTTTCTATTTAAACAAAATACAAAAGGGATTTCAATCTTACAGAAGCTGCCCGAAAACTTGGTAAATGCAGTTTACAAAGGGCAATTTTGAAAACAACACGAACCGCGACGACGCCGAAGACCACTACGATCACCAACCCCACCCAATCTAAAGGAGACTAAATCAACAACGAACGTGACCATCTGCTTCGCTGCGCCAACGGATGGGTTTTGAAAAAGCGACGGCGGTTATGCAAATGACCGTCCGCAATATTTACATACGCCCCGCCCACCGCCTGCTTCGGGTGCGCCGGGCGAGAGCGGCTCCCTGTTTTGCATATAGGCACCCGCGATTTGCATGTAACACCCCCGCGCTGGCTGCTGATTGGTAGCCACGTTCTTAATGGTATGCATGCGGGCGTTGTTATCTGCATATTCATCTCGCTCCCGAGATGGGGCGAGAATGAGCTGCCGCCCTTAAGCGGTGCGCGGGGAGAGCGAGCAACTCCAGTGGAGGGAGAGGAGGAAGGAGGGAGAGTAGAGATCACACTGCTATATTACTTTATCTTCCACACACAAAAAATACATAATTACGCTTTTTTAAAAAAAATTTTAAAAACAATCACACGGGGAGATTTTGAAGTGAGATGCACCCGGAATGCGTTTTTTGCTTAATTTGCATATGAGCGATATTTTTCTAATTTGCATACACTCCACGAGCGGCCGCCATTTTGTGAGGGGGTGGGTGTGAGGTTATCGTAGATAAATGGTGAAGGTTTTTAACAGGGTGGGACAAAAAAAACCAAAAAAAAAAGAAACTCCTCACGAAACGACGCCTTAACGCATCCGAAAGGTAAGCGATTCGTTACATTTATATGGTCGTCTTTTATTTTTCCCCAGGTGTGTCGACCGACTTTTAATTGCGGTTTTGCATTTATTTGCTCTCCCTTTCCTATGGAGCGCCTTCAACCCCTGCGGGTCGGCTCCGTGGCTGCGCCTGCGCGGCAGCAGCAGCACTGGAGCTGCATGGCTGCTGCACGAGACCACCAGTGCATTGCGCATGCGCGCGGTGCTCCAAACGGACCAGTAGAGAGACGGACACGCTTAAAGCCCCGGTTTTTGCGGGAGCTTCTTCCCCACCCATCTCCCCTTCCCCCTTTTTCCCCCACTCCTCCCTCTCTCTTTATGAAGTGGAAACTGCGTTGGAAACTTCAGGTTAAGGTAAGATTTAATCTGGTTCTTTAAATCTCCAAATTTTTTTAATTTTTAATTTTTTTGACTAAAACTTTGCATTTAATCATGTAGCTGAATTTTTTTCTTTTATTTTTGCTCGTTTTAATTTCTCCTTTTGTTTTTGCCCGCCTCTGTAAATTCAAGCTGAGGATGAGCTGAATGCAAATAAGCTTGAGCAGCATCTGGCTGCTGCATTGCTGTAGGTTTTTTTTGCTGCATGAATGTTTAGCTTCAGTAGACTGTTGCAAGTTATCACCCCACTTCTTACCTACACCAGAATGTGTGAGAACAGGTGGTAGTTCTATCTTTGTAATTTTTGTTGCACTGTTTGATGCAATTCAAATTATATCAATTGTATATTTTGAATAATAATGTGAAATTGAGTGGGAGCCAGCTTGGTGTTATTTTTGTTTTGAATAAATATCAAAGAAATATTCAAACTAATTAATTTCTGGCTATCCTCATTTAGTAACTCGGTTTATGCTGCATCTGGAAATGTATGCTTATACAATCTTGAAACACAATTTGTGTGCACAGTTCTACTATGGGTCAACTGAGAGATGACCATTAAGTCATGTGATCCTTTTGTACATTTTTAACAATAAAGCCATTTATGAATTCCTTACTGATTTTGTTGATATTTGACACCTGCACCTAGATTGTTAATTTTTCATTGTGTGCCCCATGACTTGGTATAGTGTATATCTGTGATGCAGGCAACACTAAACTTTGTTCTCTTGATGTAGTATTGAATATTTATTTAGCTGATATAACTTTAATCCCTGTTTAGTAAACTTTTGGCAAATCATCTACAATGGATTGGTCCTGCCTTTCAAGTGGCAAATTCTTCTTTCCCTTTTTGATACTGTGAACAGTGATGCTGGACAATAAGCTCTTTATTCCTTTCAAAAAGCTCCTTTAGCCTTTATGACATGAATAAAAATGACATCTCTTCGGTGAGACGTGGGAATGGAAGGGTTCTGCTTGTGATTTTTGTAAGGAATACAAATAAAATGTCTTCTTTTATGAGG
>NC_063368.1:7694856-7711734 GCF_021869965.1 Rhincodon typus
CTAGGCCCGAAACGTCAGCCTTTCTGCTCCTATGATGCTGCTTGGCCAGCTGTGTTCATCCAGCTCTGCACCTTGTTGTCTCGGACCTTTAAATGTGTTTCCTCTCCACTTCTACAATCGAGTGCTTTGGATTTTGGAACAGAACTTGTTCAAAACTTTAAATTCTGTTCAAAGCAGAAGAGCAAGCTTCAAGTGTCTTTAACAAAGACTAAAAGGCAAGGGCAGTAAAGACAGTAATATTCCTGCATTTCTTAAGCAAGACTCAACATTCATTCTGGAATCAGGGAGACGGTGGAACATTGCATTAATTCCCATTGCTAGTCATCTAGAGACATTGCTACTTGGTCCTCTTCTTGATATGTTACAATCTGTAGCGGAGATGTTCCCATCAAGTTAGACAGAATTCTAGGATATTAACTCTAAATAGCAAACAACAGCAAATCACAAAGTCTGACAAGGTGTTGTGTTCTCATGGCCTTGTTGCTCCACTGGTAGGAAGAGGTGGTGTTTGGGAGATTGCATAAGATGTAATAGGTAACTGAACTGCCAAATTTCACAAGCAAAATGACATAGTATCCATGTGCAATTCTCACACCCATTTCCACTTCAATGACTTCACTTGTTCACGTGTCCATTATTCAAAAAGAAAGTTTATAAAAAGATAAAGTCACCATACGCTGCTCACATTGGAGATGCACAACTGGTAGCAAAAGTTTAACTTGAGGGTCACCACACCTCACGCAAGGGGCAGGGAGGACATGCTTAGTTTTTTTTCACAAAAGAAATATTTAACTGCGACAACACTCAATTCAAGAATAGTGGTATGTTTACAATGGGGGATATGAATTTTGCCTGAATGCATGCACAATGCTCAGTGCCAGGCAATTTGCACAAAAAAGATTTGAATGCAAGCGAACTTTTTCTCCCCCCCAAAAGTGCACAGAAAGAGAGCTGCATTCCATGAACATGTTAAAATATAACAAAGCATATAATGGTACAGGGAAGGTCTTGGAAGTTCACGCAATACAGCAGTAGCGTTTCTTTTGCCACCATCCTGCACCCATCCAAGCACTGCACATTCTAATTTTGTTTAAGCAATGTCGAAGTTTATGGCAAGATGACTGCAGTTATGTTTTAATTACAAATTGCTTTTCAATGATTCATTTACTAGCTCTTTCAAGCTGATAAAAGTACTTCAGTACAAAATGCTGAAATTCTGCAATAAAAATAACTGGCCCACAGCCTTCAAAGTTATCAATGTCATCACCCAAAATTTTCCTTTTGGTGTTGTGCATTAAAACATTCCGAAAATGTCAGCATCTGGGTAAACAGCCTCCTCGTACATCACATGATTACAATCTCAAATACATTTCAGGCTCAAATTTAGGTTTACTTCATTGATGAATTGAAAATTTTTTCAAAACTTCATGACATGAGATTTAATTTCTTCTCATTAGGAAGAGCCAGATTTAGGAAAGAAACCTTGATATCCAACCTTTTCCCCTCCCTTCAATGGAGTAGAAGTTTCTCTTTGTAGCATTTAACACAGGTAGCTTGACCTAATATTTCAACACAAAAGAAAATCAAATTGAGAGATTTAAGCTTTGAGTATAGTTATTAAAACAGTAGTTGCTCCAGAACAGGCTGAAGTTTTGATCTGTACAAACATGTGGATATGTGGCGAACTCTTACTTGTTATGTTACATCATCTTGATATTAAATGAACAGATTCATTAAGGTAAAGGTGGCGGCTTTAGCCGGTGGGCAGCACGAAGTCAGAAATTGTTCAGGAATTAATTTTACCAATTGATACTGCATAAACTAGATCCTCCCACATTTGCTCTAAAATCAGTTAATGCCATGTTATAAGTTGAAATCAGACTTTTAATTGCTGATTACTCAAACTCTACCCATAAAAACTTCAAGACATTTGTCAGAATTTGAACTCCCAATTCTGAAAAAGATGAAAACACAAACTGCCAATAATTATAATCAAGGATGTATGGTGACACCACTATTTTTAAATATTAACTACAGAACCACAGACATGAGCTGAAATCTAAAAAGGACATTAAATTGAAGCAGTGCTCAAAACATTGCAATGGAAAACTTGTCTGATTTGATGCATTGTTTTGTAAGCTAGGATTTCACTCGAATGCCTATTGAGTACATAGGGGTTGGTTACCTCAGTTGTCTTGAAAACTAGTTGGCAACATGATGACAACAGCGTAGGTTCAATTGCCACAGTGGCCAAGGTTACCACGAAGGACTACCTTCCTCAACATCTTCCCTTGCATAAGGTGTGGTGACCATCAGGTTAGAACACCACCAGTCATCTGACAGAGCAGACTATAGGACTGATAGGACTACAGCAATCACTTAAAAAAATACCATTCTTGTTTACGAGCAACTAAGCAAATTTGTGACAGTGTAGTACAAATCAAAGGAGAACAAAGTTTTGCTTTAATGTTATTAGTGCCTTAAAAGTGTGCAAAAGAGCAAGAAAGATTCTTGGATTCCAACTCTGAAATACCAGCCAGTGATCCATGCTAGAAAGTGAACTTAATGGGTGTTATGAAAAGATCAAAAGGATACGAAACGGGTCGAAGTTCAGAAGTTAAAATGGGCAACTGGGATGATGCCATGGAAACAGGCAGAAGCCGTTGAGCCCCTGACATCTGCTTTATACGTGCTCTAGACTGAAGTTCAATGGCAGTTTCACCTGAACTGCAAATTTATTAAATTAAAAACAACCCTCAAGACAACTATACCTTTCTGTTGTTCATTAGCTCGCCGAGCCAGTTGTTCTGTGGTATGCAGACATTTCGTTACCCTTCTAGGCAACATCATCAGTGCGACTTCTAATAGAAGCGTTGGTGTTCTGCCTACTTCCAGATTTACGAGCGCCTCTGGTGTGATGGCCTTGTCGCTTCCAGTGCTCCTTTCTCGCAGCGGTCAGTATAGGGATCTATTTCTATGCGTTTGTTAATGGAGTCCTGTGTGGAGAACCAGGCTTCCAGAAATTCCCGTGCATGTCTGGTGTTTGCTTGTCCTAGTACGGTCACTTTGTCTGTCTGTGTGTATTGACTTATATTCACTTTATTGAGACAATATTCACATCTCAATACACACAAAGATGTTGCCTAGAAGGGTAACAAAGCGATTGCACACCACAGAACAACCAGCTCAGCGAGCTAACGAACAACTGCATCCACAACCCGAGCTACAAATTTTCACTAAGACCTTAAAAACTATACCTTTCAGTTTAATCCAAGTAGGCCATTCAGCTTCTCACTTTGGTCTCTCCTGGGGGAAAAAAAAAAGAGTAAATCCTGTTACACCCTGCTCAGTATCTAATAAGCAACATTAAGGAGAAAGCAACATTATAACAGCTTTCAGTTACAGAGCACAAGAGACGGAAGAGTAAGAGCAGCATTTTATTCAACCAAGTAACAAAGTGCATTGGGAACACCAAACTGCATCAGGTATTGCGCCCAAAAAGGTTCTGTAAATAGAAGTTGTCAGAACAAATTGACCCTGTTTAGGACAAAATCAGCATTTCAAATTATGGCGTGGTGCTGGACAAAGGAAGAATATTTAATTAGTGTTGAGGAAACTATAAAATGGGACTATAAATGGCCCATTTTTAGAGAGAGCTTTCCAGTTATCAGAGGAGCTTTGAAACCTGGAGCATAGAAACCTGGAGCATATCCTTCAGAACCACAACTATATGGCGGCGTTTCAACGCTGAATAATTCCCAGAACAACAAAATAGATAATTCCTATTGTGACAGTACTTTAAAAGATACCATTACCAATCTATCCATTGTAAAATCAGCAAGATTTGTGCAGGGTCCAATGGAATTGCAGGAACAATGAACTGTTGTAACTTTTAATGAATAACCTATACTGTAAAACCTAAAAGAACTTGTGCAGTTCCTAAAACAGACCTTGTACAAGGTATTCAGAAATCAGGTCTGCTCTACCTCATCTAAAACACATGCTGGGATTCCAGCAATAGAACACCACTAGAATCCGAAAAGAGATAACAGTGTCGAGCTGGACGAACACAGCAGGCCAGGCAGCATTGGAGCAGGAAAGCTGATGTTCTGGGTCGGGACGCTTCTTCAGAAACGGGGGAGGGGGAAGGGAGCTCTAAAAATAAGAGAGAGAGGAGGGATGGGGCTGGTGATAGGTGAGTGCAGGTAGGCAGTGGTGGGGATTAGTGAGGTGGAAGGAGTAGATAGGTGGGAGAGAAGACGGACAGGTCGGGGCGGGGGGGGGGGGGGGGGAAGGACAAGGGGGGGGGGGTGGGTCAGTCATGGGAGGGGGCGGGGGGTGGGGAGATTTTGAAACCAGTAAAGTCCACATTGAGAACACTGGGTTCTAGGCTTCCAAGACGGAATATGGAGGTGCTGCTCCTTCAGTTTCCAGGTGGTGTCATTGTGACACTGGAAGCGGCCCAGGACGGACATGTCGCCCAGGGAGTGGGAGGGGGAGTTGAAGTGGTTCACAACTGGAAGGTGTTGTCATTTGTCACGAACAGAGCGCAGGTGCTCTACAAAGCGGTCTCCGAGCCTCCATTTGGTCTCACCAATGTAGAGGAGGCCACATCGGGAGCAGCAGCTGTAGTAGACCACATTAGCGTATGTGCAGGTGAATGTCTGTCTGATGTGGAAGGTTTTTTTGGTTTCTTGGATGGAGGTGAGGTGGGGGAGGAGGTGGTGTCGAGGCAGGGGTAGCACTTCCTGAAGTTGCAGGGAAAGGTGCTGGGCGTGGTGGGGCTAGTGGGCAGTCACGGAGAGAGCAGTCCCCATGGAAGGCACATAGGGGTGGGGAGGGAAATACATCCTTGGTTGTGGGGTCTGATTGCAAGTGGCAGAAAATGATATGTTGAATCCAGAGATTAGTGGGGTGATACGTGAGGACAAAAGGGGATTCTGTCTTTGTTTTTGTTGCGGGGAGGGGATGTGACGGCAGGAGGAGTGGGAAACGCAAGAAATGCGGTCAAGAGAATTTTCCACCACTGAAGGGGGCGGGAGGAGTTGCGCTCTGAGAGATAAGAGGGATGTTCGGGAATGGAATGCCCTATCTGGAGAGCAGCGGAGGCACAGTAGGGGATCGCATGCTTGCGGGAAGGTGGGCAAGAGGAGGTGTAGTCTAGGTAGCTGTGGGAGTCGGTGGGCTTGAAACAGGTATCAGTTTTGAGGTGGTCACCAGAGACGGAGACAGAGAGGGGTCCAGGAAGGAGAGAGAGGTAATCAGAGATGGTCCAGGTGAACTGGAGGTTGGGTGAAAAGGTGTTAGTAAAAAGTTGATGAACTATTCAAGCTCCTCGTGGGAGCACGAGGCGGCGCCGATACAGTCAGACGTAGCAGAGGAAGAAGTGGGGAATAGTGCCAGTGTAGCTGCGGAAGAGGGACTGTTCCACGTATCCTACGAAAAGGCAGGCATAGCTTGGGCCCATGCGGGTTCCCATGGTCACTCCCTTAGTTTACTGGAAGTGGGAGGAGTTGAAGGAGAAGTTGTTATGGGTAAAGACGAGTTCAGTTAAGCGGATGAGGGTGTTGGAGGGGGACTGGCTGGGCCTGCGGGAAAGGAAGAAGCAGAGGCTTTTAGGCCATCTGCGTGGGGAATGCAAGTGTATAGGGACTGGATGTTCATAGTGAAGGTGAGGTTTCAGGGACCAGGGAATTGGAAGACTTGGAGGAAGTGGAGGGCATGGGTGGTATCCCGGACATAGGCGGGGAGTTCCTGGAACAGTAGGGAAGAAAATAGAGTCAAGGTCAGCGGAGATAAGTTCAGTGGGACTGGAGCAGGCAGAGACAATGGGTCAGCCGAGGCAAAATCAGGTTTGTGCATTTTGGGAAGGAGATAGAAACGGGCGGTATGGGGTTGGGGAACGACAAGGTTGGAGGATGTGGACGGGAGGTCACCTGAGGTGATGGATGGTCCGAGAGATGTTTTGGTGGTCAGGGGTGGGGTCATGATTGAGGGGGCAGTCGGAGTTGTCAGAGAGTTGACGCCTGGCCTCGGCGATGTAAAAGGTCAGTGCGCCACACCACAACTGCGTCTCCCTTGCCCACAGGTTGGATGGTGAGGTTAGGGTTGGAGCGGAGAGCTGCACATTCTGTGGGGGAAGAAGTTGGAGTGTGTGAGAAGGGTGGTGAGGTTGAGGCGATCGATGTCGCACTGTCAGTTGGAAATGAAGAGGTCAAGGGAGGTAGAAAATCTGTGTTCAGCATGGCAACTTCTCCAGTAACTCGGAGATGAGGTCAGATAGGAATCTGAGGTACTTTTATTTTTCCAGACAGCAAGTGAATTTTGCAAGTAAGAACGGTTATCAAAATCAATTCACATCAACTCGAGAAAAATATACACACATACCTCATGTTAATAGGCAAATGCAACTTGTTGGACACCCTTCTGACTTCCAACTGTTTGAGCTTAGCACACTGGTCACTGGCTCACACTCACTTTCCAGAATAATCTCTCTCTCTCAATAGGTAGTGTTCTTTGTTAATTCCAACCACAATACAGTACCTGTTCCTTCCTGGGATTTATTTCCTATTTGGCGATTAGTACCAGCAATCTTAGGTCATCAAAACTAATTTCTACATATGATTGTATTCACCCCACTTCCAGAGAATAGAACTTCAAACAAATGTCTTTATAAACAACTGTCAAACATAGCCACAGATAAAAAGTAACACATTATGAAAGTTTTTTTGAAGTTACTGTGATAACTCGTCCCAATTGACCTGTCCCGAATTTACTGCCCCCGAGCTATGATGATCAAGACTGACATCATTTGTTTTATTTAAAATAGGAATATCTTTATTATTAATGAAAAGTACTTCACAAAATTCTAGGAATGACAGGGGTACAAACTCTTAATCACTAACTACCCAGACTATTTCCCCAAGCCAGCAGACAAAAGCTTAGCAAGGAGGTTAGATATTAGATTCAAGATAGAATTGGGAGGGGGAGAAGAGAGGAGAGAGTCACATGGCTGAAATGTTAGCATTTGAATCTAGCAATTCCGACCTCCAAAATATGCAGAACCCCTCTATGCAGCTCTATGACAGTTTGGTGAAGAAGAAGCTTCAGTCTTTGAAAGAAAGAGTTACTGAGTGGGCCAATTCCTTTTTCTGGGTAGTCTCATTGTGGTATCCTACTAATCAAACACTTGTGATATGGCTCCTTGATTTAAAAAAAGTCTTCCAGTTAACCTTCACTCCTCCAGTCACTTATCTGTTCCTTGCTTCAAGCAGTGTCCTTATGGTTCACTCCCAAGCAGGCACTAGTTTGCTCCTGAAGAGGAGATGCACTCTTTCTCAGATCTCACTGCTCAAGCTCTGGCTGTCAACTACACACAGACAGCTGTGTGGTTTGGCATTTAACTCCAGGCCCTCGTTCTTCCCTCCAAATTGCAACTTTTCTTACTGGTAATTTTTGCACCTGTTGTGAGGTCATACGTTTAAACTCCCTCTTGGCTTTGGCCGGCTTTCTACAGCATTGGGACAGCAGGCAGGAGGTGACCATTCAGTAGACAACCCCAATTCCTGCTGTCCAAGGTTGATTCCCCAGCGCAGGGTGGGGAGCTGGACTGAATTGTGAATCAGTCTTTCCAGATTAATTTTTAAAATTAACACAAGTTAGTCGCAGACGGAAAAGTTAGAAAAGAACTGAGAGGGTATAAACATACCTTCCCAAAAGTGAAATGAATAGCCATTTCCAATTAGGACTCTTTTCCTTTCAGAGGGTGATAGCTCTACTGGTAAGGCTAGCTTTTGTCACCCATCCTTAATTGCCACAGAAAAGTTAAAAGTCAGTCAACCACATTGCAGCGAGTCTGAAGTCATATGCAGGCCAGACCAAGTAAGGATGGTAGATTTCTTTCCCTAAAAAAAAAAAGGGCAACTAGGAACCAGATTGGATTTTGACAACAGATCGCTGATAGTCTCAAATAGTGATCATGAAAGTAACTTTCAATTCCAAATTTTATTTTAACTAGAGGAAAAAAAGCTGCAGTTTTTGCGTTTGAATCCACGACTCCAATGCATTAGTCTGAGACCCCAACAATACCACATCTCTCCTTAAAGTTTGCCTCTGACTCAATAGTTGTATTCCGTGTCAATAAAAGGAGAACTTCATAATTGAATATGCCGACACCTTGTTATCCACCAATTCACTGTGTAGATCCACAAAATCTCAGTCAGCCCCGATGACATTTTCCTCTCCCCCCACGCCCCATTCACTTGCCCAGTTTGATCGCACAGTACTTTGTGGACTAAGTGACTTACACTTTAGCGGTATCAGTTTTTTTTAAATCTGCAAGAAGTCTGTGCCCCTATCCCAGTGGGTAATGATGATTTGTTGTAACTGTTTTAATGTTAAACACACAAAAGTATACCTCATCTACAAAAGTATACCTCATCTACAAATCCATCAAGTGGAGAAGTAAAAAAATTCCAAAACACGATTCAGAATCCAATACACTTTAGTGTACAATACATTGGGGAGGGCAGATATCAATACCTACATCAATTAAAACAAGTAAAAAAAAGATCAGTAATGAGTCACCCCTGATTGTTAAGTGAGTTGTTTCTACGGTAATCTCAGCTGCCCAAAACTTCCCTGGAAAATTCCCTAATCGATGTAGTGTCAATTGATCTTTGTCAGTCAGAACTTTGGTAGAGCTATCACTGTTTTCTGGAGTTGAGAGGTTAAAAGACAAAGCCGGCAGTCCTTCTCCTTGTGTTTACCAGCAAACACTTTTCCTACCTGCTCGTGAACTTCTGCTTGAATGATACTACCCTAGGTGTCTGCTGATATCATTGTGGAGATTCACATGAATGAATTAGTGACTACTTGGCTTATTTAGAATCAATGCCATAGTACAATAAAAAAAATTTAAAATCAATTTTGTTATCCTTTTTGAGTCCACTAGAAGAGATTGTAAAGTACTTGAAAGTGCATGGTAAAATAGGGCTGAGTCAGCATGGCTTCAAAAGGGAGGTCATGCCTGACATCTGTTAGGATTTTTGAGGTGGTAACAAGCAAGTTAGACAAAGGAGAGCCAGTGAATGTGATCTATTTGGACTTCCAGAAGGCCTTTGACAAAAAAGGGGTACTGTACAGAAGGCTGCTAAACAAGATAAAAAGCCCACACAGTGTGAGGGTCACGTTACTGACCTGAATAGAAGACTGGCTGACTAGCAGAAAGAAGGGATAAAGAGGTCTTTTTCAGGATGGCAGCCAGTGACTAGTGGAGTTCCACAAGGGTCAGTGTTGGGACCACAACTATTCACATTATAAATTAACAAATTGGATCGAAGGAACACTGGACATTATCACCAAGTTTACAGATGACACAAGATAGGTGGAGGGAAAGGTAGTTTTAAAAGGAGGTGGGGAGGCTGCAGAAGGACTTGGACAGGCTAGGAAAGTGGGCAAAGTTGCAGATGGAATACAATGTGCGAAAATGTGAGGTTAACCATTTTGGTAGGAGGAATAGAGGCATAGATTATTTTCTAAACAAGTTTTAGACATCAGGGACTTGGGAGTCCTAGTTCATACTTCCCTTAAGGTTATGTTGAGGTTCAGCTGGCAGTTAGGAGGGCAAATGAATACCAACACTTGTATTCTAGCCCTCTTGAATGCAGAGCAGGGATACACAGTTGATGCTGTATAAAACTCTGGTCAGACAACATCTGGCATATTGGGCAGTTTTAGGCCCCATATCCAAGGATGGATGTGCTGGGTTTGGAGGTCATCCAGAAGAGGTTTACAAGAATGGCCCCAGGATAAACAGCTTCTCGTATTCACCGAGTGTATTTAAAGACAGAGATAGCTAGTTCTTGATGAGGAAGGGGATTAAAAATGGTTACAGGGAGAAAGGGAGAAAAGGAGAAGGCTGGGGGTTCAGAACGGCAGAGCAGACTCAAAAAGGGGCTGAGTGGCCTAATTCTGCTCTTGTACCTTTTGGTCCCAATTGAGGTTGAACAACATTTTACATAAACAGCCACAAAAATTAAGACAGAGCAGCATCTATTATTTCAAATCTAACATCTCATCAGGGAAAATGTGAAGCCACAATAGGTAAGAACAGATGAGAAAACAGCCTTTGCTCAGCTATGATCAAGTCATACATTCTTCACAAAAGAGCTGAGCAAATAATCTAGCCTGATACTTCAGTATAAAACTGAAGGATTCCTGCACTCTTGGTGTTGTCATCTTCCAGATTAATTACTGACATGAATCTGTCCTGTAGGGTGGCCATAATAGATCCCATAGCAGTATTTAAATAAGACCTGCTGAATTTTTCTCTTGTTCCAACAATTATTTTTTTAAGCGTTGCCAATACGGATGAAGTTCACTGATGATTTAGCTCATTAGTTTTGTAGAATCATGAAGACAAATTGGCAAGTCATCCTACAATAAGATAGCAAGTACAAAAGTACTTTGATTGTGAAGCACTTTGCGATGTATGCAATAAAAGAAGAGCTTGTGATGCACATGGAGAATCTGTTTCTAATAATGCATCTAACCAAAATCATACGCAGTTGCTCTACATAACAAGGTAACCCAAGAACTCAAAAAGAACGTGAATGTGGCATGGTGTTCAAAAGGAAGGCAGGCTGCATGGGGAGAGCAAGGCAAAAGAAAGATAAATTAAGCCTAATTTTGAAAATCTCAAAACTTCTGGCACAATAAATCAAAATTACGTCCTCATACAAATGGAATAGGAGCTGCTAAACACAAAATCTCATTTTATCCTTTCCTTTACAGGAGTTTTTAATATTCATCTTACTTGCAAAAAGGTTTGGCATAATGCTTTAAGTCCATTAAAAAAAACTCTCCAATCCAAACAAACCTAATTTTGAGTTCTGTAGAAGCTGAAGGCTTAATTGCTCTGTTAGGAGTGGGTAGCATGTTCTTAATGTGGATACTTGTATCGAGTTCTCTGTACAAGACTAAATCTGATCATTACATAAATAACATTCACTGTTAACATTTTCTTCCCCAGGATGTCTATTAACACTAATGTTACTAATATATTTACCTACTGGAGAAGGTTACTGGCCTCTCTCGTGGTTAACATCGTTTTTGGAGACTGTTGCATAACATGGATTTTTAATAATGCAACAATGAAGGACAAGTTAGGCTGTACATTAAAATAACAGCTAATTAAACTATATAGAAACAGTAGAGCACTTTTAAATCAGCTCAAAGTCACTTATTCCCAAGTGAAGCATATTTATACACTAAATGAGTGGCTCAGCAGCGTATATTTTTACATTGTGGTAAATAGCATTAATCTGTCCCTTTAAATTTTACACTGACCACTATTTATAATTTTGTTAAATTCAATTTGTCGGGATTAGTGACCACAGGCTTGCTTGACACCACTCAAATTACTATTATTTCTCCCAATGCTTGGATCAAAATCACTGAAACCATTTTCTTATTCCTGTTGGAGACGATTTACACTGCATCAGATGTTGACATTAACCACCACCCAGCACAAATACTGCTCCACCCATCTGCTAAACTCACTGCTTTGGCTGAAGTGAAGATGGCTTGTAAACACCTTCCTCTCCTCCCTTTCCCAACTCTGAATTTCAGCTATAAACATCTTCTCCCTGTCCCTCCTGCTCAAACTGACTTCAAACATTGAACTTCATGAAATTCACCAGCAGCAGCAGTCCCTCGCATCAAGGGTGACTCTCTTCTACTCTCAGGCGGAGTCCGTAGGTGGCCAATGCGGCTTCTGCAGACTCAGCCACACTTGGAGCAGA
The DNA here is from genome assembly GCF_021869965.1 of Rhincodon typus. Taxonomy (NCBI): domain Eukaryota; kingdom Metazoa; phylum Chordata; class Chondrichthyes; order Orectolobiformes; family Rhincodontidae; genus Rhincodon; species Rhincodon typus. The sequence continues at coordinate 7,706,661 of NC_063368.1, forward strand.
AGGTGGCTGTGGGAAGGGGTGGATGGGGCATTGGTGTGGCAGCACGTTCCTTCCGCTGTTTTTCGCCCAGCTTCTGCTTTATCCCCCTGATGCAGAGTCTGGAGGCGCTCGATGCCTTCCTGGATTCTCCTCCTCCACTGTGCATGTTCTTGGGCCAGTGACTCCGAAGTGTTGGTGGGAATGCCGCACTTCACCAGTGAGGCCTTCAGGATATCCCTGAAGCATTTCATCTGACAACCTGGGGTTGCCTGCCATTTCAGAGCTGGTAGCAGAGTGCCTGCTTGGGGAGTCTTGTGTTGGTCATGGGGACCATGTACCCAGCCCATCGCAGCCAATCAAGGGTGGTCAGTGCCTCGATGGAAGAGATGTTGGCCTCACTGAGGACACTGGTGTTAGTGCGTGTCTTCCCAGTGAATTCATAGGATCTTATATAGGCAGCATTGGTGGCACCACTCCAGCACCAAGTATCTGCTGTAGACAGGCCACATCTCAGCCATTTTTTTTTTGTGGGGGTGGGGGGGTTGTGGAACAACTACACTCGCACACTGGAGGCGGTGCTGGATCTCTTCAATAACTGCTTCGGTCAACAGGACATCCAAGGTGCACTGCAAGTGGCCAATGTTCTCCAAGACCACATCGTGGACCTTGATGTTCAGGGGTTCGCTCCACAATTCTGAGCCAAGTTGGTGGAGGACCTTCATTTAACCGATGCTCAGGGGGAGACCCTTGCTTTCATACACAAAAAACGTGTTGACAACGGTCTGGAGTTTGTCCTCGAGTTTGCATGTACGCAAACATCATCCGCGTACTGCAGCTTGACAACACTGGTTGAGATGACTAGTTTTGCCTTGAAAGCGGCAAAAGGTTGAATAGTTTCCCCACAGATTCTGTAGGTCAGCTCCACTCCAGCAGGGAGCTTGTTGGCGGTGAGCTGAAGCATTGCAGTAAGGTAGATCCAGACCAGTGTTGGGGTGAAAATTGCAGCTGTGCTTGACACCGGTCTGAACGGGGAATGAGTCAGTGGTGAAGCCATTTGTCATGACCACAACTTCCACGTCACTGTGGAGCAGGCAAAAGATGGTGACAAACTTCATTGTGCAACCAAAGTGGAGAAGGATGCTCCATGATGCTTCCCAGTTGACTGTCAAATGCCTTTGTAACGTCGTAGGCAGGCAGTACAGCAGCAGGTTCTTTTCTCAGCGTTTCGCACGCAGTGAAAATCATGTCTGTTGTGCCCCTCCATGGTCGGAGGCTGTACTACAATTCCAGGAAGCTGCACTACAATTCAGCCACAGGGAGGAGACGGTCAAGGACAATCTTGGTGATGACTTCTCCCAAAGTTAACAGAAATTCCCTCGTAATTACCAGTTGGACTTGTTAACTTTTTTGAAAATGCTCAGGACTGTGGCATCTCAAAGTTCTCCCAGATGCTCTCCTCTTTCCAGATAAGGCCTCTCCTACACTCTCAACTCCCAGAATAGAGGCCTGAACACTGCTCCTCCTTTTCATTTAATTACAGTACAGAGCACTTTAGATGTGAACTGTTCTCAAATAAATAATGATACAAATGTAACTTTCACATGTATTAATGTTCAGTTTCATTGTCTAATGTCCCAGCAGAGATTAAGAAAACACACACTTACTTCCTTTCCCCAAATAGGGAGACCAATACTATAAATGGTGCTCCAGATGTGATCTCAATGCCCAGTATAACGAAGCCCCTCTATTTTAGCTTTCAATTTACAATGCAATAATCAATAATATTCTATTTGCTTTCCCAATTACCTGCTGTGCCTGACTAACATTGAAATTCAATTTGGGATCCCTGAATCCTCTGCAGAGCTCTGCAATCTCTCACCATTGAGATAAGCAATTTTTTTTATTCTTCTTACCAAAATAGGCCATTGTGCTGTATTGTTTTGTTTTCCCAGATCTTTACCCACTCACAACTGAGCTCTCCTTGCAGACCCCTCATGTCCTCTTCACAACTTACTGACCTATCTTTGTGTCATCAGCAGATTTGGTAACCATATCTTCAGTCCCTTCATCCAACTCTTTTATACAAGTTGTTCAAAACAGAGCATAAAAAAACTACTGCTCCTAGCAGAGAGCACCTTGGCACACTAGTAGTTTCTTGACACTAGAAAATGACCTATTTATGCCTGCTGTTTCCTGATGTCAATTAATTCTCTTGTTGGTCAATACCAAGAAAATATAGCCTATTTTCCAGTGTCAAAGCACACAGTTAAGAAACTATCGCCAAAAAAATTCATGAATTCCTTAAGGGTATTACTGCCCATCTGATATTTTCCAGTCTGCATACAAGAATTAAAATCCCTGACAACTGCCAGATTTTTCAGACAAGCTTCCATTCTTTGATATTCCATCCTGCTATGTGGTTATTATTCAGTGACTACCCCATTCCCACAAGTGACTCCTGGCCTTTATCATTCCTCATCTCTACCCAAACTGCTTCAATATCCTAGTTTCCTGAATTTAGGTCATCCAGCTGTATTGTGCAAGTATCACCTTTAAAATCACTGAACCATTCTTTCATCTTTTCCCAGCTTTGTCTTGTTTAACCATCACCTACCCTTCAATATTCAGATCCAAAACTTATTTCATTCTACAGCCATGTCTCTGTAGCGTCCATTAGCACAAATTAAGATAAACAAATACGAACTAAGTATTCATCTGTTGTATCTTGAATGCTTAATATTCAGATACAGCCTCAGGTTTTGTCCTTTAATTAATTTTGTAATGTCTAATCTTAGCTGTTGATTTACTGTTAGATTTGCACTTTGTCCCTTCCTGTCCTGTTTATCATTTCCCATACTAATACCTTATCTTGCTTTGTCAAAAATTGGATTTTCCACCCCTTCACAAATTTGATTCCTTGTTCTCATTATTTAATTTGAAACCTTCGACTTCTCTAGCTACATGGCTTGCAAAAACACCAGTCTTAGCGTACTTCCAATGTAGATAAACCCACCACTACAGCCTTCACTTTCCCCAGCCAATGCCCCAAAAACAGAACTCAACTTCTCCCTCAATCTTTGAGCCATGCATTCAGCTCTCTAATCTTATGTCAATTTGTACATAGCTCGGATAATTATCCTGAGATTACCTTTGAGATTTTACTTCTTAAATTTACTACCTAGCTTCAATGTACGGATTTTTCAGAATCCTTCCTATGCCAGTTTTACCTACATGGATCCTCCTCTTGCTATTCTTTTGCTCAGAGCTGGAGCAGATGCACAGCATCTCTGGACTCACACTTTGCTTCAGAGAACAGCGTGAATCCCGTTCAGTAAACTGTCTGCTATCATCACTATGTGCCAATACAGCCAATGGCCTCTGCTCCCAGATAGGAAAGACGACTTGAGACTGTCTTTTCTTTTCTTCCTGAGTAGGAAAGTTTATGCTCCAATCCCAGGCTCCACTTCTGACAGCCTCTGCTCCACTCCCAGGTAGGCAAAGCTGCCTTTCAATCCCCAGGCTATATTTATTCTGGTCACAATAGAAAGTCTCATCAGAAAGCAAAATTTGTGGAAAATAACTACTAATGTATTTACCATGGAGGTAAAAAGATCTGTAATTCCTCTCACCCCTGAAGTTGAAAGAGGAAGTCATTATTTTTAATCAATACTGAACCTAAAACAATTGCTTTCCCAATTGAGATCAGCTTAGCTCAGAGCTTCTCTGAATAGGTTGGTTAAAAATATTTGAAATCAGAGTGGGTAGGATAGAATCACACATCTAGATAAATCACTAGTACAAAAGGAGGAAGAACCTAAGGAATCCAAAGTAACGAGTGGTGGTGGTGGTGACAGTGATATTGTCACTAGACTGGTAAACCAGAGTCCCAAGTTAGTGTTCTGTAAAGATGGGATCAAACCATGGTAGGTGGAAAATCAGAATTGGACAAATCTAGTCTAATGGTTACCATGCAACCATCAAGAGTTGTTGGAACAAATCATCTGGTTCTAGATAAGGAAAATCTCCAGTCTTTACCTGGTCTGACCTATATGTGACTCCAGATCCATAGCAATGCCACTGACTCGTGAATGACTCAATGCCACTCAGTTAGAGGGCAAATAGGGATGGGCAACAAATGCTGGCTTTTCCAGCAACAGCCAGAATCCCACTGAAAGACAGATCTGCATATTCAGTCAACTACAGTTGAAGCCAAAAAGTGGAAAAGCAGCCAGAGTTATGGCGACCTTGAAATGGTCAATTCTGAACTGAGTAATATTACTGTTTGTAAATCATGTTTTTATTTTCAGACCCCATGCCAAATTTATTTTTAAATCAGAATCCCTACAGTGTGGAAACAGGCCACTGAGCCCAACAAGTCTATACCGCCCTTCCAAAGAGCATCCCATCCAGACCCATTCCCCTACCCCTGCATTTCCCATGTCTAACCCACCTAACCTAAATATCCCTGAACACTATGGGCAATTTAGCACAGCCAATCCACCTACCCTGCACACCTTTGGACTGTGGGAGGAAACCGGAGCAAACCCACGCAGACGCGGGGAGAACATGCAAACTCCACACAGACACGTCGCCCGAGGCTGGAATCGAACCCGAATCCCTGGCACTGTGAGGCTGTAGTGCTAATCACTGAGCCACCATGCCGTATGTTTGACTACATAGTACTTTTCTAACAGCAGACTCAATGTACTTTGGTCGTGGTTATCGGTTAAAACATGAAATTCTCAGTTAGTGGATTACATAACTTGATCCAAGGACCAACATTCATAACTCATTTGTGTACTGCCACGAGAACAAAGACAACTTCAGAAGTAGAAAGGCTGGATACTCAATGGTTACTCACCTGTATGATGAGATAAGCTTCATTGTGCCTTACTGACTTTAGAAAATTATTGTCAATCACTACTGACAGGCGAGGTTAACACCCACTTCTTTAAAAAAAGCTAGCCAATCACTGGTACACTACTTACCCTCAAAAAGCTTATTCATTCTCAAAACAAAAAAGTTTTTTGAAATTTTGTATTCAGTACGTGAGGGGGATTTAGAGGAATTATTACTAGTTAATGCTGTTTATAGA
>NC_063368.1:7712234-7723787 GCF_021869965.1 Rhincodon typus
GCTGTGTTCATCCAGCTCTGCACCTTGTTGTCTCGGATTCTCCAGCATCTGCAGTTCCTACTATCTCTCATTTAAAGGTTCGACCATTTTTATTTCTCTAGCGGGATGTTGGTCTCTCTGGCTGGGCCAGTATTTATTGCCCATCCGTGGTTGTCCTTGAGAAGGTGGTAGTGAGCTGTCGCCTTGAACTGCTGCGCTCTGAGCTGTAGGTAGACTCTCGGCTGTTAGGGAGGGAGTTCCAGGATATTGTCCCGATGACACTGAAGGAATGGTGATACACTTCCAAGTCAGGATGGTGTGAGGCTTTGAGGAGAGCTTGCAGGTTGTGGTGTTCTCATGTATCTGCTGACCTTGTCCCCATTCGTAGAATGTGTTGTGGGTTTAGAAAGTGCTGTCTAAGGATCTCTGAATTTCTGTAATACATCTTGTAGATGGTACACTCTGGTTCTGAGTGTCACCGGTGGAGGGAATGGATGTTTGTGGATGAGGTGGCAAACAAGGAAGCACTTTGTCCTGGATGGTGTCAAGCTTCTTCAGTGGTGTTGGTGCTGCACTCATCCAGGCATGTGGGGAGTATTGCATCACACCCTTGACTTGTGCCTTGTTTAGATGGACAGGTTTTTGGGAGTTGTGATGAGTTACTTGCTGTCGTATTCCTAGGCTCTGACTGCTTTCTTGTAGCCACTATATTTATGATTAATTCAGTTTCTGGCCAGTGGTAACCCCAAGATGTTGATGAGGAATTCGGTGATGATAAATGCCAGTGATCCAGCATGTCTTGCAGGGCTCAAACAATATCAAAGGTGGAGTGAAAGTTTACCTCCTTTGTGATGCTTCCTTTCACCTCCATAAGATGGCATCCCAGATTCAAGATCTCCATGGAAGATTCATTTCGGTAAGCTTGGCTGCTGGCTTTGATGAGCATCGTGATATCAGATATTAACAGATTTCATTCTGCCATTTGATCTTCAGGTGTTTCTGACAGTAGCTCAAGTGAAATTGTTTGAACTGGAACAGAATGGATAGGACTGTAGTTTGGTAGGACTTCTCTCTTCCGAACTGATCGAAGTTTGCTGAAGGCACGGTTTACTTCAGCAATATTGGCATGTGGTCGATTATCTCCTGAAATAAGTAAATTTACCTATCCTCTGACCAGTTTACAGTCATGATTTAGGGCTTTCTTGGATTGGGCTGCTACACATTTTCAGTTTGCCTCATGCTGATTTGTAAAGCTAATATTGCTATGTGTATTGAAGAATAAGTCCATGCTTCATTGCATGTCCAGCTGTGAACCAGCAGCTAGCACAAAGTCATTAATAAACAGGAAGTTGCAAAGTATATCCATGGTATTTTTTCTAAATTGTCTTTAATTTGAGCAGATTCCCATCCATGTGATATGATTTCATTACCAGAATCGCCATCCTGGAAATCATTGGAGAACATGGTAGAGAAAACATGCTGAAGAGAGTTGGAGTTAGTGCACAGCTGTTAAGCTACTGGGAATGAATCAGAAGACTCTAAATATCCAGTACCTGAGTGTGCATGTCATCATGAAACTGTTGAACTATTGTGGTGAATTTCTCAGGCCAGCCAAATTTGTCCACCACATTTCAAAGGCTTCACAGCAGACTGTGTCAAGGGTCTTGGTCAGGTCAACAAATAGTCATAATCACACAGCACAGAAACAGACTCTTCAATATGTCCAGTTCATGCCGACCATAACGCCAAACTAAACTAGTCCCACCTGCTTGTGCTCGGCCCATATCCCTCCAAGTAGTTCTTGTTCGTGTACTTGTCTAAATGTCTTTTAAAAGTTGTAACTGTATCCGGATACACCATTTCCTCTAAAAGTTCATTCCACACAAACCACTGTGTAAAGAAAAAATAATTGCCTCCGTGTTGCATTTAGTCACTTGAATTGGAACTGTATAACATTAAACCCCATTCTTATCTTGATGTTTTCTGAAACCTCTCAGACTTTCTGGCAGCAGATGCTGATTGACACTGCACTAAGCTGTTCAGTGAGATTGTGAACAATGAAAACACGTTTTGCAGAACGTGCCTTGCTTTCTCATGGAATGAAGAGTTAGTGAACTTTTTGACCAAGATTTAATCCCCAGCCTTGTAAGCATCAGCTGAGAGAGCGTCACCTAGAAATTTGTCCACGGACAGGACTTTGTGTTTATTGTTTCTAACAGTTTGGGACCGACATGAAGAGTTCTTAGTGGCAACCTGCAACAGCCTGGTGATTGTGCTTTGATTTGATAGTCCAGTTGACGATCGGCTAAAGTGCACTACCCACCTTTCTAGAATTTAGGCTGCTTCTGTGACTAGTGTTAACTCATCAGCACTGAGGATTGAGTAGTGAAACCAGTAGACTGGGCCTATAGTCAAATTTTAGAGCATTGTAGACCATCTTTGTCTTTGACTGCATATAGTTAAAGATCACCTGTTTTCTAATTTCAGCTACATGTTACATATCTCACTGATCTTGCATTGCACAGTCCTGAGGATGTTTGGTAGGCAATGTGCTTTGATGTGGTGATTTGTCTTTGAGATAAACCTGATTGATAGAAAGTTTCTCCTGCAGTGAGTTTTGGATGACTTCATTGAACCAATCTTTTTGCTTAAGAGAGTGAGAGGGCCAAGTGCAGTTTATTCCTGAACGTCATCCAGTGAGTGTCTATTTTGTATTACACGATAACTTTCAGTTCTTAACAAGCAATTCCTTCATGACTGTCTGAGTCTCAAAACATTGCTTCTGGAGCTTTTTATCCTCCTCTATTGACCCCAGGATGTAATCGTGCTGCTCAGCTTTTGAAATAAGAACTGCATATGGCTTTTGTTACACAAATCCTGCTTGTCTCTTTTGCCTGGTGATTTGTATAGGCAGTTTGAGCCTGGGTGTGCATCCATGTTGCAATTAAATAGACAAAAATCTAGTTATTACTGGTTTTAAAGTTCATGTTCAGCATACACATTCAGTTTAAACCTTAAGTTTTACTTTCTACAGTGACCCACAGGTGATCTGCAATGTAGAGTGCAGCAGCTTTTCGTGCAGTGGAGAAATGCAGGCTTACGTATCCAATGTGTACCGTTTACTTGCTGGAGTACAGATCCTTCTTTTTTTTGCTTAAAAGAATTTAATGCAGTTTAAGGATCCGATGTTTATCCAACTTATAGCCAAGTAGTTTTAATTTAATTAATTTTAAACTACAGTATAGGAACTAGGTTAATTGCTTTGATGACCCATTGAGTGCAATTTTAAACAAGTTACTAGTTACATGAATTAGTGCTGTTGCATTGTATGTAGTGTCTTTTATTTTGAAAATGGGAAGCGACTATCTATGGGAACTTGAGTGAACTACTTTTAGATTCTGACATTACCAAGGAGTGTCCCCTTTACAGACTAAGTGTCAAACTAATCATACTTAAAACAAAAAGCTGTGGATGCTGGAGATATGAAACAAAAACATAAATTACTGAAGAAACTCAGCAGGTCTGTCAGCATCTGTGGGAAGAACGAGCTAATATTTTAGTTCAGTGACTCTCTTCTTAGAACAGTTCTGATGAAGTTACTGAACTCTGTGTTAACTCAGCTTTCTTCTCATAGATACTACCAGACCTGAGTTCAATCACCTTTTTAATCTCAGTGAATCAGTTGGCTTTGGGGATTTCTATTTGCTAAACAAAATAGACTGTGGAGCAAGTTTTAAGCATGATGGTGGATGTTGGATAAAACACTTTTTTTTTTCCTGAGACTATTAATGATTTGAACAGCATGTCCAAAAAAGTAAATTTGCTGTACTGAGGGAAAATGCATTTTAGTCACTGCATTTATTTCTGTAATGAAAACCTAAATTTAAGAGCCTGAGATAACAAGGTGTAGAGCTGGATGAACACAGCAGGCCGAGCAGGAAAGCTGACGTTTCGGGCCTAGACCCTTCTTCAGAAATGGGGGAGGGGAAGGGGGTTCTGAAATAAATAGGGAGAGAGTGGGAGGCGGATAGAAGATAGGTGGAAAGGAGACAGACAGGTCAAAGAGGCGGGGATGGAGCCAGTAAAAGTGAGTGTAGGTGGGGAGTTAGGGAGGGGAAAGGTCAGTCCAGGGAGGACGGACAGGTCGAGGGGGTGGGATGAGGCTAGTAGGAAGGAGATGGGGGTGGGGCTTGAGGTGGGAGGAAGGACAAGTTGGGGAGGTGGGGACAAGAGCCTGTCTAGCTTTCATGTTACCAAGGAAGGCAGAACAAAAATGTGTTCACTTTGGGTATTTTTAAATGAGATTTAGTGAGGAAGGAATTTTGGAAAATGTACTGTACAAGACCGAACAATACGGAAGAAGTTAACAATTCAAAATACTTTGACCACACCAGGACACTTGGAAGGCATTCGTGATCAAACAAGCACCATTTTTTATTAAAATAGTGACAGCTTGAATGACGGATTCAGTACGCAAATTATTTACTGACTCCACAAATATATTTCTATTAAAAAGTGGAAAACATGCTGTTCTCAAACTTAACACTGTCCATAGTTGAAGTTCTGATAGAAATTACTTGTCTAGTCTGCTGAATCTCTCAACTTAAAGTATTGGCAAAGATCTGTAGCTCGGGTTGTAGATGAGGTTGTTGACTTGCTTGCTGAGCTGGCTTGTTTTTGTTCAGAAGTTTCATCACCATGCTAGGTGACATCGTCAGTGAGGTCTCCAATGAACGATGTTATTCTACTCCGCTTGGAATTTTATATTGTCCGGTCCATTATGGTGAGTACTGTTATTTCTAGTTTTGATCTGTATGGGTTTATATATGGGGTCCAATTCTATATGTTTGTTGATTTGAAGTATGGGTGGAGAGCCATGCCTCTAGGAATGCCAGTGCGTGTCTATGTTTGGCTTGGGCAACTCTGGTTACTTTGTCCCAGTTAAACTGATGGCCTTTGTCTGCATGTTGAGATTGTAAGGGTTTATCGTGCCATTTTGCTGCTAGCTGATGTTCGTGTATTCTGATGGCTAGTTTCCTTGTCTGTCTAATAAAGGATTGGACCGGACAGTATAAATTCCAAGCGGCATAGAATAACATCGCTTCTTCGGAGGCTCCACTGATGATGTTACCTAGCAAGGTGAGGAAATGTCTGAACAAAAACAAGCCAGCCCGGCAAGCAAGTCAACAACTGAATCTCTCAACTGTTCAATTACGTCTTGGTTCTGCAATCTCAGACAAAAGTTACAATTATTTTGTTCTGATTTATAGGCACATGAAATTGCTCCTGTTTTTTATTGAAATCTAAGCCAATATCTTCATATGAGGTTGAAAAAATATGGAAATCTATCTCGAGTCCACCTCCCCAAGAAACACCATTTTGGGCTGCATGATTTCACTTATCAACCATTATCAACTTTTATAAATTAATTGCTTCAGAACCTATTTTTGGAATTGGAGTGTTAATACATGTTGCTAGCTGGGAGCAAGGATGAGACTTTTATTAGGTTTTTGAACCATTCGAGGTGTCACCGTCAGATGTGCGTAGTTTTAGATCCTGACAAAGTATTACACAAATAATTCAACAAAGCACTCATGGGCTGCTGTTTGTCCTCAATCACTTTTGAGTATTCAGCTTGATTACTATTGTGGAAACCTATCTCTTGATAGCCTCTTCAATCTTTAATGGATTTTCTCTTTGGAGTTCTAGGAAAGTTGTACCTTCCATTTTTGTTTTTTTATCTATCTGTTTATAGTGGAGTAGGGCTAAAAGGCTTTTGTGGAACATCAATGCTATAGGAACATATTCAGAAAAGAACCTCGAGGGTTTTGGATACTTGGAATGGTGTATACTGCACTTTTTTCATTGTTGTTTTTTGAAATTTGGTTTTAGGATAAATTGAACTAGCATTGGTGTTTTGCCATTCTTTGAAAAATAGGTGGAATCTGTATAATGTAAAATGTGGAGCTGCTGGTGTTGGACTAGGCTGGACAAAGTCAGCACTCACATGACACCAGGTTATAGTCTGACAGGTTCATTTGAAATCACAAGCTTTCGGAGCACTGCTCCACCATCAGGTGAAGTCTGACACCTGATGAAGGAGCAGCACTTTGAAATCTTGATTTCAAATAAACCTGTTGGCCAATAACCTGGTATCATGTGAGTGCTGACTTTATGATGCAAAATACTGATTTATGAGGGTTAAGTGTCTAAATTATCCTTTTAAGTCACATACTAGAAAACAAATATCAATTCATGGGTCTGTTTATCGAAGAAGTCTTCATGCTATATTGTTGAGTGGGAGCCCATGTTCTAACACTAATAGAAAATAGCAATGTGAAGAAACTCCCTTGAGTGGCTTGGAGTTTTATTGCACTAATTTATTGACTGAAGAAGGAATTGCCTGTGATCGACTTGCATAGCTAATGCAGAATCACTTGCCAACCAGATTGGCACAGGTTTTGAAAATGATGGATGGCTACACTGCGGACAGAAGGAAACTGGAATACATATATACTGGAATATAAGATGTGAACAAAGGAAAGTAATTTTTGTTTTCTCTTCTGCAACGTGTGGACCTGGGGAGTGTTGCTGAACACAGACTTTGGAGTGCAGGTTCATAATTTCTTGAAAGTGGAGTCGCAGGTATATAGGATAATGAAGATGTTTGGTATGCTTGCCTTTATTGTAGGTGCATTTGAGTATACGAGTTGGGGGTCATGTTGCAGCTGTACAGGACACTTGGTTAGGCCACTTTTGGATGTTTTTGCATGTAATTCTGGTCTCCCTACTATAGGATGGATGTTGTGAATCTTAAAAGGATTCAGAAAAGATTTATAATGTTGCCAGGGTTGGAGTGTTTGAGCTATAGGGAGAGGCTGATTAGCCTGGGACAATTTTCCCTGGAGTGTTGGAGGCTAAGGGGTGACCACATAGAGATTTATAAAGTAATGGGGGGCATGGATAGTGTGAATAGACCATGTCTTTTTCCCCAGGGTAGGGGAGCCCAAAACTAGAGGGCATAGGTTTAAGGTGACAGGGAAAGATTTTAAAATGGACCTAAGGGGCAACTTTTTCATGCAGAAGATAGTATGTGCATGCAATAAGCTGCCAGAGGAAGTGGTGGAGGCTGGTACAATTATAAGATTTGAAAGGCATCCAGATAGGTATATGAATAGGAAGGGTTTAGAGGGATATGGGCCAAATGCCGGCAAATGGGACTAGGATAATTTAGGATATCTGTCCAGCATGGATGAGTTGGACTGATGGGTCCGTTTCTATGCTATGCGTCTCTGATTCTGGCCTACTCTTGGTTTTGCTGGGTTGACTTCCCGTCATAGAGACGTTTTCCTATGAACCAGTAGCTCATTACACTCAATGTGCATGCCAGCATAATTGATGTTGATGTTTTGACTTGATACTAGAAAAACATATCTCCACAGCACTGGTTGGATATCTATGTAGAGGTACTTTTTTAAAAGTTAAATTGAAATGTTTTTTTTTTTAAAAGGTCACTGTCTCAACAACCGAAGGATTTAAAATGCTGCCTCTTATAGGTTTGTTGGCTTTAAGTTGTTAACCATTCAAGGACTCTAATCCTGAGAGTTTCCATTAATTTGTGTTTTGGGCTCCCAATGTCTTAAGATTGTTAATTACCTCAGTTTGCTGCTTCAATTAACTAGAACAGTCAAAGGGATAATCTTCATAGCCACCAATTTTCTCGTGCTCTTCAATCTCTGCTTTGCTGCATTTGTAGATAGATGGATCAAGGAACGATAGCATAGAAACCAACTCACTGAGACATTGAGAAATATGGCAAGAACCACAGACTTTGACTCAATTCTGCTACCTAGTTGAGTGAAGATATAGAATCCAAATGGGTGGAGGTAAGAAATTAAACTGAGAAAGAAGACTGGTGGCAGAGGTCTGTAGGCACCTACCAGTTGCTGGATGGTGGGATAGAAAATAAATCTGAAAATAATGGACATGTAAAAAGTGAAATACAGTAGTAGTGGTGACTCCAGTCTTCTCAGATTGAGAATCAGATTGACAGAGGTAGTCACAAAGAATTCAGTATATTTGGGACTGTTTCAACGAAACCAGAAGCCAGTTTGGATCTGATATGAAATGACAAGGTTTAATAAACTGTCAGAGAAAAAGATCACCTAGGAAGCAGGGACCTTAACATGGTAGGATTTAATGTTCAGTTTGAGAGGGAGGAACTTGGTTTGGAAACAACTGTTAAACTTAAAACTTCACTAATATACTTTGAGAGTTGGGATAAACTCATGGAATGCCACAGAGATCAGGGTTGGGGCCATAATTATTGACAATACATTAATAACTTGGGTAATGAAAGTGAATGTACTATAGCCAAGTTTGCAGGTGATAAAAGTGGATGGGAAGGCAAATGGTGAGATGACTAAATGTGCAGAAGAATTATAGATAATAGATTATAGATAAGCGAGGGGGCAAAAACTTGATAAATGGGATATAATGTTGGCTAATAAAGTTATGTACAATGGCAGGAAGAATAGAGATGAATATTTAAAATATCAAAAAGATTGCAGAAAGCAACAGCACAGAGGGGTTTGGGAGTCCTTGTCCAAAAAAAAATCTGGCATCTAAGTTCAGGTAATGGGGAATGTTGACCTTTATTTCAAAGGGAATAGTGTGTAGAAGAAAATGGGAAGTCTTGCTAAAACTATACAATGCACTGGCCAGACCACAGCTGGAATACAGTGATCAGTTTTGGGACCCTTAAGGAAAGAGATACTGGCATTAGAGGCAATTCAGAGAAGGTTCATCTTGAGTATGAAGGCACTATTATAAGGAGAGATGGGAATGGTTGGGCATGTTCTCATTGGACTTTGAGGCTGAGAGGCAACCTTACTGAAACAAAGGATTCTTGGGAGACTCGATGGGGCAGATGCAGAAGTGTTGATTTTTTTGGCCCCCTTGTCGAAGAGTCCAAGACCAGATTCAGATTGGACATGAATGGTCTAATTCTGCTTCTAAGTCTTAAGATGAAAACAATAGTATTTGATTATGTAACTATAGATAGTAATTTAGCATGTACTTCACAAGAGGGGTATAATGTGATCGTTGACAGTATGTATCCATCCCTGATTGACCTCTATTCTCTCCTGTCACATCTGTACATGAATTTGTGTACAGGTGCATATGTAAACTCGTGTTTATAGAATTTTTGTTTTTACTTTTTAATTACATAGGATTTATGGCACAGAAACAGACTGTTCAGTCCAATCATTCCATGGGATCTTTGCTTTCTCCTGACCGTCCCCACTCCTGTTTGTTTGTGTCATATAAATATCCCCTTTGTTTCTTTCTCCTTCACTTGCTTGTTTAGCTTTCACTTAAATGCATTGATACAATTCATTAACACAAAAAGCAATTGAAATTAGTTCTATGTTCTTACCGCTATAAATGTTGTATAAAAGGAAGCCTACAGTAGCCTGCAAATTAAGCTCCAAGTCATTCATGACAAGTGATGGATAGTAGTTGCAAGTATGTGCACACATTGGAGATGCATTCCTCCTTCAAAGCCTAGTAATATTGGACTTTTCTACCAGATACAGACTGCTAAAATGTTTAATACAACCCTGTTCTCACGAGTCCCACATCTTGAATTGATGGCCAGAACACAGTCTGGTGACCAATGAGTTGTATAGGCATGAAGGTCCATGACAAAGATCTCCAAGAGCAAAGTGAAGTCTGAGTTGGATGAGCTAAGAACCTATGAAGAGATCAAGACTGATGCAATGCAGTTTAAAATCAAATTCCCAGGAACAGATGGAATTACAGCCAAGGTCTATAAGCTGGCAGGGAATTCAATTCTTAGGCTCAGATTTGTGTACAGTATGCTGAACAAAGGGATGGTGCCTCTTGGTCTTAGTGACTGTGTCTCCCTTTTAGAAAAACAAGGAAGAAACTATATAGAGGCATCACCTTGATCTTTTATTTTTAGGTGAAATCTTGACCAGAAGTAAAAGCAATTTTCCAGAGCTAGCTTAAAGAGAGACTCCACTGTCTGTACAATGGTATTCACCCAGCACAGCATTGAGAACAGTTGAAATTCTAGTTTGCAAGTAACAGTTGCACAATTAGTCAGATTTTCAAACAGAAGAAACCAAATTTGTGTTAATTCCAGTAACATGGCACTATTTTCTTCATTCATTCTGGGAAGAGGGCATCGCTGGCTAGGCAGCATTTATTGCCCATCCCTAGTTGAGGGCAATTGAGAGTTACCCACATTGCTGTGGGTCTGGAGTCACATGTAGGCCAGACCAGGTAAGGATAGCAGTTTCCTCCCTAAAGGACATTAGTGAACCAGAGGGTTTTTTTTCGACAATCCACACTGGATTCATGGTCATCACTAAGACTGTTAATTCCAGGTATTTATTGAATTCAAATTCCACCATCTGCCATGGTGGGATTCGAATCTGGATCCCCACAGCATTATCTGGGTCTCTGGATTAACAGTCCAGCGCTAATACCGCCTGCCCGCCACCGCCACCACTAATGAGGGAGGAACTGGCCTGGCAGTTGCAACCTAAATATATTTTGACGTGCTGCGCGCCATCCACAGTAGCCATTACATTCAGCTATAATCTGTTAGCTTATATGTTTGACTTGATCATTCAAGTCAAGAAATCAATCTTAACCAAATGTGGAGTTAAGAGCATGACAGGATCGGCAAGGGCATATCTAAAAATGAGACTATGAAACTACAGCACAGGATGACCGAAAGCAGAAATGATGGGCGTAAATGAATTTCACAACCAACAAATCAGCTTTGCAGTACTGCTGCATCCAGATTGTTTGAACAACTAACCAGAACGAGGATCCACAAATGTTCCTATCTTCAATGACAGCATCCAGCATGTCAGTGCAAAAAAACCTCTAAGTATTTGTAGCCATCTTCAACCAGAAGTGCTGAGTGAATTATCGAACTTGCCTCCTCCTAAGCTACCTAGCATCACAGGTTGCCAGTCTTCAGCCAATTTGACCCATGCAATGTTGAATCAGTGGTAGAAGGCACCGAACACAAGACTATTGACCCTCACAGCATCCCATTTTTTTAGCACTGAAGAGTTGGAGTTATACATCCAGTCCAACTCATCACACCGACCAAACATCCTGATCTGACCTAATTCTGTTTGCCAGCATTTGGCCCAAATCCCTCTCAACCCTTCCTATTCATATCCAGATGCCTTTTAAATATTGTAATTGTACCTTCCTTCACCACTTCCTCTGGCAACTCATTCCATACACCCCATGCTCTAAGTGAGAAAGTTACTCCTCAGGTCCTCTTTAAATCTTTTCCCTGTCACCTTTAAACCCCATGCCTGCTACTTTTGGACTCAGAACTGCCTGTGACCCTAACTAAGCTTATTAATTAACTTTTTTTAAATGTTGCATCTGGCCAAGAGACATTCAAAAGAAGAGCTCGACTGTGACCTAATTCTGATAATGCTTAGATAACAAGGTGTAGAGCTGGATGAACACAGCAGGCCAAGCAGCATCTGAGGAGCAGGAAGGCTGACGTTTCAG
>NC_063368.1:7724287-7735887 GCF_021869965.1 Rhincodon typus
GAACTAGCATGCTAGGCTAAGGAATAGATCATAGAGATGCAGGACCAGACAATTAAGGCAACTGTTTAAAAATGCTCAGAATAAGTATGTTGCTACTTCAAAAAAAAATTCTAAAGAAGCGAACTCGCCATCTATGATTAACTAAGATGTGAAGATGCCAGTGTTGGACTGGGTTGGACAAAGTCAGAAATCAGCGACACCAGGTTATAGTCCAGCAGGTTCATTTGACAAAGGGGCAATGCTCTGAAAGCTTGTGA
Organism: Rhincodon typus; assembly: GCF_021869965.1. Classification (NCBI taxonomy): domain Eukaryota; kingdom Metazoa; phylum Chordata; class Chondrichthyes; order Orectolobiformes; family Rhincodontidae; genus Rhincodon; species Rhincodon typus. The sequence continues at coordinate 7,724,545 of NC_063368.1, forward strand.
TTTCAAGTAAACCTGTTGAAATATAACCTGGTGTTGTATGATTAACTAAAGTAGTAAGGAAAAGCCTCAGACTTAAGGAAAAAGCATATAAATACTCAAAGATAGGTCCAGGTCAGATGATGAGCAAGAATGTAAAGAATAGCTGAGAAAAACTGAAACGTTAATCAGGCAAAAGAAATTGAAATGAGAAGAAGTGAACTAAATGTAAAAGCAGCAAGGTTTTTACAAATAAAAAAAGAAAAATAAGAAGTGGAAGGGAGAGAGGAGCTTTAGTATCTTTCCCTTGTGATTGCAGTTTCTCTGAGAAATTGATGGAGGCTCAAGCTGAAGAAGCTCCAATTCCAGGTGGACTTCATCCTAAGTCTTAAAAGAGGTGGCTGATGATCTATTAGAAGTGTTGATTTTATGCTTCAGTTATAGAGTCTGCTTGAGACCAGATCTCAAAGCTGCATGCAGTTTTTGTTTCCTTGTTTAAGAGTGGATGTACATGCATCGGAGGCCGTTCAGAGGAGGTTTACTAGATTGATAACAAAAACAAATTGCTTTGTAGAACTCAGCAGGTCTGGCAACATCTGTGGATTCTGAAAAATGGTCACTGGACCCAGAACATTAACTCTGCTTTCTCTCCACAGCTGCTACTAACATCTGCAGTTACTTATTTTACTTTACTTGATTGATTTTGTTACTTGGAATGAGGGTTGCTTTAAGGATGGGTTGGACAGACCATGATCGTTCCACTGAGGTTTAGAAGAATGGGGGGTGACTTGATTGGATAAAGATCCTAAATGGTTTTAACTGTGTGAATGTGGAAAGGATGTTTTACTCTTGTGGGTGAATCTGAAACTGGAATGGGGCACAGTTTTAAAAACTAAGTTGCCCTTTTAGAATTGAGATGAAATTTTTTGTGTTTTGCAACTTTGCAACTCTGCTTCAAAGAAGTGAAAGCATCGTCATTGTCTCTTATGGCAGAGAGAGATTCTTGTTAGACGTGCGAAACGAGTTATTGGGGGAGTAGGCGGGATTATAGAATTCGAAGTAAACAGATCAGCCATGGTCTTGCTTCTTGGAAGGCAGACTTGAAGACCAAATGGTATACTTCTCTGATTTTTTGCATGTCTGTATGTAACTTTTTAAGCGTGTCTTTTATTTCATGGAATATGGATTTCACTGGCAAGGCCATCGTTTGTTTCCCTTTCCTGACTAACCTCAAATTGGTGTTGTGCTGCCACCTGAAGCACTACTGTGAGGAGTGTTTCATGATTTTGATCCTTCTATAACGAAGGAACAGCATTTTGGTTCTTAGCCAATGTAGTCTGTATCTTGAAGGGAAACTGGCAGTTTTGGTGCTCCTATGCATCTGCTGTCTTCCTATTTCAAGATAATTGGTTGTGAGTTTGGAAGGTGCTGTCAAAAAAGCCTTAGTTGCTGCAGTGTATCTTTTATAGGGTGTGCACTTCTACCACTTTCAGTGTTGAGGGTAGTGAATGTTTGTTAGTACGTGGGGTGTTGGACTGCTTTTTCCTGGATGGTGACAAATTCTTTGTTTTGGTGGGTGTTAAAACCACTGTGCAATTTGAATGTCATTGGGGACATGGCTGTCTCATGTTGAAAATGGTCATAGTCTGGCACAAATGCTACCTACTGCTTCTTAGCTCAAGGTTGAAAGTTGTCCGCATTCTAACGGATGGATTGCTTCACTACCTGATATGTGAATGGAACTGAACATTTCAATTGTCAGTCAACAGGCGTACAGCTGACGATGATTGGGCCTAGGCCCAAGGAACTTGAGCAGAGTACTGGGACTAAAATGGTCGGCCTCCAAAAGCCACCAACTACCCTTCTTTGTACTAATTGTGGCTCCAATCCATGGATTGATCTACCTCCCGATTCCCAATTCGATTTTTCATGCTGTCAGGGCTTCTTGATGCCACTTGATCAAATGTTGCCTTAATGTCAGGGTAGTCACTCCCTCCTCCTCCTCCTCCTCCTCCTCCTCCTCCTCCTCCTCCTCCTCCTCGCTGGATTTGTCTACCAATGGCTACCATATTACTCATGCAGCCACTAATTGGACATATGCACCTTTTGTGCCCATTCTTTTATTAAAGATGTTAACTACTTCATGGAATTTTTTTTTTCCCATTATTGTCAGATACCCTTGATCTGAGACTTCACCATTTGAGCAAGCCTAGTCACAGATTTTCAGCATGGAAATGGACTCTTTGGTTCAACTCGTCCATGCCAACCAGATATCCTAAACTGATCTAGTCCCTTTTGCTAGCATTTGGCTCATATCCCTCTAAGCCCTTCCTATTCACGTACCCATGAATGAATGTTGTAATTATATAACCACTTCCACTACCATCTCTGTCAACTTGTTCCATGCATGCACCGCCCTAGTGGGTCAGCATAACTTAATTAAACATTGTGGGTTTGATCTCCATTACGGCACTAGATTCATTTTCCAGGATGGCATTCTAGTGCAGTACTGAAGGCTTACTGTATTGTCGCACTTTGTATCCATGGAACTATTTGAAGATCTGAGTGAACTTTGCTGGTCAGAGGGGATTTGATCAAAACACAAAATTAGTGAATCGAAATTATTGAATCACTTGCTGTTTGTGGAACTCTGTATATAAATTACATGCTATTTTTAACGAACTGATTAGGACCAAATCATGCTCGTTCATTATCCCTGTGTTTGCTGACTACTTCACAACCGCCTGCAATGCCTCTATTTTTAAGTTTCTCAATTTTTGAATTCACGTTTGTTTCAAATCCTTCAGTGAGTTTCTCCCTGTCTTGTGTAGACTGCTGGTAACTTGCAAACCTCCAGGATAACCACACTGAACCAGGCCCCTCAGCATCCATATATTTCCACCATTCCTCCTTTTACGATACTTCTTAAAACTAAGTACTTTCATCGTCCCTAATATCTTCCTGTGGCTTGATGTTAAATCTTGTTTAATAACAATCTCGATTAAAGGTGTTGTATAAATACAAATTTAAATCCTAACGCCAAGCTGGTACAGAAATTCAGTATCTCCATCACTGACATCATTGTTATATACACTTTTGTTGAGTCTGCAGGACACCTTTGCCACCTTGATTTTAATACTTCACTGTCTTGCCCTACCCTCATTGCCTCACAAGCCACAAGTGATGAAATGGATTAGGAGAAGGATAGCAAATCGTTGGGAGTTGTGCAGACAGTGGGAGGCAGACAGTGAAATGTCTGAAAGTGTCGATCAAATCTAGACAGATATCTTCATTGCAAACAGCTACCTGGGACATCACCTGAGATTACAGACATGACCACATGTACGTTAAGTGTGCCATCTGCAATTATGGCAGCAAGAAAATGTGCGTTGGGAAGTACTGGGCAGAGGATATGAATGTGATAATTTGCCAAATACGCATACCTTTTTCTTAACCATGGGTTCAAAATCAGTCCTATAATTTAAGTCTCAGTTGCTAAGTGGATAAAACTGAGCCATCCAGGAACTACTCCTCTACAACAATGAGATTAAACTGATGCTAACCACTTGTGAAAATCCATATCTTTTGCAGCATCTGTTCTGTCACTAGGAGGGTCATAGTGAAAAAAACAGCCTATTCTTTTGCCGATCTTTAATGATCTGAAGTGACACCTCAATAGTTACAGAATGAATTGGGTAAGATATGAATTGGGACAGTTTTGAACTGCTGAATCAAAAGGACAGTGAACGGTGGGATAGTTGACAACAGGCAGTCCTACTGAGTTGGTTTCCTTGCTTTTATTTAATGTTCTGATTAAAATAGGCAATGCAGACTTCTTGAAGGTCAACTTTTATTTGGACTAGAAGCTGTACTCTAATCACCTGGCTGCTGCCCCAAGAATCTAGTGGTATAACTAGTCTTTTGTTTTTATTTTCTTCTTTTTTGGGAGGGTACCAGTAGTGCTGCAACAAATATTATCAACTGTCAAAAATTGCAAAGCTGCATTGAGCTTCCTATATGCTGTTCTCATTGATTTCTACTGGTGAATCTATTTAAAACAAATTTAATTTGATCACAGACAACTGGAAATTTTTGCTTCTTCATCTGAGAAGGACATTGAGACAATGGAAATAATGCAACACCGTTTTTGTTAGGTGGATAACCTAACAAATGATGTAACAAAGATGAAGGTTCACAGGTTTGGTCTGATTGTTAGAACGAAAAAGGTGTGGATTAACGTGATAACTCTGCTCAAAGTTTCACATGAACTGGGTGGAAGAGTGGCCGAAGAGGGTAAAGAATAATGAACATTTCAGGTTTTCAGATAATTTAAAAAGTTGGGAACATTTTACTTTTAAACAAAAAAAAATTCTTCTACACTCGGACCTCATAATATTTTTGAATTTCTGCACACATTCTGGGAGATCACTTTAAAATGAAAGTAATCAAACTTTACCTTAGAGACAACCTCTAGATCTGAAATTGTATCATAAAGGATATTTTGCATCACCTTTTAATTCCAGCACTTGACAAACATTTTACTACTTCAACAGAAAAAATTGTAGCCCTGGGTAGTAGTTGTGTTGCTTGACTAGTATCTGGTCACCATGAGTTCACAGTAGCTTGTGAAATTTTGACAGACCATGGACTAACACCAGAAACTGTACCATGAAAGCTTTTGATTTATTACAGATTTTCAATAGTTTCACAGGTGGTGGAGGAAACTTGAAATGCCTAAGTTTTAGAATCATAGAATCCCCACAGTGTGGAAGCAGGCCATTCAGCTCATCAAGTCTGCAGTGACACTCTGAAGAGCAGCCCATCCAGACCCAACCCCTACACTGTCCCTGTAACCCTGCATTTCTCACCAAGCCTGCACGTCCCTGGACTCTCAGCAATCTAGCCAGGCCACTCCATCTAACCTACACGTTTTTGGACTGTGGGAAGAAACTGGAGCACCTGTAGGAAACTCACACAGACACCAAATGTGCAAACTCCATGCAGACAGTTGTCAAGGTTGGAATCGACCCGGGTCCCTGGCGCAGTAAAGCAGCACTGCTAACCACAGAGCCACTGAACTGCCAAGTCTTGATGGCTTTTGAAGATGTTTCGCAAACCCCTCAATGTAACAAGTCTCTATGAAGTTTACAACAATTTCCTAAGTAACATGTAGGAATATCATAACCACAAAGTGCAGTACTCAAAGAATGGCCACCACCAGTCCCTTGGAGCACCCACAGGTGTTCTGCATTCTGATTATCAAGTTTAAAACTAATTGTACTGTATTAAAAATGGCAATGTAAATAACTGCAGCTGTTTGCACCCCTTAAAGCAAGCAAGTAAATTTGTACTTCAAGAAAAGGGAATTAAAATTTATTTACCTGCTGTATCATTGCCACTCCAACTTTTTCTATTCCTATGATTAGAAGCTCCAGTGGTGTTGGTGTGATTTTATACATGAGACCATTGTATATTAGAGTTTGATACTGAAACAAATGGTGAATCTAAATATACGTAAAACAGCTTCAGGCCTGAATTTTCTGGTTTACCTCGTGTATTAGAAATGTGTATTGAGCTAACCTAAAAATCTGCAACATTTATTCATTTCAGAATGTAATTCTAGCAGTGATTACTAGCTAGATTAAAACTACCAATACTTGGTTCAAAATTACATGGATTTTTAAATTGGTAGTTCTAAAATATGACTTTAGAGACCGTTTTGTCTCAAGAATTGAATATAGGATTGTATTAAGTGTATTGCATATGTTTGGGTACTGCTTTGGAAAATCACTGTATTGGGCAGGTCTGAGCACACTTTGGATTTCTAATTAGCTTACCAAAAGTAACTAAATGATGTGCATTTATTGGTTTAATTGTCTGACCTGTTGAGTCTACTAAATGAACATTATCTCTCAGTTCTTTCTTTCTTTTTTTTAATTTTCTTGTCTTTAGGAATTCTGACATGGATACCAGTGAAGAGTTTCCAAAAAAAGTCTTCAAAGCTAGAAAAACAATGCGCGCAAGTGACCGACAACAGCTAGAGGCTATCTATAAAAGCAGAGAGGAACTTTTAAAAGCAAATGAAGAGACCAAAACTAAACTGTGTAATGGTAGACATGAAAATGGAGATTCTGACAACAAATCCTCACTAAATACTAATTGCATGGATGATACTGACATTGATAGTATTAATGATGTGAGGCTGGGCCCAGAGGAACTGCAGAGCCACCCCATTGATGAACTCAATATTGCCCAAACACATGAACTAAACTGTGCTGAAAAATGTTTTAATGAAGATGGGGGTTCAAGCTCACAAGAAAAAATGGACTCAACACCCCTATTTGCTAAGGATGAACAGATTTCTACTGGGAGTACAGAAACCCATATTTTGGATGTTCAGAGCAAAAGAGATGACATTGTGGAATCAGAGTCTGTTGAGTTGAAGCAGGATTCTTTAATTGCGGATAAATCGGGTTCTGATTCCCACTGTCCTTCAGAGAAGGAAAAGCCAGCTTCTGTTAGCGACAGCAGGTGTCAGAAAATGCCAGATGAAACTAGCCTTAAGTTACAGCTGTCGTCTTCCTCAGTGAGAGAAAAAGAAGACCATGAAAGTTCATTGGACATTAGTGAAGAAGCAATAACAAGTAGCATAGAATCTGTACAAGAGAAAAATAATTGTGAAAGCTCTAAGATCGAGTGTGTAGAGACTGAAAATGAGATTGCAACGAAAGACAAACTAAGTGAGAACAAATTGGCTGAGAACAACCAACTGGAAATTGAAGAAATAATCCCTATTTTGGAGAAACTGGCCCCGGAGAAGGACTCTGAATTATCCAGTAATCAAGGAATTATTCCTGCAGTGGATTCCCCGTCACCAAAGGACAGCTCATTGAAAGACTTGCAGGAAGAGCAGATGGACACATCTCCATGCAGTTCCCCAACAAAAGAGGAGTGCAATGGCAACTTGCCAGAGGAAGCATTTCTTGTCTTATCAGATGAGGATGAGCCAATAGTTGAGAATAAAACAGAAAGTGAAGAGCTGGTACCAAAAAATAATGATCCAGGTACAGTTGCTTGTTGTACTAAAATATCTTTAGCTGAATGCGGTTTGGATATAATTCTGTAAATTTAAAGGGGTTGAATATCCTTTTATCTTCTAGGCCTGCTTTCACCAGTTATGGCCTATGATTTTTTTTTAAAAAGTTCTGTTTCTGAAAAGTTCTGACAGGCTTTGACTCCATAACTTGACTACATTGGATGGCTGGAATGTATTTGTGGGGATCACATTGCAAAGCGTGAGTATTATTTGAGTTTGTGTGTTGTCAACACAGAATATAAACAGCTTTTCTCTGTAGCTGATGTGTTAAGACTTTTTCAGGTGCAAAAATGGGGAAACCTAACCCTTGAACAGTATTCGAATGTCTTTCTTTGATCAGTTTCAAAAACATTTCAATTTTTATTGACTTTATTAATATACAGGTAATAGCCCTAAGCAATGGGTATGGTGAGTAAAGGAAAACCTAAAAGTGACACATTGATCAATCTATATAATAGCAAATTGCATTTGTAATTGTGCTGTTAATGTAGAAAACACAAAGGTAGCATGGGGTGATTATAGTTTGAAGGCATTTTGGGAAAGGAGATTACACAAAATGGGACCTGGTGACGGACTGAAACCCTCCATTACGAGAAGGAAAGGACATATTTGCACCATGTCCCCCATGTGTAAAAATGGCCTAAGTTTGGTAACCTTTTGAAAATAAGCATAAATGCAAGTATGTGCAACTAATAGTTTTATTTACAAATACTGTTGAGAGAGATAAAGATGATGTGGAGTTGGTGTCAGTCTTATTATACATATGCTTTTTGCTGTGAATTGATTTTTGCCATCCTCAGCCCTTGTCTTGTATTCATCTGTTCCTATTGTCATTTGCTGTACAAATCCCTCTTTCAGCAATGAAATATACTGCTTGGTTTGGATCTGGGTTAAGGAGGGAAAGATTAACTGGCCACCACATAGCTATCTACTACCTGCTGAAAAGTACAAGTGAAAGCAGAATTAGCCTTAACTCAGTTTAATGATCACTGTTGCTATTAAAGGATAATGGGTAACCATTTAGGCGAAGGACTGGGAAATTTTGAAGCTGTGAAGCCACATCCCTTCTCAATTCACTTGGTGTGGGGGAGGGGGTGTGAAAAGAGAAAAGAGTGGTGAAAAATGTTAAGTTCCAGAGTGGGAAAGGACAGTTCCCCCATTAAGACCTATACCTGCCACCCTAAAACGCACAGACAACTTCAGAATGGAAAGCTTACTCTTTTAAATTTTGGATGAAGTCTAATAGTTCAGTTGCTGGAAGGCTGAAGTCAAGATCAATGCTTCTGTTGAGTTTTGTTTCCTGGCATTTAGTGTAGAAGTATATTTAAGCTCTGTAAAGTGAGGAGATGGTGAGAATCTGACAATAGGTGCAGGCAATTTGACTGAGTATAGTTTGGTGCCTGTTGTGATTTAGTATGAATGTATAATGCATGCAGCTTTCTCTAGGAGGCTTACAAGACTGCTCGATAACTGTACTTAGCAGCTGTTCCACTGAAAATTGGACAAAACTGAAAGTTGTTCTCATTAGCAAACAGTTATCAACGCCATCCAAAGCAGCCATATGTGTTCTGCCTAGGCACCAATCTAGGTCCGTATCAACAGTAGACTGATCCTCCTGTTGAAGGCATAGCACTGCCCCCCACCTCCCAACCTTTTGCAGGAAGAAGACTTTTCATCTCTGAATTTGTTTGTGTTCTGGAAACTTTTCATTTAAAGATGATTTTACAGTAACAGCACCTGCCTCTGGCAAGTGCAGTATTTCTAAGCCCTGCTGTGTTATGGGCTGTACTCTAACTCTTGGGTCCAAGTAAATCTACAGGTTGGGCATTTCCGAGCTCCCAATTAACTCTGTACAGGTAGAGTTAACAAAAATCGGCCTTAGATAAGAAATTATGTGATGACAATGATTTACATTCAATCTGAGAGAAAGTCAGAATTAAAAACAGTGCTGGAAAATCTCAGCAGGCCTAACAAAATTTTTGGCTATTTATTTTCCAGCGTGCAGCTGTTTTTGTTATGAATCCTAACTGGCTACAACTGTCATAAGTAACTGCTGTGTTTCAAGAGTAACACGACTTAAGGTTTGCACTTAATTTTAGATGTAGAGGTGTTGGTCACGCAGATGGACCGCGTGTCTTGTGCTTGACTGTTCACTAGCACATGTGACAATACTATTACCTAAGTGTGGAAAAGCAAGAGTTTTATTGTACATACTTGTCTATGTATGATTCTCTACTTCAAACGTATATGGAGAAATATTTGTTGGAACAAGGCCAGACACGAATCATTTTAGGTTTAGGTCATAAGCTGCAGGCAAGCATAAAGTAAATTCCACTTGGTTAAGGCCACTTCAGTCATCAAAAATGAAGTAGTAAACTGCACTAGTCTCCTGCTGTTGCAGGCAGTCTGGTTGACAAGTTTTTTTTTTGCACGTTGGCACCTTTACACAACTTCTAATTTTAAGATCTGACCACCTGCATTTGTTGCTTCCAACTCTTAAACCAGGGACTGTGTATTTCAGTCATTTTGTTCTCTTTTTTCCGCCCCAGTATCGAGGAATTGTGGCAGCTGCAATGTTGTTGACATTTGCATGTGATGGATTTATCAGTAGATGTGTCAACCAGACCGGCTGCCCCTTTCCTTGGAGCATATTGCTTGTTGACACCCATATGCAGTGTCCATCTGTTTGTTGTCTGTAATAGATAAGTTACTGAATATCCCTGATTATTCAGGTAATGATCTCAGATGAGACAACAGATCCCTGTTGAATCAGTCTGAAACAATGAGTTGTGATATTACTTACTCTGGCTTGTTTTGCTCATACAGACTGCCAATGTCTGCAGCTTGCAGCTTTTTCATTTTGCAGATTCAATTTGTTATAAACCTAATAAATGAAACTTACATTGTTTATGAAAATGTTATAAAAGATCTTTTGGTGACAGTTTGGAACCGTAAGGGTAAAAGTAACTTTCAATTACATGCTCTTCAACCAAATGCAAAACAAATGTCATCACTTTTTTTTATACTTTCAAATACTCATTCCAGCAGTTTTCTGACCATTCACAGAGACTTTGGCTTTACAAAATATTACAGCACAGAGTAGGCCCTTTTGGCCCACCAAGCCTGCCCTGATTCCTAATCCTTATTTAGATCTGCTCCTTATTGCCCATTTGAAAGTTCATTATATTTCACACAGTTTGCATTTCAAACAGGAGTATTCCTATGTGCCTCTGACAAAGGTATTGGCATTAAATGTGAGTTAACGGTGATGGCTTGGCTAAATGGAACAGATGGATTTCTTAAACTTCTAAGTAAATAGCTTGATGAACTATACAATGACTCAATAGCTTTTTGTATATTGTGCCTTCTAGATACAGATCACATAAAGAAAACGGCTAATACAAGACAGAAGCAAGAACCAAGTAAGTACATTTTTCATAGGAAGATGTTGCACAAAACTGATTATGCAAATATAGCATTTTTAACATCTTAATTGTACTCTCTTCCATCCTTTTTTCCTTTCCACAAAAATACCAATGCTATTCACTGCACCCCATCTTTAGTACGATAGAATGTGCTGCAGACTTCTATAGCAGTAGATCATTTCAAAGAGGTATAAATAGGATTCTTTCAAATAACCTCTCCTGCCCCTCACCCATGTTGTTAAATAATGCTGTAATTGGTGATCATTAATTGCACTCCTACATGTTTGTGATATCATTTGCTGAATTTAGACATGTGGGTGAGGTTATGGTCTTCAACTGTGATTTTACACGCAATAGTCCAAAACGGTTTCCTTTAACACTCTAAAGGATTTACCAAAAAGGTGATAATTTGGAAATAATCTGTTAAATGTCTACAAAATAAAAACTATGCATACAGGTTGATCTGGCTAGGATGGTTTGTGGTAAAAATCATAAAATACCCATGATTTCTGTATGCTGAAATGACACATGATGTTTCCCTCCAGTAATAAACATTTAAATTAATGCTTAAACCTAGTTAAAAAAACAGACTGGGTCTGATGGCATTGTTTCCCAGCAAGTTGTAAGGACACTTTTTTTCTTGCACTGTTCGAAACAAAGCAGCCTACGCAATCCATAACCTAACCTTATGGAGCAAAAAAGACATCCTTAACTCCAGAATCCAATTAACTTGGGCAAAAAATGTCTGTTATTCCTTACAAAGAAAATGTGATTGCAAGACGCTGCAGCCAGAGCTCCTCTACTTGACAGCTCTCTTTTTCGTCTTTTTTGTTCTCCTCTTGCTGC
>NC_063368.1:7735987-7849287 GCF_021869965.1 Rhincodon typus
GGTCCGGGACAGAGGTCAGCGCACGGAGGCAGTGAGGCCTCGTGTTCTGAAGTCCAGAGGGCACTGACTCAGCCAAAAGGACTATAACTTAAGCAGTTTAAAGATACCGTTTATTATCACTCTGGACTTTTTAAACTCTATTCCCATGCCAGTCTAATTATTTTTACTATTTCAATTCTGTAACAACACTTTGAAGTATCCGTGCCTAGTTACCAGTACTGAATTACAAATTATTCACTGCACTCATTTGAGTGCACATGACAATAAAGGCTATATTATTCTAATGTTGGAATAGAAAAGCCCTTAAAAATCAAATCTAATTTAAAAAATCAATGAATTTTATCTTAAATCATCAAAAGAAAAGCATATAGTCACACTTCCTTCGGAAATTTATGGTTGTAGTATTCTGTTCACGTGGTTCGGACATCTGTGAAAGAAGTCACCAGACTATAATGAGTGTGTAAAAAAGAGGGTCTTAGATACTACATTAAAACTATTTTAACATATTTACAGTTACAAATAGGAGTATTCAGTTGAGAAACCTTCCTGAAAGATAAGGAGCAAGCAGCTTCACAGACAGGCACTACATGAAGCACAAGAAGAAACATCTAGGGGAGAAAACATCCAGAGCCAGGATCTGAAGTTAAAATCAAGCGCAAGTAACATAGCTGAAAAGAAGACATTGAAAGCAGCACAGTTCCTGGGAAAGCTTAAAAGATGTAGCTGAGTAAAAAGTGGGAAGATTATAAAGGCAGGTCAAGATCTCCGAAGACTTAAAGTTACAGAGCTACAGAATGGGAAACAACTCTGAAGAGTAGGGAGGGGGGGAATAAGAAAAAGATTTTCTGAATACTTTGAAGCCTAATCAAGAACCAGCAATACTCTGAGTAAAAGAATCAAACACTTCAACAATAAAAAGAAAAACCCAAATGCTCATGGAGGTCAGATGGTGCTAAAGACCATAGGTATGGCAGCTCTGGTAGAGACTTTCTCCCATTACCTCTGCTAGACCAGATGCAAGATCTCTAAAAGGGGCAGTTCCAGAACTGCAGAATGGTTTTGGACCTACATATGAAGGATCAGTGCCATCAAGTCGTCATTTTTCTTTCTTCTAGGTCTAATTGCTGATGAGGGTTTAGTAAGACAAAACTTGAAAGAAAACGCTGTACAATGCATTCAAGCATTCAGCATGTACTTGGTCCAAAAAGAAATTTTGTGATTAAAACTGGTGAGATTTAATGAGCAGTTGTAGCCTTCTGTAGGATCAGTAAAGCATTTTTAATGGATTTGCATGGCCTATTAGAATGTTGTGTTACTGAGTTTTTGAAGCAGAAATTAATTTTAAGGCCATGTAGTAGTTAGTGTGAGGAATGCAATTTATCAGACTTAACAGACAGAAATCAGACTCCAAAATCAGTCAATACTAAAGGAAACATCAGAGATTGTCCTGACTGTTGTCGAATGGGTAAACCCCAAATGGCACCATCGTGAGGCCGAAAGCCCACCAAAAGAGTGGGAAGCATCAAGATCAACCATATTAAGTTGTACCAGATACTCTTAAACAGAATCAGTAGAGAAACAAATCAACAATAGGCTAAGGTTAATGCTAGAACTGACCAGCAGGAACTTTTTAAAATTAAAAATGGTAAGTTAACAGCACCTTCATGTCAAACAAATCCTGCAAAAGGAAAATTTCAAGGGAAATGGAAATCATGCAACAAGAAGAATGCTCAAGAAGTTAAAGTTTATAGAACAAAAAAGTGAAGGTAACATTCCTAAGGGAAATCAGTCAAAATGGATTCAGCGAATGTACAAGGGTTTCAAACAGAATGTAACAACTGCTCCTATATAGCATTTAAAATGTTGGTAGACAATTTGCCATGGTTGAAGTCAGTGTGTCAGACAGCTAGCATAACATGTTTCCAGGAGGCACACGTTTCCAGGTGCATGGGAAAATCGTCACGAAGATTGAAGTATCAGTGAAACAGTATATATACTGAAAAATCAGGATATTTTGTTAAGCAGAAATGCAAGTATTCGTCAAAGTCTCTTACAGTGAAAACAAAACTTTAGAATGAGGACAGGAGAGGATTTTGGGAAAAATTTTCATAGCTATTCAAAGTTTAGGCAGTTTAAACAGGAGTATCATATTTCTGTGCAAGAAGATGCTAAACCTATCTGCTTATACACTCCTGGAAATGTTCCTCATTCCTTGATGTGAAAAGTAAATCTGGTAGACAGTTTGTGCGAAAGTGGTGTAAAATCACCTGTGGCAACAAAAGTGGTGGTGCTCAGGCGCTCACTATTGTGGCGCAGAGAAGCTATTCAGCCCACTGTGTCTGCACTGGCTGTGAACATTTATGATGATGCCATTCTTGTGCTTTTTTTTTCTCCCACAATCCTGAATATTGTTTCTCTTTAAATAATTATTTAATATGCTCTCTTGAATGCCTTAGTGATAGATATGCAGCACGGAAACAGACCCTTCAGTTCAACTCCTCCATGCCGACCAGATACCCTAAATACAGTCCCATTTGGCCCATATCCCTTGAAACTCTTCCTATTCATATCCCATCCAGATGCCTTTTAAATGTTGCAACTGTACCAGCCTCCGCCACTTCCTGTGGCAGCTCATTCCAAACATGCACCACCCCCTATGTGAATATGTTGCCCCTCAGGTCCTTTTTAAATCTTGTCCCTCTCACCTTAAACCTATGCACTCTAGTTTTGGACTCCCCACTCTGGGGAAAAGACCTTTCCTATTTACCCTATCCATGCCCCTCATGATTTTATAACCCTATATATAGTCACCCCTCAGCCTCCAACGCTCCAGGGGAAAATAGCCCCAGCGTAATCAGCCTCAATTGAAACTGTTTCCTCCATGCTTCCAGGTAATGAATTCCAGACCCTAACTGTTTGCTCTGTTAGACTTGTCTGGCATCACATTTGCTTCATATGAAAATTATCTTGTACCTGTGCCCCCTTGTTCTCAATCCTTTCATTGCATCATTCAGGCGATTATTTCCTCAATCAATTACTATTTGGGATCTCTTCTGCACCAATGTTTCAAAATCTGGGACGGAAAGCGGGAACCATTTACCATTTGGATGATATCCCTTCTGTGTTTTATGATGTATGAGGATATGTCTGTAGGGTCAGAGACATATTAAAAGCAATACAGAATTCCAGTCTGGCAGTAAATGAGAAATTCAGGCTTGGACTATTAAGATACATGACTGTCTTAACCAATGCTCCAAGCAAGGTGCAAGTATAGCAGATACACATTCAAGAATGAGTAACTGACTGGATCGAGCAGAAAAAAATCTGAGTTTTATAGACACCATAAGAGTCTTAGTCTATGGCCATAACCACCACATTACCAGTAACTGAGGCAAAACTGCAGTCAATCTGACCGCAAAGCTGGCTAAAAGATAATCCAGCACCATTAGCAAAAACGTGCCACACAGCCAAATGCTTATGCTTTCAACAAGGTTTCGAGAAAGCCCACGGAAAAAGCTATCAATGTATTTTTTCAGTTTTAGAGGGAACGTATATTTCATCCTGAATCGTTTAACCACAACAAACTGTAGCTCTGCACTCATCTTTGTAGCCGGTTACGGGAGAATGTTAGTATTAAGCAATGGGCCTCAAGTCATAAGCAATTTTTTAAAAAATCTTAATTCATTCATGGGATGTTGGCTTTGACTAAGCCAGCATTAATTGCCTATCCATAGAAGGTAATTAAGTGTCAGCTGCATTGCTGTGGGTCTGGAGTCCCATGTAGGCTAGACAGGATGAGGATGGCAGTTTCCGTCCTTAAAGGACAGTCGTAAACCAGAGATTTTTGACACTTAGCAGTGGTTACGTGGTCACTGAGGCTAGCTTTTTAATTCCAGATTTTGACTGAATTCAAATTTTCAGTGTTTGCTGTAGTGGATTTGAACCCATAACTGCAAAGCATTCGCATGAGATCCTGATTTATTAATCCAATTATGTTATCAGTATGCCACGCTACCTCTTTCAGGAAGTTCACTTGGGAGGTAAGCATGTTATGGGTGATAAGCTGTCCACTCTAGCCTTGAATAGAAAGGCAGAAGGACTACTTGGGACTGAAGTTATTGTTGCATAAGAATCCAGGATGGGAATTAATGCTGCGAAGTTACAATCATCAGAAAAACAGGTCGATAAAGACCCAGTTTATGAATATAAAAGATGACCTGTTTAAATTTCCTTGCTTTCTGTCTCTTGCATTCACTCCCTCACAAGAATAAAATCTGACAAAGTGAAAAACACTTTTGGCTGAAAATAATTCTTTCTTGCAGGAAAGATATGGTGTCAAATGTTCAGATGGCCATTGAACTAGTGTTGTGGTCACTAGAAACTTGTTCCTAAAGTCTTGGCAGATGCAGCCTGATTCAGTGTTGAGAATTCTTCCGCATGCTTTTTAAGAAGTCAGTTCAGTTTCACACTGGAAGTTCAATTAGGGCATTTCAGGAGAGCAGAGAGAAGATCTAGCAGTCTTTTCCCTAATGTATTCCCCAACTGAGAACTAAACCATATCCAAGCAAAAATTCCCCTTTCCCAGGGAGGCTAAACAATTAGATGAAACTGACAGCCAAGAAATAGCTTGTTTCCAATCCCCTAGATGACCTTTCAACTTTCACCAGGTGGTAGTATTGGCTTAAAGCACGAGATAAAGCAATGGTATGTCTGGGTTCGGAGAAGGGAACCCTGATGCGGTTAGTAAAGTATAAGTAACATTATTGTATATTTTAAAATAACGTTTTGTGGATAATTTAATCTTTTGGGTGCCAGCAACTTTAAATGACTGCAGGTTATTGTAGGTGTATTTTTGAAGTCTGCTCAATCTACAGTACAGCTAACTAATATTAAAGTAAAAGAAAGACAGCATATTTCAGACTAAGATTTTGATCAGCTACCTGCAGGATCTTGCATTAAGTAAACTGAGTTTGTACTTGCTTGTAATTGCCTTTTTTGAGTAGTTTTGCATTTACATGCTAATTAACCCTGAAAGTCTGGCGTTTGGGGGGAATTTGACTTCTTTGGATGACAAACCTCACTTGTTGCTGATGTGATTTTGAACTGCATACTTGTGTTGATCTTGATCCATAAAAGTTCTGTTTTCAGAAAAACTGAGCTTTTTAAAGCTTATTTGCATCACCACCTTCAGGGTGACTAGGGACAGGCAATAAATTTGGGTATTGCTGGCTGAAACAACATCACACGAGTGAATAAAAATTAAAAATAGTTGTTCACATCAAAATGTTGGCTGAAAACATGCATACAATCTGGGAAATAATTTTTCCATGCTTTTAAGGAATCTAAAATTAACTTTTTAGAGGGAGAAAATTTAAAATAATTCTACTCTGGTAAAAATTGAACTTTTAGGCTTCTTGGGTAATATTCCTAACAGTAGTCTACACTCCCCCAGAAATTTGAGTAAATATACTTTGGGACATTTGACACTCCAAGTTACTAGTAAATACAATTTTTTCAGTCTTTTTATCTTTCCAACTTGTGACTTCTGTGATGTTTTCTGTTCTTGAGATGCATTGCTTATTTTTAAACTATTATCTGCTGTCAATAAAACATGCCCCTATTTCTGTGAAGAAAAAAATGTAATATTAGAAGCTTGGTATTGGGAAAAAGCTTTATGACTTCACAGATTTATTTTTCTTGACCTTTTCTTTTGATTTTGTTGGCTCGCTGATTTTATAACTTGTAAGTCATCCTGTTTGAATGTGTTGTGAGACATCTCCACTGCAACTGGGACATGAACCCAGACCTTCTAGCCCTACTGCTGTGTCATAAGAGTTCTCTTGAAATTGAAGTTAAATTTCACCACCTACCTTGGGATTGGAACCCAGGTCTGCAGAGCATTACCTGGCTTTTTGCATTCCTAGTCCAGTGACCGACCCCCGGTCCCTTCCCATTTTATAAATTGTATTTGGGTATTAATCAGGATCATTGAGTCTTAGATCTACTACAGTGACTTTCGTTGATACCAGTGGAAATTTTTATGTAGCCCAGAATGTTACAAACTGGCTTCTTTTTGACAACTGTGCTTTTTATTGGGATTTTAGGGAGGGATAGTGGTGAAACTGAAGACATTACTGTTTCTGTTTTTGGAGTTCATTTAAGGAAATTTTAAATAGCAGTGCTGTTGAATAGAATGCATTTCTTCTTGGCCCATAGGTACAGCATTAAATACTCTCAGGATCAATATAAATAGAGGTTTGGTAAACTGTTAATAATACTCAAACCAGGAGTTTACCTTTGTCAGCTTCTAAATAACAGTCCCTGTTGTCCAGTTTAAAAGTGCCATTTATTCCTCCAAGCCCTCCTTACAGCTCCTTTGTCAAGATTTGGCTTTGAGTTATGACTGCCCAAACTCCCCCCATCAGGAACCATGAAACTTTTAATTTTCCCTTCATCTGTTCAGTGCAGATTTTCAGCCCAGGTCTGCGTAGTTCAAACTTACTGAATCCCATAGTCCATGATTTATTGTCCCCCTTGAATGAAATTGCATGTGGCAATTTATTTTTTCCCATTACAGGCACTCCTATTAAAAGAAAAACAAGTCTACTGAGTAGAGATAGTGTACAGAGAAATTAATGAAATGAGTAAAGCTGGCTTGGCAAGCTTCAGTGAGTTCTTGCTTAAATTGTGATGCTATTGCAATCCACTGCTACTGATTTTGACCACTAGCATAAACTGACAAATGTATCTTTCTAAAAATCCAAAACTTAGAAGCATTTAGTACATAATTCTACTGCCGATGGACCCAGGAAGGTGAAGTCTTGTGAATTACACTCCTTTCAGTACATGGGCATCTGATAAGTGAATGTGAGAAATACTAAAATTATATCTCACCATTAATCTAAATTTTATTGTTATAGACTCAAGTTGGACATCATCATCTCTTAAAAGAAGATTTAAAAACATTAACTGGAATAATTTGTCTTTTGTAGATGAAGTTGTTCCACGAAAAAGATCCAAATCTGAAGATATGGAAAGCAGTATATCCAAGCGGTGTCGGTTTTCTGGAGATGAATATGAGGCTGCCTTAAAAGTGAAGATCACTGCAAGAGGGGAGATCCGGAATACGCTTGAGAAAGTATGAGACCTGGACTGTTGAGTCTCTTTTGGCTTGAGCAAACACCGGTTCACATTATTTTCTCAAGTCATTTGTGAGATCATTAATTTATCGCATTAATTATTGGGAAGGTGAAGATGCTATTTGGTCTCAGTGCCAAACTCCTTTTCCATAGTTCGTTACTGGCTTTGACTCTTCTTGCAATAACCTGAGAATAAACCAACCTGTTTGCAATTTTGGTGTCCTATTTACCGGCAAGATGAGGGTCCAGCCGCATATGTGCGCTAGCATAAAAGCTGCTTATTTCCACCTCTAAAACTTTGCCCCACCTGAACATGTCCAATGCAGTATCCCTCACTCATCCCTTTTGTTTCCTCTAGACTTGAGTATTCCAGTTAATTCCTGACTGGCCTTTTTGCATTTTATCCTCGTAAGCATGAGGTTATTCCAAAGAACTCCTTTTAATTTGCACTTGTTCTTGTTCCTGTCCCTGTATTGCCCATGTGCTCACTTATCAAACAATGTGCTGATTTTCAACTTTTCATGACTTTCTCTGTAATTTCCTTAAATCCTTGAATGTCTTCACTCATTGTATTCTAGCCTCACGAGTATCCACAATTTTAATTGCTCCGTAATGGTAACCACACCTTCAGTTTCCAAACCCTGGAATTCTCTCCCCATTTCTGCTGTCTGCCTAGCTTTTCTACTTGAGGACACTCCTTTTAAAACCTAGCCCTCTGACCAACGTTTTAGTTATCTGGCCAAATGTGGCTTAGCAACCTGTCCTAACATATGTTGCTGTGAAGTGTATTGAGGTTTTATTATGTTAAAGATGCTATATAAATAAAGTTTATGAAATGTGAACATTCTAGGCGGAAGGCTGTCTACTGACTTGTATTTGGGTGGAGAAATAGTTGGAAGGGGAGCAAAACAACATAAATCATTTGAAACTGATTAATGGATGAAAGACAAATGTTCACAGTAGGTGACACTGGTTTTCTTTTGTAGATTGTTCAGCAGATCATTGAAGAACGCATTAGTGCCATGCAGAGTGGTGTTTTTGACAAGAAGCTGGCAGAGCTGAGGAACAGAGTAGAAAAAATTGAATGTAATACAAGGCATGAATCTTTAATCAGTGGCTTACAGGCAAGTACTAAAATCTGCAACTTTCTGCAATGTCCAGTGTAGAAACAATTTGGAAATTTTGCGCTAATGCATCACTCCATATCACTGCCCACTTCATATGCCCTTGTGCCATGAACAACCAGAGCATGATAATCTTGCAGCAGTAATTGAATTTTTCTGTAGTCCAGCCTCCCAGCTTAATGTGCATTAACAGTTGGTTTTCTGACTCAGTGCACAGTAAGATACAGTTCTAGTGACCTAGCTAGCAACCTTGTAACTGCTGAATTGTGGTCATGTCTCTTTGATGTAAATTTCTGAAGGAATAAAAACTAGATGACAAAAGATGTGAATGCAGAAGATTTATACTTCAAAACCTTACAACTATTGAAGGATGTAGTTTTGCAGCAACCTATGGCTGAAAGAAAGGTGGCAAAAGCAAACAAACCTGTTCTACACCTGTTTCCATCAACTTGCATTGGCAACAGCTTCTTTGCAATTCAGGCATTCTGCTTTTGACATGTAGCTGTTGTGCAGTACTTTTTCCGTTTAAGCAAAACTTGCTGCTTTAATTATACAATTAATTATAATGTTAGAAAAATTCTGAAAGGCACAACTTAAAAATGCGTAAAAATATTGATCAGAAAATACCAATTTAGGATTTATGCTTTGACATTTTTTTGATCTATTGTGACAGTCCCAGAATTGTGCATGCTCAGCAATTACCTCCAAGTCATGTACTATGAGAGAGAAATGCACCAGCTGCAAACACCTTGGCTATTTTGAAAGTGCAGAAATCTTAACAGGCATTATCTTAACCTTTACTACTCATCTGCTTTTTGAGTGTGCTCTGATTGTACTGTACAAGCATCTGATGTCATTACGCCAGATAGGTACGTTATGATTTGGTGAATATGAAATTGAATCTGATCAGCAAGTAGAAACGAAAATCGATGTTCAGAACTGGCAGTTAACAATAACCGCAAATATAGTAAACAAAGCAATTTACTTATTGTCAAATGACTTTCCATATGTGCACTCAACAGTAGTAAAGGATTCTAATACAAGAAATCATATATTTTTTCCAGTTCTTCCTTTGTATTGGGAGTAATGGCATGTGTTTTATGAATTTATTAAAAAATAACTGATTTTCTATCAAATCAACCCATCTTTTGACTTTCCCTGAATAATGTTATATTGCATTTTGTATTTCAAATCCTGAATTGAAAATTTATTTAAATTCTCAACAGCATAAAAATGGGCATGGCCCAGTCCGCTATCATTGTTTAGCTGATTTAATGCAGTCTAGCATTGTTCAGTAATATCAGTGAAAGGACTACCAAACGTCAAACTCAACAAACCTTGCCACTTTAATCAATGTATATCGATGGTATCGAAAGATGAAAGCATCCCTTAGGTGTGGAAGCAGACCATTCGGACCATTGACTCCGTACCAACCGTCCAAATAGCAGCGTCCCACCCCTAACCTATCCCTGCATTTCTAATGGCTGGCTAACCTAGCTAGCCTGCACATCCCTGGACAATGAGGCAATTTAGCATGGCCAGTCCACCTAACCTGCACATCTTTGGACTGTGGGAGGAAACCAGAACACCCAGAGGAAACCCACGCAGGCACGGGAGAATGTGCAAACTCCACTCAGACAGTCACCTGAGGATGGAATCGAACCCAGGTCCCATGCGCTGAGAGGCAACAGTGCTAAACACGGAGTCACTGTGCTGCGCCAAACTAAACTTTTCAAGGATACAGGACGAAGTCTTTTAGTTGTGCATCCTTATTCAAACGTACCAGCTTTGTCTACCTCTATAGACAATTTAATTTTTAACTGTATCCTCTAATGACAATACGGCTAGTGTATCATTTTATAGTTGCATTTTACAAGTGAACATTGTTTTACTTATCATTCAATATGATGGATGAGCTTGTTTTTGGAAACAGAAACATTTGAAGTTGGGAGGAATATGATAATTTCAATACAAAGTGTTTTCAATGTACATGTGCAACCCCCCCCCACCCACCGCCCTTCCAAATTGGTGCACTCCACAGAAGTGGTTCCTGGGGTTAAAGGAGAGCTCATAGCCCCAGATGTGATCTTTAATCACAGGTTCTTTGTCTACCATGCTAGCTGTCCTTTCAGTCAGACCTATACCCTTTGCTGTTTCCACTAGTCTGACTTGTGCTTTTCTTGCTTGAATTTGTGTTCAAACCCACTGTCTGTTATATATAATATATATAAAAACGTCAGATCTATAACGGGATGTTCTCATCCCTAAAAGCATTAAACAAAGTCTGCCTTTATACAGTTTCTTCTGGCCCCAGGGTACCTATAGGATTGCTGTACCCTAAGGATATATGTGCCCCACTTTAACAACAACTGGTGTACACAATAGCTGTGAAAACTACCAATGATTTGTTGATTCATGGTACAAGTAAAAGCAGTTGTCCATCTGGCCTCAGGGCCAACTAGTCTACCTCTACGACTTATTGTGACTGATAACGTGATGAAGCATGAATAAGATATAGCATCATAACAGGTATGCTTGTATATCTGAAAACATAGCTGCCATTGAAATAGTGAAGTCACTTTTATTTATGCTGTTTCAAAACACCTCAGTTAATTACTTTTGAAGTGCAATTCTCCTTTTAATATAGGAAACATGGCAGACAAATTGCAATCAGTAATGCTCCACAAATAAAAATGAGATAATGACCAAGTAATCAAATTAGGTGATCTCGTTTGCAGCTCTCTTAGTTGCCAGTTATCCTGTGTGCATTTCCAGTATTCCAAGATTTATAGTTCTTCATTTAAGTGCAATCTAATTGATAACTCTTGTATCCAGAATAATACTTGACAATTGGCCTAGGTGTACGGGATCACTGGGGTAAGATTATTTTGTGACTAAGATTTCTTTTAAAATGATTGTGCTCTTGGGCTTTTCTGCAGGCAAAACTCATGCAGATAGAGAAAAGGCTAGGATCAGCAAATCAAGCTCGCAATGATTCTGCCTCAAAGAAAGCACAAGAGGTAGGTATCGAATGGGACTAAACTTGTTTACAAAGAATGTACTTCAACCTTGTCGCAGTGACCAAATAGTATGTTAGTGGTGGCTCAATGCCTTTCTGGATCTGTTTAGGGTTAACTTTGAAACTTGCAGCAATTCCTGAAAATATTCCTCGTCTCTTATGTATTTTATCCTATCAAGATCTTGGAGTTACTTTGTGCAAATCCGTTATTAAAACGGTGTTACTTCTGGTACTTACTTTTGTATCCCTGCTGTGCCAGCTAAAATCTGAATGCAAATTTAACTTTTTAATCACCTACTAACTTGGACAGATACTATCTTGGTCGTTTTAATGTTAAACATTGCTAAAATGAGTCTAGAAATTGAATGTTCACCCTAGCCCTCATCAGAACTAAGACACCAAAAAGACTTGAGGTGGGTGGGGTTGCGGGGGGTGGAGGGGAGGTGAAATAACTCCACCGAGGCTACTACCTGTCACCAAGTCACCCATTCTTTACACATGGAGAGCGCTTGGCACTGATCCAGCTTCCTCAGAGACAGCCCTGAACAGAACCTCTCACACTTCTGCCTATATCTGGCAGCAGGGCTCCCTGATTGGGGCTATTAATCTGGTCCAATCAGGGCACTCATTCTGAGGTCCACCTAGCTGACCTTGTTACGGTCACTACAGGACAGCACCATTTTATACAGAATGTGAAGAGGGTGCTGATTTGTTGGATCGGGGTTGGTGTGGAGATGCAACAAGAACAGTTAATTGTCACTCTTCATTCTTAGACCAAGCAGGTAGATTCTGATTTGGGTTCCCACAGGGATGCAGCAATAGTTGGCTGTTTATGGGACTCCTTTTGAAAAAGCTACAATTTAAGATTATTAACTGGGCCTGCAGTGTGATGCATTTGCGCATGCTAGAAGTTAATTATGTAAATACTCAGGATCCTGTTTTAACTGGGTAAAAAGTACAGTGCAAGACAACAAGGTGCAGGGCTGGAGGAACCCAGCAGGCCAAGCAGCATCATAGGAGCAGAGAGGCTGACGTTTCGGGCCTAGTACAGTGCGCCTTTTTCAAAACACAACTGTCAAAGATGTTAACGGTCCAAGTCCCACCAAAACATGGATGTGTCCACCATTCATTAATCTCGTTGTCCCCGTTGTGGAGTCTGGAGAGTCTTCCTGTTGTACTAGCATGTATAAGCTGGCATTCAGCAAATCTGTGACCTCTTGTGCAACTGAGTGAGTGTTTTCCTGATTTTTTCGGGCATGGTCATTTGTCAATACCCCTACGTCTACAGTGCTTAAACTTTCACTACAGGTGATGTGGCAGCTCACAGATATTCCTTGTCTCCTCGTTAGATATGGAATCGAGCATGCAGTTCAAGTAATACACAAAATGTGTTGTGTTTTTTTTTGAGATATTGAGGGTATAAATATCATTTCAAATGATTTCAGGATTGTTATAGCCTTCAGTACAAATTGAGTCTAGCCTCTTAGGTATTTCCCATTTTCAGTGCAATTAATTTTTATCTTGAATACGAAGAGTAGGAAAGAAATATGTTGGCATGTGTTGATGGTGTTGCATAGACGTTAGCTGAACTTATTCAGTAACCTATGTTTGAACAAAATGCAAGGTTTCATTGAATGTGTTGTTCAAGTAAAATAAGTTTATGCTTCTGCTCTCAACTAGGAGAAGAACAAAAGATGGAAGCGAAGCATTGGTTTTCTCTAGCCACATGACTGATATTCCTGATTTAGAGTTTATTAAACTTCTCTATAAAACTTTGCAAGGAAATAAAATTGAGTGAGAATCTGATCTTTTAGAACCTTTGTCACCATTTACGGCAAAATTGCTATTTAGGTTTCCCTGTTTCCTCTGTCCATGGCTGCAAGAATTTTCTTCAATGCTGAAAATGTGGCAGCCAATACATTGTTTTACCATTTTGGTTCTTGTGCATAGTGACTTAATAAAAGATATGTTCATGTCCATCCGATCTCTTGCCCAGAAGAGATTAATTAACAGTGAGCATAAAGAAAGATTGAGTGGAATTATTTGTTTTCTCACCTGGTATAATTGAACCTGCTTTTAAGGGCTATAAGACCATAAGAAATAACAACAGAAATAGGCCATTCTGCCCTTCGAGCCTGTTCTACCATTCAGTGGCATCATGGCTGACCTAACGACATTCTTCATCCACTCTCCTGTGGTTTTCCCCATAACCCTTGATTTCCCCTACTAATGAAGAATTATGTAGGACTTTGTTAATCAATTGTAGTGAAAACTATGGTGTCCTTATAACATGAATCATGGTTTTTCCACTGAACTTGCAGGCAGCAAACACTTCTGAGATGCTGATGACTATGAAATACTGTAAGGATCCTGAACTTTTATTGCAGCTTGTAAGATTATTCTATTCAATGTCCTTAGTATGCATGGATTAGTTGGTTGGTTTACAAGTTTCCTTTTTTTGCACTTTTATTTCTGTAGTTAAGGCTTTCTCTTTAGTTCAAAACTTCCAGTCCCTAATGTTTTATGTTCTATTCATGCGAGTTTTGGTGGGGATGGGGGATGTGTTATAAAATAATTTGTTCTGCAACTTGTTCTACATTTGTTTTTAAAATGTTTGTCTTGTGTTGGTCAGGTGGCTGTCAAGTGTCATTTGTAATATTGATTTACATTGTTTGAGGTTTCTAGAATACAAACTAATTTTTTACATTAGTATATTTATTTTGGTAATTCATAGAACTAAAACAATCTGCCCAAACTAGATTAAAGAATGAGCAGATGATAAAGGCATAAAGTATACGTTCCATTAAAAGGATAGCTATTAATGAATATAACCTAAAGAAATTTAGCACTAAGTCAAACATTACTAATACTTTCACAGACTTCCATAATTTCAAAAGATTTGTTTTGCATTTTCTGGAGTTTGCCATTGCAACTGTTTGCTTAGCAGTACTGAAAATGTGTTTATGCATAGCTATTGTGTGAGTAACAAGGTTAGCAAAGTAGCAGTGACTCCTGGGTCCATGAAGAGAGAAATGTAAGCCTATTTCAGAATACTGTTTTGGGTTTGATACCTACTAATTGCACCGGTCCTTGCGTGGAAGTCGGAACTTGTAAAGCATTGGCTGGAAGTTGAAGACTGTGTAGAAGACACTAAATAATGTAATTGATTTCTTTTAAAAAAGAATGCTACAGGTTTTAAGAAGCAAGCATTTACAACAAGTTATCAAGAAAGCTAATAGAACTTTATGGTTTATTGATGGGGAATTGAATGCGAGAGTGGGGAGGTTATGCTTGTTATACCAGGTATTATGAGACTGCACCTTGAGTACTGGAGTATTAATCACCATAATTGGGTTGCTAATGTGTTTGGAACAGCTCAGAGAAGGTTTACTAGATTAATACCTGGAATGAGCAGATTGCCTTATGATGGAAAGCTAGGCCTGTATTCTGTGAAATTTAAATGTCAGCGACTACAATTGAAACAGAAGATTCTATATGGACTTGACCACCTGAATGTCGAAAGAACATTTCCTCTTGGGGGAGAATCTAGAACTAGAGGTCATAGTTTGAGGTGAGGTCCATTTAGAACAGATGAGATTTTTTTTTTTTTGAGTTGAGTCTTTGGATTCCTTTCCTCAAAGTTGTAAGTATTTACAGTAGAGGTAGACATCCCCTTGGTAATCATCAGAATATGCAGGAATATAGAATGGAGATTAAAATCAGATCAGCCATGATCTTATTGGCAGTGCCATTTTGTTTCTCGTTCACGTGTGACTCATCAGGTTGGAAGATTTAATGGTCAGCCAGTCTATTTTCTAGCCAGTCAACAACCTTTTGGTTACTTTTATAGCATACACAGCAAGTAGCTGGTCTTCCCTAATAACTAATGTGTATAAGCAGAAGCTAGACAAGTTCAAGAGGGACAAAAGAATAGAAGGATATGTTTTTGGAAAAGAATTAATGAAAACAGTGTATGGAGGTTTCTGTGGGCATAAATTCTAGACTTGATCAAATAACCTATTCCTGTGCTTTCCACTTTAGGCAGATCCTGAGAATGCCAGGCATGTATTAATTGTTAGCTGGTGATTTGAGATATAGAATATGCTGAATGCGTGTAGATGTTATGGGGTGGGATCATGGCATAATCAAGTATGTTGAAGTTTGTGCTTTTTTTCCCTAACATTTAAGCAGTTGGGTCTTTATGTTTGTAAACATTTTGCAGCAATAATTTTCTCCAGAAAATAAGGATCAGCAAAATCTAGAGGTTTTATTAAACCCGTTAGTGTCATCAACAATAACCTGTGAGTTACTAAGTAGAAGGTAATTAAGAGTCACCACTCTGCTGAAGTCTCGCATAGGCCAGACCAGTTAAGGGCAGCAGATTTACTCCCATTTAAGGAAAGTAGGGAACCAGCTGGGATTTTAGTGCGCTTTGGTAGTTTGATCACTCTTAGAGTTTTATCCTATTTTATTTCAGATTAATTAATTGAACTTAAATTTCATTGGCTGTCATGATGACATTGGAATTCATGTCCCTGGAACTTTTTGTTCAGCCCATTAGATTACAAGTCCAGCAATGTTGCCATTATTCTACTATTCACCTACTGCTCTGAACTTGGCTCAAACCCTAAATGGTATTTGGAAGCTTACAGGGAGAGACAGTGGATTGTGGGTCATTGATAGGAGACCTACTGGATTTCCTTTACGGTTGCACATAAATAATCCTGTTAATGACCTTTGGAGCAGCTGTTCTGTTGTATGTGAAGACTCAAATTATTGGTATTTGAGAGATGATGAAATACCACAGAACTCTTTTAATAAGGTATTAATCTTTGAGTGAAGGTGCATGGAAGTACTTCATTGAAATCATTGCTCTGCACAAACCGTTAGTGCTCTAGAAGATATTACAAATAGGAATAATGTTCTAGCTCTAACATGAACACAGCCAGGCATAGTTATGAATTATGGCCCATTGGGGTTTTTAACTCCTATTAACACTTGGTGCTATGCCTTAGTACATTTGACATACCTTAGTTCACTTTAACATTCAGCTGTCAGAACTGAATTATTAGTATCTGTTGAGTGCACTCGTTGACACACAGATGGTTCCTGTTGTTATGTAAAACTAGTCATGTACTAACCATCGAAAACACATCCCTAATTTGTTCTTTTGAAAATGTTTTGAGGGGAGAGTAAGAGGGTTTTGGACAAGTTGTACTGTTCAGAAATTATGCTGCATGAGTGCATTTTGGAATTGATGCAAAAAGAGAAAATACCATGAATTCTTTTTTGGTAACTTCAGAAAGATGAAATTATTAAAGGATATTGTACTTCGGGCAGATCATCCTCCACTTTTTGAAGCATAAATTAGGACTGTAAGGTCTTAGTATTCATGCCACTTTTGAACCACCATTCTGCATAAGCTCATTACAACTACAATTCAGCTGTCATTCTATTCTACACTGGCAGCTAGCAAGCACCTTAATTTTCCAACATCATAAACCTCAGATAGACTTTATGTTTTGTTTTAAAAAGGTTGTACAGGCTAGAACTTCATTTGATTACATTATGTTCTAAAGCAGTTTGACTTGCATATGAAAATTAAAAATAGCTTGGCTTTATGAAATATTCCTTAACAAAATCAAGTATACGCACTATACTGTGAGCTGGAAGATAAGGTTCTTAAGTGTGAAAATGAGAGTACAAATACTACTTTTTTAAAAAAAAAGGTAAGATTTACAAATTTCGTGCTTACTGCCAAAAGCAAAATTGTAGGACCCATGTGTTGAACTACCCTTTCCTAGGATTATAGATTCATAGAATCCCTACAGTATGGAATCAGCCCATTTGGTCCATCAGTCTACACTGAGCCTTCAAAGAACGTTCCATCCCCCCCTGTCCTTCTAACCCTGAACTTCCCATTTATAACCCACCCAACCTACACATCCCTGGACACTCTGGGCAGTTTACCATGTGACCTATCCTGCACTTCTTTTTGGACTATGGGAGGAAACTGGAGCACCTGGAGGAAACCCACACAGATTCGGGGGAAATGTGCAAACTCCACACAGTTGCCCGAGGGTCCCTGACACTGAGGCAGCAATGCTAAACACTGAACCACTGTGCCAGTTATCCTTTGTTCATTACTGTAGTTGTACAATTGCAGTCTGTATTAACTGTAGAGATTTCCAAGAAATACCAAATTGGTTTTGCAGTAAGTGTTGAACACTTTGTTTTCTCATTTAAACTTGATTTCCAGCTGCCCTGCAGAGAAATATATCTTTCTGGCTTCAGAATCAATCATATGGTGCTACAGCAGTTGACTAGATATTCACCAACATTAGTGCTGTAAAGGCCCCACTTAAATTCCTGATGCACTAAACTGCAAGACTTGTGAAAGCAGCCTGGTTTTCCTCCCTCCTCCCTCTATGATTGATAAGATGATGTTGCAATGACTTTCCGACTTTCATTTGGTGATATCTAGTCTGTGGCACCACTGAAGAGGATGAGGAAACTCGTAAGTGAGCAAAGTTTCTTTTTAAATGTAATGAATGTGTTGTGTTAAAGGCCTTTGTTTTTAAAGTTAATAATGAGATGGTTGCAGAAATGTTGTAGATGGAATATTGAAAGTTGTGGTGTACCTGTTGTATGGTTCGTAGGCATTCTTTGGGAAATAATGTATGTGTCAAAGTATATGAAATCTAATTCGTTGCATGGTTGGAGAGGCTTACATATGTAGAAGGTTTCTGTTGCTTCAGATTCACACTCTGCTTTAGTAAGCCCCCACTGTTTGTGGTCTTGAAATCCTGGCATGATATCAGAGCTTTGTTTGTAGCCATCTGGGAGTCAGATTCCTGCTGTTTGGATTATTTTGAACCAGGAATATGATCAATTTAGGGTTTACTTTGTTGTGTTGAGGGGGGGTGGGGCTGGTGCATTGTGTGCTTATATACTATGCATGCAACCGCCGTGCACATACAGCTTGGGATAGTCCCAGTATGCCTTACGGTTGCCAGTCAAAGTTCTAATCCTGTCCTAGCAACTGCCTTTTAACAGGTGAAATATAGTCAGTGAGACAAACTGCAAAGTTGATGCTTCACTTAATTGAAACTGTGAAAGGAATCCAGTTTAATTATCTTTTTCTTGTCCCAAATTTTGAAGGAGATTCACACCTTTTACTGGCAGGTTGTTCTGTTTCTTTGTCTCAGACTCTTGCACCTTTTAAACTGGAAAGGTGCTTTGATTTGAACGAAAGAAAGAAATTCATATTGGCAAAGGAAAATGAAAGACATCAATTCCACAAGTCAATTGTAAAATGGAACAGGTTCCACTCCAACATAATGGCACACTGTCTCTAACAGACCCAACTAGTGTAATCCTCATTCAGCAAGTTAATAGGACTTATAAGCCTTTGACAAAGTAGAAAGTTTCATTGAAAGATTGAAGGGTTTCTGCTGATTACGGTAAAGTTGTTAGATTAAACCAAGTTCCATCTCGGCATAGCAGAACTCTCTATTAAACACAAGCCGGTTATAAATGAGCAGCAGACTATATTAATAATCAGGCTGACTGTGTAATTCATTTGGAGACATGGAAGAACACGAACTTCCAATGAAAATTAGAAAGACTTCCAAGAGCATGTTTGTCTAGTTAACTACAGAGAAACCACAGATTTGTAATCACATGCTTGTCAGGCAAAAGTCAGTTCTTTTACTGGAGGGTAATAATCCCAATAGAATTTCAAAACCTGGCACAGAACAGCTACAGGTAATACTAAATAAAGAAAAGTCTCCCTCTGTTGTCTTTGGTGAGAGTTATGCAGATAAACCAAATGTAAGACTAACACATTCAGAGATAGTAAGAATTGCAGATGCTGGAGTCAGAGATAAGTGTGGAGCTGGAGGAACACAGGAAGCCAGGCAGCATCAGAGGAGCAGGAAAGTTGATGTTTCGGGTTGGGACATCAACTTTCCTGCTCCTTGGATGCTGCCTGACTTCCTGTGTTCCTCCAGCTCCACACTGTGATATGTAAGACTAACAGATAATGACCCTGGAGTTACTTCTGGGGGGAAAAAAAAAAGTATGAAACAAGAACATGTAATATTGCTTGAGGATAGGATTACTTCCTTTTGTCCTTTAATGAGACTGATGTAGGTAAAGCACATGTAATATTTCAAGGGAATAAAATCAATGTAATGAATTTAGTGAGTGAACTTCAGAAAATCATCAACCTGTATTAAAGCTTCCTTTTAATGCATTTGCTAAACCACCCATTGAACAACAGATTTAAATGCTAGGTAACCAAGCTCGCAAAGCCATTTGTGAGCCTCTGCCAGACAACAGAAAGAGGTTAAAAACCGAAAGATGCTGTAAATCAGGAACAAAAACCAAGTTGCTGGAAAAGCTCAGCAGGCCTGGCAGCATCTGTGAAGGAAAAAAACAGAAGTTCGGAGGGTCACCGGACCTGAAACGTTAGCTGTTTGTTTTTTCCTTCACAGATGCTGCCAGACCAACAGAAAGAGATTGATTATACCAAATAGCACAATTCCCTGTAATACAAAGAGTCACAGCCTGGGGCACTAGAGTTTAGGATGAATGGGCCAGAAATCAAAATAACACTTTATTCTATTTTCCGTGAAGTAGTTATGAGTCATCCCTTTATGGTGCCAGCACTATCTCATAAAATAACTCAATGAACTAAATTCCTGGCTGTGCCACTTTGTGGTTGAGATTTATCTGAGAGACAGATCGTCTTGTCCACCTAATTCTGTGTCTCTTGTGCTGCTCCATGCAATATTTGCATGAAACCTGCCAGCAATTAGACATTGGTTTCTCTAATGAATGTAGCGTTGAGTATGCTGCATTTCAGGCCTATCCTTGATGGGTGAATGTGAAAACTTAACAGGGGATTGGTGATTTAGCAAAACAAGCAAAGCCTTACAAGGAAGAAGAAAAACTTTGGCGAACAGTCTTTCAACTCGGATGCAAAAATTTACAATTATGCAGTCTATTTCTACCGCTGTAAAATCTTTTTGACATACATGCAGCAGCAGAACACAATAAATTAGTGGTTGATCAATTGACTTTTGGAGCTGATGAAATTGGAGAATATTTGGAATTTTGCCAAGCCTTACAGAAATGGGGTCTAAAGGACACACTCTGCAGTATGCAGACTTGACCAACCCAAGATGCATTGTTTCTCTTTTTCGTTGCTAACTCAGTACGGCTCCAAGTGGTGGCTCATTTTACTGGCATCCTCTTATGGGGCGGCTGGAGTTCTGTCAGTAGGCTGTTGGAGTTCACAGGCTGGAGCATTTATTCTAAAGAAATCTGAGAAGTGGGTGACGTTTCAGGATGGCACACTGGCCAATCTGGAAGGGTAAGTCTAAACCAGTGTTTTGTTATTGACGTTGCAAGGACAGTTGGCATTTTACTCCCATACATCTTTTGTATGAATTTTAATGCATCTAACAGTCTGTATAAGCTACCCATAGCTACCATTTTTCTTAGGTACTACACTTCTTTTTCTTGCACTTAGTATTTAAAGGTCAACTGACAAAGCCTAGGTTTTCACCTAATTGCGAACTGGAAGAAAAACTTAGCCATGATTAGTTTTGTATTTCAATTTGATTACTGTCTGACCCAATTTCAGTTGCCCATTTTAACCCTGATCACTCATTCTTGTTGCTTCCTACTGTTGCTACATATAGGTCAAATTTAATCTTAATGCACACTTCCTAAATGTATGACCCAAGACTATCTAGTAAGAGGTAGTATTCAAACAAATTGTCAGATGGTATCATTCGTACATTTTTGCCACTCTTGCATCTTTCTCGGGATGATTCTATTCAATTCTGCACGATAGATCCACCAGTGATTCAGGTCTCTTGATTACCTGCAGCATGCTTCAGGGCAAGAGTCCTGGAGCTTGAATTATAATCAATAGGCTAAAGTTCTGAAACGCCATCTGCATTTCTGTTGGCCCCCCCACCATAAGAATTTCATAGTTGTCTGACTGGGAAGCCCCAAGAAACCAGTTTCAAACCATTACGGCTGGTTATTGATTAGAATCCAGTGTAGTTTGTGCTGTGAGTAGATCAAGTCATCATCAAGGCATGCGATTAAGTTCCTGTTGGAACAGATGATAAAGTTTCTGTCCATAAAAGGCATGTTGATCGTGATCTATTGGGATTAAACCTATGTAATTTTCCCGATCTAGAATAAGATGTTAAATGGATTCCCGGTGCACTGTATCAGCTAGACTTCTTTGAGATTATTGCAGCCTGCGTGAGACTTGATCATTTTCAAAACAGAATGTCAATATATTTCAGTGCATTTTCAGTGGATTTATTCAGGTGTATGATCCCATTCAAAAAATCATCTCTGATTTCCACTGTTGCAACCCCAGATCCAAATATAACTAGCCAGAAGAAAAGCATTATCATATATCCTCCCATTGAGCTTTTCACGTGTTTGTTTTCAGTGGGTGGTGATTTACAGGTATTTGGGATCCATCCATTTATTATTGGCTGCAGCAACTTCTTTCCAGGAGGTGTGAAGGCAGTTGACACGATGGTCTAGATTAATGAAAAATTGATTCTGATTACCTTTGTGATCATTGCAGTAAGCATTATTGTGTACATATGCTGTTTGGAGCTGCCACCACTACCTAGCAACAGAAGGTTTCAGATTGTTTTTGATTGGCAAGGGCTTTCTAAGTTGTCAAGGACTTTCTAAATGGGTTTATTATATTAGGGTCCAAAGTGAGTTCTCTTTTTTATATTTTGCATTTCTCGTAATTTATTCAGCAATTTAGTGAAGAATTTGTTTTACCTTTCCAAACTAATGTTTTCAATTAATTCAGATTTTGTTTCTAAATTATTCTAGTCAAATTCTCCAGTATTTAAAAGAACCTCACTGAATTATGTAAAATATTAAACTCTGCATCAATTTATTGCCCACCCAAGCGGGTGTAAAATTTGTAATTTTAAACTGATATTGGGAAGAATTAGTTTACAAAAGATAATAAATTTTAGTGTAAACTGTCAAAGTGGGAGGTTAAATCCGCTTTCCACAAATGAGGCAGGGTTGGAGCAGTTTGCTGGAGATGGATTTCTGTGAATCATTTTATCTTCCTCACTAAGCTCTTTGACTTGTTGTTGAGTAGTTGAGATACTTACTGTCCAACCCTAACAAATCCTCCTTCCTTCTATAGCTTATAGAACACCCATAATGAGGCTGACTTTGTACTGAAACAAAGGGGTTGAGAAGCTTACTATTTCAGTAGCATTCAGTCTCGAGCCATGTAGCGTGCCCCAAGAAACACAGAATTTGGTGAAAACAGTTGTTGTATTTCATCAACAGAATCTGACTTCAATTTATATGCTATCATGATGAGTTCTCTTCCATGTTCAATGCAGTCTGTTCCCATTATGTTCATTAGTCTTAATATATCCAAACTTAAATGTTTATCTGATCAAGATAAAATTGAAAACAGACTTTCTTTTAAGTTGAATGATTTAACTGCCACTTTGTGGATCTGTTTTTCGTTCGCCATGATCACTTAACATTCTAATCAGAAATTGAGAAAAACTTCGTCATTTGACCTTCAAAAAGCCCTTTTGGAAGTCTCTTTAATACTTAGTGCTAGAGGCTTATCAAGCTTAATATGCAGTGTCCAAATTGCAAAAGGATTTCCCAAGGGTTTAACTGTGCTAAAGTCATGCTAGTTATATACTAAATTAACGGCAAATTTTGATCATAATTAAGCAAAGTTGATCTGAAGTGGGCTCTGCCATTTTAACCTGGGTGAAAAATCCAGGGTGTTAAATGTGAAATTCTGTTTGATAAATTGCGTATGCAAGTGGCGTATACAATAAGCCTTTACGATAAACATTACTATGACAGACCCCAGGACAGGAGAGGGAATTCTTTTGTTAAATTTGTTGATCAGACTAAATGACTGAACATCCAAGCCAGTGAACAGATTCTTTGAGTCTACTGTTAACAATTTATATAGATTGCTTATTATTTTGTTTTGGTGCTTTGAAAAGCATAATGTGACTTTCACTTGGGTTTTCTGTAAACACTTGTGTGATTGTCAAATTCTAAATTAATTTGTGCTTAACAATTTATATTCAAATTGGCATTGTAAGGAGGAAAATATTGACTGCCATTTTGCAGAACCTCATTAGCCCTGTCTTTCATGGACCTGCAAATAATTGCTGGGAGAAGTAACTGGATCACTTTTACCAGATTAATATGGTTTGCTGCTAAATGCACACAAATGTAGAATATGATAAAGTTAGCTGAGATGCAATGTTATTACAGGATTTGAATTAGCCAACCCCAGCAGAATGGGACCAATGTCACAACACATTTTTTTGGTTCCTATTGTTGTAAAATATAGAATTAAATGAGAGAAATGCTCCTTAAAGACACATTGTGATTCCTTTGTCTTTAGACTAAATTATTAATATCCTTTTTAGACATTTCAATCTCACTTTCTCTTCCTGTGCACTTTCCATTTTGTCAATTGCTTTTTAGTTTTCTACTTGATAATTAAGCAATCACTTTATCTGGATGCCATATGCTTTTTGGATTTTTTGTGTCAGACTGGTTTGTTAAAGTGTTCAGGTGTTAGCTAACTGCCAAATCCCCACCAAATTGCAATATAGTTTTTGCAGAGGTGATCTGAATTGGAGTTCAGTGATTTTTAAGATGTGGTGAATGTATCTGTTCTAAGGGAAATCTGTCATAGTAGTAAAATCCTATTACTTTTCACTTCATCATTGCATTGCATTGCCTTTTAGTTTATTCAAGTCAACAAGACATTAACAGAAACTCATGACTTGGTGTTGTATTGGCAAAATGTTTACTTTTTGCGGATGGTTTAGGGATCTTTAATTGCAACTAATTGACATCTGTTACTAACATTTTTGCAAACCCACCCCCCACTTTGGGGGGATGCATTAAAGGCTTGGATTTCCTAAGTTGCTTTCCCAGCTGTTCTGGTAGACCAGTGGAGCATTTTTTGTTTTGTTCGAGCAAACAAAAATTAATGCTACTGTGTTGTAACCTTGTAAATGTTAATTGAGTTCAAACTACTTCAAAAACCCAAAACTGCAAGAAATGCATTCTGATGCAGTTTAAATCAATAAACTCCTCAGTGGTCATCAAATGAAAAATCTTAATGACCGATATCAGAAATCCTGCCTATCTGCGCAAGCTTATTTTTGTGTGTATTTGTATAGCTGCCCTCCACAGATGTGGCTTTGATGAAGAGCTAATTAAGGAACGGACAGGAAATGGCAGTATTACAATGATGACCCACAAAAAAGGCTCAATTGAAGGCAATGTCTGACTGTTTGCAGCCTCCAAATCCTTTTGAAGACTTCTGCTTGTTAACAGTCATCGTCTTCCTTGAGACAGCAAAATGTTTGTATACAAGAATCAGTGACCATAGTCTGCAGTCAGAAGCTGAAGTTACAAACCAAGAAGAATTAATGAAGGTTGAACTACCTCATGCACCTTCAATATTATCAATTTCCCTTATTGTCTTTTATCAAAGTTGCAGTAACATCAACTTGTGCTGCTAACAATCTGAACAGTGATGCAGAAATGACTCTGCTTTATTAGGTTGCAAGATTATAAAACAATAAACTTTATGGAGAAATGTGATGTGCCTCCTGATTTCTTGATATGCAACAATATTTTTGTTAAGCTCCCACTGAAATTGGAGACAAGAACTGGGGATGGGAGGCCAAGAATAGTGCAAACATTTGTGTTATTTCCTTGGCTTCTCTGTAAGATATTCCTTTCAAAGCACTTTCTACTCGTTTTATACAACAAAGGATCGATCTTTGTGATTGTCAGCAATATTACGTTTGTTTTCTTGTTCTGCTTAATTTTTGGACATTTCACATCCAATAAGCAACTGAAATTTAGTAACAACATTGAGGACACAGGATAACAGTTCAATTTCTCAAGTCTATATACAGTCCATTGGATTTCATTCTGATTTATCTCATGTAATTACCAACTGTTCATTAACTTGCATCATGTTCTTACCATATTATTTGAGAAAAGATTGGTCTTCTACTTCACGGAGTTCCTCTGGCTCTAAAACCATTTTTTTCAACCCAGTTACGGGAAAATAGGTGTCATTAGTCAGCATTTGATTGCCTGTCCCCAGTTAAGGTAGTGATGAGCCATCATGGCAATACATTTCAGGTCAGGGTAGTGTTTGATTTGAAGGAGCTGCAAGAAGTAGCAATGTCATACGTCTCTATGTATTTCTCCAGTTAGGACAACACTGTCAAAGAAGCCTTAGGTGAGTTGGTACAGTATATCTTAATTCATAGATACTGCCAGGTATACCAATGGTCAAAGGACTCTTCCTTAATATGGTAGAGTACTGATTAAGGTGCCCTTGGGAGTTTTGAGGTCTGAGTAATGTTGGAGCTGCACTCGCCTAGACAGGTGGAGAGTATTCCATCACATTCTTGTGCTTTTGTAGGTGATGGGTTGTATTAGGGGAATACAGAGGTAAGTTATCTAAAGTACAATTCTCCACCTGATCTAGTTTTGTTTCTTAATGGTGTGGTATTTTAATCACTGACCAGCAGCTGAACTGAACCAGTCATAACCACCATAATGTTGATATTAGAGGTTTCAACAATGATAATTACCATTGACTGTTAAGGGGAGCTAGTCCAGGTTTGTTTTCTTTTGGACATAATCATTACCTAGCGTATTACTTGCCACCTAGCGTATTACTTGCCACTTACCAGCCCAAGCCTGAATTTTGACTGTGTCTTGCCTCATAGAGACACCAGACTGATTCATGGAGTTGCAAATAGCGCTGAGCATTTAGCGCTCATTGAACATCCAGTTCTAATTTTATAATGGATAAATTATTGATGATAATTTGGTTGTTGAGCTTAAACATTCCCTTGAGGAAATCCTGCAGTAATATTCTAGGACTGAGATGGTTGGCTCCAAGAACAATAACCATCTTCCCTTTATGGTAGATATGACTGCAACCAGTAAAGTGTTTTTCACCTGATGCTTATTGTATTTGATTTTATGAAAGGCTTCTTTGCCCCACACAGTCGGATGCTGCCATGAGGTCAAGCACAGTTGCCTCACCCATGGAATCTCTGGCTGTCTTACCTGTTTGTGGCACCCAAACAGCGCATCAATGAATAAATTATTGCTAAGTGCCACTTGATAGCACTTGTCAATGCCATCTTCCACTACTACTGATGACTGACAGTGGACTGTTTGACCGGTAATTGGTTTGGGATTTTTCTACATAAAACTCTTCAGTATCATATGGACAATAAATTAGAAGCAGGACTAGACCATTCAACTCCTTGAGCTGCTCTGTCATTCAATAAGATCGTGACTGATCTGATTGTAACCTCACACTTATATTCCTGCCTACCCTGATAATCTTTCACCAAAACAAAAATCTTTCAACAAAAGTCTTATCTAAAAAATATTCAAACACTTGGCTTCCATTGCCTTTTCAGGAAGACTGTTTCAAAGACTCATGCCCTCTTAGAGAAAAAAAGTTCACGTTTTAGTTTTAGTTTAAATGGATGATCCCTAATTTTTAAACAGTAACTGCTAGTTTTAGGTTCTCCCAGAAGAATCCAGTCTCAGGGCACCACACTTTAGGAAGGAAGGTGTTCGAGGAGATGCATTAAAGATGAATGAGGATGATTCCAAGGATACAGAACTACAGTTGAGTGGATAAGTTTTAGAAGCTGTTGCTGTCCTCCTAGGAAAAGAGAAAATTACATAGTGATATAGACATAGTCAAAATCACAAGACGCCTGGCCTAGATTGGGTGAAACTGTTTGCATTTTGGCAGAAGGGTCAAGAAGGCTGT
The DNA here is from genome assembly GCF_021869965.1 of Rhincodon typus. NCBI lineage: Eukaryota > Metazoa > Chordata > Chondrichthyes > Orectolobiformes > Rhincodontidae > Rhincodon > Rhincodon typus. Next base: position 7,763,168 of record NC_063368.1, read on the forward strand.
CAATTTAACGTGATTTACAAAAGAAGCAATGATGACGTGGAAAACATTTTTGTGCAGTGCATCTGGAATGGTTTGCTTGAATTCAGTTGAGGCCTTCCAAAGACATTTGGATATTTATCTGAAGCAATAAACGTTTGCAGAGCTCTGGGGAAAAGGTGGGGGGAGGGACTAGGTGAATTGTTCCACCAGAGTTGGCAGAAATGTCATCAGTTGAGTGTCACCTTTGTAGGCATATAACCATTTTATGATTGTTATCTACTCAGCAGTTCTGGCTGAAAATGATTGCAGATGCTTCAACCTGGTATTTAGCTCTAACCTGCTGTGCTGCTCCATCATAGAGCTGGAGAGAGAATCCCTACAGTGTGGAAACAGGCCCTTCGGCCCAACAAGTCCACACCAACTCCCAAAGCATCCCACCCAGACCCACCACCATAACCCACCTAATCTACACATCCTTGAACAATACGGGCAATTTAGCATGGCCAATCCACCTAACCTGCACATCTTTGGACTGTGGGAGGAAACCCACGCAGACACGGGGAGAATGTGCAAACTCCACACAGGAGGGCGGAATCGAACCCAGGTCCCTGGCGCTGAGGCAGCAGTGTTAACCACTGAGCCACCATGCTGCCGATGTTTGTGGAGTCTCTGCCTCTGGTTAATTGTCTTAATTATCTACCACCATTTATGATTGGTCGTGTCAGGATCACAGAGCTTTGAGCTGAGCTGTTTGTTGCAGAATTGTATACAGCTTCTGTTTAGAATGTCTGTAATCCTATATATGGCTCTTTTAGCAGGAATGACTCAAGTATATACCTTTTGCATAATAGTTAGACTTCTGAAATGAATAATTCTGCGACAAGCAAATGTCTTGGTTTTTAGTTTAGCTCATGTTAAATGAGGTGACAGTTACGTTAGCTGGACATAAATCAACCCTTTCAGAATATGGAGTTTGTGGTGGTGATTATTACAGAACCATAGGTTTCTCCAGTAAAAACAAAATACTGCAGCTGTTGGAAATCTGAAATCTGGAGAAGCTCAACAAATCTGTCAGCATCTGTGTGGGAGAGGATCAGAGTTCATGTTTCAAGACCAGTAGGATTTCTCACTCCTTTGAAGAAGAGTCATACCAGTCTTGAGACATTAACTCTTTCTTTCTCTTTTAATGGACATTTGCCAGACCTGCTGAATTTCTCCAGAGTTCTTCGCGTTTTTCACAGGTTTATCCACCTCATCATTTGCACTATTTCTGCGAAAACTGAGAGAAATTCATGTACCATGCTTGGAGCTAGTTTATGTATTGACTTTTTAATTAATGCGGGTAGATGTTAAATTACTGCATGTTATTTAAAACTTATTGAATGGTTTAATTTGATTTTAGTGTTGTTGCATGTACCTAATTACAGTGAAAAGTTTGTTTTTTTTTTTGTTCCGTGACCAGTACAGGCAGATCATGACATATAGATCATAGGGTGTTTAGACAGAGCAAGGCATGCAAGGTTACAGCTGCACAGGAGGTGCTCAAAAGCAAGATCATCATTAGATTTGAAATTGGAGGTTCATTCAGTAGTCTAATAACAGAAGGGAAGAAGCTGTTCTTGAACTGTTGGTATGTATGTTCAAACTTCTGTATTTTCTGCCTGGTGCAGGAGGTTGGAAGTGTAATACTGTGGTTGGAGGGGTCTTTGGCAGCCTTTCTGTGGCAACAAGAAGTGTAAATGGAATCCGTGGATGAGACGTTGGCTTCCATGATTGTCTGGGCTGTGTATGCAACTTTCTGTAGTAACAGGCTGAAGATGCTGAGTGGCCTACTCTTAACAATGAAGTGTTATACAATGTGATAGAACTCCATTATGTGGAAACTAAGCAGCTTTGTTAATGTGCATTTAGAAAAAATACTTGGCATACAATGCACTGTTCTTATTCATGCCTGATCTGCCAAACTCGATGTGAATGATTTTTACACACAGCTTCAGCATATATAAATGAAGGTGGGTAATGAATATTTCAGATGGCACTACTTTACTAGCAACTAAGGTTGTGTCATACATCATTAGAATACCCTTAGTCTTCAACTGTGGAAAAATACCAAGGGCTGATCTCGCTGCAGATGATAACAATAAGACTTTGCCCTCCGAATTGTAGAAACAGAGAGGGCTAATTTTCTATCTGATGAGCTGTGGTTTAAGTTCCTGTTCTGTGCCATTATTTAAATTGTACTTTACAATGAATTGGCCTTTCTTCTCCAAATAAAGATTTCATTTTACTGAGACTAGCGAGCGGTATTGTTCCACAGAACTATCTGGATGTTCTAAATTAACAAAATAAGTGTTTTTATGCTGCTAATTGAATGGGAACAGTTCTAAGATTACTGCAATGAAATAGCTTTGAGATTTTTAATTATCCCAGACAGTTAACAGTTTATGTGGAAATGTCTGCATCTAATTTTGTAATGTTTAATATTGAGAACCATCAAGTAGTAGAAGAAATGATTGCAAACTGATAAGTAGTTGAATTTTAATCTCAAACCTGACTTATCCGTGGTTTTTTTTAAATGGATTGTGAGATAGCTAGAATTAGTTTTCTCTCTTGTTCAGTCTCTAATTAATTAGTATTAACAGATTAGTAGAGTTCAAATTGCCAATACTTCAGAAAAGTTGACTTTCTTTGACAGTTGTACATCCCTAACTGTCCTTATGAAGGTAAACTGCTGCCTCATAATATGTGGTATAGGTACACCCACACTTTAACAGTTCCAGGTTTCTGACCCAATAACAGTGAAAGAACAGCAGTACAGTTCAAAATTAGCGTCGTGTTTGAATTGGAGCAGTGCTTGCAGTCATGTTGCATCCACGTGTGTAGTGCCCTCACTCTTTTATAGCTGATAAAGATCATGATATTTGAAGATGCTGTCAAACAAGCCTTGGCAAGTTGTTGCAGTGCATCTTGTAGATGGTGGTTGGGGTGGAAATCAAGCAGGGCTGCTTCATTCTGGATGATAATGACCATCAGACTGTGCCTTAGAGATTGTGCCGATAAACTGCTGAGTTTAACTCCTTAGAGGGTGTTGTGATATTGAGAACATGTAAGTACTTTGTTCATTTTGGCACATCTCTCCTTATTCTATTCTATTCTATTTAATTTAGACTCCAACCATCTCCACACCTCAGCAACCATCTGGACCGCAGTCTGCACAACCTGTGTCACCCAGCAAATCCAACAACCCTTCTCTTGGTGCTTCTGGTAGTGTGCCACCTCGCAGGTAAGGAGGCTCTAAACAAAATGTTTTGGACAAGTTCTTATTCCATACCGTTTGCTGAGAGCAGTCTCAGTCCCTTGAAACTTGGATGTTGTGTGCCAGGCTACATGATTTGTGTCCTCTCGGATAACTCAGCAGGCTAAACCTATAGCTGCAGTTCTTTACACAGAGGGAACAAGTGTGGCTGTGAGGAGAGGAATGTGTTTGAACCAGAGTTCTGCCTGCCCTTGCTTTCATTGCTTCTCTGCACATTTCAATTTGGTACAGGTCTTGGGTACCACTTAAAATAGAAAAACTTTCGAATACCTGACAACTGCACAAACTACACTAAGGAAAGGAACTTCGGAAAGTGTAAATTGGAAAGCGATTCACTCCAAGATCAGCAGTACAAAATGTTAGTAACTGTAAGAACGTTGATTGATTCGTGTAGGTGCAGTAGAATATTTTCACCAGCTGCAGTAATTGTGCCACTGTTGAAAGTGTAAATTTGAATGCACAGGGCAGCCTGCCATGATACAAATCCCTATATTAACCCCTCACGAAGCCTTGTTTCAGTAGATATTGATGGATTGGTTGTCAGTAGGCTTGAGTGTGTTTTGAACCTTGGAAAAAAAGTAAGGAAAGGTGCAACAAAACCATTCTCTCTAAATTTAAGAGATTGGAGCATGATAAAAAGCTCTGCGTCAAGAGATTGAGGAGAATATAAAAATCAAAGGCCAGACTCTTAATTATTGCCCAGCTAAAGTGTAATGGCGATAGAAGTCTTGGCACAAATATGCACCTATGTTAGATAGTGAAACAGCATGGGAACGAGCAGTGAGCTCCCTTTTGAGGTAACCTGTTGAATTTTATAGACTTGATGCTCATCTCCTATAAGTAGAGTGCTCAGTAAGGTATTTCAATACAATGGAGCATCAAATCAGCCCATCACCACCACCATCAGACTATTCTTGATCATCTATAAAATGATGGAAAGAGTCATTAACAGTGTTATCAGCATGACTTGTTTTGCAAAAACCTGCTCACTAGCATCTCACTAGGACCATTCATCTCCTGGCCTCAGTAGAGCCTTGGTTCAAACATGGACAAAATAACTGTACACCAGAGGTGAGGTGACATTGACTGCCCTTAACAGTTGGCTAGGAGTGAAATCAAGGGCTCCTAGCAATGGAAATCAGGGGAAGATATTTCTGCTGATTTGGAGTCATACCTAGCACAATGGAAGATGGTTTTGTTTGTTCAATGTCAGTTATCTCGGATCCAGGACATCTCAACAGGAGTTCCTTAGGATAGTATCCTAGGCCTGACTATCTTCAGCTGCTCCATCACAAGATCTGAAATGTTTGTGCAGTCAGCAGTATTTAGCACCATTTGAACTCCTTGGGTATAAAGCAGCAACCAGTGTCCAAATGCGACAAGACCTGGACAATATCCAGATTTAGACTGACCAGTGGTAAATAAAATTCATGCCACAGAAGTCTCAGGTGATGGCCATCTCTAACAAGAGATAATCTAATCCCATGTGCCCCATGGCATAGTCACAGTCATACAATATGGAAACAGACCCTTTGGTCCAACCAGTCCATGCCAATCACAATCCCAAACTAAACTAGTCCAACCTGCCTGCTTCTGGCCCATATCTCTCCAAACCTGAACTGGACTAGCTGTATAAATATTGCAGCTAGAAGATCAGGTCAGAGGCTAGGAATCCTGTAGTTAGCAACTCACCACCTCGTACCCATTCTTCTGGATGAGTGTGGCACCTACAACAAGAAGCATCACCCATCAAACATTCAATCCCTCCTCCACTCACACTCAGTAGCAGCTGTATGCACCATCTACAAAATGAACTGCAGAAGTTCCCCAAGGTTCCTTAGACAGCATCTTCCAAACTACTACCACTACCATGTAGAAGGACAAAGATATGTGGGAACACCACCATCTGCAGGTACCCCTCCAAGTCGCACATCATCCAGACTTATAAATCTATTGCCATTCCTTCAGTATTACTGGGTCTGAATTCAAGAACTCCATTCCTAACAGCACTGTGGGTGTGCCTACACCAAATGGACTGCAGCAGTTCAAGATGGCAGCCAACCTCTTCTTTTCAAGGGCAGTAAATACTCGATCTAGCCAGCAAAGTACACATCCCAGATAAATTTTTAGAAGTTTGCTTTATATGATGCTTTAAAGCTGCAGTATTTTGTAAAATCTTTATTTGAAATTTTGGTTGAGAATCCACAATTCCAGAATGGAATTTTAACTTCTCCGCTAACATTTAAACAAATTGAAACAACAATATTAAATGTTGAACTTCAGCCTCTTGGGGTGGGTGGGTTGGGGGTGTTGTGGTTATTAGTGAAATTTATATTTGCTCATTTTAGAAAAATTCAGTAAAACTTGGAAGAGATGTTGTGGTCTCATCAAAAGACCATGTTTAACCAAATTATTGAAGTTCTCTGAAGGAGTAATATGCTATGGATAAAGAGCCTGTAGATGAATTGTACTTGGAATTTCCAGAAGACATTTAATAAGGTGCCACAAAGATTATTGCAAAAAATAAGCACATGGTGTGATGGGTAACCATATTGGCATAGATGGGTGATTGGCTGGCAGTGAAAGAAAGCCTAAATGTATTTTTATCAGATTCCAGGATTTAGTGAGTGGAATCCCACAAGTGTCTCTGCTGGAGCCTCCGCTTTTTATAGTTTGTTCAATAACTTAGATGAGGGCAATGAAGGCATGATGGCTAAATTCACAGACAACACCTAGATAGGTAGGAAGGTATGCTGTGAAAAAGGCATAAGGATGTTGTAAGCAGGTATAGATTGACTGAGGAAAACGTCTGGCACATAGTGTATAATGTGGGGAAATGTGAAGATGTTTACTTTGACAGGAAGATTAAAACAGTATTACTTAAATGGAGAAAAACATCATAATTTGGAGGTGCAGAGGAAATCGGGTGTTCTGCTGCATGAGTCATGAAGTTAATATTCAGTTAAAGCACATGCTAATAGATTATCCTCTTTATTATGAGAGGAATTGAACATATAAAAATAAGGATATTGTGCTTCAGCTATATATTGCATTGGTGAGACTATTTTGAAGACTGCTGTTTTGATCTGTTTATATCTGGAGGGATGTAAATACATTGAGGCAGTTCAAAGGAGGTTTACTGGATTGTTACCTGGAACGAGTGGATTTGTCTTGGCAAGATAGGGTGAGGTTCAGAAGAGTGAGGGGTGATTTGATTCAAGTGCAGAATATCCTGAATGGTCTTGACAGAGTGGGTCAGTCCAGAACTAAGGAACATTGTTTTTAATATTTGGGGGTCACACTTTCAGAAGAGAGTTGAGTAACTTTTATTTTCCTATCTGCCTGAGAAGGTCACAGCAGTCAGGTCATTGAGTATTTTTAAGACTGAGATGGTTAGATGTTTGCTAGGTAGGGAAATCGAGGGTTATCGTATGTGGAAGAATAAGAATGTGGAACTTGAACCACAGACCAATTAACCATGATTTTATTGAAACGTGGAGCAGCCTTGAGTGCCACATGGCTTACTTCTGCTCCTGTCTCACATTTGCATCATATATACTTACTCAGCATTTCAGGGAAATTTTATTTTCAATTTGTACACCGAAGGTTTTTTGATTTATTTTATGGAATGTGGACTTAGCTGATACCCATTGCCGATTGCCCTTGAACTTAATTTCAGAGGGTGTTTTAAGAGTCATTGACATTACTGTGTCTGGAGTCACATGTAGGTTAGACCAGATAAGAATAGATTTATTTCATTAAGAACTTGGTTAATTGTGCAAATCCATCTGGGTCGCCAGTGATGGTTTCATGGTTGTCATAACTGAGCCTTTTAATTCCAAATTTTATTGATGGAATTTTAAATTACACCAGCTGCCACAATGCCAACTGAACTCATCCTCAGAACATTAACCTGGGTCTCTGGATTGGCAATCCAATGATATGAACATCATACCACTATCTCTACACTGGGAAGCTGTAATAATGCATACCTTCTATTTTGAAAAGAAACTATATTTCTACTACCATCTTTCAGCTAATGCCCTTCCATGGTAATTAAGAATGCATCAAACAGATAAGCAAATGTTCTCAAATTTCCCTTTTGAAATGGGAGACTGTTCTTCATCAAGTCTTGCATTCTGTTAAAGTCATTGATCAAATGGACTGACTTTAAGCCATATTAACATTATAAATTCATTTTATAATTACTGCATGAATCTCCAGTTTACTTTGTAAGAATAAGGAAATTTAGGTACACAGAGATTATTTTACCAGTTGCCCTAATTATGATCCCAGTTGATAGTGATGATTGAGTGACTCTGACTTGATAGACCATGATTTTTTTTTTTTTTTTTCTTTTTGCAATTTGGCTAAATTAAAGTTATTTTGAGAGAAAACGGGGAACCCGCAAGAGCAGTGAACATGTAAATTTCTCAGCTGCAAAGTGTTTGAGGCCAAAACATTGATTTCAAGAAGGCGGTAGGTATAATTTTTAAGACTAAATGGCTCAAAGGATGTGGGGGTAAAAGTGGAAAAGGCTGTGGAGTTGGATGATCAACCATAATCATTGAAAGATGGAGCAGGCTTGAAGGGCTGGATGGCCTGCTCCTGTTGTTCTGTTTGTTACTCTGGTGGGCAGCCACTGGTAGCCTTGTGGAAAACTGTTCACTGTGTTTGAAACAAAAGAACGAGAGTTTGTTATACCAGAAAATGGAAAAATAACCTGTATATTAGATACTTAAAAGTCTCCTTTTAACAGCAAAATGTAAGATTCCACCCCCCCACCCAGGAAATATCCTTGGCAAATATCAGCCCGAGTGAAGTATAATTATCTTCTTTTTTTATTATAACTGAAGAGGTCACAAGTTTCCCTTGAGACAACTTTCTGCACAATCCCCAGATGTCATTCTCCAAGTCTCCCTGAGGCACATGGAAAAGTTAATTTCCTGATTTTTCTGGTTCTGGCAACTTTTGAAGCTGCTAATCTGCGCAACTGGTATGAGCCTTTTTCTTCCGAACTTCTGGTATCTGGTCCTGCACTCTGGGTTTTGAAAGCTCAATTTAGTAAACACACCATTTATTTCACTAGGTAGCCTATCTAGTCATTTAAGTCCCATGGTTTCTTGGAAATGCTGATTGAATGCCTGCTTGAAGACTTTTGGCAGTCAGGAATTAGCTCCACAGAACTGAGAACCAAAAAAACCATTTGCTTCCACTTTATAGCCAAGTTCCCAATTAATAAAAATATATTCTAAACTCGTTTCATACCCTGGTGCCAGCTTTATCTGTCTCTACTACCATTTTTCTGCGTTTCACCCACATTGTTTAAAGCTTCCTTTTAAATACTTTATTTGCCTTCAATATGCACTCAACTTTAGTCGCTAATTGGCTGAACCTTCCATTCAGTCTCCCTTTTTATGCTTCTAGCACTGATTTTCAATTTGTGGCTCCTTGTTGCTGACTAATTCAATAACCGAAATCTGTTAGGAATCTCTGAGTTCTCCCTTCCAGCCCCCCACTTAACTATAAATCATCTCTGCTCCGTAGTGGTTTCAATTTCTGGTTATTTAGGAAAATGGGTTTTTTTTTTTTGTTCTGCTCCAAGCAATCATCCAAGCTTTATTTCTTATGAGAGAAACTTTGAGATAATCAGCAATCAACAAAAAAGGAGGATATAACATCTTTGGGAAATCTTAGTTGCCTGATATTGGTAGGTTGTTGTGAGATTTCTGTATCCAATTTCTGTTTCAGTGGAACAGTAAGGCAGATGCTGGACTTGCGAAGAAATATGGCAGATAGTGTAGCATCAGGACAACAATCTGCAAACTCAAGTAGTACAGGTATGTATTAAAAAATCTATCTGATTCAATTAATGAGTTTCAACAGCATTTTTAACTGTATTAAGTCAAGCTCTTCATTTAATGAAAATATTGTTGCCACAGCTCAAACTGCTAAGTGAGCACAATACATGTGGCTTTTTGAAATATCCAGCTCATGGGGATTAAATTCCATATTGCATAATTGGAGGGAATATTTTTAATAAATATTGTTTCTAGAGGAGCTTCACATTTTGCATCATCACGTTATCTTTGTACCAGCTGCTTGATTCCTGTAGCTATTTGCTTTCCAACTTGCTCAACATGATTTCATAGAGTCTTACGACATTGAAACAGACCCTTCACTCCAACTCGTCCACGTCGACCATGATCCCAAACTAAACTAGTCCGACTTGCCTGTGTTTGGCCTACATCCTTCCAAAACTTTCCTTTTCATTTACTTATCCAAATGTCTTTTAAATGTTGTAACTGTGCCTGCATCTACCACTTCCTCTGGCAGCTCGTTCCCCACACACACACCAGTGTTTTTTCATTTTAAAAAAAAAAAGTTGTCTCACCTGTCCTTTAAACTTTCTCCTCTCACTTTAAAAATATGCCCCCTAGCTTTAAACTCCCTCACCCTAGGGAAAAGACCTTTGCAATTCACCATATGTACGCCCTTCATGATTTTATAAACCCCTGAGGTCACTCCTCAACCTCCTACGCTCCATTGAAAAAAATCCTAGCCTATCTAGCTATTTTTATAATCAAACCCATTCTTCCCGGCAACATCCTGGTATACCTTTCTGAACCCTGTCCAATTTAATATTCTTCTGGACGCAGGGTGACCAGAACTGTACACAGTAGTCCAGAAGAGGCCTCGCCAAAGTCCTGTACACCCTCAACATAATGTTCCAGCTCCCACATGCAGAAGTCTAAGCAGTGAAGGCAAGCATGTTAAATACTGCCTTAACTACCCTGTCTACATGTGACGCAAATTTCAAAGAATTACATACCTGAACCTTAGGTTCTCTATTCTACAACACTACCCAGGGCCCTACCATTACTTGTACAAGTCCTGTTCTTGTTTCTTTTACCAAACTGCAGCGCCTTGCATTTATCCAATTTAAACTCCATCTGCTGCTCCTCAGCCCATTGACCCAATTGATCACAATCGCTTTGTAAACTTAAATAACTTTCTTCATTTTCCACTGTACTACCAATTTTGGTGTAATATGCGAATTTGCTAACCATACCTATTCTCGTCCAAATCATTTATAAATAATGACAAACAAAAGTGGACCCAGTACCAATCCCTTGGAACACTACTCCAGTCCGAAAAACAACCCCCCTCCACCACCACCCTCTGTCTCCTACCGTTAAACCACTTTTAGATCCAATTGGCAAGCTCACCCTGAATCCCATGTGACCTACCTTTACTAATTAGTCTACCAACTGGAACTTTGGGCTTTACTAATTAAACTTTTACTAATTTTAATCTCTTCCATTTGAGCAAGGGCTTGAATATTTGTAGATGTGCCACTCTGAGAAAAGGAGTGAATAACTGAAAGCCTCAAGACTATTGCTGTAAATCCCCAAACTGCCAATTTTTGTTTAATTGAGGACTATATAAGTGCAATTAAATTCCCATTAACAGCCTATTCATTTCATTTTTTTCTTTAGGCAGTCATCCAAGTGGGAGATTAAGCTGCTGTTGCCTGCATGTTTACCAAAACATAATCTAATGTATTGTCAGGCAATTATCTATATCTGTTAGATCTATCAACATTTAAAACTTTAGTTTGCCAGTTCCAATGATTCCATTTCCAACTGATGTGGAATAGTGACATAGCTTACCTCATTTTTTTCGCATCTGGTGGAAAAATCTCCTGATGCCTAGTAGAGCCTCAGTGCATTGCTGCATCAATAGATTTATATCCTGTATGCTCTTTTATATAGCAGGTTGAGCTACAGAGCTAAACTGACTCTGTTCTATTAAACTCTTTAACGTTAATATTGAAGGCAGTCACAGCTGTGTGAGACTTGCCTGACCTTTTTGACTACCATCCATTATGAAAGCATGATTGGGTTCCAAATTGAAGCTTGGGGTAGATGGTGGAGTGCAAAAAATAAGATTTGTCTGCAAATTCTGATTGGAGGATGTTTTGCTGTTGCAGGTATTACTAACTTCACACCACCTCAGGTAGTTGGCGGACAGACTAAACCTCAGAGTGCAGGGACATCTGGTGCTGTGGTCACTCCTGTGCTGCCAGCAACTGCAGCAGTAGTGGGAAACAATCAGTCACTGCCAACCTCTGGCAGTAACCAGCCTATGCCAGTATCTCTTCAATCAGTGCCAGTATTGCTTACAGTTCCGGTGGCAATGTCTTCCCAGCCTCAAATTCTTCAGGCTTCAGCAAGTAGTTTGATGACGAACCAGCAACCTGGAATTGAGTTCTTGCCTGTTCAGTCCCAACCCATGCTTAACAACCTCTCCAAACCACTCGCATCGCAGGCATCGGCAAATGTAGCAAAAGCAACTGGTGCTGGTCCTTCGTTGCCAAGCCCTGGAGTCCAAAGGAAGTCCCCTGGAAGTATGGGCTCAGTACAGATAAGTAATGCTGCTTCCAGTCAGACGACTACTGTGACTAGTACTCAGTCTACTCTTTCACCTCAGATTTCCCGGACAGCACAACCATCTTTGGGTACCCCAGGACATTTTAGCCCTCCTCATACTAGGCCATCAATACAGCCAAGGCCTTCGCAGACTTACAGCCAGGGCCAAGTCTCTGGATCATCAAATCAGTCATTAACCGTCACTTCAGACTGCACCAGTGCAGGAACGTCCAGATCAGGTGAGTGAACTATTTATTATGTGCAACCGTGTGCATTCAAACTGAATTGTTTGTTTAGCTAGGTTTGTGATTAATTTTGCACATAATCCAGAGATTAAACATGTTAGTGTTATTGCTGGCTACCTTTCTTCATCAAAATCTGTACATGCTGGTTGTGGGGCATTGAATTTGATTTATGAAAGGTCGTGAACCCAGAGGTGAATTGAGGGCCACAGTTTCACTTTAGAATAAAAACGCAATACATCTGCACCAAAGTGCAGCCATGTCTGAATTCAAGGTATTAATGGGCTGCAATGAATCAGAATGCCATTTAAAAAAAGAAGTGAAATATAAATACTTTTGAAATCTTAATGCTGGTGTCCATAGTACCATATTTAGTCTGTTGCATTTTAGAGTATTGATAACAGGTTTGGTAGGTAAATATGGCTTATAACTATTTAATCTCAGATGGAAAATAAGCCCTTTTGCTGTAAAGTATCTTCAATGACAGTGTAACAGAAATCCTTACATGGATCAAGCAGTTAAGTCTTATATATTTTAAAAAAGTGCGTCATGATTTAGCTAAGACCCATACAGTTGTTTTCTGGTAGGTTTCTGTTCCAGAAAGTGGGAGCTCATTTGCGATATTTTTATGTAAAACAAATGTTACACTAACTGCTTTTATGGTCCCTCGCACCATGTTTGGGGCAAAGTTCAGGAGGAGGTATTTAAATACGTATTTGTCAGCTTCTTTAGCACATGCTGAAAAAGTTGTGGGTAATTTTAAAAAGTGAAATATTTATTGCAGTGGGGACTGAAGTCTAGTTGATCAGGATTCTCCGGAATTGAATGTGACCCGAAGTATTAATGAATATGAGGGATGAGCAGGAAGATGTGACAGCTGTATGAACAGTTTAAGCACCAGATGGCCCCCTCCATTGCCCATATTTCTGAAATGCATTGTATCTCAAACAAAAACCTTGTCCAGCTACTTCAGAGACTCCAATGTGAGGAAACTAGAGAAAGTGGATTATTCTGTTTTTAGAACAGATAGGAGTAACTTATAGGAGGCAATGACCTAGTGGTATTATTGCTATACTATTAATCCAGGAACTCCGCTAATGTTCTAGCAACGCAGGTTTGAACCCTGCCACGTGGAATTTGAGTTCAATTTTAAAAACTCTGGAATTAAGAATCTACTGATGACCATGAAACCATTGTCAAAAGTTGGAAAAATCCATCTGTCTGTCTATGCCCTACAGGGAGGGAAATCTGTTATCCATGTCTGGTCTGGTCTACATGTGACTCCAGACCCACAGCCATGTGGTTGACTCTCAGAGCTGCCCTGTGAAATGGCCTAGCAAGCCATTCAGTTATTTCAGTCACTATGAAGCCTCAACAAAGAAATGAAACCTCCTGCTGATTAACATGTACTGTCCTCCCTCTGCTGATGAATCAGTACATCTCCATTTTAAACAACACTTGGAGGAAGCACTGAGGGTGCCAACAGTGCAAATGTACTCCGGGTGGTGTATTTCAATGTCCATCACCAAGAGTGGCTCAGCAGCAGCACTACTGATCGAGCAGGTCAAGTCCTGAAGAGCATAGGTGCTAAACTGGGTCTGTGGCAGGTGGTGAGAGAACCAACAAGAGGGCAGAGCATACTTGACCTCATCCTTACCAATCCACTGGCTGCGGGTGCACCTATCCATGACTGTATCGGTAAGATCGATCACTGCATAGTCCTTGTGGAGACGAAGTCCCATCTTCTCATTGAGTAAAGTCTCCATCGTGTTGTGTGGCGCTATCATTGTGCTGAACGGGATAGATTTGAAATAGATCCAGCAACTCAAGACTCAGCATCCATGAGTCGCTGTGGCCATCACCAACAGTAGAATTGTACTCCAGCACAATCTGCAACCTCCTGGTCCAACATATCCCCCTCAACCATTAACATAAAGTCAGGGGATAAACCCTAGTTCAGTGTAGAGTATGGGTGAGCATGCCCTGAGCAGCACCAGACATACCTAAAAATGAGGCGTCAACCTAGTGAAGCTACTAATCAGGACTACTTGCATGCCAAACAGCATAAACAGCAGATCTAAGCAAACCCATAATGAACAGATCAGATCTAAGCTGTACTATGTCCAGTCCTGAATGATGGTGGACAATTAAACAACTCACTGGAGGAGGAGGGTCCACAAATATCTCCATCCTCAATGATAAAAATGCCCAACACATCAGTGCAAACCATAAGACTGAAGCATTCGCAGCAATCTTCAGCCAGACGTGCTGAATGGATGATCCATCTTGACCTCCAATGGCCCCCAGCATTACAGATGCCAGTCTTCAGCCAATTCTATTCGCTCCACATGATATCAAGAAAAAAGTTGGAGGCATTGGATATTGCAATGGCTGTGGACCCTGACAACATTCCAGCAATAGTACTGAAAACCTATGCTCCAGAACTTCCTGCTCTCCTAGCCCAGCTATTCCAGTATAGTACAACCACACGGGCATCTCCCCGACAATATCAAAAAACGCCGAGTTATGTCCTATACACAAGCAGGACACATCCAACCGGGTCAGTTACTGCGTCCTCAGTCTACTCTCGGTCATCAATAAAGTGATGGAAGTTGTTGCCGACATGTTATCAAGCAATACCTGCTCCGCAATGCCTGGTTTGGGTTCCACCATGTTCTCTCAGCACCCAACCTCATTACAGCCTTGGTTTAAACATGGATAAAAGAGCTGAATTCCAGTGCTGAGTTGAGAGTGACAGTCCTTGACGTCAAGGCCGCGTTTGACCAAGTGTGGCATCAAGGAGCCCTTGCAAAACTGAAATCAGTGGGTATCTTGGGGACAAAAATACTGCCAGTTGGAATCATACTTGGCACGTAGGAAGATTGGTTGTGGTTGTTAGTCATCTCGGCTCCAGGACATCTCTGCGGGAGTTTCTCGGAGTAGTGTCCAAGGCTCAATGATCTTGAGCTGTTTAATCAGTGGCCCTCCCTCCATCATAAGTAGTAGGAATGTTCATCAATTACAGTTTTAGCACCATTTGTGACTCCTCATGTACTGAAGCAGTCCATGTTTAAATACAAGAAGATCTGGACAATATCCAGGCTTGACTGACAAGTGGTAAGTAGCATTTGTACCACACAGATGCCAGGTAATGACCATTTCCAATAAGAGACAGTGTGCTCCTTGACAGTCAATAGTGTGACCATCACTGAATCTTTCACTATCAACATCTTTGGGATTACCCTGGACCAGAAACTCACCTGGTCATGCCATATAATACACTGGCAACAAGAGCAGGTCAGACGCTAGGAATATTGTGGAAAGCAACTCATCTGACTCCCCGTAGCCTATCCACAATTTACAAGGCACAAGTGCATCAGGAACGTGTTGGAATACTCCCCTTTTGCTTGGATAGGTGTAGTTCCAACAATACTCAAAGCTCAACACCATATCCAGAACAAAGCAGCCTGCTTGACTGGCACCACATCCACAAGCATCCACTCCTTTACCACGGATGCTTAGTAGAATGTGTACTATCCAAGAGATGCACTACAGAAATTCATCAAGGCTCCTTAGACATCACCTTACAAACCCACAACCACTTCCACCTAGAGGGTCAAAAGCAACAGATACCGGGAACACCACCACCTGCAAGTTCTCCTCCCAAGCACTTTCCATCCTGACGGGAAATACATTTCCATTCCTTCAGTGTCACTGGGTCAAAATCCTGTAATTCCCTCCCTAAGGACATTTGTGGTTCTGTCTACAGCACTTGGATTGCAGCAGTTCAAGAAGGCAGCTCACCACCTCCTTCTCAAAGGCAGCTAGGGATGGGCAATTAATGCTGGCCAGCCAGCGACACTCATGTCCCGTGAGTGTATCAAAAAATGAAGTGGCACTATAGCACTTGCTCTTCAGGTCAAAATTATGTAACTCCAACTTAATATTTAGTGTACATAGACTACATGAACTAGGGTGTTTCAAGGGTATGGATCATCATCATCATCTTGAGGATAATTAGGAATGGGCAGTAAGCGTAAAAACACAGGAACAGGCCATTCAGTATTTAAATGGTTAATCCTTTATCTCGACTCCTTATTCCTACTTTCTCTTCATACAGCTTGATGCCTTTAATAGCTCTTAAAAAAAATCTCTTCTTTGATTGCACTCAATGATCTAGCCTCTCAGCCATCTGTAGTGGTGAATTCCACAGGTTGACCACCCTCGGAAGATTATTTTTTTTCCCTCATCTCCGTCCTAAGTTGTCTACCCCATGTTTGGATTGTGACCACAGGTTCTAGACTCCCCCCAACCAGGGGAAGTAACCTCCACTGCATTTAGTGTCTTACCCTATTGAATTTCAATGATATCCTCTCTCATTCTAAACTCGTGAGTGCAGGCCGAGTCAAACCTATCTCTCCTTATTCAATAGTCCTGGTGAGCCTGTGCTTCACACTCTTTATAGCAAGTATATTCTCTTATGGAAGGGAGACCAGAACTATGCAGAATACTCCAGGTGTGGTCATTTTTTATAATAGATTCTAGTGTTTCCACCTCCCCTACTGAGTTAGACTACCTGATCTGTTTCTTCTCTTCCTCCTGTATTTAAATACTGAGATTACACTAGCCATCCTCCAATCTGTAGGAACTGCTCCGAAATCTCTAGAATTTTGCAATGTGACTACCATTACATCCACTATTTTAGGAGTTACCTTCAGTGCTCTGAGATTTAGATTATCAGGCTCTGGTGACTTGTCAGCCTTTTAACCCTGTTTAATTTCTCTAGAACCTTTTTTTATTTTTACTAATACTAATTTTCTTCAATTCCACCCTCTCACTGGACCCTTGGTTCCTTACCCTTTCTGGGCAGTTATCAGTATCCTCAATCGTGAGGATAGAACCCAAACTCGTGGTCATTCTTTTCAAACCAGTCTTTGATGTTTTCTGGTTTTGTAGCTGATGGTTTCTTAATGGAGTGAGATGATGGCTGCCTTCAGCTCTTTCCAGATATCCTCTGCTCCATTAAAATGAGTTCTTTTGGAGATTTTGGTGATTTATGTTGGAAATGGCTAGTCTGCTTGACCCTTGAAGCTACTCAACATTGAACTTTTTTCTGAACTTTCTTCATCTTCAGTTGCTTCTGGTGGCATTTGATGGATATAGAGGAGCAGATAAGCTGGTGGTCTGTCCAGTGCACGTTAATAGAAGCTTTTATATCAGTTTTGTTTTATATTCTGGGCAAATTTACTGTTATATCCTACTTTCCCCTCTTGCTCAATCATTTTTCCTCTTGCTGAATCCTAAACCGTTCCCATATCTCAGGCTTGCTGCTTTTTCTGGTTGATATATATTCTCTGTTTGGATCTAATGCTATCTCTGCTTTTGTAAGCTAATAGTTGAGCCACTTCCTGTTTTTATGCTAGATAGAAATGAATAATTATTGTAATTCATGCATAAATACTGACTTTGATGGACAACAGTTCAGATATTTGATTTAATTTGGTTTATTATTGTCACATGTATGGAGATACAGCAAACGAGACAAATCCTACCTTACATAAGTACCTCAGGGTAATAGAACAGAATGTCGAATAAAGTGTTACAGCTACAAAGGTGTAGAGAAAGATCAACTCTAATATGAGAGGTCTGTTCATAAGCCTGATAACAGCAGGGAAGAAGCTGTTATTGAATCTTTTGGTACCTGCTTTCAAACTGTGATGCATCTGCATGGGATAATTTCTAGGTTGATCTGTGAAACTTGGTAAAAGTCATTGAGGACATGCCGGAATTCTTTTAGTCCTCTGAGGAAATAGAGGTATTGGTATGCTTTCTTGACGGTAGTGTCAATGTGCAAGGACCAGGATAGATTGTTGGTGATATTTACTCCTAGGAACTTCAAGCTCTTGACCACCTCCACCACAGCACCACTGACATAAATGGGGTCTTGTTCCACTCCACTTCCTGAAGTTGATAATCAGCTCCCTTCATTTTGATGACATTGAGGGAGAGACTGTGTTTGCATCATGCCACTAAGCTGTCTATCTCCTTACTGTACTCTGCCTCGTCATTGTCTGAGATCTGACCCACTACGGTGATGTCATCAGCAAATTTGTAAATGGAGTTAGAGCCGAATTTAGTCTCTCAGTTGTGAGTGTATAAGGAGTATGGTAAGTTGAAAGCTGAAATTGAGCTTGATATTAAAACCCACTTCCCATTTTACAATTCTCAGACTGAAATAACACTTGATAACCCTCAACTCCTCCTTTGGTTATGATGTGCTGGCACAATAAAGGAGTTGCAGCCTGGGGCAGATCAGTCATTTTCTTATTGAATGGCAGGGCAAGCTTGAGGGCTCAAGTGGACTGTTTCTGCTCTTGTGTTCTAATGTTACCCTGCCTATTGTTGTCTCAAACAAATACATGTGGAATTACATAATTGAGAATGCAACCGGTGTTTAACTAGTTTATGGCTTAATCATTTTTCTTCATTTCTTGAATGAATTCCATATTTAATAACATGCACTGTACACATGTCTGCAAGTATAAATCACAGTAGAAACTCTACAGCTATAAAGTTTTTAGAAATTTCAATGCACTTTCATTGAATGTGAGAACTTGAGAATGTGAAGTCAGCAGCAACTCTGCTTTTATTGTATTCTTAATAGTTTAGTGATGTATAAGATGTCAATCTCTAAGTGTTACTAACTTGTGATGCACACCCATATCTTCTGTTTTGGATGTAACCTGAGTATTCAAGGTTGCAGGGGTCATTCTAAACCTTTAAGTAGCTATTGTAGCTGGTGGACAGATTTAAAATTAGAGCAGAGTGTACTAGAGATTAATTCCATATAATTGCTACAGTGGACATTGGGATCAAATATCTGCTGAGAGGAAGCTTTGAAGCTGAGCTTTTCTTTGTCAGACTAGAATGTTAAATGAATTGCTTGTATTCCATTAACAGAGAGCAGCCTCAGCCAGGCCACCACCCAGAGACATCCCATCGCAGCTCCAGCAGAGTCACCAGCTGCTAAGAAAGCACCGCCTAATAGCAACCAGGTGGGTACAACACATATCAATATACATCATATCACCAGTTATAGCCCACTGCAATCTTTCTTGTCTCTGCTGGCCAGATACAGATGGTGAAATAGTAAAGTATCCCTTTGGGTAGAATGTGGGTATTGTTTGTGCGGGAGAATAATTTACCTGATCATCACATTGTTCCTTTTTTTAATAGTCTTAGATTATCTTGTTACACTTGACCATTCAACCTCTACAGAATATTGTTGTTTGTCAGGAAGTTAAAATTCAAATTCAGTGGAAAATTTAATGTTTTCATGAGCAAATCTGCCTTTTTAATAAAACTACAAAGAAGCTTGGCAGAAAGAATTAAAAGCCAAATTTTTAATTTTACTTAAAGTATATATTTTAGGGGCTAGTTTCTAGCATTAAAATTAGGAATGCCTCCATATAGAATTTGAGGCAACAAAAGTGACAAGACCTTCCACAAGTGCCCAAAGAAATGTACTGGGAGGAAAAACATGTGTGTCTATTATGTTGTATGTCCACATCTTTGCCCTGACCAGAGAGTGGTGTAAAGCAATGAGGGATCTTGTTTAAGACAAGAAATGCACGCTTGGGTGGAGACAGGGGAAAGTGATTATTTCTTTTTGTGCATTCTCTAAATAAACTGGAAAGATTTTCTAAATAAAACACTGCTCACTCATTAGCACAGCATAATGTGGCTGGATTCAGTCTTCAAAAAGAGATACCATCAAAGGTTTTCAGAAACCTTCACCTGAGTGGAACTTTTTGATGGGATGCAACAATGCTTCACTCTTCCAACAGCCCTAAATTTCGCATCCGGGTAACTCATCGTTCAGCGCTTCACTGCGCAGAAATGGAAGTTGTTCAGTCGGTCAAGGTTCGTTTCCAGAACTTGTAAGCCTTTTCCAGTTTCTAATACAGATTCTCTTCATTACAGCACTAAAGTTTTTCCAGTTCCTCTAGAGAATACATACATGAAATCAATGTGTCTTCCCTGTTTGGTTTTTCTCTCATCAGATATCTCCATAGTTGAAAAGTCTAGCAGCTAAAAAAAAATTAGAATTGCTTTTTTAAAGCTGAAAGCAAACTTGTGTCTTTCTACAGTCCATTGTTATAAAGTGTAATGCCATGGTTTGTAATGTGTGAAAGCGATTGGTTAATAAGGTGTGCACTATTGAATGTTGGCACACCTCAGCAGAAACATTAATAACGAACGCCACCTGCTGGGTTATTTTGTTTATTTTTTAAAATGTAAAGAATTATATCAAAACATTACATATTACTCCGCAATTCACAGCTGTCCGAAAAAACTGTGTCTCACTCCCCACTCTACACCTATGGCATTTTCGATGGCAACACATTGCTAAGTTTTGAGGACCAAATGACAGCGGAACAAATTGCCAACAACGAACTTTTAGATGGAGCCAGGCGGCATGTTACTGTGACTGAGGAGGATCTTATTGGACTTGAGGAGGAGCGCAATGAGAAGAACACCCGCAAGCAGACAGATTGGGCAGTGAATATCCTTAAACAATGGCTTATTGAAAAAGGCAGAGTTGAAAATTTTGAAATTATGCCAGTGGAAGAACTTAATAGTATTTTGAGAGAATTTTATGGCACTGTGAGGAATCATGATGGTAACACCTATAGCATTTCTAGTTACAAGTCCATCCGGGCAGGTTTAAACAGGCACCTTAAGATGCCTCCTCACAGCCGGCAGATCTGCCTGATGCAGGATAAGGAGTTCAGTAGTGCCAATAATGTGTTTCTGGGTGTGCTTAAGATACTCAGAAAGCAAGGAAAGGATGAAACAAACCACCATCCCCCTATCAACGCAGCTGACCTTCGAAAGATCAGAACATCTGGTGTCCTGGGACTTCACACACCCCTTGCACTTGTGAACAAAGTCTGGTTTGACCTGCAGTTACACTTTGCAAAGCGTGGACGGGAAATCCTTCGGGACCTCCCTCCAGATGCTTTTGTTGTTAAGCGTGATCCCAATGGACGACGTTATGCAATGCTGAAGTATACGGGGAAAAGTAGAAGTCGAGAAGACCCTTTGAAATTGGGCCGGATGTATGATATGCCAGGAGATGTAAACTGCCCAGTCACTTCCCTTGAACTTTATATATCCAAGTTGCCACCAGATCCTCCTGCTTTCTACCTTCACCCTCTAAAATTAACACCAGAACAGTTAAGAGAACAATCTGTCTGGTATAAAAGGGAGCCAATGGGAGTAAATTATCTTGGAAGCATGATGCCTAGAATCAGCATCGCTGCCAGGCTGTCCCAGAGGTACACCAACCATTCTCTCAGAACTACAACTGTTCGTCTCCTGTGTGATGCTGGCCTTGGAGCACGGGAGATCATGGCACTCACTGGCCACCGTTCAGAATCAAGTATCAGAAACTACTGGGGAGCTGCAGAATTTCAGTACCGGGCCTGGTCAGACATGTTAGACAATGCAGGATTCAACTATATTTACACAACTCCAAGCTCTGTATCACATGAATCACAACCAGCTACTTCATCTTCTACAGTGACTTTAAATCACAACACTGTTTCCGGAAAAAACGCTGGGCTCATCTTGCAGAACTATGTCATAAAGCAGGAACGGCTAAAATGAACTACTTGTGCAGTGAATGACTCGATAAGCTACATAAAAAGTTAAAAAAATTAGTTATATATTAAAAGGAAATCTAATTCTAAAATGAAAAGCTATGAGGTATGATAGCATTAAGACTTCAGTATTATATTGAACAAGACTTTTGGGTCAGTAAAAAAGTATAGTTCTTTTATCAATAGCATTTGGCTATTTTAAAAAATTGGAAGTTTCATTTTTGTGATCAGTGCCGTGATAGTTCCCTCCTTGGCTCAAAGATATGTTTTGCTGACTGTTAAACCTAGATCTGGAAATGTAGCACGTAAGCTTTGCTGTCCCTCTAGAGCAATTGAAATGCTGAACCTCTTTTGCAGCATGTTTGAGATTATCAATTCAGGATGGATGCAGCTGCAGTAAAACCTGTATTTTTATTACAGAACTTCTGAAAAAAATAACCAAAATCAGGCAGCAATATCTGTGACCCAAAATTGCACTGATTAATATCAGCCCCTGGATGGTGCTTGTTTCACAATGCTGGTTGCATGCAGAGGTCTGTGACGCACAAAAAAATTGGTTTCAAACGTGGCCAGTGCTGTCTTGTCTTGGCATCTCAACAAGGCCTTTAGTTAATTGCATTCCCTGTTGGAGAGGGAGGCATCTGAATTAGATTGCTATTTGATAATTTTTTTCCACCATAAGGCTTGCGTAGGAGATGTTTCAGGGACTTCCATGAATTGGGAGCAAATATGCCCTTGAAACAAATTGGGAGTCACTTTACAGATAGAATCATGGTTCTGTCAGTGAATGTTCAATATAAGAAATACATCTTTCCAAATATATTTATTTTTCCCCTCCGCTGTTTCAGTCTCTTCAGTGGGGGTATTTTCAAAGAATGACCTTTTATTGCAAAAATATTTTGCACTGTTATTGCCAAAAGTCAAAAATTAATATATTTTAACTTCAGCACATTAGGTGATGTAATTTTATAGGGATTCAGAGGCAGAGAAGCTATTGTTTATGTGAATCTTTGAAAATGGTGGCATGCATTGACATGGCTGCTTTTGTAAATAAAAGGAGATTCTTGACTTTATTATTGGTGCTGAGTGAAAAGAAAGCAAATTATGCAAAATCTAAATCACTAGTTCAGTCTCAGCTAGATACAGTATTATGTAATTCTGGGTCTCCTTAGAGGGTGAGAAAGCGATTTGTCAGAATTGTACCTAGGATGGTGGGAATTCACTTTTTTTTTTAAAAAAAAAAAGCCCTGCATTTGTATAGCACTTTACATGACCGCCAGACATCACAAAGCACTTTACAGCTGAAGTGCAATAACTGTTGTAATGTTTAAAAAAAGCAGTTAGGATTTGCTGACTGCAAATTATTTTGTTGATGTTCATTGAGGATGACTGCTGGCCACAATCCCAAAAATAACACTATCTCTTCTCTTTGAGTTAGTGCATTGGATCTTTGACATTTACCAGAGCAGGAAGATGAACCCTCAGTTTAATCCTCTTCTAAAGGACAGCATCTCCAACAGTGCAGTGTACCCTTAGTTCTGTACTACAATGGCATGTCAGCCTTTAATTTTTTTATGCTCAAATCCTGGAGTGGAGCTGAACCTGGAACTTTTTTGATTCAGAAAAACAATTGTGCTACCAACAAATCCAGAGTAGATACAAACAGAGCACAGCGAGTTAGAGATTTTAATAGAAGTGCTCAAAACTGGGTCTGGATGGAATGAATAAATTAGAATTTTTTTCCATTTGGGAAATGAGTCAGTGACCAAAGATGAGAGAATTTAGCAAAAGAATCGGATTTCTTTTAAATTGATTTATGATCTGGAAAATACTGCCCTTAAAAAGGGTAGTGGCAGCAGATTCAAAAGTAACTTTCAAAAGGGAATTGGATAAATATTTGGAAGTAGATAATTTGCAATGCTGTGGGGAAAATGGGACATGAAAAGTTTCAAAAAACTGCCCAAGCTTTGAGACCCCTCCCTTTTGGGGTGCATTCTGCACTTCAAATTAAGTGGGTTTCGTTGTGGATTCAGTATTGGATGTAACTCCAATGCTACAATCTCATGGACTAAGGGTGATGTTTGAGAGGGCAGGAATTAAGAATTTCCATATCTGCAATCAAAATCATGCTCGAAAATGAAAAATCAATCACTCAAAATTGCCAATTAGCTGAACTGAAATATTTAGGTTTTAAAATGTATAAGTCTTCAAAGTTAATCTTTTGAGACTGTGACAATGTGTATCTTTTTAATGTAGCAAATAAATCCTAGTTTTATAATATCTAAATTAACTTATACTTTTTTTATTTTAAACCAGACAACTTAATTTAAATCATGAGTAGAGTATCTGTTTCGTTTGGACTTAGTTCTGGGTCAGAGGCTAATCTAGAATGCACCACTGGTTACAGTACACAACCTCTGCCAGTGCAAGCTGCAGTTAGATTTCAATGGTTTGCAAACAGAATCAACTCATAAATTGCATAATACACAACATAAACTAAAGGCCACAAATAAAACCTGTTTAGGTGTCATCTGATCCAGTGCACTGGTTAACCAATGTAAGCGTGGTACTGTTGTTTTGCAGTGTGAGCAATAATTGCTCACTTGCAGGTTTCACTGTTGCTGCCTGTAGTGTTCTTTTTAATTCCTCTTTAAATGTGTTTTAATATATTTTTAAGCTGGCAACAATTGATCACTGCCCCTGCATCTTTTCTGGTGAAACAATGAGCATTAGCCTTTTTTAAAAATGAAAACTGGTGGCATCTCCCTTGCCTTTTGTTTCACCCTAGTGGAATTTATTTCCTTAATCATTCAAAAACTCTTCCACACTTCAATTAATTTCTAGCATTTGGCACCTAATTATCCACACAAAGGTCAGCTTGTCAAGTCAGTAGAAGATACTTGATGCTTTAAGAGGAAATGGTAGATGTATTGGATTTGGAATTAACAAGGTACCATAAAAATTATTGCAGAAAATAAAAGGTCATGTTGTGGAAGGAGGCACACATTGGCTAGCTAACAGGAATCTGAATTGGCACAACTGGATCACTTCCCTAGTTGGCAAGATAAAGCAAGTGGTGTGCCATAGGAATCTGTGCTGGAGCCTCAACTTCTTATAATTTTGAAAAATTACTTTGAAAGGGCAGGGGGTCTGGTTGCTAACTCTATTGATGCTACAGAGTTAAGTAGAAATGCAAGTTGTGAAGAGGACATAATAGGGCTACAAAGAGATTATAGTGGGCAAATATGTGGCAAATGGAGTATAATGTTAGAAAAACTGAAATTTCTCATTTTGGCAGGAGAATGAAAAGGAAACAAATTATCAAAAGTGAGTGTGCAGAGGAATCTGAATGCTCTAGTGCATGAATTGTGAAAAGTTAGCAATGCAGCAAGTATTTAGGAAAGCTAATAGAATGTTATTTGTGATGAAAATTAAACATAAATATAGGGAAGTTATGCTTCATTTATAAAGGGCATTGGTGAGACCACACATGCAGTACTATGTATATAATTGGTCTAGGTTTGAAAGGTTTATTAAACTAATATTTGAAATGGGTGAGTTTGAAGATTTAGAGAGTTTTAAGCACTTATCCACTGTCTTTTAGATGAATCAATAATAACATAAGTAGAAGCAGGAGTAGCCCGTTCGGGGTCTCAAGTCTGTGCTGCCTTTCAACATGATCATGGCTGACATGCCTCAGGCCTTAACTCCTCTTTCCTGCCAGCTCAGTGTACCTGTCAACTCCCTGATATATCAAAAATCTATGTATCGCTTCTTTTTAAGTACTTTCAGTGACCTAGAGAATTTCATACATTCACTACTCTCTAAAAGAAGAAATTCCTTCACACCTCAGTTTTAAATTAATGTCCTTTCTTCTAGAACGATGCTTCCTAGTTTGAGATTTTTTCACCAATGGAACCATCATCTCAACAACTTCTGTGTCAAGACTTTCGGATCAAAAAGATAATCCCTAATTCCTTAAACACTGAATAAAGACCTAACCTAACTAGCCATTCTTGATAAGTCAACTTTATTCATCCCCAGAAATCAGCCTGGTGAATCTCTTTCACACAGTCTGCAATGCCAGTATATACATATATATTTTGTTAGATACAGACACTAAAAGTACACAGTACTCTGGGTGTAACCTCCCCAACTACTGTACAATTGTAACAAGACTTCCCTTGTTTTTAAACTGAACCACCCCCCCGCCCCACCCCAAGCAATTTTGCTTACTGTATCTGCATGCAGAGGAACACCCAAATCCTTCTGTGCTGTATTTCTTTGGAGGGTCTATTTCAATAATAGTCATTTTCTAATTTTTCCTTCCAAATTGCATGACTTTGTAATTCCCTGCATATTTCCTTGTAGAAAATATAAACCAAAAGAACTGCGGATGCTGTAAATCAGGACCAAAAACAAAGCTGCTGGAAAAGCTCAGCAGGTCTGGCAGCATATGTGAAGGAGAAAACAGTTAACGTTTCGGGTCCGGTGACCCTTCCTCAGAACTGTTCTGAGGAAGGGTCATTGGACCCGAAACATTAACTCTGTTTTCTCTTTCACAGATGCTGCCAGATCTGCTGAGCTTTTCCAGCAACTTTGTTTTTGGTCCTATATTTCATTGTGGGTTCCTTTTTTGTCCTTACTGTAGCATGACCTCCCATCTAACTTTTTTGATTTGTCAGCAAATTTGGATATATCACAGTCTGCCCCTCCTCCAAGTCACTAATATAGATAGTAGATAATTGAAGCCCTTGGACTGACCCTTGTACTACTCGAGAATTGCATCTTTCAAACATGAAAAATAACCATTAATCCTGGCACTATCTTCATGTTAACCAATCCGCAATCTATGCTGATACATTGCCCACAATACCACAAGTTCCTATCTTGTGCAATAACCTTGTCTTCAACTGTCTTCTGAAAGTCCAAATATTCTACATCAAGTTACTGGTTCCCCTTTATCAATTCTCCTTTTTATATCCTTGGGCTGTAGCAAATTTTACAAACATGATTTCCTTTCTAAAAAACCACGTTGACTGTTAGTTGCCATAACCGTCCCTAAATGCCCTGCTATCTCTTCCTTAATAATGGTCTCTAGCTTTTTTCCCCCAGTCATAGATGTTAGGCTCATTGGCTTATAGTTTCCAGTTCTCTTTCTCCCTCCCTCCCTTCTTGAACAGGAGTGTTGAATTGGTAGTTTTCCAATCTGCTAGAACCCATTCAGAATTCATTTGAGTTCTAGAACATTTCAACCAATGCCTCCACTGTCTTTGCAGCTACAGTCGGATCTGCTATAATGAGATAGTTGTATTTCTGCACAACATCACGTTATAGAAAATCACGCTATAGAAATATCAGGGCCTATGGGAAAAGTGAGGTTAGGGGCAGACCACCAAAAAAATCACTCTCTCATCACTCAAAAGCCTAACACAATGGATAGTGCAGTTTGAATAAATGTTTAATTCATATTTAATAAAAGTAAATTTAACACCTTATCTTGAAAAAAATGTCAAGATGATTTGATGGGGGAGGAGGTTTTGAGGTTGCTCTGTTGTTAATGTAGGTGCTGAGAGTCATCATGTCACCTTCAGGTGCAGTTGTGGTTGCAGGGTTAGGGTGAAAAATAGTTAATCCAGAAGTGGCTGGCTGTGGTTCATTTGTCTTGGCTGTTTCTTGGGGGTTGGCTTTAAAAAAAAGACATCCAGTTTTTGCTGCTTTGCCCTTTTTTCTTCTTTCATGAGAAAGCTGTTCATAAGGTGCTAAATAAGATCACATTCCCTGAACTGCTACCCTGCTGCATTCTGTATTGCAATCGTTGTCCTCTAAGAGCTGCGACTGCTTCTCAATTTCCCTCAGGATAGAAGACAAAACAGAAGTGGAAGGCTGTTGTGCTCCAACCTGGACTACTTCATCTTCATGTCCAGTTTGTACTTCCCCTTCAGCAACAAGTTGTTGTAGATAAGCTGTAGAGAGGTCTTCACGATGGAACTCCAGCAGCTCTTACTGACATTACCCCAGGCCTTCACAATAATGTCAGTTGTATTCTTGATGTTAAAGCTCTTCCAAAATTGAAGAACACTGTCCTTATCCCCCTCAGTGGCTGCAATCAGCCTCTTAAATGTGCATCCTAATAATAAACTTTAAAAGCTGCTATTGCACGCTGGTCCATGGGTTGAAGGAGAGAGGTTGTGTTTGGGGATAGAAATAGCACTTTGTTTTCAGAAAGCTCACCAGTGGTGGGGGGTGGCATGGGGCATTGTCTAGGAAGAGGAGAATCTTGAAATCCAAATGTCTTTTTCCTGGAATACTTTCTAAAAGCATCTTCCAAAACATCAACAATAAGGTAGAAAAAAAATTGCCCTGTCATCCAGCCTCTTCTGCTTAACCTAGAGTAGACTTAAGGTAACCTTCCAAGGCTCATTGGCTGACAATGGTACACCACCACAGCCTTAAGCTTTAAGCCTCCACTGGCAGTGGCACCCAGCAGTACAGTCATTACAATCCTTTGCCACCTTTAAAGCCTGGAGTACGTACTTCATTCACAGAAATGTAGGTTCTTGATGGTATTCACTTCCAATATAAACCTGATGGAATCACGTTATATCCAACACAAGTTTACGTTTTAGAAATACCATTCCCCTATTCGTCAGTCATGTTATAGCCGATTTTGTTGCCAGAACATGCATTATAGCAGAACCGACCATACTTCCCTTAAGGGATGGAGGCCATCATGTCCTGGTGATGTGTCTGCTTTTAGTCCCATTAGTTTTGTAAAATACTTTGTCCCTTTTGTTACAAAATCTTTCCTCCCTTTAGTACTTTGCTACCTGTTACCTTTAGGGTGCTTATAGTGTTCTCCACTGAAGGCTGATGTAAAATATTGGTTTAAATTACCTGCCATTTGCCTGATCCTCATTAAATTCTCCAGTTGCATCCTCCAACAGCCACTCACTTGCTTTACCACCTCCCTTTTTTAAATACCTATAGAAGCTCAAATGTCTTTGTATTTCTTGCCA
Source organism: Rhincodon typus (assembly GCF_021869965.1). NCBI lineage: Eukaryota > Metazoa > Chordata > Chondrichthyes > Orectolobiformes > Rhincodontidae > Rhincodon > Rhincodon typus. Next base: position 7,791,821 of record NC_063368.1, read on the forward strand.
AATTGCTTTGAGTACCTCCACAACAGACCACAACAAGAAGACACAACACGGTCAGACACACTAGTCACCCTATCATACGTCAAAAATGTATCAGAGATGACCACAAGACTACACAGACAGCTACTGACCAACGTAAAGGATCCCATACCTACTTCAGACCTTCACTCCAACCTTGACAAATGGATCCAAGAGATGAGGAAGTCCTTGAAGAGATGGTTACTCACTGCTTTATGGAAGTCTCAGCTTCAGGCAATGCCACCTGCTCACTAAGCCAATTACAAACTAATGTAATATACAAAATACCATGCAAGGACTGTGAGAAATATTACGTAGGCCAAACTAGAAGAAAACTGACAATAAGGATACACGAACACCAGCTAGCCACCTAGAGACACGACCAATTCTTACTGGTCTTAATACACATGGACAAAGAACGACATGAATTTGACTGGGACGACACATCCATAATAGCAGAAGCCAAACAGAGACATGCTAGGGAATTCCTGGAGACCTGGCATTCCAACCAGAACTCCATCAACATACACATTGAACTGGATCTGATATACAAACCACTGAGAAACAGAAATGGAAGTGATGCTAACCACCCCAGCAAACTGAGGCATCTAAATTAGTAAGCGGGACAGAACACCAATGCTTCACCAGAGGCGCACTGACGATGTAACCTAGCAAGGTTCGGCAAACACACTGGTTCGGCGAGCAAGTCTACAACCTATTCCACAACCCAAGCTACACATCTTCTCAAAAACTTGAGTTAATGTTTTTGATCCTCGCTGCAACTCTTCTTTGGATATGGAAGGGGCTGGAAAACGATGGCTTTCATGCTGTTGCAAGAAGAAGCAGCTGGAACAAAAGACACAAATATAGATGCAAATAGGTCACCTGTGTTAAGAACAAACCCACGCAGGCAAGGAACCGGGGGAGGAAGGGAATGTTAATAAAAATGGAGGTCATTGCGCACGTTTTGAAGTTGTTAAACTCAATATTGAGTCCTGACCGCTAAAACATGGCTAAATGGGGAATGAACTGCTATTCAGTCAAGCTCAATGCAAGCTGAAAGAAGTAGTGCAGTAGGCCTCAAAGAGAAATGTTGGCTTAAGAGCAAACTGCTGTATTGAAATGGTGGGCAACCAGGAGGTTGGAGTCATTCTCGGACAGCACAGGTGTTCCACAACGCAGTCTATTTTGCCTTGCCATTGTAGAGGAGACTGCATTGTGAGCAGCAAATACAATAGATTGAAAGCGGTACAATTAGACTGCTTCACCTAGAAGGTGTTTAGGATCTCGGACAGTGAGAAGGGAGGAGGTAAAGGAGCAAGTCACACTATCTGCAGTTGTATGGGATGATGCTCTTCCTTTCTTGTGGCAAAAGCATGAAGCTGTTATTTACCAGATCCCTTCAGTTCTGAAGAAACCATATTGGACATGAGATGTTAACTCTGTTTTTATCTCTACACGCATGCTGCCAAGTTGGCTGAATTTCTCCCAGTAAATCTGTCTTTACTTCAGATCTTCAGCTTTCACAATACTTTGCCTTTAACTAATTGAACACAGAGAGACAAATGTAATACGCAGGGATTTTAGATTCTTTCCAAAAATGGTGCTCTGAAAATGGTTTCCCGACCTGAGTGCTTTTTGTTTAATTAATTTTTTAATATGGAGATATTGACATGGCCTCTTTGCCCTGAGAGAATGGTGGTACTGCACTTCTTTGTACAACTGAATGGCTTGGTAACTGGTTATGTCAAACATGTAATTTGAGACTGAAGCCTGAAGATAGAGGATGGCAAATCTACTTCTCTAAGGGAAATTGACCTATTGGTGTGTTTTTTTTTGATAATCCAGAACATCCCCTGACAACTCTGTTTCATTTTTGTAGCTTGCCATGATGGGCTTTGAACTTTTTGAGCTTGAGGTTGCTAGATAGTCCCATAGCCAGTGCTGTACTCCAATACATTTCCATTAATTAGAGATTACACTCGCTCCAAGATGCTTCCATTGTGCTCTGGAGTTTTCAGTACTAGACTGCATGGAGGTCCTTTCTTTCAGGGATGAAATTGCTTAGCTATGCTAGTTATTGTTGATTTAATTAAATCTAGGCCAAAAACAGAAACCAATATGTTACTCTGGTCAGGCAGCATCTGTGAATTGTTTACTCCCAATCCCCTAGCCCCTCCCTATCTTCATTTAACCAACGTTTTCCTAGATACCATCAGTTCTAAGGAAGGGTCAGTGGATCTGAAACTTTAACTCTGTTTCTTCACAGATGCTGCCAGACCTGCTGAGCTTTTCCAGCAACTTCTGTTTTTGTAGTATCTGTGGAGTGTAGACGTGTTAACTTTTCCAGAATGGGCCCAGCTCAAATGTATTTTCTAAATTTTGGGCATTGTGTATAATGTTAGTAGAGTAATGAGGAATTGCTATGTGCAAATGTTTGCTACATTGACAATACCTAGGTAGTAGCAAACCATGGAGTTAATCCACATGGTTAGTTAATCATTTTTACTGGTTGATGACAAGTAGTTTGTACACTCAGCTCTAGTCCTAAATGCAGGTTTAGAATTTTCATGCGTTCTAAAATCTGGGAAATGCTACTTCAGTCACGAAAAACTCAAAACATGATCAGATTTTTGGAGTTAATGACAAAAAGTGACTTCCTTTTGTAATTTTGTTCTAACCACTCAATGTTTTAGTGATTTGTTGCCAGCTTTTATTTTAGTAAGTGAACTCAGAACAAATTATATATGTGCTATAATATGTTTACCACAAAATAATAATGAATAAGAAGGTGTATATCAGCAAATAATTGCTTAGCCAGTAGAACCTTATCACTGCTTTATGTAATATCTTGTGCAATACACTTTCAGTACAGTGAGCACATAAATGTTTACACCCTCTCCTGAACTGTGGCTAATTATGGGTGCTCAAGGAGAACTATTGACCTGAGCAGGACATCAGGGCCTTAAGACTTAGTTAACAGGAAACTCATTGCAATGATGACCAATACAATCTTGTACATATTAAGTAAATGTAGGTTCTAAGTAAACTTTATTTTTGTTTGGTGTGTTCCAATAATAATCGAGAGCAAACAACTGCATATTATAAATTTGAGTCTTGAAACTCTCATAATAAAGTTTAATGCAGTGGTATGCAAACTTTCACAAAGAGCATCCTGCACAGGTCAATATCCTTGTACTGTAGCATTACATACTTGTTATCCCAAAGTATGTTACTGTTAAACAATTTTTTTTAAACATAAGCTGAGCCAAGTTCATTTTTTAAAAATTGTCAAAAGTCAAATCTGTTACACCACCAGGGTGTGAAAAGTCCCCACGATAGGAAACATGGTTCTTTTACAATTTTCCTTCTAAATAAGCAGTCTTGGATTGTACCAGATCTTTCTAATTATTTTTGTAAAGTTAAGCTGAATCCTCCTTCAACAAAACCTTCACTAAACAGTATTAGTCTGACTCTAATGTGCTCAGTAGTTTGCAGAGTATTATGTAAGTATTACGTTTAAGCAGTCCTTAACTGACGGACTTGTGGCTCCGAAAATGTTGCATAAAACCCTGTTTTGAATATCTGCACATTCTTTCATTCATTCATGTTGCTGTCTGACAAAGCAGTTGGGAAGAAGGTCCCAAATTCTTGCTCTTGCCACTGTTTGTTTGGACCTGACTTCATGTCCAAAAACTGTAGTTTAAGACTGCATAATAGATACTGTTTTTGGGGATGAAACTGGAGAGCAATTAGTATTTTCCACCCTTGGGCTTATATTCCCAGAGACCACATCCATCCCAAAAAGATTTCAATTGATTTCGATACCAAATTTGATGAGTAGGATTTCATTTTCACTCTGTCACTGGACTTCTACGGTCTTCTGTGCCCAAAAGGAAGAAGTTAATGCCCAATATTCAATATCTGTACCATTTTTATGATTGAGTTTTGACTTGGATAATGGGAAACACAATGTTGTAAATAATATACACCTTTGGTTCATTATTGCTATTATATAACGCCTAGGAGCATCTGTTGTACTTCTGTTGTTATCTATATTCCTTTCATGATAATTTTCTCACAATCTGTGGTGTATTTGGCAATGAACTGGGCAAGAACTGCTGAATATTTGTGATGTGTTGCCTAGTTATTTCTAATCTACCACAGTTCAATGTATTTTTAAAAATTCTTTGTAAGTTTGAATGATACCATCATTGATTAACACCAATTTGGGGTTATGGAGCTAGAATACTGGCAGTGGCCAGTTTAGAAAGAGTGTGGCTTAATTGTAAACTTTTTCTTTGTGTAATGTTTTGTAATGAACTCAACAGGTGGCGATTTGTTTTTAAAATGAACATGAAGGAACATTATCCTGAATAATGCATGGATTCTTATCATTCAGATTTTGCACGTGTGGCCATGGCGTTATATAATATGTTACTCTTACTGTTGTGTTTAGTCTTTTGTAAATACAAATATGAGCTGACGAATTGACTGTGTATGAAAGCTGCAAAGAAGTTACGAGTGTTTTGTAGTGAACTGAGCTGCAACATAATAGATTCTTTACAGTGAAACTGACTTTAAAACAAAATGTGCACCTTTCTGAACAGATGAGTCCTCAAATCTGGAAGACTGTCAGTGTTTAATAATCTCCCTCCTTGCTTGTCTGTAATTAATGTGACAGTTGTAATCTGCTAATTAACATCAAATGTTTTGTGACAGAATTAGGGAATGGAATAAAAGTGCAAGGCTTTTATTTATTTGGTTGATCAGTGTTGTGCGATTCTTGTTAAACACTGAGGCCTTGTGCTTAATCTTCTTCACTGGTCCAAAAAAAACTTTTAAAATACTTGATAATTTTCAGCCTAAACTGAAGACACTAGCCAATGGTGTGTGATTGTGTAACTACCTACTGTGGAACTGGGGGCTAACTTGGCTACAAGTGACTTTTTGATCAGTATTCATTCCTTCAGTCTGTTGAAGAGTTTACTGTATATTTTGGTTTTCCTGTGAATGCTGTGTTCTGTGTTCCTCCTTGTGCTTCAGTCAGCTCCAGTGCCTTCTATTGTGTGCATAGTACTCATTGAGAGAATGTGCTTCTGTGGGGCCATTTACCCAGAATCATTAGAGATCTCCACTTTCCTGCCAAAAGTAGCTTCCAATATCTTCAGTATCTTCTAAATAGCAAATTTATTCAAAAGTTTTTCACATTTGGTTAATATGGTACAATAAAAAGTTGAAAACTGTGATATAAACACCATTGTGGGTTGTCTGACCAGTGGGATTAAGTAACATTGTCATGTTCCTGTAAGTGGCCCCAGTGAGAGAGCTGCCAAGTTTGTTTAGCGGTTTCCCCTCAATTCTCATGCAGTGTAGACTCTGAATTGTTGCATTTTAGAGTTCTAATATTGTTTATATTTATCTTATCACTTGCACTTCAATCTGCTTTGACCTCAATTTCGTTCCATCCTCGGCTAGTTATACTGTGTGCAGCCATCACTTTCTGCTTTAATCTTCTCTGTCCCAGTGCACTCTGTCTCCAGCGTTATTGAGCAAACTAATCATTTCTTGTGTCACTATCGGCCGCTTTGTCACTGTTTCAGTGTGAGAGCTGCATAATTGAGATAAACTAAGCCTCAGACTGTGGTGTGTGTATGATTAGATATGTTGCTTTACACTGACATGCTCCAAGTTATTCTGCATCCTCTCTGCATAGATTGTAATCCATCATACATTGTGGGCCCAGGGTGCTGAGGCATGTGTACTGCATTGTTCAGCTGTTACTTCTTTAATTTAGTGACCAGATACCCCTAATCAGTGTAAATCTAGTCAACATTGTAGCCTCATTGAAATTTTAAATGGAATAGCAGAATATCTTTGGTCAAATAAATGAAGTTGTAACACTTTGTGGATTTTTAAACTACTTTATTTTGAACATGATTAATTGCTGTGAGTGTTGGTTCCAGGTGTGCTTAATGCTAAAGTCCTATTTGCATTGAATGGGAGGGCTTTTCTGGCAGTGGTAGTGTCCCTAGCTCTGATCCAGGAGGCCTGAGTTCAAGCCCCATCCACTCTAGAGATGCGTAATAACATCTCTGAACAGGTCGGTTAGGAAAATACAAGCAAAAACAAGTTGCTACAAAAACTCAACAGATCTGGCACCATCTGTGGCGAGAAATCAGAGTTAGCATTTTGTGTCCAGTGAGCCGCCTTCAGATTAGGAAAATATCTTGCAGTGAATGGTGAAAACCTGAAGTCCCTTCTAATGACTTAGTAACGTCCTCCCCTTCTTTACCAGTCATCTTCTCTTCTATTTTATTTTCTCTGCTGAAGATGCTGTATTGTTGTGGAATGTGCTTTAACATGTGCAAGTGGTTTGCTGATAGTCCCCTCCACTGGTAAGAATTTCTGAAATTCCAGATCTCATTGCACCTTGATCCTATCGTCGTCACTGTCTGCGAACAAAATTTTTTTTCCTGTAAGATTGTGAATGGTGATTTGGCAAATTTGGATAGCTACTTCACTCAGCCCCTGACCCCAGCTGAGAACCACAAAGACAAGTTATAGCACCGCTTCCCTGAGATTCTCTTAAAGCACAGCTCATCTACGCTTGAACCTGTGGAAACTCTTAAATAATGCTTTTGTTGTATCACTGTCAATCATTCCAGAATCACAGAGTGATGCAAACAAAGTTGCCATTTAGCCCATCATGCCTGTGCCCTCTTTGAAAGAATTGGTTGTATTTTTCTGCACTTTTCCACAACCTGGAATTCTTTTCCTTTTTTAAGTATTTATCCAGTTAGTTGTTTAAATTACTCCAGTTTCCTTCCTTCACTTTTTTCAGAAATTGTATTTCAGACTGCAACTTGCTGCATCTTGGAGGAAACGAAATCTCATCCTTCTGCTGCTTTTGCCAATTTTGACAATCTCTGGTTGTTTATCCATCTCGCGTTGGAAAATACTTTTTCATTACTTTATCACAAGAGTGGACAGTTTCTGACTACAGTGTTGACTGATTTGCATCTTTAAACCTGTTTCATTGTACTCTGAATTTTCAATCCACTTCATTTTCCCCTGAAACTAGAAGCTGCAGTTACTCTTCTTGGCCCTCTTCTCCCTATATTTCTATCCCCTTACACTTTAAAACAGCTGAGGTTAAGGAATGGGAGAATTACAAGGTACATTACTGGATGGAACCAGACAGCACCACAGTTTCTTCTCAAAGCACTTCCTGGTGTCGTCAAAGCTCCTACTTGTAGTAATGCTATTTAAAGTCCAGCTGTGTAAGTGGATTCCAAGCATAAATGCACATCCCAGCAATATGCAGGATCACATGTTGAAGTTTGAACAAACTGTCTACTAATTGTAGTTGGTTTTGTATCCTCTTGTATAACAACGAGCTGCCATATAATTGTGCAGTTCAGCTTCTCTTGCTGACAGAATTTGCAAAGAAGATTAGTTTTCTTTTAACAAGCAAATTATACAATTGTACTTCTGAAGTGGGTAAGAAATTATAGGGTTATGATGAGTGCTGGTTACTGATTCCTGATTTCCCAGGACCTGATAACATCACAAACAGTTGGTTAAAACTGGATGAGTCCTCCAAAACAGGATCTGATCCCAAACTAACTTAGTTTTTTGAAGTACTGTTAATACAGTAGCACCATTGCCATTATCCTAGCATCAGCCAGCGATCAGACAAAAGGGTTGCAATTAGTCTGTTTGAAAAATGTACATCTAATACAAGCATATGCACAATAATGCAGGTGGTGTACTTTCTTCATGTGAAATCATAGAAAGTTTACAACGCCTTTGTTAGAGATACAAAACCTTGCTGGATATTTTTATTCTGCAGTACAAAACTGATGAATGTATTGTTAATTTTAAAGTTCTGTGACCATTACACTGAATCTTTGTTTAAAATTAGATGTTCTAGACTAAAAGCAAGGCACACCTGAGCAGAATACACTGCTTTGCACTGTGTAACATTCCTGTCCCTATAAAATATTGCAACATCTGATTTATTGTAATTGAATGTACGAAAGACACGTTGGTCACTTTTAAAAATGTAAATTAAGCACCTTTTTGCACTTGCATATAATATTAACTGCCAATGATGTTACCAAATTCAAGAAAAGTGATTATAAGCAATAATGGACCGTAAGTTTCAACCTTAGTGGGTCAGTTCCTTTTTTCAACTAGCTAAGAGAGATCTACTTTCAATATAGTTTGTGTCCATGCCACTGTGGAAATATTATAGTTTTGGACCACGTGCATGAATGCTTCCAAAAGAAAATACAAAAAGGCTATATTAAATATTTGCAAGTGGTATTAAAGCTAACGGAGGGTTTTATAAAGATATTGAGTTGGAGAGCAATATGGAAGAATGTGGGTTTATTTTTTTAAAAAGTTGCAGTAAGGTTGATAATAGATAAGAAGATGGCATGCTTGTTAAATGAATATTTTGTATCAGTTTTCATGCTGAGGGAAGAGGGCAAAATATCTGCAATAGAAGGGGACCGCAGCATAAGTTTAAGGCAAGGAATTAGAGCTTTTAAAAAAAAAATGAAGTAATGGAGTAAACAAATTGAAGGTGTATGTTTTCTGAACCTGGCTTCCTGGTGTACTAAAGTAATCAAAAATTTCAGACATGTTAGTCATAAATGTTTTCAAGCTCCCTGGATTTGGGAGACGTCTTCAGATTGGAAAAGTAGAAGCTTTCTGTCAAGTCGGGTGAGAAACCAGCAAATGTACAGGCCTGTCACTCTAATGCAGGAAAATAACTGAAAATTTATTGGAGAAGGAGTCATTGATCATTTGCACAATTATCACCAAGTAGTTGTACAAAAGTAAGCTGATCAGAAGAAGGCTAAAACTAGAGGTTATATGCATTAATGAATCCAATAGGATCTTCAGAATTTTCTTCAATTAAAGTGGTAATGAGGAGTTCACCATCATGTCAATAGCATGGCAAGCTATTTGAATAAAGAAGGGATATGCAGACCAAGTTAGGTTAAGTAAGTGGAAGGAGGCTCATGTGGAGCATAAGCAGCAGCATGGACTGGTTGGCCAGTTTTTTTGTGCTGGAGACTTGATTAAAGGATGAATCCTATCTGCATAAACTAATTGAATTCTTTGGGATCGCTAATAAGGTGGATAAGGAAATATCTATTGATGTTCTGTATGTGAACTTCCAGAGGCAGCTGATAAGGGTCCATGTGAGATTTGAATAGGAATGAGTGTGAGGAAAAGGTGATAACCTTGTAGCATAGGTCGTTTATTATTTAGGAGATAGGGCCTGGAGTATAGAAATAAAAGGCAATGCTTTAGAAGAATGGGAGTGTACCCCAGATAATTCATACTAGCTTCTCAAATTTTCACAAAATACATCAGTGATTTGGATAAAAGAATGAAATTGCATATCCAATTTTGGAGATGACGTTGTATTGAGGCACGTTAAAGTGAGTAGATAGGAGCAGAAAGGCATGTAATTTTAAGTTAGTAGGTAAAACCAGGGTCTGTAGAGTTCAAAGTGGGATGTGGGGCCAGTTTTGAAATGAGGGTTAACCGAATTTTCTTCTAAAATGGCAAGTGTGTGGAAATGTTGGAGAAGCAAAGGGGTTTGGGGTGTCTGCGAGCATGATCACTTAAAAATTAACATGTTGGTACAAAATGTAATCAAAATCAAATGCTCACTGGGGATCAGCCTCGCTGATCTGTTCTACTTGCAATTTATATACCTTGGGATCAGTGAGACTTTGTTTTGGGCATTGTTTTTATAATTCTGCTTTCACAAATCAGGGGTGCAGATTTGCTGCTGGACTCTTAAACACATTATATATTCTGAAATTTTTATCCTGTTCTGGAAATGTAGTTTGGATGAATTTTATGGAAGCTGTGATGTCGGGAGCAGAGGGAAACCATTCAAGTTTTCTTAACCTTCTACACCAAATGAACTTTAGTTTGGTTCAGTTGTATGGCGAACAAACAACAAAGGCACCAATTCCAGAATCATAGAAAATAGAAGCAGGAGTAAACCATTCAGCCCTTTGAGTCGGATTCGCCATTCAGTGTGATCATGGCTGATCGTCCAACTCAGTACCCAATTCTCCCCATGCTCTATATTGGACACCTTGAAAACATGTAATGTTTTGGCCTCAACTGCTTTCTGCAGCAAAGAATTCTAAAGGCTCATCATTCTTTGGATGAAGAAATTTCTCCTTATTTCTGTCTTAAATGGCCTACCCCATATCCTTAAATTGTGACTCCCGGTTCTGGATTCCCTGGTCGGTGGAAACTTCCTGCATTGGTCGCATTTAGTTATCCTTAATGAACTGTTTTTAAGCAATCTGTATTTCCAGTCTTGGCCATTGAAAGGTTAAGCCTGCACTTAAATGCAAGATGAGAAAGCAAGAGAAGTAGTGTCTGGATTTTTAAAAAAAAGGGATCTGAAGGACACCACTAAACCTCCCCAATCCTGCAACCTTAAGCATGTTAAAAGCAAGTACAAGGGGTCAACTTGCAACTGAAGGGCAAGTACAAAAGCACTTTTTTGTGCTGCATATTAGCACTCTAATCCATCTGTCAGAAATGGTAGCCTGTTCTGCAACATACACAAATCTACAAACTCAATGCATATGTAGTAAATATGCAAAAGTCTATTACTAATGGTAATGTGTGTGTTGGTGTAGGAAAAGCATAAATGCTGCAGTCAGGATTTTGTCTTGAAAACTTTGCTTCCCATCAATTTATATTTGTTATTTCTCTTGATTTTTTTTTCATTTCTTTTGGTGATCTCAACAGACCTAACCTGAGGAAGAAGTTATAATTGCCTGACTCCATACAGTGCCTAGCTGGAAGTTAGCTGGAGAACTTGTCAAAGGTTTCCAGTGCCAAATTAGCCTGTTACTGTAATATGAAAAATAAAGAAATGTTGCACTACTAGTTTTTTTGACTATGTTGCTCAGACATGGTTTTGTTCCTTTTACAATTAACTTTATTTCTATGAAATCGCTATCAAATGAAATAAATTAGAGCAATTGTCTAACACTTCAGTACATTCCTAGAAAGCCCATTTTTTGGATGCTTTGTTAAATATCTGTTGTTCCCCTGACTGTCAGCTATGTGACCAGAGGTTACTGTAACCTTAATCTTCTAATAAAACCAACATCATGAAGATGACCAGTAATCTATTATTACAAGACAGGCCATGGATCAGGGAATTTGCTGTTGCTGATTGCCATGGATCAGGGAATTTGCTGTTGCTGATTGCCATGGATCAGGGAATTTGCTGTTGCTGATTCCATTCCCAAACAATTGTATGTGCATCAAAGTAAATTCCCCTGTGTGACCTTATTTTTTTCTGTGGCTATTCTGCTGAACTCATTGAGGACACCTTAAGAGAATGGGAGAACTCCCTGCAGAATCCATCTCATGATGTGTGCATAGTTCAGTGTTGTTTATTCCCTATTTGCTCAGTTTATCTCTATTGATTCTCTTTTCTCCTTTTCAGAGTTTTTTCACGCTTTCAACTTCTGTACAACTTTTATCGTATATGGGTAGTGCCTTTTCACACACAAATCATCCAAATCACTTAGCAGGGACAATATTATTTGACATCAAGCCATTTTAGAGATTAAGAGAAGGGTTTTAAGGAGTGTTTTAAAGAGAAGGAGTTTAGGGAAGGAATTCTACAGGTTAAGCCTCAGACAGAGTTTTTCTTCCAATGATGGAGTTATGAAAATTGATGATGCACAGAAGGCCAAAATTGAAGTTCAAGGATCAGAGAGTTGTGGAGGGGTTTGGTGTTGTAGGGCTATAGGACAAGGGTGGTGGGTAGAGAGAATGAGGCCTTGGAGGGATTTGAAAATCTAAGCAATTACAGAGCACTCACTGTTTTGTGATGAATTGGGAAAGTCCAGGTTCAAATCCCACGTGTCCCATCAGTCTGCCATAATACGCCTGAATAGGTTAATCACATCCGTATGGGAACAAAGTTTTGGATGACCTTGCATTTACAGATGGTGCAAGAGAGCATTGGAGTTGTCCGGAGTATACAAAACATGGATGAAGTTTCAGACAATGGCTTTTGTCTTTTCAAGTGTTTAATGAGTAGGAATTTCTGCTTGTCCAATACTGTATGTTGAACAAACATTTCTTACCAAGAGAGGTATTGGAGGAGATGGAAGGGCTGCAGTGTAAGGTAGAACTGAGTATCACCACGATAGAGAGTCTGGGAATCAATCTAACCCCGAATATTAAAGCAAGCACATCTGGTGTTTCTATCAGTTGGTTTAAAAAAAATAATTACAATGTGCCCCTCCTCCTTCTGTTCCATGTAGAGGCTCGTGCATGCACCAATGCTGCCATTTAGATCAATTAGATTTGAGAGGCTGCTGTAGCTATATGCAGGCCTTATTTGGTTGTGATTCAGTTTTGAATTCTAACTAGCATATCTGCCACAAGTCTTTGCTTGAGTTTTCCGTGACACTTCTGATCTGCTGCTCATGGGATTGCTGGAGTTCTGACCTCCATCAACAAGATATTTGGGTTGGGGTTGCCTCTGACGTGCCTTGATTATAAATACTGGAGCTGCAGAAAACATTGGGAGTTCCAGTTCTAGGGACGCTAACAAACAGGAAAATAGTTCTATTCCCACAGCTATAAATTTGCACCAGTGTTTGGTTTAATCCTTAGTCATGCTTTAATCACCATCTCATTAACAATGGACAGGTAAGACTTGTAGAATTCTAGGCATTCACAGCTGTGTGAGTGTTTTATTTCATGATTTGATGCAATGTTAATTAGTGTTGAAGTGTATGGAAGAATGAAACAATCACTGAACTGGACTTCTAAAATGAACTAGTAGAAGATGAAAAGCAATAATACAATTCATACCAGTCAGAGGTCTGTATGTAGTGATGTGACCACATGTTAATGTAGCCCATCATGACCAGAGGAATGCCATCGCAAAACAGCAGTTTTTTCTTTCAGAGTGCAAAGACAGGAGGAAGTGACATGGGAGCTGTCATTGACCTGACGGGTGATGATGAAGATGATGTGTCTGCACAAGGTATGGATCCTTGCAATGTTCCTCCATCAACTTACTATATTTAGCATGTGATGTAACATTACTTGAGAGTCAAATCTGCAAGCCTCATCTTTAATTGATACATCTTCTTGGTTAACTTGCTAAGCTGCTTATCTGGTTATGGTGTAAATACTTGTTAAAGGAAGGAATAAATATTTGTCTCCTCTTTGGATGGATTACCTTCTCTTTATAGTTATATTATTCATTCATGCTTTCAGTAGAGATTGTCATGGTGTTGCATTTTAGCTGTACTCTGGTTCTCTGTTCAACCACTAACTTCAGTTCAGCATTCTAGAGGAGCTTTAGTGCTTAAGAATTACATTTTTTTCAAGAGTGTATGTCAAGAGGTAGAATTAAGAAATAGAAATGGATTTAACATCTAGTTGATTTGTGTATAAGCGCCCTAGTAGCAGTTACGTAATGGTAGATTACATAAATTCTGAGATTAGACAAATGTGCAACAAAGAGATCTTAACTTCCATACAGATTATGGCAAGCAGACTAGCACATACCAGAAGGTGGTGAATTTGTTGAATCTGGCTGGGATAGTATGCAGAACAATATGCCATAGAGTCAACAAAGGAAGAAGCTGTATTGGATTTGGTAACGAACATTGCTGATAGCCTAGACCAATCTCTTGTTGGAAGTTAGTAAGGTTTACAATTTAAAGTTCTATTGACTATACATATTGAAGATTTTCAGCTGATCAGCAAGAACTAATTTGGATGACAAATATGAAATGCCATTTTTTGAAAAACTGATCAAATTAATGGACAGGAGAAAGTCTATTGGTGTTATTTATGTGAACTTCCAAAAGACTCATAAAGTCTATCATATGAGACTTTTAGCTTAAGTTGAAGCTCATGGAATTGAAGGAAAGCTATTGACCTAGTTAGAAAATTGGCTGGTGATAGAACACTGAGGAAAGATAATGGGCAGATATTCTACTTGGAAGGAAGTGTTTTATTGCAAGTGTGTGTTGGGCCTACAACACCACTTCTGGGGGATAGAAAGCCATATATCCAAATTTAATGATGAGACAAAAATGGGTAGCATTATAATTAGTATAGTTGGAAGTGTAAAAGACTTACTGACATAGTAAAGGAATTGGCAAAACTGAGGTATAGACAAGTTCAAAAGTAATATACTTTATGAATGCTGAAAAGTGGAAAATAGTGAAGGTTCTACAGGAGCTCCTAATATTGTTTCTGCACCTGTTCATTACATTTCAATGATCAATCAAGAAGGCTAATGGGCTGCTGGCTTTTATATCTGGAGATGTGGAACACAAGCTAGTAGAAGTTATGCTCTAACTTTTTTGCAAAAGCCTGGCTACCATACCTATTGTACTGTGAATTGCTCCATGTTAATAACCTTGGAGAGAGTGCAGTATCCATTTACAGAATGAGATCTGGACTCCACATTGCGACAAAAGATTATGCAATACCTGAGTTGTATGCCCCGGATTTTAGACAGACGAAATATTCGGGAGACAGGATAGTTGGAGACAAACATGTCATGCTGGTTGGTCACTGTCGGACTGGGATGGAGACCATAATCTGAAAATTGCACCCAGTTCTTTATGGAATAAAATTACAAAATACTTAGACACTTGCAAGGTGGCAGAATTTTGGGATGCTCTTCCACAAATAGCAATGGATGCATGATCAAATGTTAATTTTAAGTCTAAGATTTTTTAGTTATCCAAAGGTATACAGAAGTATAGACTAATTAATCGTGATTTAATTGGATGGTGACAGGTTTTAGATGCTAAGTGACTTCCAACTTTCCTTTAGTTTCCAAATGTCTTCTAATAAACGTTCATCAGATTGAATGAAGGAGAGAACACATTATATCAATAAGAATCTTTGAGTTCAATGGGAGATCTGAAATGATACATTAGGATAATTTACAGAAGGCAGCCTTAAATGAAATTTCAGCTTGGATGTTGAAAACATAAGATTCTCTTATTTTTACAACGTTTTTAAATTAATTTGCGCAAAAGCCTCTGTTTGGAATGGTTGGTAATCTATTTCTTTGTGCAGATGCCAGGAAACATAATCAGGCTGCTAACCAAGGAACAACAGGAACAACTCCACTTCAGACATCTCCACCCACTGTCCAGCCACAGATCAGACCTCCTGCAACTTCCCAGGGAGTTCCACCACAGCAGACTTCAGTGCAGTCCCATTTGCCAACACCACAGAGCAGCCTAGGCACCACTGGGTTGACAGTACAGACCACCAGTGTGCAAAGTGTGTCTGCAGGTAGAGTACAAACGGGTACTGGAATCAGTATTAATTATCACAATTTCTAATCATGCCCAGCTTCAGTGGTAAGATTGAGAAGGGCTGGGAATCTGGTTTGGTAATAGTTGCACTTGTGAAACTTGTTATTGGCCATAATTTAAACTGATGCTTAGGTAGAGGACTGAGGGAGGCCTGCAAGATCAAATGTTGCATCTTTAGGATGAGATGTTAAACAGCACTGGTGGACACAAAAGATCTCATGGAAGTATTTGAAGAGTACAGAAGGTTTCTTCACTTTCCTGGTCAATATTTATCCCTTAACTAACATCACTAAGCAGATTATCTAGTCATTACTATTTGCAAGAGTTCACCACACAAAAATTGGTTGTTGTGATTCCTACATCACAAGTGACTGCGTTTCAAAAGTATGTTGACTGTAAAATGGTTTGGGATGTATGAAGTTGGGAAAGATGCATTAGAAATACAAACTTTTTTCCTTAACCTTAATGAAGTGAAGGAAGTAGATGGCTCTATTATACAGACATTATCAGCATTTTCAGTATCTTGCATTTACACACTATGAAAAAGTTGACTCTTATTTGATTACATGGTGCATCTAAAAGCATTGCACTTGGTGTCTTAGCATGTTTGTGCTAGCACTGTTTTTAGAATATTGTTATCAAAAGTGGTATCACACTACTGTTCATGGAAGGTCACTGTGCGCAAACTGTCTTGTTTTTCCTATGTTTCTGCTACTATATAGACTCCAAAGCACTTGATTGGCTTTAAAGCATTTAAGGATGTTCTGGGGTTGTGAAAGATGGGGTTTGGCTTTACAAATCAGCTCCTATTAAAAGGTAGAGCAATCATGGGAAAATCCTCAATGTGTTCTCTTTAAAGGGCAAACAAGTGCTAATGTACTTCAGCACCAACGTCCTCAGATGCCTCCACCGACATCACAGGCCCCTGCGAGACCACCACTTCCAACTCTCCAAAGAGGAAGCTCGAACCCCACAGTTTTCACATCTCCTCCTCCATACCAAAGTCACAATCCAGTGCGGGCTGTCACAACGCAGAGCCAGGCAATGCGACAGCCCAGTCCTCAGCCACCTGTTAGTGGTAAGGAAACTCCTCGTGTTTCATTTTCTTTCTTTTTGTTTACTGTAAGGAGAAGTCTCAGTCTCAAAGATCATCCCCAATTTTTGTTTTTCATTATCTTCTTATTTCCCAAGAATAGTCAATGTTTATTTAAACAAGCTAGTAAATGGCTTGTAGCCATTCCACACTGTCAGTAGTTGAGAGTTTACTTTATTAACCAAATTGGTTATATCGGAAGCAAGAATTCTGAAACAACATTTGAAGAGCCAGCTTGTGATGGAACCTGTAATAGTATTTTGATGTCATAGCAAGGTTGAGCAGGAATTATGGATGTGGCAATGTACAGCACTAAATATTAACAGGAAAGCATTGCCAAGAATCACCAATGGCAGTAAATCTGGTTTGTGGACTGGAAGTGCATGCCATATTCCAGATAATTCATGAGGTGCCAATGTCTTTCCTGCCCAGAGACAAGCCATGTTGGCTTTCCTCCACTCCAATGATGATTCCAACATGGCAGAGACTTTTCATCTGGCAAACAGCTTTTATGAAGTCATGAGCAGTTGGAAGCTTATCCAGAATGCCTTATTCATACTGTCACCTGGAGAGGGTAAAAATTCATGGCAATTGGTTTTATTCCATTTTGAAAATTAATTTCCTGACCAGTCAGCCAAGAGGTGTGCCACTTGGACTGGATTGAAAACCAGATCTAAGAATTAAATGGGCTGTCTTCTAAAGTAGAATTATAAAATGGTTATATTAGCCCTTCAGTCTCGATTGCCTACCACGTAGTTTCCCAACTTGAGCTGTTTATCTCAGACCAAAAATCCAGCCCACTGTTTCAGTTGTGACTGAGACAGTGATTCATACAGGTTCACCGTAATTCCTTTGCTTTTATGCTTCATGCCTCTGTTAGTAAAACACCAGATCCCATGTGCCTTTTTAACTACTTTTCTGAATATGTCTGTGTTCCTTCAACCATCCACTTTAGAATTGTATCGTTTAGTTTCACTGACTTTTCAGGTTTTTCCTGCCAAAATGTACAAATTTATATTCATCTAGAGTAAATTCCATCTGCTATATATTTGTCCATTTGGAGTCTGTCCTCTTGAAGTGGATCACCACAACATGTCCAAGATTTGTTATTGTAAATTTTTAAATTTTCGCCCAAGTCGGAGTTATCACGTGTATATACATACAGAAAAAGTTTTTTGGTCCTTGTAACAACCTCTGGAAACCCCAAAGTATGTCTTCCTTCAGCCAACTTTGCATCCATACTGACTCTGTCTTTCTGACTCTGTGGACGTTAATATTTGCTGTCATGCCTATTATGTGGCACCAAGACCTTTTATTGAAGTCCATGTACAGTTTACCAACTGTATTTCCCTCTCCAAAACTCTGTTACTTTATCAAAAAACTCATCAAATTTGTTTCAACACTTCTTTTGCCTTTAACAAATGCGCGCTGGTATTACTAAATAAATCCATCCTTGTCTAAGTGACTGCTGATTTTGTTTCATAGAGTCCTACAGCACGGAGACAGGCCCTTCAGCCCAAAAGGGTCCATGCTGCCCAAAATGTGCATCCACGCTAACCCCATTTCCCTGCACTTGCCCCATATCCTTTAAACCTTTCCTATCCATGTATTCATCCAACCGCCTTTTAAATGTTGTTAACGTACCTGCCTCAACCACTTCCACTGACAGTTCATCCCATATGCGTACCACCCTCTGTGTTTTTTAAAAAAAAGTTGCCCCTTGGGTTCCCATTTATTCTTGCCCCTCTTACCTTAAACCGATGCTCTCTAGCCGTCGATTCCGCAACCCTGGGAAAAAGACTGAGTGCATTCACCCTATCCATGCTTCTCCATGATCTTGTACACGTCTATAAGATCCCCCCCCAGTCTCGTACAATCTAAAGAAGAAAGTCCTAGCTTATTGAACCTCTCCCTATAACTCAGTCCCTTGAGTCCTGGCAACATCCTTGTAAATGTGCACTCTTTCCCATTTAATAACATCCTTCCTATAGCAAGGTGACCAAAACTGAATACAACATTCCAAGTGTGGCCTCACCAACGTCCTGTACAACTGCAGCATAACTTCCAACTTCTGTACTCCGTGCCCAGCCTGAGAAAGGCCAGTGTGCCAAAAGCCTTCTTCACTGCCCTGTCTACCTGTGACTCCACTTTTGGAGAACTGTGCTCCTGAACTCCAAGGTCCCTCTGTTTCACTGCACTTCTTAAGATCCTACCATTCACCATGAAACTCCTACCTTGATTTGCCTTTCCAAAATGCAACACCTGTTATCTATATTAAACTCCATTTGCCATTTCTCTGCCCACTTCCCCAGCTGATCAAGATCCTGCTGCAACTTCTGATAACATTCCTCGCTGTCCACGATACCGCCTATTTTAGTGTCATCCGCAAACTTACTAATCGTCCCTTGTGCATTCTCATCCAAATCATCAATATAGATAACAAACAGTAATGGGCCTGGCACAGACCCATGAGGCATACCACTAGTCATAGGCATCCAGCCCAACAAGCATCCTTCTACTATTACTCTCTGCTTCCTACCATCAAGCCAATTGTGTATCCAGTTTGTCAGCTCTTCCTGGATTCCATGCGATCTAATCTTCCAGAGCAGCCTACCATGTGGAACCTTATCAAAGGCCTTACTGAAATCCCTATAGACTACGTCTACTGCCCTGCCCTCATCAACCTTCCTGGTCACTTCGTCAAAGAACTCAAACAAATTTGTGAAGCATGATATTCTGCGCACAAAGCCATGTGACTACTCCTAATCAAACCTTGTCTTTTCAAATGCATGTATATTTTATCTCTCAGAATCTTCTCAAGTAACTTACCTACCACAGATGTTAAGCTTACTGGTCTGTAATTCCCAGATTTTTCTTTGCAGCCCTTGAAAAAGGGCACAACATTCACTGCCCTCCGGTCTTCCGGGACCTCACCCATGGCTAGCAATGATGCAAATATATCATCCAGAGACCCCACAATTTCTTTTGTAGCCTCTTTCAGGGTTCTTGGATATATCTGATCAGGATCAGGAGATTTATCCACCTTCATAGATTCTGATACTTCCAACACCACGTCTACTGTGATATACTGTCCCCAAGATAATGCCACTAACTTCCCAAGTCATATCTTTCTCCGCAGTAAAAACAGAGGAGAAATATTCATTGAGGGCAAACAGGGGAGAAATATTCATTTTGGCTGCTGCGGTTGCTTGCATTTCAGTGTCCACAGCAACTAATACTCTTGTCACTCAGCTGTTGGAGAGAGCATGGTGACACAGTGGTTAGCAGAGTGGAGTGGCACGACGGCTCACTGCTGCCCCTCAGCACCAGGAATGCGAGTTCGATTCCACCCTTGGGCGACTGTCTGTGTAGAGTTTGCACTTTCTCCCCGTGTCTACATGGGTTTTCTTCGGGTGCTCTGTTTTCCTCCCACAACCTGCATATCTTTGGACTATGTGGATTGGCCATGGGAAATGCAGGGAAAGGGTAGGGGTTGGGTCTGAGTGGGATGCTCTTCAGAGTGTTGGTGTGGACTTGGGCTGAATGGCCTGCTTCCACACCTTTAGCGATTCTAAGATTAATGAGCATTTGACCAAATATCTAGGAAAAAAATCAGCAATAAAAACAATGCATTTTGCAAGTTGTCATATTTGAGAAAAGTTCCCTTTATGCTTTGTCATAACAGTATATCTTTGTGAACATTAATCTGCCTTTATAATACTCCACCTTGTAAATTCAAGTGAAGAGGGAGCAAAGGTATGAGAGAGACAGTGGATCTGAGAATCGGCAACAATACCTTCAACTAAGCATTTCATCTGAATTTTCATCTTTACTAGGAGATTGCATGTCACCTAACTCACCCTTAGAAATAGGAAGGGGAGCAAATAATCTGATCTTTTAAATCTGCATTGTCATTTTACAAAATAGTAGCTGATATTCAACACAAAAGTATAGGTCAGGCCATATGGACCAGTTGGGATTTTATTATTTGACGTTTTTGTAAGTTTATGTGAACTGTTGGATTTTGAGAAGAGCAACAGACCCTCGTTAGTGGTCTCTTACAGTTATGCTATTCTGTGCATTTCTGTAACCATCAGGTATATAAATTCTCAGTTATGTATTAGAACCAGAATGTAAGGAATCTTATCAGCGACATTTACTTTTTGATAGGTTATGTAGGTATTTTGTTATTTTGATGAACAGGGACCTGGAAACCAGCATCTAGTATCCTGGACTGGGGAAAGTCTCCGCTGTATTACTTTCACAGCTCTAATGCTAAATCCATCATAATCATCTGTTCCTTGGAATATTATTGCAGTGCGTATAGTGTATTTATTGATTAGATGAGAACTTACTGCAGTCTTTACCTTGCCTAATCTTCAGTGCTGGCCAAAGTAATTCTTTAGGTGTTTATTTTCAAAGACCATAACAAAATATGCTCCAAATTTAAATTCCTCTGCAGTAGAAAAGCCTCTTTATGATGCCTAGATAGTCATTGTCGTAGTCCCTCACCCTGCTTCCTCCCGCTCCCCAACCCAATGTTGAATGATGGTATGTGCTATATTCCAAAATAATGTTGCTTTTTATGCAGCAGGTATGTCAGTCAGGCTGCCTCAAACATCTTACATTGTGAACAATGTAATCTCTATTCCTGTGATGCCAAATATGCCTCAGTTCACAGTCCATCACCGGCCTTCACAGGTAAGGATTTCTAAGTATTGGTATTCAGGCATAGGAACCAACTATCTAATAATTGAGGGTTAGCCACGATCAGGATTGTGGATTGGGCCATTTAGCACCTATATCTGAAGAGAAACAGTAAATTCAGTTTTCTGTTACTCTGCAAAAAAAAAAAATCCCTTTCGACCAAGAACATCGTAATCTTGTAAATCATTGAGCCCTGGTTCACGTTCATCACAAATTTTAGCAATAATGTGGATGATACATAGCATAAACTTCTGAAACTGAGATGACCTACATTGACCAGAAGGCAAGGTACATTGGAGAAAAATAGAAATCTGCTTTCATTTATATTTTCTCATTACGATCCTCTTTGAACACCCACTCCATGCTAAACGGGCAGACCTGCACAATTGATATCTCCACATGGCAACAAAAACTTGAATGTGAACCAGTCAAGAAAGAAGTGACGAGTGAGGCTAGTCACATTCCTACGTGGTTTAGGAATGAATTCTGGAATCACTACACACATCCCAGCTACTTCTGTAGCCTTGTGAATGGTGTTGACTTGTGTACAGGTGATGTACCTTCCCTTTCCCCTATATACAGTTATTAAACTGTCCCTGACCTGCCATGCTGAAGTTAACTTTCTTAATCAGAGTTGTTCCATTTCAGATGGAGAACAAGATATGTTCTCTTAACTACATAATAAAGCTTTCACAACTGCTAGGATAACCAGCTGTCAAGTAGGTGTTTTGGTCAGAAACCCAACTACTTTAGGCTTTCTGTTGTTTACTTGTACCATTTGCTACCTCAAATCATGATGCAAACATTTTCTCCTACCTTTTAAGTTAAATTTTTTAACAGTACTCGTAAGTAATTTGGTCAAGCTGTCAACATAAGATACTATAATGAATGCAAACACCATAACCTTGGTCACAAAATTTGAGACAACGGAAACAGAGGGAATCTCAATTTCCATGTCCAATTTTATCTGAAAAATGTAAGCCCTTCCATGATTTCTCTTCTGCTCAACTCCATTGACAGTAAAACTTTCTCATGGGTAGACTCACTGCAATTGTTAATTTCCATTTGAGTTCACTTTCTTCAGGCCATTCTCTGTTTGGGTGTTACTTTTAGATTGTTACCAAGTGAGTTATTTTATTTTTTACCAGATCATCTCTAAATCTCCTCAACTCAAAGAATACAGCCAGGTTTATTCAACCTGTCCTCCTATTTTAACTTTCTTAATTCCTGTTATAATTCTGTTAAATCTGTACCATAACCACTCCAAGGCCTGTATATCCATCCTGAGATGCATTGGTCTGAATTGAATAGTATACTTTAGGTGAGGTCTAATCAAGTTGAAACATCATTTCTTCTGTAGCTCCTATTGGGATTTGCCATTGGGGAATAATTCTGCTGGATTCTGCTTTTTATTAATTGTGTGAATTTTGCATTGAACTTGTAGAACTGTAACCGACTATTTCTTTCCCACTGATCTACGCCAGCATTTATATTCCATACCAGTCTCTTTCAACTCCACCTCTTCACAACCTAAAGTTTATTTCTTTCGTTCTTTCTTTGTCTGTCTTCCTGCTCTCACTCTCGCGTTCTCTTTACTAATGGAGCTTCTTTAGATACTCCAGAATACTGTTTTCAAATGTTGCATATTGCAGACAGCACAGGATGGGGTTTCCCAGTCATCTGAGATTAGAAATTACTTTCTTATCTGTTTTGATGTAGGATCCACCTCGACCTATCCATCCAGCACCACTCCCCGAGGCCCAAGTGCCACAGCGGTTACCTCCAGAAGCTGCTAATACCTCACCGCCCCAGAAACCCCACCTAAAGCTAGCCCGTGTCCAGAGTCAAAATGGAATCGTCCTGTCCTGGAGTGTCCTTGAAGTGGACCGATCTTGTGCACTTGTGGACAGTTACCATCTCTATGCCTACCATGAAGATCCTGCTACTACAACTCCTTCCCAGTGGAAGAAGATTGGAGAAGTAAAGGCACTGCCACTTCCCATGGCCTGCACCCTTACTCAGTTTGTATCTGGAAGCAAGTACTACTTTGCAGTCCGAGCAAAAGACATTTATGGACGATATGGGGCTTTCTGTGATCCACAGTCGACTGATGTGATGTCGACTCAGAGTAATTAATTCAACAAGAAAAAACAAAGACAAAGAACCACAAGGCCCAAAATGATATTTTTTCATTTCTTTTCTTACATCATGCATGACTTGTTGTAGTTTTTCTATAGATGTCTGATCCTCTTGGTATCTGTGTACACTACACTGCTATACACAAGGGAGTCATAGTATAAATTAGGCAACGCTGATTTGCAGCATAGCAAGAACAGGACATCGCACCAAGGGTGCTGTATTACTGCTGCCAGAAAGAAGTTGCTTCTTTTGTCACCATAGACCCAATTTGACTGGGACACAACGTGATAGAGTGACTGATGAAGCAGCAGCAACAAGTGACATTTTCTTTATTCTCTGGTCAGCCATTGGTTTGGGTTTTAAAGAAAAACATTCCCAAATGTGACGTGTGATGCAGACCATTAACATGATCATTCATACATGTATTATCTTATTGTTTTTTTTAATTATTTTCACTGCGACTTTAGCTATCATTTCAGACAGCAGTGAAAATTGATCAGCAGTGACCATAGGAAAGTGAGTTTTATTGCATTGCCTGAAATACTAAAATAAATGCGACTTGCAATGGACTGCATACTTGATTATTAAGAGGTGTTATAATCAACCATGAGCCTCACTGAAGAAATCAGACACGCCTCGTTCATCATTCGTATCCAGTAAGATCATTGAAACTGCAAGTTTTTAAAATGAGATGGCTTTTCTGTGTTGTGGGGGTGGGAGATGAATAAAAGCAAATTGTATGATTTTTTTTTTTCTTTGCCAAAAGCCTTTGTTAAATGTGTTATCAGAGTAATCTGTGCACTCCAGAGACAGATAAAATTCTCAAAATATATTTTTAATCAGTGTGAAAGAAGTACTTGGTGGTGTAGTCACTGGACAGTGAGTCTGACACTTTGAGAGAGCCCTTTCATCAGTACCACTTTTCTGGTCTAATGAATATTTTTTAAATATATATATATATATAAATATATATGTGTGTGTCTTTGTAAATTTCAGACCTGCTCTCCCTTTAAAGCCACTATGTTGTACATATTCTTGCTTGCCAGCAACAAATTTTCATGCCTAACTTGATGTAATCAGAAAGCACAAGTTAAATCTCCAGTCACATAGTCCGCACGTCAAGGTGAGTCGGTGTTTTGGGAGCATGCAGCTGAACCTGTTTCTCCTCTGAGGCATTGCACCAGGTCAGCCAGCATGAAGAGAAAATGATGCTTCAACAATCTGCAAATTGTTCGCACGCTATCTTCTCCCCACTTGGTTACTTCCTTCAGCCATTTTGGACAAGCAACATTGGGCATATCATAGACCTGTTTTTGGGCTTGCACAGTGACAGCCAGCACTATTAATGTAACTTCACTGTTGAAAACCATTCTAAGCATCCCAGCTGGCTATCTGGCATTACACAGACCATGGTAAAGTGACAAAGCAAGCCCAACTTGCTTTGTGTAAATTATACGTACTGTGTTGTATGGTGACAATTTTGGCATACTGTCTGCTCCTGTTGCCTTGGGCACTGAGGGATCGTGACTCATCAAGTAAATCATTCTCAGTACAGTATCTAACGAAGTCTCTGCATTTTTTTCATAGAACTGTTGTAAATCAAATCATTTATGAATAAAATGAAATATTTCTTAACTCAGTGATTTCAATTAAGATGCAACTGATAATGTGAGCAACATTGTGTCCTCTTCAGGAAGAATTCCCTGAGCACACTCCCCACGTAACTTAAAAATTACATACATTCTAATCGATGATGTTTTTAAGCTGTTTTGACTAACCTGAACCCAGAGATCTGTTCTTTGAGAAATCCCTAGAAAAAAATTCAAAATGGCAAACTTTCCATCAACTATTTTGACACTATCCATAATACAGGAACAAACCTAATTCTGTGCACAAATCTTAATTTCTGTTGAAGGCTGTACTGGTAACATTTTGGCCAAATATTAGTGCAGTGTAACAAGACATTGCTCCAGGCTGCTGCTTTATCCCGCTGTCATTTACAGCCAGAATATTTTCATCAGTATTTGTATGCCCTTTGGCTGAATTCAAAACAGGTAGTTTTAGAATATTCACCATCGTTGGAGATAACAGTGCAAGTTTTACTTTGCAGTATGGTGATCAAAGAAGGGGAAATGAGTAGAGCCTTGTGGTACATTAGGGGAAAGAGGGAAGTCTTCTTAGCAGCTGGCAAAAAGATTGCACCAGCTGGGGTACAAAGTGACTGCCTGAAAGAGCACTGCCTGTCACCAGGTGCATGGATGCCGTGTTGCATGGTATCTGTCGGGATACAGCACTCTGGACCTTGGGGAAATAAATGATGCTACTCATTGTAGACCAAATGTATATTGCACTGCATGTTATGGGAAAGGGATTCAAGTACCTGCCAACTCGTGCAATAGTGGGAACTGATGCTCCTTTCTCTCTTTATTAGAAGAAGCAAATTTTAACTCACTGCAATTTCCATTTATTCAATTGTGAAGGCTTCTAGCCACAGGGTACAAAGATAAATTCTGATAAACCTATTTGTAATAAATACTAAGCAATCTCTCTCCCAGGGAGGGATTAAACACTGAAATGCTGGAACATGTTGAATGTAATTAAGTATTGCCTTTTTTAATTGCTTTTTTTATTTGTTAAAAGTAGTATACTGTCAATTGCAAGTTAAATGTGCTGATGTTGTATTTCAGAAATGTGACGTCATCCTGTGTTGCCCTGCAAACTACTTTTAAGTGATATTTTGTCACTAAACCTGAAGTTTATAGTTTGAAAATAAAGAACCTATCAATTTTATCTTGTGTATAACTAAAATTGACTTGGAATTTAGTTTTCTATAATCCATCCTTCTCTCAACTACCCACCACCACTACCAAAAAAACCTTGCCTCAATGTATTTGGTTTGTCACAATTCTCTGCTGATAATACGTACAGAAATCTTGCATGTTAAAAAGGCTACTAAGTGGAAATCCTGGTTGTCACATGGAAGGATGCAGCTTTAAATACTAGTTTCAGCTGAGTTATCTGATTGTCAACCAGGCGGATGTGGATCAAGACTGACCTTGGCAAGTGAGGAAATAAGTTGGTATACCTGATGGGCATCCAGTAACACCTGCTGGGCATCCAGTAACACCTGCTGGTCAATGCATATCTGTGGATGTTGTACGAGGGCAGTATTGGGCTGGTCTGTGGGTTTCCTCCAGGCTACAGCCAAATAGCTTGCTGTATGTTCACTGTCTGGGCCTGCCGTTGAAAGAATGGCCATTTTTATACTATCTTTTTTGAGAACTATTTGGCCAAGGAATTTTATTTGTCGCTTGGGGGAAATGTAGACAAATTTATTCAACCAACTCCTTTAGAAGTTCTCCAAGCTCTGGGACCTTTACGGACTAGATTTGTGTTATTAGTCATCTTATTTGGATATTTTGAATATCAAAAAGTTCCTACAATTAAGCTGCTGGAAGTTGTAGTCATCAAACTTGCAAAACTGCAGATCCCTGTTTGAATGTCATGTTTCACAATTTAAATGTACATTTTATGGAAGTAATGGATATTGGAATTTTTTGTTGACAGTATTGAATGTACAATAGCAACCTATTCATTCTAAACAGATTCATTGCTGAATACTTAAATTCCAAATAGAATGTGTACAGGTACTAAATGCACACATATCAATATTAGCAAAGCCTGTCTATAAACACTCAAGTTCTCTTGTTTACAGGGAGCCAGGTTCCTTTGACACTGGAAACTAAAATTAACTAATGCCTTGCAATGTGTGATGCAAAATACTAGGATCGGTGTTTGCCCACCTTCCGCAGCAGTATTCATAGACCAATGTGTTACTCAGTGAGTTGGATGGCATTGGTGTGCATTATCCTTCCTTTGTGACTGAGCTAATTCACTATCCATTGACTTCCTAATGCAACACATTGGTTTGACTAAGTGTTTTGTAAAGTTACCATCTCAGCATTTCAATTTTGAAATGGGAGAAAGATGTTATGTAATGTTAAATTGCTAAATGTTTTTGGCTCAAGGGGTATCAAAACATTTTTGAACATTATGCAACTGGAACATTGAATTTGTTTTATGAAATTTGTGCTCTTCATTTCACTCTTCAATTAATAACCCAAAGCTAGCATTAACTTTTCATGGATGGTGTATTTCAAGCCAGAGGAGCAAAGCTGTGTTTGTGACAAGTTGATAAAT
Source organism: Rhincodon typus (assembly GCF_021869965.1). Classification (NCBI taxonomy): domain Eukaryota; kingdom Metazoa; phylum Chordata; class Chondrichthyes; order Orectolobiformes; family Rhincodontidae; genus Rhincodon; species Rhincodon typus. The sequence continues at coordinate 7,819,355 of NC_063368.1, forward strand.
AAATGGAGATTTTCTGATAGCCAACCTATTGATTTTAGTAGCATTTAACAGTCCTGTTTCAGTGAAATCACAGACTCCATCATCTCTAAATCTCACCATATTCCAGTGATGTAGTCATCATTTTAATTGAAGGGGGATTACGTGTGCATCCCAGCATCATTAATAAGACTGTTATTAATTATAAACAGTGCTGGAGAAACTCAACTGCCTGGCAGTATCTGTGGAAACAGAAACCGTTAACAATTTGAGTCTAATATTACTTTTGAACTCCAGGCATGTGAAAGCATGGTTTTCTATTTAATGTTATACATTTCATTGCTGTGACACCTATGATTTGGAAAATGTTTGGCACCCCAAGTCTGGTGTGATCAGGGTGGAGGATACTATAGAACTACAAACGTTTTGTTTATTGACCATACTGTAAGTGGTATGTACGTTTCTGCTTCTATTTTATCATATTCAGAACTAAAATTGGCTTATTTTTTTTATTACATGTATTTAAAGCTTCAAAGGATATTAAAATATTCAAGCTTTTGTACTTGCTGATTCTTCGTGTGTAACTGGCTGCTGTTTCCATTTGAGGGACAACCAAAGCAGTTCTTGCACCATGTGCAATTTATAGTAATGTGACTAGTTTAACCAGTACACTAACCAAACCCATTGTTGCAATCTGACCATTCAGTACAAAAATTTGGTGGCCTTCACATTTTAAACACCAATATTTTGAACTATCTAGATGGTAGCAACAGGATTTGCAGCAGCCTGGGTGGAAATTCCAGCAATCTAGGTCCCTATGCCCAAATAACTCAGACCTTGTATTAATCACTGTTGTGTTACTCATTGATTTCCTCTGAATTTTGTGGACTTGAAGAACTATTTTATATATTCTATCATTGGTGGAATAAGTCCTAAATCAGTTAGTTACCATTAAGCAATTTACTAATGTGAGTATAGTAGATTATATATAAAAACCCGAGGTTGAACAATGTTTGCTAAATAGTCCATGAAGACTAATGTCTTGCCAACACCCCTGTATGAGCTATGAGGTACTAATCTGAGGGGAGGGTCAATCTACCAGGGAGAAATCACAGGATTTTTACCCTTGGTTTTGTTCTCAGTCTGTTCATAGTTTTGTAATGTAGTGATGGAAACTGAAGTGAGGTTTGTTTGATTGGCAGATCAGATGATACAAATGAACAAAAGTCATTAATTATAGATGTATATCTCTCAAGTAGTATTTGTTCCAGATCTGGAACAATGTGTTTAGCACAACAGCAAATAAGATGACTTGAAGATGATAATGTGATCTGTCAATGTCATGAAAGTACATTTCCAACAAGTCCTCAACCATGAATCCACAGCAACTAATGCTCTCCTTTATGGTAAAATCCATAAGTGACCACGCTCACAGAGTTGCAAACATGCAATCAAATGGAAATAAAACAAAGCCTGCAACCCTGATGGTATTCCCAACACAAGGCCTCCAAAGCTAGTGTGATTTTACTTCAGTCAAGGCTCTGCTCTCAATGCTGCAGATTTGTGTGGAATGCTGTAATTATAACTATCTTCAAAAAGAGAAATGATTTTGTGGATGCTGTTGGTTTATCTCCGTTGCTAAAAGCACAGCGTAAACATTTTGCAGTTTCGGAAGTTGCTGCCGTAGGTGGGCCTTTTGATTCCATGCAGTGCCAGAAAAAAAATTAAAGGGAATAGAGATCCTAATGTGTATTCTCCTGCATCATTTCCTTCCTGGTGTTGAGGAAATCCTGAAAATGGCACTGCAACTTTATACCTTGCAGAAGCCTCCAACGCAACCTTGGCTGCTAGACAAATCCAAGAAAAATGTCAACAACTCCAGAAACAGTTCACATTCATTGAATTGACCAAAGCATTGAATCAGTAAATCATTATCTCTCTGAGGATAAGTGCTACCATCTTCTCTCTGCTACCTCGATCTATCTTTGCCACTGCACTCACCACCTATCCACGTGCCTGGTCTACCACCCTCACTATTGCATCCAACACCTTCCCTCACTCGCTCTCATCCGCTCCAAACTCCAGAAAGCAGAGTTAACATTTTGAATCCAGTGATACTTTATCAGAACGGCAAGTCTGGGGCCTTTGTAACCTTAACTAAACAGGATGTGAACCACATAGAAACAAAGCATTAAGCTGCATTTACAGTTGAGATTGTACAGGAGCTGCCAGCCTCAAAACATCTGCTAGTTGTAAGTTGCCTTCATGCAACTTTAGTTTCGTTGAACTGTGTTCAGAAGGAAGTCCTTCCTGCATCGCTGTAGCCAACCAATCTCATGGATCCCAACTGCCCATCCCACACCCGTGGGTCTCCTCTGGCTGTTTGCGTGATCCTCAGATTCTGTTCCAATGTCCTCTGTCTGAATGGTAGCAGTAGAAAACCCCAGACATGACCTGCGTGGAATCCTGTTGGCCCCAGTGGAAGGAGGTCATTCATTTCAGAAACACAGGACAGCATGCCATGGGATTTCAACCTCCAACTCTGGACAAAGTAACAAGAGGCCCATTGAACAAATATTGTAACCTTCTCGAAGACAGTTCTACGAGCAAACACGGCTGCAAAATCCGTGGACTGGAGGGAGTCTGGCTGCAAAATTTCTCTCTCTCCATGACATTTTCTCAACTCTTCAAACAGCCAGCATTTCAGGGGAGGGCAAAGACAACACTGTTTGATACTCTGAAGCTGTTTGTGAAAATAATGACTGGGAGGAGTTTGGAGTGGCTTGTAAAGTTTACACAACTTAAAAATGAGTCATGGTGCAAATCAGATTTTAGATCTGTAGCCTCAGTCCCATCAGTGAGTATAATTTTATAACATTCATCATTGTTTTGAAATCCCTCTGAATTTGCGCCTTGCGGGACCAAACTTAGTCAGTATTGTCATGATGCACTCAGGCTTATTCACGGATACTCGCAGCCCCATATTCCTGGGGTTTCACATAAGTTAGAAGATTTTTAAAAACAAAAGCTGTCAGATGATCTTAAACCGTGAAGCGTACAGCACAGGAACAGGCCCCTTCGGCCTTTGCTGTTGTGTCAAACATGATGCCAAATTAAACTAATCTTTTCTGCCTGCCCTTGGTCTATATCCCTCCATTCTTTGCATATTCATATGCTTATCTAAAACTGTCTTAAACATCCGTATCGTACCAGCCTCCACCACCCTCCCTGGCAATGCATTCCAGACTCCTACCACTCTGTGTAATAAAACTTGCCCCTCACAGCTCCTTTCAACTTTTACCCCTCTCACCTGAAATATATTCCCCCTTGTTTAGACATTTAACTCTCTGGGGGGTGAAAAACATTCTGACTGTCAATCCTATCTGTATATCTCATCATTCTATAGACTTCTATTAAGTCTCCCTCAGTCTCCACTGCTCCAGAGAAAACAACCTGAGTTTTTCTAGCCTCTCCTTGAAAGCTCGTACCTTCTAAGCCAGGCAGCATCCCCGTAAACCTCTTCTGCATCCTCTCCAAAGCCTCCACATCATTCCTGTAATGTGGTGACTAGAATGGAACGCAATACTGTGTAGCCTAACCAAAATCTTATAAAACCACGACATGACATCCTGACTGTTGTATTCAGTTACCCGACTAATAAAGGCAAGCATGCCATATTCCTCCTTTACCACCCTAGCGACTGGAGTGGCCACTTTCAGGAAGCTATGGACTTGAACCCCAACATCCAATGCTATTCAGGGTCCTGCCACTAACTGTATACTTCCCCTTAACATTTGATCTCCCAAAGTGCAGCACCTCCCACTTACCCAAATTAAACTCCATCTGCAATTTTTGCTGCAACTGATCTACATCCTGCTGGATTCTTTTGACAACCTTCCACACTATCCACAACTCCACTGATCTTTGCAGATGTTACAATATTACTAACCCACCCAACTACGATTTTATCCAAGTCATTTAAAACAGCAGAGGTCCTACTATGGATCCGTACAGAACACCACTAGTCCTGCACCTCCAGCCAGAAAAACACCATTCTACATACCCTCTGCCTTCTACAGGCAAGCTAATTCCGAATCCACGCAGCCAGGCCATCTTCGATGTTCTGGATGAGCCTACCATAATGGACCTTGTCGAAAACCGTACTAACATCCATGTAGTCGACATCTACTGCTCTACTCTCATTGATCACCTTTGTCGTCACCTTGAAAAATTCAGTCAAGTTAGTGAGACGTGACCTGCCCTGCACGAAGCTATGCTAACTTTTCCCAAAGCGCACACAACCTGTCCTTAAGGATTCTCTCTAATAGCTTTCCAATCACCAATGTTAGACTCACCAGTCTATAGTTTCCTGGATTATCCCCATTTCCCTTGAACAGAGGAACAACATTAGCTACACACCAGTCCTCCAGTGGCTAACAACAATACAAAGATCTTGGTCAAGGCCCCAGCAATCTCTTCTCTTGCCTCAATAACTTGGGGTAGATACCATCGGGCCCTGGAGACTTATCCACCTTAATGCTCTTCAAGAGACCCAACACCACTTTCTTGATCTCCAGGTGCCCTAGCATATTAGCATGCTCCACACAAATCTCATTAACCTCTATAGGTTCCCAGAGCACATACGTTTTGTTAGAGAGAAGAAGGTCAAGAGGTGACTTAATAGAGACATACAAGATGATCAGAGGATTAGATAGGGTGGACAGTGGGAGCCTTTTTCCTCGGATGGTGATGGCTAGCACGAGGGGACATAACTTTAAATTGAGGGGTGATAAGATATAGGACAGATGTCAGAGGTAGGTTCTTTACTCAGAGTAGTAAGGGCGTGGAATGCCCTGCCTGCAAAGGTAGTAGACTTGCCAAATTTAAGGGCATTTAAATAGTCATTGGATAAACATATGGATGATAATGGAATAGTTTAGGTTAGATGGGCTTCAGATTGGTTTCACAGGTCAGCGCAACATCGAGGGCCAAAGGGCCTATACTGCGCTGTAATGTTCTATGTTCTATATCCTTCTCCTGCATAAACACCGACACACAGTACTCATTTAGGATCTCACCCACACAAGTTTTCTCCTTCATCCTTGAGTGGTCCTACCTTCTCCTTAGTTATCCTCTTATTTTTAATGTATAAAGAATACTTTAGGATTCTCTTCAACCCGACTTGCCAAAGTCATTTCATGCCCCCTTCTTGCTCTCCTTATTCCCTACTCGAGTTCTTTCTTGCTTTCTTTATATTCCTCACGGGCCCTGCTGATTTTCAGCTTCCTAAACTTTACATATGCTGCTTTTTTCTTTTCCATTAAATTCACAACCTCCCTCATTATCCAAGGGTCCCTTACCTTGCTATCCTTGTCATTCCTCTTTACTAGAACATGCTGGTCCTGAACTCTCATCAACTGCTTTTTAAACAACTCGCACATGTCAAATGTGGACTTGCTTGATAACAGCTCCTTCCAATTAGCACTCCCTAACTCCTGCCTAATACTGACATAGTTTGCCCTCCCTCAATTTAGTACCTTCCTGCAAAGTTCTGACTTATCCTTATTCATAGCTATTTTAAAACCTAAGTTGTGATCAATTTCCAAAATGCTCTCCCACTGAAAAGTCAGTCACCTTAGCCAGACTCATTAGTTAGTACAAGATCCAATATGGCCCCTCCTCTAGTTGGACTAACCATATACTGCTTCAAGAAAACCCTCTTGGTTGCACTTAAATTCTGCCCCATCTGAGCCTCTTGCTCTAAATGAGCCCCAGTCTATATTGGGGGAGTTAGTCACCCACTGTGACAAACCTGTTGTTATTGCATCTTCCCATATACTGTCTACATATTTGTTCAACATCTTGGGGCTGTTTGGGACGGAGGGGGGGAAACGCTATAGTATAATCCTATCAGAGTGATTACACCCATCTTATTTTTGAGCTCTACCCATATTGCCTCAGTGGATGTGCCCTCCAGTATGTCCTCTCTGAGTGCACATGTGATTTTCTCCCTGATTAGTAATGCAACTCCTCCATCTCTTACTACTTCTGTATCTTCTCTGGAATGGTGAGCAGCCAGTCCTGCCCCTCTCCCAACCAAGCCTCTGTAATGGTTACAACATCATAGTCCCATATACTGATCCAGGCTCTAAGCTCAGCTGCCTTACCTAGAATACTCCTTGTGTTGAAATAAACACACTTCAGCCCATTAGTATCATCGTATTCATTTACCTGTCTCTGCCTGTCCTTCCTTTCTGACTTACTGGACCTAACATCTACCTTCCACTCAGTCCCTCCACTTGCTGACCTGTTGTTCTGGTTACCAGCTCCCTGCCGCTCCACCCTAAATATGTAGCACTTTAAGCTTACATTTGTGATCTCTCTCTTTTCCTTTACAATTCAAATCCTTGCTTTCTCATTTCCATCTTCCCTTTTGAATTCCACATAGTATGGTTTGAGATTTTGTTTTACTTTTCCCCGTTATGATCAAGCTGCTTCAACTGTAACTCACTAGTACCTGATTCCATTGTTCCACCACTGAGTGCTTACATTTCTTCCTTAAATATGACTAATTTGACAGCAAGTAAAGTCCTATGTCCCATGCTGGGAACTACTTACTTTGTTAAAAATTAATTTGTGCTCAGTGTAGACTCATCCAGAAGATTGAGAGATTAAGATACATGGACTCCACAGTCACTTGGCCGTGTGGATTCAGAATTGGCTTGCCCATAAAAGATAGTGGCAGAAAGGTGTTTTTCTGGCTGGAGGTCCATGACTAGTGGTATTCCAGAGGGATCCACACTGAGACCTCTGCTATTTGTGTACAAATGACTTGGATGAAAACGTGAGTTTGCAGACTGTATAAAAGACCAATGAATTTGTGGATAGTGTGATACAGCAGGATATGGATCAGTTGCAGATAGGGATGGAGAAATGGCAGATGTGGTTTAATCCAGGTAAGATATGAGGTGCTGCACTTTGGGAGATGAAATGTTAAGGAAAAATATACAGTTAATGGCAGGACCCTGAATAGCATTGATGTACGGAGGGATCTTGAGGTTTAAATCCATAGCTCCCTGAAAATGGCCACTCAAGTAGATAGTGTGGTAAAGAAAGCATACTGCATGCTTACCTTTTGTTGGTTGGGGAATTGAGTACAAGAATCAGCATGTCATGTTGCAGCTGTATATGACACACTGAGTAGAGTGTTCAATTCTGGTTGTCACATTACAAGAAGGATGTGAAGGCTTTGGAGAGGGTGCAGAAGAGGTTTATTAGGATGCTGTCTGGAGTAGAGGGTATGAGCTACAAGGAGACGAGAAAAACTCGGGTGGTTTTCTCTAGAGCAGTGGAGGCTGAGGGGAGACTTGATAGAAGTCTATAAAGTGATGAGATGTATAGATAGGGTTGATAGTCAATCTTCTTCGCCCCCCACAGTTGCAATGGCTAATACTTCGGTGGGTGGGGGGGGTGGGGGAAGGAAGGGAGAAGAAAGAGGAGGCAAGTTTTTCTTTTACAGTGTGGTAGGAGTCTGGAACGTGCTGCCAGGGTGGTGACAGGCAGGGGTGTTTTAGGCAACTTTTAGATAAGCGCATGAATTTCCAAGGAACGGAAGGTCACGGACCATGGGCAGGCAGAAAGGATTAGTTTAATTTGGCATCATGGTTGGCACGATATCATGGACTAAAGGGCCCGTTCCTGTGCTGTGCACTTCTCTGTTTTATACATCAGCTCTTTTTGAAAGGAAAGTTAAAGACCAAAGGATCTGTTACAACCAATTTCACTGAAAAAAAACTACATTGCTCAGTTTAAACTTTATTCACTGAAACTTTACATTTAATACATATTTACTGTCACCAATAACTGCACATTATAAACAGATTCTGACAGTGAATTTCAAGTTGTTGGTTTGTTAATCAAACCATTGTCACCTGAAGTAAGAGTACTTGGAAACAATCAATTTCTGCTTTAATATCTGTCAACAGTCATCATAAAAGCTTTCACCATGAAGGTGACATGCTTGTAAATCAGACCAGTCCACATTATTACACTAAGAATTTTAGGAGGTTAAAAAGTTTCTACCAGAGCTAACACTCATTATCTTGGGAGAGCTCAGGTTCAAAGCTTGCTTCCATAAAGATTTTATCAACATTTCTATTATATTAAAAAGTGAGAATTATGTTGCTAAAACCAAAGGTCACAAACACAGGTCTAGAAAGAAAACTGTGATTTCTACATTGGCTTTCACATATTTATTTTTACATCAGTGCTTGTAGAATTGCACCAATGGCAGTGGAAGGACTGTATTCAGCTACCTTGTACCCAAGTTGTGTATTTGTAGGCTGAGTGTAGTGAAGCTCGAGAGCAGGTCAGCAACTTCATCAACCTGCAAAGAGAGCAGGAAGGCCTGTTAGATCAAAGCAAATTAACTAAAGAATCTCACACATAAAACCAGAAAACTCCAAAATAGAAAAACAAGGTGGAAGTTTTTGAAAGTGAATTCTACATTGCTTCTCTATTTGTATATGGTTTTACATTAGTTCCAATAGACTCATACAGTGGGCTATTTGTTTTTAGATAAATTTCTGGAGCATCATATAGTGGTCTGAAGTCAGCTACCAGCTACCTAACTCGTGTATTTGTTGGCCAAGTGCAGTGAAATCTGACAGATCAGCAACTTTTCATGTTTATTGTAGAGAAACCAAAGATGATGGTCAGCATTATTTTCACTAATGTGCAAACAAATGTGATTAGGAGGAGTGGACCATCTGGCCCCTTTAGCCTGCTCTACTATTCGAAATTATGATGGACTTATTGTAGCCTCAACCCCACATTCCAGCAATCCCTAATCTTACTCTTAAGGAAGAGTTAAAGTATTCAATAACCACACTTCCATTGCTCTGAAGTAGAGAGCTCCAAAGATTCAAACCCTCAGAAAAATTTTCTCCCATCTAATTCTTAAATTGGAGACACCTGATCTCTCTCATGTTAATATTTCACATTAAATCTCACTCACTGAGAATTCTCAATTCAGATTACCCTATCTTTACATTAATGCAGAGATTTAAAATGGTCAAGATTCAAATCTTCAGACATCACAGCGAGTAGGTGTATTGCCAAGTATTGTAATGAGCAATGAGGACCAGCAAAGACTCCAATTCAATTTTTAATTTATGTTGAAGCAGTTGTCACAACGAGGGAGTTATTCTGTGGATATAGGGCCTAGGAGGCAGCCAGATTGCCATGCTAAACTAGAACACAATCTGAATATTGCTCTAGGCCCACTCATCTTGGAACATAATACAACTGAATGAAAACACAGGAATGGCAGAAATTACACCACTTCTAATTCCTTCCATTTAAAAATTATCTGGTGATTCAAATTCAAAACAACGAGGGCACAATATGGGAGGTTAGAACCAAAAGTGACTTTCAAATTATAGACTGTATTACAATCAGGGAACTCTATACCTAACAAGAGTGAGGATGGACCTAGACTGTGGTGGTTCAAGAAAGCAGCTCACTACTATCGTCTCAAGGCCAATATATTGAAACACCCACATAAAAAAAATTGATGAATTAAAGCAACTGTAGTTCTTCGCAGACAAGCTCAATTAGAAGCTTGGCCAGTAAAGGACACTCAATACAACCTCATTTCTCCCTCTTTGCTACTTTCTTTTACATTGACATACATCAAATCAATGTACTTTGGAAACTGGGCCTGCGCAATTTTCTCAACAAAAAACAAAATCCACTTGTTCGGTCAGACTGCCCTTACTCATAGGTTCTTACTTTAAAGAAAAAGAAACTTATTTCCTGTTTCTGGGTCCCACCTGTTCTTTTGTGCTGGTCATCTGAAGTTTTGTACAAAGATCATCCAGCTGCTCAGTCTCTTGATGGTTACCTAGTCTTTCCAAATATTCACGCAGCATCTGAATGATCTGAGAAATAAATATGGATAGTTAGATTCAGGACACTGTAAATGCACAAAAGTGACCGTGGCTATCAAGAGGATACAAGATTAAAGTGGTCACCCCGTTATGGTTAAAATAAAAGTAAAAGTGATGGTATTGGGTAATAGATGAGATTTTGTTTTGCTGGGTGTTTGAAACATGAAGATAGTTTGGCTTGTTTTATTTTAACTTTTTTTTTGTGCAGTAAACCATTCTTACTGTTAAAACCAAATATGCCACCTGTGTTTCAGTGAAAGACATGTTCAAGAAAAAGCAAAAATATGATCTACCAAGCCAGATTTCAGTCTGGGGTCTGATTTGTCCAGTTGCAATATCATCTGAATCATAACAGGCCAGGGCTCAGTTGTCATGCTACCTCAGTCAGAGTGACCTAGATGGGTAGGAAATGAGAGTGAAAGAATAAGAGGTGTTCACAAAGAACAAAAGCATGCAGGGAGACAATTTAAATAAGACAGACATACACAGATGTGGGAACTGGTGAAGAGACAGAGACAAGAAATTTGGGGGTAAAGAGAGGAGAGACAGACAGACACACACACATACACCCAAATATCAGCAGGAGATGGGAAAGGGAGAAAGAGAAAGAGATTACAAATAAACGGAAAGGTGGAGATGTTTGCAAAGAAGAGTTGCGAGAATGCAGCTTGGGAGCGGATGTGAGGAATGAAAGAGTGAAAGAATCCAAGAGAATATGGTGGAGAGAGAACAAAAAAAGGTTAGGAGAAACACGTAATTGGTAGATGGGCTGAAGGAGAGTACATGGATGGTGGTTTGTCAAATGAGTATGAAGACGAACAAGGAGGTGGGTACACAAGATAGAGGGAGCAAGATAAAGAGAGGAGCAATCAAAAAGGTACTGATAAACGGGAGCTTGTTCAAGTTTTGTAGTATGAGACAAAAAAAAAGGTGTGGTCATGACTATATATAATTAAAATATAATTGGTTTGACACCTGAAGTGCAACACCATAGAAGATCAACGGATTAAGGAAAGCAAAGGTATACATGGAAACCAATAACAAATTGACAGCTTAATCTTCCGGTTGTTGAAAGCCCCCTGCCCTCACTTCGTGCCTCACCTGTTTCACCTCTACCCGGAGGGCCTCCAGGCTTCGTGAATGACCATCTTGCAGGATGTTCAGTTTAGAGCGGGCGAGGTGGAGTGGAGTCCTTCCTGCTCGATCTAGGGCATCCACTCTGGCACCTGAGAGGAACAAACAGGAAGTTTCCAGTTAGCCTTGTATTCTAGACAAGTTGAGAATCGCTGACCTGCTGTTTCCCTATGGTATGTATCTTCTTCAACCCTTACAGAACACTGCCACAAAAAGAGTACAATAGGGAAAAAAAAGTTGGTAAACTAGTATTCCCCAGATGAAATAAACCTAAACATTTAGATCAGCAGTCCTTGACCTACAAGAATGTTGGACTCTTCACTAGCTCCAGTATTTCTACTACGAGATGTAGGTTACTTCAACAGGGATGAAGAAATTTTGAGGGGGAAGAAAATGACCAGAAATACTTCCTTCTCATCAGTGAGTGGCACAGAAGTTATCTATAAATATTTAACTACTGACTCAGGGAAAAATAAAAGAATGAGGGAGAAAAGGCAAACATATAGATAAATACAATGTAAATAAAACAAGGTTCAGCCCAAGGAAAATGTATGAATCTTCAGGGCAGAGAAATTCTCTAAAGTCCTTGATCAAAGTTCAAAAGGAGACTTTTCCAATAGCTCCAAATTATAGAACATAGTACATAGAACATTACAGCGCAGTACAGGCCCTTCAGCCCTCGATGTTGCGCCGACCTGTGAAACCAATCTGAAGCCCATCTAACCTAAACTATTCCATTATCATCCATATGTTTATCCAATGACCATTTAAATGCCCTGAAAGTGGGCGAGTCTACTATTTTTGCAGGCAGGGCGTTCCACACCCTTACTACTCTGAGTAAATTTAAAACTGTGCAATCAGTTCTCTGTCCTACCACAAGTCTCAGTCACACATGTGCACGGTCAAAATAGCCACTGAATGTTCTGGTCTTTGGAGATAATGACTATGTCCACTGTTCCCCAATTTTTAGACTCAAAAATCATAAAGAGAATTATTCCCCTCCCCCCTCCCCTGAGATAGCAACATTTGACTGGCCTTAATTATGGGAGTAGTGTGCAGTCAGACACAACAAGAGGCCATTCAGCGCAACATCCTAGAATGGATGGTGCTGTACAAACTGGGTTACCCAACTAACCATTTAATCAAGAATATTATGGTACGGAAAGACAGATTTACAAATGGAATAGTTCATGCATGAAAACCAGGTCTCTGAATCAAAACAATTTGTAACTCCATTTAGTAACCCCCTGATAATAATATGCTATAGTAACAAAGTTAAATTATGAGCTTTTATTTAAAGTAGTGAATACTCACCTCCTCTTAAGAGTGTAGTGATCACAGGTACATGGTTTGTACAGGCAGCTGAAAAAAAGAAAGATTCAGCTGCTTAATAACATTTATGTTTACAGTAGAGAAGAAAGAACCAGGAACTCCCTAACGCACAAATGCTAACATCAATCAAACCACAACGCCAAAAAAAACCTGTTTCAGTCAACTCTTATTGAATGTCAGAGCAAGCTCAAAAGGCTAGACATCCTACTCCTGCTCCTAATTCACACCTTTGTAACTCAGCATTCAATAGGGGATGGAACTTATTGACAATGCCTTAGAATTACTATGTTAAGAGTCATTTCAGGGATGTAAGTGGTGCTGTCAAGGCTGACATTCAAGCTCACCCCAAAGGAGACGGTGATGAATCTATTCTTGAAATAGTTAAGCCCATGTGATTAGGTATTCTCTGTTCTTTGGTGCGAAATTCCAAAAAGGCATGTTGAGGAAATGGCAATATATGTTCGTCAAGATAGTGTGTGATGTGGAGGTAAGAGAGTTCCCAGAGATTGGTAGAGCTTGGTGATTTTCAAGATCTGTTCTTCCCAAGCTAATTTCCAACGTGATCCCACTTCCCATTGTGACTCTCTGACATTTATCCCTGCCAAACATTACCCAAACTAAATTAGTCCTACCTGCCTGCTTCTTGTCCATATCCCTCCAAACCTTTCCTATTCATGTACTTATCCAAGTGTTTTTTAAAACGTTGTAACTGTGCCCACATCCACCACTTCCTCAGGAAGTTCATTCAGACTCGAACCAACCTGTGTAAAAAATTCGCCCCTCATCTTTTTTAAATCTCTCTCCTCTCACCTTAAAAATACATCCCCCAGTCTCAAAATCCCCCATCTTAAGGAAAAGACAGCTACCATTAACCCTATCTATACCCATGACTTTATAAATGTTTCTGTTCAGTGTGTCAAGCCATTTCTAAATGTCACTGGAAGTGAAATTAACTACCTGAAGGCTAGCATTTGTGATTGGGCAAAGATATAAGGACAAGACCAGGACTGATCAACTATTCCTAGCTGAAGGTAGCTGCAAATGTTTCAGTCTTGCTTTGTGCATTCTCTTGTTGGGGTCCATGTTCAAGGAGCCTCCTCTTCCCTTTAGGCTAGGAGTGCATTGGGCATATCCTGATTTAAAATGTCAGTCACAGCTAAGTAATATATTCCGTTTTGTAGTGGCTTTGGTGCAACTGAGTAACTTGCCAGGCAATTTCAGAGATCAATCAAGTGGCAAGCATATTGGTATCGGGATTGGAATTACAAAGAACAGCTTCAATGGCCAAAGAATCTGTATTAAGAGTGCTTTATGGTCAAGCAACTAAATTAATAATCCAATACTACTGATAACAGGCCCTTTAAATTTATAACCAAAGTGATATTCCCAAACTATCAAAAAGTGAGTGATTCAAATGCTCACTCTCTGGATTACTTGACCACTGACACTATGGTATCCCACATGCCACATTTACTCAGTGATCAAACTGGCAAGTGAAAATAATATTTAAGCATTGATAATTGACAGGCTGAACAGATACAAGATTAAAGTGTCCAATACAGACAAAGCCAGACAGCATTAGAATGGATATTTCATTGAATAGAAAGCCTCAAAGTTCCATAAACCTGGGAGCATGCCAAGGACTGCAGCCCTGTTTTGGAAACCAGCCATATCCAAGCATATCTAAAATCCATGTTTTCAACAGATTCCGTCTTAAAAATAACTAAATGCCTTTTTGAAGGTAAGAAAATAGCAATTGGGAATAGAAAACACAGTAACAGGAGCTCCTGAGCAATGCTATGCTGTAGCAATGACTCCCTAAATACTCAGAACACAAGCTTATTACCAGTTTCAGAAACATTAACATTCCTCATTGTTACCATACCCAGATGCAGTGGTGTGTTTCCCAGTCCATCCCTTTGGTTAGGGTCTGCTCCATGATCCAACAACAACTGCACTACAGTGAGAAGAAAAAGCCAGGTGGTTATGTTTCACCATTTTATTTTTAAAACCAGAGGCTTCTAACCTAAAACAAATAATGAATCCTCATTAGATCAACATACCTCATACCCCACTCATATCTGGTTAATTGCTGGCAGCATCTGATGTCAACAAATAATTAAGAAATTCAGCTGGTTTTATTTTCCAAAACTGCACACATCTCTGGGTGTATTACATAACAGCTTTTATACAGTTGGGTGTGCAAACTGACAATCATCTGTTCCTGTAACTGATGGACCAATGTGAAAACAGAAGGGTAGAAAAGCTAAGCATATACATCAGAACAGAGTGGGGTGGGGGTAGAGGAAGTGTAAAGAGTAAATATATACTTGACTAAGAAATAGGTATTTTCACTCTACTCACCGATTGAACTATTTCCATTACAAGAAGCGAAGTGAAGGGCAGTCCTGCCTTTGTCATCAGCTACACATGGTTCAGTGCCACCCTCAAGCAGTTGGCTCACTAAATAAAACAATAATGTTTGCCTGTTACCGAGATCAGACTAGGTATAACCCATGCCAAGCATTTCAAACTCCTACAATCCCCATCCTCATATTTTAAGGCTGCAGCTAGTCAGCAAGGCCTTAAAAGCTCCATCAGCTTGAAGCTCAAGAGCTATCTTGTGTGAAGGAAATCTTACTCGGTGAATAAAATTAAGGATGTCAATACTTATTTTAATATTAAATCAACCTTGACTCTCATCAATCTGCATTCACAACTCTCTTGGCTTCGACACCTGAGGCATGTCCCTATGGAGAAAGTGCAACATCAGATAAATAGTAACCCTTGCCACGTGCAAGTCAAATGGTGTTAAGTCCACACCAACAAACACCATTCTGACCAAGAAGGATGCCCATGATAACATTTCATTGAAAATATTCAAGTATGTGTCTGTTACAACATAGTTTAAACTATGAATTCTAGTGTTTAGCTTGTTTGATCGCAGGCTTCCTTCTAAACAAGGAGGTCATGGGTTGAAGCTCCACTTGACATTTTGAGCATGTACTCCAGGTTGACACTTCAAGGAGGTACTGTGGGAGTTCTACAATACAATCGGATTACAAGATCAGACACAAGGCAGGTCATCACTGAAATTTGAGTCTGGAGATGAAATGAACTGAATATGGGTTTCAACAGCAGTTGGGCTGAGGCAGGGGTGGCAAGTGTTAAGGAGATTAAAGTTTTGGTGGAGAGCATGCAACTTAGTGCAGCATTCCAAGGATGTGAATAGTCAGCTTCATTCAATCTGGGAAAGCGGATGGGCTTGATGGCAAGCTAGAAAGTTTGTGATAGCATCCAAATACAATGAATTCAAGTCTTTCTAGCATTTATGCTCATCTAAAGTGTTATGGTCTCCAGAAAGACCACTTTTTTTGAAAACAAAAATCTGAACGGCTAGTTAATAGCTAAAAGGATGATTTCACATTTTAGGACTTTCATTGTAACAAAAGAGTTAATGCACCACTGACTAAACATAAATCTTTGTAAGCAACTTAATTTAGTCACAGGACCAAACTTTCCCCATTTCAGTTTTAACATAGTCAAGAAAAAAAGAACTTCACACAATAAATTTTACACTATCCTTTTAAGTTGATATTCAATTCTCCTAGAATCAGTCCAAGGTGATTCCTAGCTACTGAACGTATAATTCTGTTTTTGCCTTTCTCAGCCTAGTAACTTTTAATCTCAAAACCGTATTTTATAACAAGTCTGTTACGCCTGGAGATTCAACCTCTAACACATGCTAGGCTATCTTCCAGCCCCATTTTACTTCTCACATATTTGGTCTTTTCAATCCAAGTGCAGGCCCTCATTGGTATTTCTATGCCACGAACATTTTGATCACCATCTGGTCTCTCTCTCTCCCAGATCACGGCAGATCAATAATATTTTGAGAGTTTCCAGGGATACCCTAGAAATCCCTCCCTCCCAAAGCACATCTTGAAGGCAATGTGAATTACGTGGGTCTTGTATCCAGGTAGAATGCCGATTAGCTTTGTTTGAAACCTCTCTTATCTTGGACATAAATGGACACTTTATAAATTAACTGTTAACAACCCAACATTCTCAACATTTTTCTGAGACTTTACAGACTCAGGCTGCTGCCACTGCCTCCAAACGTAAAAGCCATGCATGATCTTCTCAACAAAACAATCTGGCCCCCTTTTTATCTCTAATAATCAGACCACTCAATATTTATCAAGCAGGTTTCAAAAGAGGTCACATCACCTGTTTCACTTCACTTTAAAGACGGTCTTAAAATATGATATCTTACAAATATCACAATTGTTACACGGGACTAGAGGTTTGCAGAACGGAGAGGGTTCAAAGAAAGGGGATCAAGAGGTAGAGTTGTGTTATCAGCACAGATACATTTTTTGCAGGCCGACACTGAAGATGGGAGGTTCAGTATTTGAGTATAGAGTAAATTAATGCAGTGTAAATTTTAGAAAGATGATCTGAATATAGCTAATGCAAGTATGAATACAGTCAGTTCTCATCTAATGCAAACATAATCCATTCTTGCACGATCTCGCATTATAAGAACAAATAAAACAAAATCGCACAATAGCCGTGCCATTTAAACTCATAGGGCCAGAATCACATTATAGTCAATAAGGGTAAGGAAAGTTCGCATTCTAAAAATAGCAGTCTAAATTGTTCAATTGTGTTCAAGCCAATTTGCGTTGAAGAAACACACGTTATGTCAGAACTGACTATAGGTGAAGTCAACTAGAATTAGTACTTACAGTCAGGCATCGAACTTTCGCTGATTCATTGAAGACAAAGCTTCACTACACACCATACCCACCTCCATCTTTCAACACCTTAAACACTCACTTCAACTGAATCATAAAGGAACACAATCTCGAGCACAGAGAAAGGCCCAGTAGCATTACATTGTCCACATCCCTTGATTCCCCGAAAGATCAATAATCTGGCTGCATTTAAAGCTGTAATGGACAATGATAGAAGCATCCACAACCCTCAGGGGGTGCAAAGTTGCAAAACCAACAGAGGGTTAGTAGCAAAATCAAGTAGAGATCTTATATTTATATTTGACCAGTAACAGTTTATATTTATTTCACTGGAGGAAGTGAAGACAAGAAAATGACTGAGGGCACCAGCAGCTAAATCTTTCTTAAAAATCACTGAGGTAAAGGAAAGAAAGTCGGCAAGAATGAAATTGGAAAATAAGTCTACAGAAGAAAAAAACATTTACATAACCAGGACAAAGGACTCATTATTTCCAGTATAATTATTGAACAAGACAGGTTTAATTCCCTTTCAATCAGTAGACACAACTGGACGTCCAAAATACAAGCAAAGAATCAGTTCTTTGTTAAGACACACCACAGAAGGCTAACTTAAACTTACCAATCTCAACTTCATTGGCATTTGCAGCCTCTCGTAAACGCTTCTGAGCTGCAAAATAAAGTAGAATTAATTGTAAAAATAAACTTCCAAAGAACAGGCAAAGTTAATAAACAGGTCTAGCGGATAAAACTATATGAACTACACTTATTTATTTATCCATGGGTCCGTGCAAACTGTTACTGGTCAAATCGTTAACAGCCAATAAATACTGCACTTGTGGTTTCAAAAGCAAGTGTCTCTCTCCTTGCTGGACCTCTCTGTCTCCATCTCTGGCATCCACCTGGAAACCGATATCCATTTCAAGCCTACCGACTCCCACAGCTACCTAGAATACATCTCCTCTTACCCACCTTCCTGCAAAAAGGCCATCCCCTATTCCCAATTCCTTTGCCTCTGCCACATCTGCTCCCGAGATGAGGCATTCCACTCCTGGACATCCCAGATGTCCTCGTTTTTCAAGGACTGCAACTTCCCCTCCAGAGTGGTCGAAAATGCCCTCGACCGTGTCTCTCGCATTTCCCACAACTCATCCCTCACACCCCCTACCCACAATAACAGCCAAAACAGAATCCCCCTCATCTTCATGTACTACCCCACCAAACTCCGAATCCAACGCATCATCCTCCGACACTTCCACCATCTGCAATCTGACCCCACTAACAAAGACATTTTTCCCTCGCCACCCTTATCTGCTTTCCAGAGGGACTACTCTCTCCGTGACTCCCTCGTCCGCTCCACACTCCCCTCCAGCCCCACTACACCCGGCACTTTTCCCTGCAACTGCAGCAAGTGCTACACCTGCCCCTACAACTCCCCCCTCACCCCCATCCCAGGCCCTAAGAAGACCTTCCACATCAAACAGATGTTCACCTGCACATCTGCTAATGTGGTATACTGTATCCACTGTTCCCGTTGTGGCCTTCTTTACATCGGGGAAACCAAGCAGAGGCTTGGGGACTGCTTTGCGGAACACCTACACTCGGTTCGCAACAAACAAGTACACCTCCCAGTTGCGAACCATTTCAACTACCCTTCCCACTCCTTGGACGACATGTCCATCCTGGGCCTCCTGCATTGCCACAACGATGCCACCCGAAAGCTGCAGGAACAGCATCTCATATTTCGCTTGGGAACCCTGCAGCCCAAGGGTATCAATGTGGACTTCACACGCTTCAAAATCTCCCCTCCCTCGACCGCATCTCAAAACCAGCCCAGCTTGTCCCGCCTCCCTAACCATTCCTCCCACCTCAAGCCCCACCCCCATCTCCTACCCACCAACCTCATCCCGCCTCCTTGACCTGTCCGTCCTCCCTGGACCGACCTATCCCCTCCCTAACTCCCCACCTACATTCACCTTTACTGGCTCCAACCCCGCCTCTTTGAACCGTCTGTCTCCTCTCCACCTATCTTCTCCTCTATCCATCTTCTATCCGCCTCCCCCCTCTCCCTATTTATTTCAGAATCCCCTTCCCTTCCCCCATTTCTGAAGAAGGGTCTTGACCTGAAACGTCAGCTTTCCTGCTCCTCTGATGCTGCTTGGCCTGCTGTGTTCATCCAGCTCTACACCTTGTTGTCTCACCCATTAGTCCTGATGATCTGGAGTTTGTTGCCTTTGCATTGCAGGTTCTATTGATGGAAGCCTGGATTCACAAAATAACTGTAAAATTACTGACTGGGGTTTTCACCTCCTGGAAAGCCCCACAATACTCAATACTTACTATTCACTGCAGGAAAAGCATTTCTCCTTCAGGCAGAATTGCATGCAGACAGTAACGCAAATCACATTTATATTCCAAAAATAAAATACACAACACTTCCACACCTATTTAAAACTAAACTAACCACAGACCAAGATAAAACTTGAACCAAATTATTAGAAACGGACAGAAATATGGGAAACAAAAGAAAAAGCAGTATGGTATATTTTAAGTGAACATTCAGTAATTGCCACCAATCTTTTTGTGTAGAAATCCTTGCTTTCCTTGGGTAGAAAAATGCTTTAGCATGACCCGAGGCCAGGAAAATTGCACCTTATACACAAAGACTATTCCTTTCACACCAGCCAGCCACTATCAATTACAAGAAGACACTTGCATCCAAGAGCTCCATGCACACATTAAACCAAGATCCTATCTGTCCTCCAAGATGGACATAAAAACAAACACAAAGCATTTCTTGTAGATTCTAGATTCTTCCCACTATTCTTCAAAATACTGCCATGCGACCTTTTACAAATTCAACATAGCTAACAACATTTAACATCTCATTCTTAACTTGGCACCTCTAAGTGCAGCATTCCTTCAGCACTGCACTAAAGCAACAACCTACATAGATCACATGGTCATGAAAGATCACATGAACACACAAATCTCTTGACTCCAAGGTGAAACTGCTGCCAACTGGCCAAAGCCAACTTTCAACAGAAGCAGGGAACATTATAAACTGAGATAACACAGTGTGGAGCTGGAGGAACACAGCAGGCCAGGCAGCATTAGAGGAGCAGGAAAGTTGACATTTTGGGTCAGGATCCTTCTTCAGAAATGAAGAGGAGGTAGGGAACTCAGAAATAAAGAGAGAGGAGGGGTGGGGCTAAGGAAGGTAGGTGGGATGGTGATAGGTGAGTGCAGGTAGGCAGTGGTGGGGATTGGTCAGTGAGGTGGGGGGGCAGCTAGGTGGGACAGAAGATGGACAGGTTGTGTCAAGTCAAGGAGGCAGGGATGAGAGGGAGGGTTGGTCATCCTTCAATAAATCCAGTCAACATATCCCATCTAAATCCTACTGTCTAAATAAAGGCAATTCAATATCCCCTGACCGTAACTCAAACCAACATAATTGAATCAAGTGTCAGAACCCAAAGCAATCTCCGAACCCAAGGTAGTCAACCAACTGGACCCGAAACAATCTCCGAACCCATGCTGGTCAACCAATTCAATCCAATACGTCTCCCAACCCAAGCTGGTCAACCTATTCAATCCAATACGTCTCCCAACCCAAGCTGGTCAACCTATTCAATCCAATACGTTTCCCAACCCAAGCTGGTCAACCTATTCAATCCAATACGTCTCCCAACCCAAGCTGGTCAACCTATTCAATCCAATATAACCTCCCATCTCAACCTGGTCAGACCTCTTCATCTCATGCCGGTCCGATCACCCAATCCCAGTGGTCAGACTGACCATGAATGTCTTTGCCCAAAGGACAAGCCTTGCGGTGAACCTTGACCTGCCGCTTCAGGCGGTTGACGCCCATTTTCCCGGTCAGCTCCTGCTGGCGGCCGCCGGGCTCCCCGTCCTGCCCCTGCCACATGAAGTGCAGGTAGGTGAGGCCTTCAGCACGGTCTCCGGTTCCGAGGCGGCGGTGCCGGCCGCAGTCCGGATCAAAGGCGGCCAATCGGAAGGCGTCGGCGGCAGCCGCCGCTGCCCCGCGCTCGAACACCGGGTACTCGCCCTCGGAGCTCGAGCGCTCCGACACCGTGTCATCGTCTGAGGCCGCCATGGAACCGCTTATCGCTCGTCCCCTACCGCATCATGATGGCCCCAGGACGGATGCCTTCCCTCGTTAAATTATTTTATTTATTTTCTCTCCGTCGCCTTCATCCCGATGGCCGCCCGCCTCCCCATCCTGTCCACTGATTGGACCAGGACTTGGCGATTGACGCGGCTTTCGACCAATCGATATCAGGGACACGCTGATGTCGTCTGGCGTATCCATTCTGAACATGCGCCCGCCCTGAGAGGGCGGGGCAGGGAGGCGGTCCTCTGACTGCTTTAGGTGGCCAAGCTGAGCGCCTGATGGCAATGTTGCTGTTTCGTTAGTTGACGGGGTCTTGTGGTAATGTCTTTCCCTTTGAGTTAGAGGTCTAGGTTCAAGTCACATCTGCTCTAGTGGTGTGCAATAACGTCTCTGAGCAGATTGATTTAAAATATTTTTTTCACTGAAGAATAGGCCCTTCTGACCATCATGCCCATGTCAGTCATAGTAGGTCATTTGGTCTTTGGAACGCGCTCCACCGTTCAATATTATCTTGGCTGATCATCCAACTCGATACTGTGTTCCTGCTTTGTCCCCATATCCCATTAGCCCTAAGAACTAATGTACTTGGATGAACACTTCAAGTGTCATAACATTCAAGGCTATGGGTCTGGTAAGGGAAAGTGGGACTAGTGGGATAATTTTGTCACCAAACACTTGATGGGCAAAAGGGCATTTGTACTGCATTCTATAATGATATCTAGCTCCTTCAAGGTTTTGGTCTCAACAGTTTTCTGTTGTTGAGATGAGAATCATCAATCATCTAGCACCTATCCATATTCTAACCCCATGTTTCATCACACAGTCCATAGCCTTGTATGCTATGGGTTTTCAAGTGCTCATCTAAACTCTTAAAATGTCTTGATCAACATTCCCCCTAAGCCACGTGGCTAAGCAAGTTCACAGTAGCTCCAATGTTCTGCACACAGTCATCAGCACGGTGAACACAGCATTGATTTTCCACATTCAGATGTCACTGCTGCAAACAGGCTTCAGTAAGCAAGTTAAAGAGAACACTTGTCTTGAGATTTACCATCTTTTAGGCAGTGAGTTCCATGTACCTACCACCCTTCAGTTTTCTTTTCTTAAAAAAAACCTGAAACAGCCAGCTCAGAGTCAGGCCCTGAAATGAGAAGCTACTGAATCCCCTGTTTGTATCTGTCAGCCAGCATTTCTTAATTGTTCGAGGTTAACAATCTCAATCAATACTCTCACAGTCAATAAGATTCACCGGGTTCCAATCATTACAGAAACCTTTCCTCAAATCCCCTCTAAAATTTCTGCTGCTTAAAACTGTGCCCTCTGGTTACTGACCCTTCAACTAACGGGTAATGTTTCTATCTATGTCCGTCGTAATTTTGTATACTTCAGTTAGGTTCCCTCCTCAGCCTTCTCTGCTGTAAGGAAAAAAAACCTCAGCCTATCTAGTCTGTCTTCAAACCTAAGTCACTCCAGTTCCAGGAAAGTCCTGGTGAATCTCCTCTGCACCCTCTCTAGTGCAGTCACATACTTCCTATAGTGTGGCTACCAGAACTGCACACTGTATTCCAGCTGTGACTTAACTAATGTTGTATATGCATCGATCATAACTTGCTTGCTGTTTTATCAGAACCAAACTTTGTATATATACAAAGATATTGATTTATTGTCACCTGTACCAAAACACAGTGAAAAGCTTTGTTTACGAGTGGTACAGGCAGATCACAGCAAGCAAAGGATGTACAGATCAAAGAGACATACAGGTCACGTTGCAGGTTACATTATTTGAGGCTAGAGTCCATTCAACAGTCTGATAACGGCCGGAAAGAAGCTGTTCCTGAACTTGCTTGTGCATGTGTTCAGGCTTCTATACCTTCTGCCTGACAGAAGCGGTTGTAGGAGGTTATTACCAGGGTGCGATGGGTCTTTCATGATGTTGGCAGCCTTTCCATGGCAGTGAGCCATGTAAATAGAGTCCATGTAAATAGAGTCCTTGGATGAAAGGTTGGCTTTGGTGATTGTCTGGGCTGTGCATACCACCTTCTGTAGTTTCTTACAGTCCTGGGCAGAGCAGTTGCCACGCAGCCGGACAATATGCTTTCAATAGTGCATCTGTAGAAATTGGTGAGGGACCTTATGGGCATGCCAAATTTCCTGAGCCACCTGAGGAAGATGAGGCGTTGTTGTGCCTTCTTGACTGTCGCATCTATGTAGGAAGTCCAGGACAGGTCATCAGTTATCGTCACTCCAAGAACTTGATGCTCTTCACTCTCACAACCTCAGTTCCGTAGATGTAGATGGGGGCATGTTCTCCTTTCTTTGTGAAGTCAATGATTAGTTCTTTAGTTTTGCTGACGTTGAGAGACAGATTGTTTTCATTGCACCAAGTCATCAAGCTCTCCCTTCTGTATTTTGACTTGTCGTTATGAGATATCCGTCTCCCTACGGTGGTGTCATCAGCGAACTTGTAGATGGCGATCGTTTGGAATTTGGCAACAGTCGTAGGTGCACAGGGAGTACAGTAGGGGGTGCTGAGGACACATCCTTGAGGGGCTACAGTGTTGAGTGTTATGTGGAGGAGGTGCAGTTACCTGTCCTCACTGATTGCGGTCTATGGGTCAGAAAGCTGAGGATCCAGTTGCAGAGGGTGGAGCTGAGACCAAGGTCACACAGTTTTGAGATCAGTCTAGTGGGGATAATAGTGTTGAAGGCAGAGCTGTAGTCAACAAGTAGGAGTCTGACTTAGGTGTCTTTGTTGTCCAGATGTTCCAGGGATGAGCACAGGGCTAGGGATATGGCATCCTCTGTGGACCTGTTACGTCGGTAGGAAAACTGTAGGGGATCAAGACAGGTTGGGAGACTGGAGCTGATGTGGGCTATGACCAGCCTCTCAAAGCACTGCATGATTATTGAAGTCAGAGCTATTGAGCGGTAGTCATTAAGGTACTGTGCACCTGTTTTCTTGGGTACGGGAATGATGGTGGTCTCCTTGAAGCAGGTGGGGACTTCGGCTTGTAGAAGGGAGAGGTTGAAGATGTCAGTGAATATCTGTTCCAGTTGGTCCGCACACGATCTGAGTGCTCGGCCAGGGACACCATCCAGGCCCATCACTTTCCCAGGGTTGACTCCCAGGAAGACTGATTTGACTTCTGAAGCGGTGATAAAGGGAACAGGTGTGTCTGGGGCTGTCTGGCAGGTGTCGCCACATCAGTGGTATTCTGCTCAAACCAAGCATAGCAAGCATTTGGCGTGTCATGGAGAGATATGTCATTGTCTGCTATCTTACACTGTTTCATTTTTTATCCCGCAGTGTTGTTTAGGCCTTGCCATAGACAGCGGGAGTCTGGTAGGTCCGGGCCTCTAACTTGGTACGGTATTGTCTCTTGGCCTCCCTGATGGCTTGGCAGAGGTCATATCTGGATTTTCTGTATTGGTCCAGGTCACCCGACTTGAATGCTGCAGGTCTGGTCTTCAGTAGGGAGTGGATTTCATGGTTCATCCAAGATTTATGGTTGAGGAACATTCGGATTGACTTCTTTGGTACACAGCATTTGCTAATGAAGTGGTGGTGGCATACTGATATTTTTATGAATAAAGTGTATTTTTGAAATACAAAAGAAGTTCTTTCAATGCTTTGAATAATAAAGGCAATAACTATAGGAAGGATGCTGTGAAACCTGAAACAGTTCAGAAAAGATTTACAAGTTACAAGTTGCTAGTGTTTGAACAATAGGGAGAGGCTGAATAGGCTGGGGCTATTTCCCTGGAGTGTCAGAGGCTGAGGGCTGACCTTATATAGAGGTTTATAAGATCATGAGAGGCATGGATAGGGTGAATAGCCAAGTTCTTCTCCCCGGGGTGGGGGAGTCCAAAGCTAGAGGGCACACACTTAAAGTGAGAAGGATTTAAAAGGGACTAAAACAGCAACTTTTTCATGCAGAGGGTGGTGCATGTTTGGAATGAGCTGCCAGAGGAAGTGATGGAGGCTGGTACAATAACAACATTTAAAAGACATCTGGATGGGTACATGAATAGGAAGGGTTCACAGGAATATGGGCCAAATACTGGCAAATGGGACTAGATTAATTTAGGATATCTGGTCAGCATGGACGAGTTGGACCAAAGTGTCTGTTTCTGTGCTGTACAACTCTATGACTCTATAACAATATACCTTCTTAAGAACCTTATCAACCTATCCTGTTGCTTTTAAGGATGTGTGGATGCACACCAAGATCCCTCTGATCCTCTGTGTTTCCCAGGGCCCTACTATTCAACATATACTCCCTTGTCTTGTTAAACCTTGCTGCTGAGTCAGGCTGCTTGGCAGTTGGGTTTCTGGGCTCGACAATCACAGCTGCCCAGATTAGTGATCCAGAGATAAGAGTTCAAATCCCTCCAGGACATCATGGAGAAATTTAAATTCAATTGCTTAAGTAAACAAGACCATAAAAATAAGATTAGACAATAACCTACAAAAATAATAAATGAACAATTGTTGCCAGTGCAGACATGACAAGACAAATTGTCTCCTCCTGTGTCTTAACAATTCTGTGAATTCTGGAGTTTGGAAACCTGCCTCCGATCATCTGTGGGTGAACTGTTAGGTGATTGTTTTTGACAATCATGGATGCAGTAGACCAAAGGGCATTTTTCTGTGCTGTAGATCTCTATGACTCTAACCCTCATTCATGCCTTTTTTACCACTAG
The DNA here is from genome assembly GCF_021869965.1 of Rhincodon typus. Lineage (NCBI taxonomy): Eukaryota > Metazoa > Chordata > Chondrichthyes > Orectolobiformes > Rhincodontidae > Rhincodon > Rhincodon typus. The sequence goes on from NC_063368.1 coordinate 7,845,343, forward strand.
CTGCAGACTTGACTATACTAATGCGCTTTCACTTTTGACCCTTGGCTGACTTTCTCATGCAAAATTCTACAAATGGCAATTCAATCATAGAGCCATACAAGTGATACAGCTCAGAAGAGGACCATTCGGCCCATCTTGTCCATGCCGACCCAAAGACACCCAGATGCCCTTTCTAATCCCATTTTCCCACACATGGCCCATAGCCATGCAGCTTATAGCCCTTAAGGTGCAGATCCAGGTATGTTTTAAAAGAGTTTAGAGCTTCTGAGTTCCGCCACCTACTTAGGCAGTGAATTCCAGACACCCACCATCCTCTGTAAAAACAATCTTTTCCTCACATCCCCTCTAATCCTTCTGCCACTTAGCTTGCTCTTTGAATTCTCTGCCAAGGGAAACAGGTTTTTCCTATCTATCCTATCTCAACACTCACAATTTTGTACACCTCAATCATGTCACCAGCTCAGCCTCTTCTGTTTGAAGGAAAACAACGCAACTTCTCCAATCTGCCCTTGTAGGTACAATCTCCAGCCCTGGCAACATTCTAGTAAATCATCTCTGCATGGTCCCCAGAGCAATTATGATCTTCCGGTAATGTGGTGTCCTGAACTGCACACAGTACACCAGCTGTTGTGCTGTGCTTACAGATCTATGTTGGATGCTGTTCAAACAATACTTCAGTTTTTAAAATATTGAAAGTCCTTCCAAGGCTTCTGTAGGTAGTGAATGTCTCCTCTAAATAAAATAGCAGTTCTTTTATAACATAGAATATAGCTTTTGGAACACTAAAACAACATTAACTGACTGAACGGCATGCTGGCAAGAGAACCAGGATAGTAAGCTAGGAAGCTTGCAGAATTCATTATCAAATTGGTTCAGATCAGACAGATATGCAAGGCATTTATCTTGATTGACTATATTGAATAAGTGTTGGTGAGACAATGTTGCAAGGTTTTGGTTGGAAGAATAGATTAGTGTTTCAGTAGAACTGTTTTTGAGACAGCTTGGCTCCTAGGGTCAGCTCAACCAATAGGGAAATTACAGTATCCAATACTGCTGTTTGTAATGCCTTTTCCTGGGATAGTAGCTGGATTATGTTAATTGCATCACTGTACCAAACTGGGGTAACTGGAGGAATCTGCATGTCAGTTACCATGGTAAATAGTAGGAAGCTGCTGTAGTTGGGGATGACCTGGAGAACTGTATTTAAAGGGGCTTCTCGAATCAAAGGAGCCTGACACTGCGGAGACAATGTCAGCACAAGCAGTGGGAACTACGAAAGTGAGAAGAACAGCGTCAGCCTCAGTTCAGCCAGCTATGTTCAGGATAGCATAAACTTCTTTACCATCTTGCGCTTCCAAAACAGATTTTAAACCAGTGTGAGAACATAGTAATTTAAGAACAGTAAGGTTACTAGGAACATCTTCTCACAGTAGACCCCTTCTCATTATTAGTGTAAAATGAGTCCCAGTAATTACGCAAGTAAATCAGACTCACAAAAAAATAATGTTTACACTTTGCTTTTTCTCCAATCCCACAGATCTCTAATGTGTTCATCTTATTCTGGCCCTTGAGCATCCCTCATTTAAATCAATCCATCTATGGCGGCTGTGCCTCCAGCTACCTAGGCCACTTGTTCTAGAATTCCCTTCTACTTCACTTTCTTTCTTAGAGACACTCCTTAAAACCTACCTCTTTTACCGAATTTATTTGTTATTTATTCTGTATATCTCATTTTGTGGCTTAGTCTAATTTTGCTTTTCTGTATTTTGCTCCTACAAAATGCGGTGGGATGTTTCATTACCTTCAAGGCGCTACACATATCTTTGTTGTGTGATTATACTACTAGACAATCATTCAAAAAAAATCATACAGTTTAAGAAAGAAACTCCACCTTCCTTACCCAGTCTGGCTTACGTATGATGCAAGAATGCAAACCAATATGACTGACTCCTGACTTATTGTGACCACTAACTCTAAATTGAATCCATGGAAGCACAGATGGGAACACAGCAAAGTTGTCAGGGCAGAAAATGTAGGTTGCACATTGTAGCATGCAAAAAAATTTTAGTCCCTATAATGTGGCAATTGGATACGTACACTTACAAATGCAAAACAAACGTTCACTGTGATGCAGATGCGACATCACATTCAAAGTGCACTCAGACCTTAGTAATAAATAATTAAGGCTTTTTACGGCGCAACTTCACAGCAAAAAATGCCAGTAGCAGAACTTGAATAAGCACACTCTCTCGTGACGCTGCGACAGTGTCGCTGCCTTTGATCCAGCAGCTGTGGGTTCAAGTCCTACATCTGCCACAGCCAATCATACATTAGGGGAAGCAATGACCTAGTAGTGGTATTATTGCTAGACTGTCAATCCAGGTAATGTTCTGGTGACCTGGGTTTGAGTCCCGCCACAGCATCTGGTAGAACTTTGAATTTGATAAATATCTGGAATTAAGAGTCTAATGATGATCATGAAACATTGCTGGTTGTCAGAAAAACCCATTTGGTTCATTCATGTCCTTTAGGGAAGGAAACTGTCATCTTTACCTGGTCTGGCCTACATGTGACTCCACACCCACAGCAATGTGATTGACTCATAACTGCCCTCTAGGCAATTAGGGATGGCCAATAAATATTGGCCTAGCCGACAATGCCCTCATCCCGTGAATGAATAAAGGAAAAAAAATTCTGCAAGAGACTGTTCAGTGCTTTAATTGTATTCTTTAAAAACTTTCTTGTCTTAACTAGCGGAAAGGTATAACTCTGAATGTGACTATGTCAGGTTGTTGCTTCATTGGCTTTGGGATAACTCTCCCAATTCACTGGAAATAGTAGAATAAAGAACATAGTCCAGCGTTTTAAAATTGGTTTGTTGTAAATATGGAAAGCCCTTTTGATGCAGGTGTAATTATGACTTTTAGATGTAATTTTCACTTTCCATCTTTTATTCTTTACTGTTTATTATGATCAGACATCCAGTCACCATTGTTTCAATTCAACTGAAATAATGTACCAACTATGTTGTAGTTAATTGCAATTCATTTTTTTAATTCTAGAAAGTTCCCGTGTTTCTTATCAAATAAACGTTATTTTCTAGCAGATATCTGTATCTTTGTTGCGTTACATTACACACTGTATGCTCTACCTCAGTTATGCATTTGATTAAATACAGCTAGAAAATAAAAAGTTGGTGTTTTCAGGAATAAACCTCATGAATTAAGTCTTCCAGAGACATTATATGGTGAGTGACATAATACCTTATCCAGAGACCTACCCTCCATTCCCACCCTCACCAAAATGAGACATATTATCACCCTGTCGTAACAGCCCTTTGAAATGCCATATTATAACACTCAATTGTACCAAACTCCTAAAAGCAAGTCATAATAGTAAAACTGATCAGATCACCCTACATCGACATTGACACCAAATGTGACAAATTTACACCCACCCAGTGAACCCTGTAAAGCCACTTCACGGTATTAGACAGGAACTTTCAAAAGTTGATTGGGGGAGGCTGGTCACAGGTAACGGGATGTATGGCAAGTGGGAGGCTTTCAAAAGCAAGATAACGAGAGTTCAGAGCCAGCATGTTTCTGTTAGTGTGAAGGGCAAGGCTGGCAGGAGTAGGGAACACAGGATGAATAGAGATATTCAGGCTCTGGCCGAGAAAAAGAAGGAGGCACATGTCAGGTATGGAATTAAGTGAATCCCTTTAGAAGTAGAGGGGATTTATGAGTAGACTTAAGAGGGAAATCAGGTGGGCAAAAAAGGGACATGAGATAACTCTAGCAGATAAGATTAAGGAAAATCCGAAGAGATTCTACAAGTATATCAAGGGCAAAACAGTAACTAGGGAGAGAATAGGGCACCTTCTCTAAGTCTCTATAACAATGTCTATTATATCAATGTAACTAGTTACTAGCATGTGATTAAGTT
>NC_063368.1:7849787-7869017 GCF_021869965.1 Rhincodon typus
GTGGATCCAGCATGGATCCTTGTGACACACCACTGGTCAAAGGCCTCCAATCTGAAAAATGTTCCTCCACCACCACCCTCTGTCTTCTACCTTCAAGACAGTTCTGTTTCCAAATGGCCAGTTCTCCCTGTATTCCATGTGATCTAACCTTGTTAACCAGTCTACCATGTGGAACCTTGTTGTATGCCTTACTGAAGTCCATATACATCACATCCATTGCCTTGCCGTCATCAATCCTCTTTGTCAATTCTTCAAAAAACTCAGTTAAGTTAGTGAGACATGATTTCCCACACATAAAGCCATGCTGACTATCCCTAATCAGTCCTTGCCTTTCCAAACACTTGTAAATCCTGTCCCTCAGGTTCTAACCAACAAGTTGCCCACCACTGATGTCAGGCTCAACGGTCTATAGTTTCCTGGCTTTTCCTTACCACCTTTCTCAAATAGTGGTACCACGTTAGCCAAGCTCCTGTCTTCCGGCACCTCACCTGTGGCTATCGATGATACAAATATCTCAGCAGGGGTCCCAGCAATCACTTCGCTAGCTTCCCACAGAGTTCTAGGGTACACCTGATCAGATCCCAGGATTTACCAACCTTTATGAATTTTAAGACGTCCAGCACCTCCTCCTCTGAAATATGAACATTCTTCAAGATATCACAATTTATTTCTCCACGTTCTCTAGTTTCCGTATTCCTTCTCCACAGTAAACATTGATGCAAAATACTCATTTAGTATCTTCCCCATCTCCTGTGGATCTTTAAGGGGTCCTATTCTCTGCCTAGTTACCCTTTTATCATTAATGTATTTGTAGAATTCCTTTGGATTTCCCTTAACCCTATTTGCCAAAGCTATCTCATGCCCCCTTTTTGCCCTCCTGATTTCCCTCTTAAGTATAGTTGTATTGCCTTTATACTCTTTTAGCGATTCACTTGATCCCTGCTGTCTATACCTGACATATGCTTCCTTCCTTTTCTTTACCAAAACCTCAACTTCTGTAGTCATCCAGCATTCCCTACACCTACCAGCTTTGCCCTTCACCCTAACAGGAACATACTGTCTCTGGACTCTCATTATCTCGTTTTTGAATGCTTCCCACTTTCCAGCCACACCTTTACCTGCGAACATCCACACCAAATCAACTTTTGAAATTTCTTACCCAATACTTGTCAATATTTGCCTTCCTCCAATTTAGAACTTTAACTTTTAGATCAGGTCTATCCTTTTTCATCACTATTTTAAAACTAATAGAATTATGGTCACTGGCCCCAAAGTGCACCCCCCCCCCCACTCCACTGACACCTCAGGCACTTGCTCTGCCTTATTTCCCAAGAGAAGGTCAAGTTTAGCTCCTTCTCTAGTAGGTACATCCACATACTGAATCAGGAATTGTTTGTTTATGGGTATATGTGTGTGTGTGTGTCTGTCTATGTTTTTATAAAGGTGTGAATATATGGGTAGTTGGTGTGTGCCTGTGTTGTACTGGGATGATTTGAGACTTGGATCTTATTTATAACACATTCCTCCACTTTCCTAACATGTACAGGAGATGGACATGGACGAAAATGATGAGGTAATCAGACAACTTCCATCTTGCAATGTAGCAGAAGATGTAGATAAATGATCTTAGTGTGTGAGAGAGAGTGCATCTGTATGAGTGCATGTGAGATTGTATGAATATAAGACAGGGATTGTGAGTGTCATATTGCTTTGTTCAATATTAATCCCAATTTCAAAATGTGCGTGTGTGAGAGAGACTTCATATGCGCTTGCATGTGTGCGCGTGTGTACGCATGTGTGTATGTATGTGGGTGTGTGCGCATGCTCGAGTGTGTGTGTGTGTGTGTGTGTGCCTCCTGTCTCATTCTAAGATTATATCATCAATGAGGGTCAGATCTTATTTCTAACACATTTCTCCACTTTCCTAACAGGTATAGGAGATGGAAGTGGATGCAAACCGGATTTGTAATTCAGAGGATGAGGTATTCAGCCTTCCAACAGACACAATAGGGAGTGAAGTTGTTAATAAAGAAATGCGGTCAATGGAGCGTAATTGCAGACACAGAGATGGTTTGAGGTGTGTATACTTCAATGCTAGAAGTATCAGAAATAAGGCGGATGAACTTAGAGCATGGGTCAGTACTTGGAACTACGATGTTGTGGCCATTACAGAAACTTGGGTAACTCAGGGGCAGAAATGGTTGTTAGAAGTTGCGGGATTTAGATGCTTTTAAAGAAATAGGCAGGGTGGTAAAAGAGGTGGGGGAGTGGCATTGCTAGTCAGGGCTAGTATAGCAGCTATTGAAAGGCAGTTCGAGAATGATATGTCTACAGAGTCAGTCTGGGTTGAGGTCCAGAACAAGAAATGGTCAGTCACTTTGTTGGGGGATTTTTTACAGACCCCCTAATGGTTGCAGAGAAGTGGAGGAGCGGATTGGGAGGCAGATACTGGAAAGGTGCAGAAGTCACGGGGTTGTAGTCATTGGTGACTTCAACTTTCCAAATATTGATTGGAAACTTTTTAGTCGTAATAGTTTAGATGGAGTGGATTTTGTCCAGTGTGTTCAGGAAGGGTTCCTGACACAGTGTGTAGATAGATCAACACGAGGAGAGGCCACTTTGGATTTGGTGCTTGGCAATGAACCGGGCCAAGTGTTAGATCTGTTGATAGGAGAACATTTTGGCGGTAGCAATCATAACTTGTTACTTTTATAATAGTCATGATAAAGAATAGGTACAAACAGCAGGGTAAGGTTTCTAATTGGGGGAGGGGTAATTATAATTCTGTTAGGCACGAACTGGTTAACATAAAATGGGAACAGATGCTCGATATGTTTGTCCCTAGCAGGCAGGGAAGATGCGGTCGAGTGAGGTACCCTTGGTTCTCAAGAGAAGTCGAACGACTAGTTAAGAGGAAGAAGGATGCTTATATAAGGTTTAGGAAATAAGGATCGGAAAAGGCTCTACAGGGATACAAGTTAGCCAGGAAGGACCTGAAGAAAGGGCTGAGGAGAGCTATAAGGGGACATGAGAAAACCTTGGCAGATAGGATCAAGGAAAACCCCAAGGCTTTTTACGCGTACGTGAGGAATAAGAGAATGACCAGAGAAAGGGTAGGGCCGATTAAGGATTGTAAAGGGAATTTGTGTACGGAGCCTAAAGAGATAGGAGAGGTCCTTAATGAATACTTTTCTTCGGTATTCACAACTGAGAGGGACCTAGTTGTAGGGGAGGACAGTGTGAAACAGGCTGGTAGGCAAGAGGAGGTGGATGTTAGTAAGGGAGATGTACTAGGAATTCTGAGGAACTTGAAGATAGATAAGTCCCCCAGGCCTGATGGGATTTATCCAAGGATTCTATGGGAAGTGAGGGAAAAAATTGCAGGGCCTTTGGTGATGATCTTTTCGTCCTCACTGTCCTCGGGTATAGTGCCGGAAGATTGGAGAGTGGCAAACATCATTCCCTTGTTCAGAAAAGGGAATAGGGATAACCCCGGAAATTACAGGTCAGTTAGTCTTACTTCAGTGGTGGGCGAATTATTGGAAAGGGCCCTGAGATTATGATTTATGACCACTTGGATAGGCACAGTTTGATTCGTGATAGTCAGCATGGATTTGGGAGGGGTAGATCATGCCTCACAAACCTTAGTGAATTCTTTGAAGACGAGACCAAACACGTGGATAAAGGTAGAGCTGTGGATGTGGTATACACAGATTTAAGTAAGGTGTTTGATAAGGTTCCCCATGGTAGGCTCATGCAGAAAGTAAGGAGGCATGGGATAGGGGGAAATGTGGCAGATTGGATTCAGAATTGGCTGACCCTTAGAAGACAAAGGACAGTGGACGGAAAATATTCAACATAGTGCTCAGTTATGAGTGGTGTGCCACAAGGATCTGTTCTGGTCCTCTTCTATTTGTGGATAGTGCGGAGGGCTGTTCTAGGTTACAAAGGGACATTGATAGGATGCAGAGCTGGGCTGAGAAGTGGCAGATGGAGTTTAACCCTGAAAAGTGTGAGGTGATTTATTTTGGAAGGACAAATTTGAAAGCAGAATACAGGGTTAACGAAAAGATTCTTGGTAGTGTGGACAGGCAGAGGGATCTTGGGGTTCATGTTCACAGTTCCCTGAAAGCTGCCACCCAGGTGGATAGAGTTGTTAAGAAAACGTATGGTGTGTTAGCTTTCATCAATAGAGGGATTGAGTTCAAAAGCCATGAAGTTATGCTCCAGCTATACAAAACCCTGGTTTGGCCACATCTGGAGTATTGTGTCCAGTTATGGTCACCTCATTACAGGAAAGATATGGAAGCATTGGAAAAGATACAGAGGAGATTTACCAGGATGTTGCCTGGAATGGAGGAAGGTCTTACGAGGAAAGGTTGAGAGAGCTAGGGCTTTTCTCTTTAGAACAACAAAGGATGAGAGGTGACTTGATAGAGGTGTACAAAATGATCAGAGGTATAGATAGAGTGGACAGCCAGAGACTTTTTCCTAGGGTGGAGGTAGCTATTATGAGGGGGCATAGTTTTAAAGTGAGTGGAGGTAGATATAGGGGAGATGTCAGAGGTAGGTTCTTTACTCAGAGAGTGGTAGGGGCGTGGAATGCATTGCCGGAGAGTGTAGTGGAGTCGGCCTCATTAGGGGCATTTAAGTGTCTATTAGATAGGCATATGGATGATAGTATAGGGTAGGGATGGAGGTAAGATAGACCTTAGGTTTAGAGTAAAGGTTCGGCACAACATCGTGGGCCAAAGGGCCTGTACTGCTGTACAGTTCTATGTTCTATATTTATCAGCCTAATAACAGCAAGGTAGATTATAGGGAATGGGTCTGGGCGGGATACACTGAGGGTCAGTGTGGACTTGCTGGGCCAAAGGGCCTGTTTCCACACTGTAAGGATTCTATGATTCAATTGAGATTATTGGTGATACGTTTATGTTGAATATTGAAGTTGAAAACTTATTGTGAATGCTCATGAGTGAGATTTGCATTTTCAACTTTATTTTGAACATATTGTCCTTCTTTCTCCTTACAGGTTCAAGATATGGAATTCGAGTACAGTCAAGATCTTTGCTCAATAATTTATTTGTTTGAAAACTTTCATATAAATGATTGTTAAGAATTAGTATTAAATTAAGATTTATTAATTAATATTTATTCTTAAATTGGCACTCCTTAATTCTGAGACTATGCCCTCTGGTTCTAGATTCTCCCATGAGGGGAAATATCCTCTCAGCATTTACCTTGTCAAGACCCTTAAGAGCCCTGTATGTTTCAATGAGATCATCTCTCACTGTTCTAAACTCCAGTCAGTAGAATTCCAACAGTTTAACCTTGCACATAAGACAATCCATTGAGCCCTTCAAGCCTGCTCCGCCATTCTTCACGATCATGGCTGATTGTTCAACTCAATAGCCTAATCCTGCTTTCTCCCCATAACTTTTGATCCCATTCGCCCCAAGTGCTATATCTAGTCACCTCTTGAATACATTCAATGTTTTGGCATCAACTACTTTCTGTGGGAATGAAATCCACAGGCTCACCACTCTTTGGGTGAAGAAATGTCTCCTCATCTCTGCCCTAAATGATCTACCCCGAATCCTCATACTGTGACCCCTGGTTCTGGACACATCCACCATCGGGAACATCCTCCCTGCATCTACCTTGTCCAGTCCTGTTAGAATTTTATAAGTCTCTATGAAATCCCCTCTCATTCATCTGAACTCTAGCGAAAATAATCCCAACCTAGTCAATCTCTCCTCATACGTCAAACACGCTATCCCCGGAATCAGCCTGGTAAACCTTCACTGCACTCCCTTGAGGGCGAGGGTCAAAATCCTGGAATTCCTTCCCTAAGAGCATTGTGGAACTACCTACAGCACAATGACTGCAGCAGTTCAAGAAAACAGCTCAGCACTAACTTCTCAGAATGGGCAATAAATGCTAGACAGCCAGTGACGCCCTCTCCACACAAATGAATAAAAAGAGCTTCCCATATTTGCAAACGTTTTGCATACTTCCATCACTTATCAATAGCTCTGTTGAACTCTCTGTATTCCTCTCACAACCTGCCTATCCAGCAACTTTCTGATGAAGGATCTAGGCCCGAAACATCAGCCTTCCTGCTCCTATGATGCTGCTTGGCCTGCTGTGTTCATCCAGCTCGACACCTTGTTATCCAGCAATTTGCATGTTTTCCGCAAATTTGGCCCCAGTACTTTTACTTCCCTCCAGTTAATTATCGTTATTAATATATATTGTAAACAGTTGTGGTCCCAGCACTGATCCCTGTGGAACCCCACTGGTTACAGTGCGCCAACCTGAAAAAGAACCCCTTATCCCCACTTGCTGCCCATAACCCAGAGATGATGAGGATGCAGACAGATCAGATGAAATGTGGGCTTATTGAAACCCTTGTGGCAGCTATCTGCGTCTCACTATAGGAGCAAGTCACCTATGTTACGCAAATAGTTTATTCTGCCCCATTACAAAATTGAAATGTCCTGTTCTCCTGGTTTAAATTGAGGAGAGGTGTCTCCCTCCTTAAGCTCCACTGAACAGGCTCTGCATTTACTACAAGCCTGGCTTCTGTACATTTCAAAGGCATTACCCAGGGTTTCCTACTCCTTGTGGATCTGGGGTCTGTGGATTATTGGGAACATTGCTGTAAGCGCTGACAGTTTTACTGGAAATTCCTCCTGGTTGTCCATTGTGTGTCTGTGTATTGAATACAAATGTACAAAGGGGGCACTCGAGGCTCAGAATAAAAGCAGCAGTTTTCCTCATTTACTGTGGATTATTGGGAGCAATTTTAAAGAATTAGTTCCGAAATGGTCTGTTCTATAATTTCCTAGATTTAAGAAATTTCCCTGTTCCCACCCAAAGGATAGATCAGAGTACTTTCTTAATGGTATAAAGTTACATATAGTGGATGATCATAGAGATGTCGGGGTTCAGGGGCAGAGACCTTTAAAATATCACAAACAGGTGCAAAAAATAATCAAGAAACCTAATGGAATGCTGGCTTTTATACCTAAAGGATGGGAATACAGGAACGCAAAGGTTACACTGCAGATATATACAACACTTGTTAGACCCCACTTGGAGTACCGTGAGCAGATCCAAGCTGTTTCCTGTCTCCTTATGTGAAGAAGGGACTCAGTGACAGACCGTGGATCTGCCAGTGCGCACGGTTGTAGCTCAGGGTGTACAGTATCTCATGTGTCTGAAAACAGCTGCTGCCACTGTCTGATCTCCAAAAATCTTGTGGAAATATTCCTCCACTCCTCAGCAACAAATCCCAGGATTTCAGCCTGGATGCTGATCTCAGCCTTTTCGAATAAATGTAATGCAATGGGATAGCTAGTCACTAGCACTGAACATCCTGGGAGCAGCTTTTGCTGAATTAAACTGTACAGAATATCAGACACCAGCATTCAGGATCAATGCATACGACCTGAGGTTCTGTATTTCTCCGATTGTCAGAAAAATCAAAATTGTCTTTGAATTCATCCAAACCATCAAACAGAAATAGCTGAAGAGATGAAAAAAACCAACAAGCAAGGGGAGATTTGTCATGAAAACAGTTGTGGAAATACTCAGTAGTTTGGGAAGTATCACAATAGTTTCAAACCTTAACTCCATTTCTCTCGCTACACACCGGAAGTGTTGCGTATTTCTTACACTTACTGTTTTTATTTCAAACTTACAGCATCACCAGCACCTTTTGTTTTATCTTAAGAAAAGTGAATCTCTAGAAGAGCATAAGGGCAGTAGGAGTATACTCAAAAGGGAAATGAGGATGGCAAAAAGGGGATATGAGATAGCTTTAGCAAATAGAGTTAAGGAGGATCCAAAGAGGTTCTACAAATACATTAAAGACAAAAAAGTAACTAGGGAGAGAATAGGGCCCCTTAAAGATCAACATGGTCGTCTATGCGTGGAACCACAAGAGATGGGTGAGATACTAAATGAATATTGCGTGTTGGTGTTTACTGTGGAAAAAGGCATAAAAGCTAGGGGACTTGGGGAAATAAATAGTGGTGTCTTGAAAAGAGTTCATATTACAGAAGAGGTGGTGCTGGAGGTCTTAAAATGCTTAAAGATAGATTAATCCCCAGGACCTGTGGAAAGCTAGGGAAGAGATTGCTGGGCCGCTTACTGAGATATTTATATTATCAACAGGCATGGATGAGGTGCCAGAAGACTGGTAGTTGGCTAATGTGGTGCCATGATTTTAGAAAGGCTGTAAGGAAAAGCCAGAGAACTATAGAACGGTGAGACTGATGTCAGTGGTTGGAAGGGATTCTGAGGGACAGGATTGATTATGGATAGTCAGCTTGGCTTTGTGCATGGGAAATCGTGTCTCACTAACTTGATTGAATTTTTTGAAGTGGTGACTAAGAAGATTGATAAATGTGAAGCAATAGATGTTGTCGATATTGACATCAGCAAAGTGTTTGACAAGGTTCTACACAGTAGACTGGTTAGCAAGGTTATATCACATGGGATCCAGGTGAAGCTAGTCAGTCAGATAAAATAATTGGCTTGAAGGTAGGAAAAATAGGGTGGTGGTGGAGGGTTGTTTTTCAGACTGGAGGTTTGTGACTAGTGGTGTGCCGCAAGGATCAGTGCTGGGTCCACTGCTTTTTGTCATTTATATAAATGGTTTAAGGTAAGAGTGAAAATGTTTAAAAGGGACCTAAGGAGCAACATTTTCATGCAGAGGGTGGTCTGTGTATGGAATGAGCTGCCAGAGGAAGTGCTGAAGGCTGGTACAATTACAACATTTAAAAGGCACCTGGTTGGGTACATGAATAGGAAGAGTTTAGTGGGATATGGGCCAAATGCTGGAAAATGTGACTAGATTAATTTAGAATATCTGGTTAGCGTGGATGAGTTAGACAGAAGGGTCTGTTTCCGTGTTGTACAACTCTATGACTTGGACATGAATATATGAGATATGATTCGTAAGTTTGCAGGTGACGCTAAAATTGGTGGTTTAGTGGACAGAGAAGATTATCTCAGAGTACAATGAGACCTTGATGATGGGCCAAGGAGTGGCAGATGGAGTTTAATTTAGATAAATGTGAGGTGTTCCATTTTGGTAAGACAAACCAAAGCAGAGTGTCGCCAAGCAAAGGGACCTAGTGGTGTAGGTGCATAGTTCCTTGAAAATGGAGTCGCACATAGACAGGGTGGTGAAGAAGGCATTTGGCATATTTGCCTTCATTTGTCACGACATTGAGCAAAGGAGTTGGGATGTCATATTGTGGCTGTACAGGACATTGGTGAGGCCACTTATGGAGTACTACAGACATTTCTGGTCACCCTTCTATAGGAAGGATGTTGTTAAACTTGAGAGGGTGCAAAAAAGACTTACAAGGATGTTGCCAGGGACTGGAGGGTTTGAGTTATAGGGAGAGGCTGAAAAGACTGGGGCTTTTTTCGTTGGAGTATCAGAGGCTGAGGGATGACCTTATAGAGGTTTATAAAATCATGAGGGACGTGGATAGGATGTATAGCCAAGGTCTTTTTCCTAGGGTAGGGGGAGTTCAAAACTAGAGGACTTAGGTTTGAGGTAAGAGGGGAAGGATTTAAAAAGAACCTGAGGGGTAACTTTTTCATGTAGAGGGTGGTGCATGTATGGAATAAGCTGCCAGAGGAAGGGTGAAGGCTGGTACAATTATGACATTTAAAAGGCATCTGAATGGGTATGTGAATGGGAAGCATTTAGAGAGATATGGGCCAAATGCTGTCAAATGGGACTCAATCAGTTGTGATGCCTGTTGCCTCTGAATGTTAAAACATCTGGCACTGGTCTGCCTATCTGATCAACCTATCTTCAAGTAATCAACAACCATCTTCTTCACTAATAGGCACTCTACCAATCTTAGTGCTATCTGCATATTTGCTTAATATTCCCCAACCCTACCCCCACATTTTCATCTATAACATTTACGTATATAACAAATAATAAATAGAACATAGAACAGTACAGCACAGTATAGGCCCTTCGGCTCATGATGTTGTGCCGACCTATTATCCAACTAAGATGAATCTACCCTGCATACCCTACATTTTACTATCCTCCATGTGCCTATCCAAGAGTCGCTTAAAAGTATCTAAAGTATCTGACTCCACTACCACTGCTGGCAGCGCATTTCACACACCCACCACTCTCTGTATGTCCCAATACTGATCCTCATGGTCCACCACTGGACACCGACCTCCACTCACTTCTATCACGTTTTTGAAAAATTCAAACAAATTTGTTAGGCATGACCTCCCTCTGACAAAGCCATGCTGACTATCCATATTAAGCCATGGCTTTCCAAGTCAGTATTAATTCACTCCTTCAGAATTTTATCCGATAGTTTCCCTACCACTGATGTAAGACTGAATGGTCTATCATTTCCCGATTTATCTCTACCACCCCTCGACACATTCCCTGTGACCAGACAGGAATTAAAAATTTGTGTCAGAGCCCCTGAAATTTCCTGCCTCACCTCCCACAGCAGCTGGGATGCAATTCATCCAGGTCAGGGGATTTGTCTTTTTAAGTCTGACAGATCCTCCAACACCTCCCCATTTCCTATGTCAAATTGTGCAAGTTCCTCACAGTCCCTTTTCCTGAATTCTATACTTATGTTCTCCTTTTCCAGCATGAAGAGAGAAGTATTCATTCAACACCCTTCCAACATCTTGTGGCTTCACACACAGATTGCCCTCTTTGTCTCTAATGGGCCCTACTTTTTGCCTGGTTAACTTCTTCCCTTCAATGTATTTATAAAATACCTTAGGATGCTCCCAAATCCTGTTCTGAAGTCCTTTCCTCATGCCCCATTTTGCTCTTCTAATTGCTTTCTTAAGTTCGCTCGTGCACTTCCTCTAGGATTGCAGCTTAATTGCCCTCTTTGGACTTGCCGAAAGCTCTACTCTTCTTTATCCAGTCCTGAATTGTTCTAGACATCCAGGGTTCTACTTTTCCCTCTAAAGGTTGCCTTATGGACCTGCGTTTGAGTGTTCATATAGCCCTAAATACTACTGTGCCAGCATGATGCCCAACTTCATGGCTTCACAAGATCGCCCACGGCTTGGTGTCTGCCTTTAGACCCTCCTATGGCACGTGAAAGCAAGATGAACATGACGTATACAAGACAATAGGTCCTGCTAACTTTGGCTCATCCCTTTGAGCAACCAAACTGGACAGCAGTGGATTAGATAGTAGGAAATGCCAATGCTGGAGTCTGAGACATCAAGGTGTGGAGCTGGAGGAAGACAGCAGACCAGGCAAGCTCTTGTTTCGGATCTGGAACCATCTTCAGAAATGGGGATGGGGAAGGGGGGCTCTGAAATAGAGGAGGGGGGGGGGGGGCAGTGATAGATGGTGGATATTGGGCCAGATAGGTGAGACAGATGATGGACAGGTCAAGTAGGCAGGGATGAAGTTAGTAAAGGTGAGTGTAGGTAGCAATTTGGGTTGGAGTTGGTCAATGAGGAGGGAGGGGCAGATAGGTGGGAAGGAAGACAGACAGACAAACAAATCAAGGAGGCGGGCATGAATCTAAAGGTGACAGTAGGTAGGAAGTGGGGGTTGGTCAGTGGGGTGGGAAATAAGGTAGCCCAGGAGGCGAATATGAGGGAGGGTGCTGGTCTTGGGGTGGGGAGATTTTGAAGCTAGTAAAGTCCACATTGAGACCATTATGTTGTAGGCACCCAAGGCAGAATACAAGGTGCTACTCCTCCAGTTTCCCAGGTCGCATCGTTGTGACACTGGAGGAGGCCCAGAATAGTCATGTCGTCCAGGAAGTGGTTGCGGGGGGGGGAAAGAATGGAGTTGAAGTGGTTCGCGACTGGAAGATGTTGTCGTTTGTCAGATTGGTCTCCGAGCCTCTGCTCAGTCTCACCGATATACAGCAGGTCGCATTGGCAACAGCAGATACAATAGACCACATTAGCAGATCAGCAGGTGAACATTGGTCTGACAAGGAAATATTTTTTGGGTCCTGGAATAGGGGTGAGGTGTAGCGCTTCCCACGGTTGTAGGGAAAGGTGCTGGGACTTGTGGGCAGTGTGGAGTGGACAAGAGTCAGAGTGCTCCCTATGGAAGGCAGATAAGGGTGGAGGGAAATATACCCTTGGTTGCGGGATCAGATTGCAGGTGGCAGAGAATGGTGCGTTGAATCTGAAGGTTAATGGGGTGATACATGAGAACAAGGGGGATTCTGTGTTTTTGTTGCAGGGTGGGGATGTGAGGACAGAGGTGCGGGAAACATAAGAGATACAGTCAAGAGCATTTTTGACCACTGAAGAGAGGAAATAGCAGTCCTTGAAATAAGAAGGCATCTGGGATGTTCGGAAGTGGAATGCCCCATCTTGGGAACAGACACAACGAGGGCAGAGGAATTGGGAGTGGGGGATCACATTCTTGCAGGAAGGTGGGAATCGGTGGGCTTGAAACAGCTATCAGTTTTGAGGTGATCACCAGAGATGGAGACAGATGTCCAGGAAGGAGAGAGAGGCATCAGAGATGGTCCAGGTGAACTTAAGGTTGGGGTGAAAGGTGTTAGTAAAATTGATGAACTGTTCAAGCAACTCATGGGAGCACGAAGTGGCTCTGATACAGTCATTGATGTAGCTGAAGAGGTGGGGTCCACAAAATTGTAGACCACCATTTTCTACATGTCAGCTAATTTCCCATTGTTCAATTTTCCAAAAAAAATGCAGCCAATGCTGTTCCTGGGAAGATAAGACAAGTACAAACAAGACTTCTATTTAATGATTTTATTAAAAATTACATTTACAAATCTACAATAGCTAATGCTATATTACAAGCCTTTTGCACTTCTACTACTTTTGGCTTTCCTAACTTCTTCTATCAAGTCTTTTAAATATTGAATTTCTTTCACTAATGAGTCAGCTTTCTCTTGCAAGTTTTTATTTTTCTCTTCCAGTAAGCTACATTCTGCAAGTATAGCACCATGCTCTGCTCTCTTCTTTTGTCTGTACCGTGTCGCTGCACTTTTGTTCTGCTCCATCTTCTTCAACTTTTTCTCCAGACCTCTTGACTCCACACTGCTGACTTTTACTTTTGACAAACTGCCTACATTTTCTGTACTGGGACGATCATATGGTTTTGGCCTAATAGGACTTGAGTCATCTGATGACAAGCCACTAGTTTGTGGTGACCCTTCTGACATACTTCTGTCAGAAGATTCAGCAGGGGAGTGTGGGGGACTAGTCCCAACTCCACTGTCAGAATCCAGCATTAGCCTGTCATCCTCCTCTTTGACGGAGTCCTGCAGAGACCAGGACTGAGTAAATTCCTCACCACCTGAAACTCCAGTTTCGTTCTCCAGGAAGTGTAATAAATGATCAGGGGTCGAGATTAAAGATTCTGGGGTAATGGTTGGGGTACTAGGTGCCAGCTGATCTGACCCTGGGGGTGAATTTGGAAATGGCCTGTGATCAGAACTCAAGCCAAGGTCAGCTACTTGTAGTTTAGCTGGCAAAGGATCAAAAGGCAATTCTTCCAGAACACAGGAACTGTCCAAGACAGCCAACAGCTCCTCTGAGGAGGGAGAGCCATTTTCACCCATAAACAAATTGTCAAAGAGATCCGTCTTCTCCATCCAGTCGAAGCCGGTGAACGCATCCTCTGTAAAAACAGGGGGAGGGGGAAGATTAAGTCAACGTTATTCACTTCCTTAAAAGTCCACTACAGAACACAGGATGGCAAAAACCACAGGACCCCAGAGTCTCAATACAAACCGAACTAAACAGGAAGTTGCCCAAGAAGAAACAGAAGTTGCTGAGGAAGGGTCACCAGACCAGAAAAATTAACTTTTTTTCTTCACAGATGCTGCCAGACTTGCTGAGCTTTTCCAGCAACTTCTGTCTTTGTCCCTGATTTACAGCATCCACAGTACTTTGAGTTTTTTAGGAAATTACCTAAAAAGTTCTGCTCCACATTACAAGATAACGTATAACAAAGCACAGGTTGTCTTGCTCATCAGGTGCTGAAACAGCAGAGCTGAATGTGGAGCCTTACAGATGTTCAGAGATGTTTTCAACTTTTAATACTTGCTACAGAGCATTAATTTGTAATTAAGGTGCATCATCTTATACTGGTTTGTCAACTAATTCACAAGTGAGTCAACCACCCACTACAATCAGCTGCTACTCAAGCATCACAATAGATAGTTCTTAACTTACCCACAGTATCGTCGGTGTCCAGTAACGTGTCACGAGTGATCAGGGAGGACACATCGCTTTCCTCATTGCCACCAAACAGGAGTGGTCTGAGGTACGATTTCACCGGCCCGGCCTCCGCCAGGTCTGTGTGCAGGAGACACGGGTCCCCTTCAGCCGTCAGAAACGGCGAACTCGGGGACATCATGAAGTCCTCCATCAGGGAAGAGAAAGAATCTGGCCAATCTGAAGTCATCTGACTGTATTTTTGAACTGAGATACTCTTCAAGGAAAAACAAAGTCTTCAAGTCGAGTGTTACTATGCTGTCGACTACAGCAAAGCTGAGAAGCCCATTGTGGAGCCTGGGAATAAAACAGAATATCATTCATTTTCCATGCATTTAACTCTGGCATGGCAGCATTCAAGAAAAACTGCACACCAAAAGACTTCACATTTGCACATCAACACAAGACATTTGAATTCAATTTCAGACAACCCAAATGATTGTACAGAACATATTGGGGGAGTGGAAGGAAGAAAGGTTGAGACTCAGTGGACAAATTGCCAGCAGTCACAAGTGTGGAATTATAAGTGCCAACACATCAAATTACTACTGAATGGTAAAGAAAACTGTAGGAGGGAGCTTAGAAAGGGACAGATGCGTAATTTGAAAGCCTGGTGAGAAAGACGTCGATGGGGCACTGGGTGTCCCATTAAAGAGTTAACTAGGATCTTCAAACCACACCCTGGAACAGATGGAGGAAGGACAAGAGCAACTGGGTGTCTCCTTCATGACTCTGCCACGTTTAAGCGTGAAGACGAGCCGCCATCTTCACCCAGTCACAAACAACCCACAGGCTCCAGGTTATGAGAACACCTAAACATCTCATCTACCCCAGCCCCAGGGGATATAACATTTATCAGAGGAGGGAAATGGAGAGAAATATAGCGCCGGGGGGGTTAACTATTCCAGACATGAAAGGGCCTTGCCCATCGACTGAACAACCCAAAACATGCCTGGAGACATCTTTGCCGACCACCACCAAAAAGGTCCAAAAATGAAGTATTTCAAAACCGGGGCGTAAAAGATTAAGGAACATATTTCGAGTTACGAGTCCATTGACCTCCAGGGAAAAAAAAAAATCGACCCTTCCGATTAATGTACGGAAAATATCCAACAAAACACGATCAGGGTTGTCTGCATTTATATTTTAAGCGGATTGTACTGCGTTTGGTCACGAACTGTTCAGGCGTAACCGATTTTATTGAAACCCCCAACGCCCACAGAGGCCTCTTCGGACCACGAGGCAGAAGGGGGTAAAATGGTGGGACCCTGTGTACTAAAAAGGCGGGGTCTTCTGGGTTTTTTTTTGATTGGGCCAGGGCGTGAAAAAGGTAACTTACGCCATTTTTGAAGCTGGTGCGTGCTGTTGTTGCCCAGTGCAGTGCACTGATGCGTCGCTGCCGCTGCTGCCTGTCTATTGAGCCGCCATGCCGAACCCCGGGCGGATCGGACTCAGAGAAAGAGTGAGACACTTCCCTCGTTCAATCATCTGCGGGCGGTGGAATGAAGCGCCGAGCCCGGAGCTGCCCTTTAAATAGCCTCGGCCTCACCGCGCCCCCTAACGTCTGCGCTCCCTCCGCCCATGCGACGTCATCACAAAATAGACCCCCATACCGCGCACAGACAAGCGGGACGAAATGCGCTTTAAATCATCGCGTTTGCGCCTGATTTTGCTTTAGTCTCGACTTATGACGTCGAGCAGTGGGCGTTTTATTTATTTTTTTGTTGGGGGGTTGTCTTTTATTTTAGAAAAGCAGAAACGGCTGGTGAGAAGTGAGGCCGGTGGCCGGTCCTACTTGCGATCACGCGCTCGGCTGTTCGGGAGGCGCTTTCTGATTGGTCCGTTCACGTGATGAGGTGATGCTGATTGGCAGAGCGTCAGAGCGCGGCGGTTAGTGGCACGCCCCGAACCAAACCACGTGGGTGGATAATTGGGGAGGAGGGGGAAGTTGTTATCTTGGTGAGTGTTGCAGCTTTTAAAGAGAGGTGGTACCATAAGTTATAAGTGAACCATAAGATATGGGTTAAAACTTTTCGAAGGGTAAGGAATGAGGGTTTGAGTGGAGCAAATAGTTGCACTGTTGAAGAGGAACTAGCTGGGTAACTCCAAGGGCCAGCACAGCCACAATGGGCTGAATGGCTTCTACTGTGTACCATCTGTAATTCTACCTAGGAAATATAGGTTATGACTGGGCTAACAAGGTGCAGGGCTGGATGAACACAGCAGGCCAAGCAGCATCATAGGAGCAGAGAGGCCGACGTTTCGGGCCTAGACCCTTCATCAGAAAAGGGGGAGGGGAAGGGGGTTGTGAAATAAATAGGGAGAGAGTGGGAGGCGGATAGAAGAGGGATAGAGGAGAGGATAGGGTGGAGAGGAAACAAACAGGTTGAAGAGGTGGGGATGGAGCCAGTAAAGGTGGGTGTAGGTAGGGAGTTAGGAAGGGGATAGGTCAGTCCAGGGAGGACGGACAGGTCAAGGGGGCGGGATGAGGTTGGTCGGTAGGAGATGGAGGTGCGGCTTGAGGTGGGAGGAGGGGATAGGTGGGAGGAAGAACAGGTTAGGGAGGCAGGGACGAGCTGGACTGGTTTTGGGATGTGGTGGGGGGAGGGGAGATTTTGGGCTACTTGTCAATCTGATGATCAAGGGCTATTGGTGTCATAGAGATGTACAGCATACACTCTTCTTGGTCCAACTTGTCTATGCCGACCAGATATCCTAAATAAATCTAGTCCCACTTGCCAGCATTTGGTCCATATTCCTCTTAAACCCCGCCTATTCACGTACCCCTCCAGATGCCTTCTACCATAAGATGTCAGAGCAAAGTAGGCCATTCAGCCATTGAGCCTGCACCACTGCCCCCCGATCCTTGCCACCAGAAGTTGAGATGGACAATGTACATTACTTTATAAGTAAGCTAAATATCTATACAAGATAGAAAGAAACCCAAGGATATATTGCAAGAGCATGATGTGGTGGGAGGAGGCTCACGTTGTTCTTAAACACTGCATGGATCTATTAAAAGCCACAAGGCCTACTTGAATGCTGTAGTTTCAATGTAATAACCACATTGCTGTTTCTGGGATCTTGCTGTGTGCACATTGGCTGCTGTGTTTTTCAAACAGGTGTCTTCCCCCCACCTCCAAAGCTAAGCAGCCCACACTTTCACTAAGTCCCTCTCACTCATACTTTCATTGCTATACTTTGATTTCCAGTTTATTGACACCTCAAATTTTCCATGTGTTCAAATTTTTCTGCTGCCTTCCTATCTCTGGGTAGGAGATGAAGGTTATCCTGATACAGTCAGTTAAAGTAAGATGAGAGGAGGTTTGTGTGAACCTCAACCAGTTGGGAGCAGGCCATTCCATCTGTGTTTTAATTTTTGATGTACTGTCCTTGTAGTCAATTTGTGAGAGAATTAGAACCCATGATGAAAGCATGAACTCATTTACTGTAAGGAAAGTTACAGCATTGTTAAGTAATTGATGGAAATCAGGTCAGGCACATTAGCTGCAAGGATAATTAAAATGGTGGATAATCTTCATCAGGTCTGTTGAGATTAAAGATTTAATTCTGTATCTGTAGCTGCGCTCCCAGGAAAAAAATCATTCAGACAATGTTGTGCTGATTCAACTCACAATCTTGAATTGCAGTGAAAACCGTCACTTTATGTGTAAGAAAATCCTGTGTGTCCTGCTGTATTTATAATAATGCCACATCAACCTGTCTAGCCTTCACCTGACAAACCAGAACGGGTGAATGGGGGCCTGAATTTAATACTTCAACCAAAACATCGACAGCAGACCCTGCCATTGTTAAATCTGCCTTCAAACTGTGAATTTATTCCTCACGTGCGCACTAGTGCATTTCTGTACATGTGGCATTTGTGAGTGTGCTGACAATCTGCTGGATCGATACTCAAACCTCTCCACTTTCTCCGTGACTTGGCAAACAGCATGTTATTCTCCGAAGCATGTCCACGTTTCGTTTCCATGGACGCTGTTCTATTGATGATTAAACCCCATTTAAAGAGCAGTTAAATATTCCCATTAACAGCATCTGGGCTTCTACACTGTGTTATTTACTTGGTATGTGGCAGGCAAAATAATTAGTGTGACTGAAAGTGACAACAATGGTGCATCAAGAGGATTAAAGAAATCAAGATCTAATTACCGAGTGCTTCAAGCCCCAATCCAAAACATGAGTCATAATGATAATGTGTACAGTATAAAACTTCCCTTTCATTTGAATTCTAACTTTAAATAGTCATATAAATATTCAGAACATGTATGTGATATGGGCTAAAATAGAACTAAGAGCTGTGGATCCTGGAGTTCTGAAACAAAAACAGAAATTGCTGTAGAAACTCAGCAGGTCTGGCAGCATCTGTGGGAAGAAAGCAGAGTTAATGTTTCAAGTTTGGTGACGCTTCATCAACTTGCGTCTGGCATTCCCACTGAGGGAGTGCAGCTGTGTTGGAGAAGCTGTTTTTCAGAGGATGAGCTATTAAACCGAGACCCCTGCCTGCCCTCTCAGGTAGGCATAAATTAGCCCACCTTTCCCCAGATCCCTGGCCATTATTTATCCTCCAACTAACGTCATTAAAATAGTTATCACTTTATTCTATCGTTTATAACCAATTTGTTATGACCCACCTCTGGGAAAGGTGGGACTTGGACCCAGACCTTCCAGGTAGGGACAACACTACTGTACTACAAATCTGAGACAGTAGGAACTGCAGATGCTGGAGAATCGGAGACAACAAGGTGCAGAGCTGGATGAACACAGCAGGCCAAGCAGCATCACAGGAGCAGAAAGGCTGACGTTTCGGGCCTAGACCCTTCATCAGAAATGGGGGAGGAGAAGGGGGTTCTGAAATAAATAGGGAGAGAGTGGGAGGCGGATAGAAGATGGATAGAGGAGCCGGAGAGATTACGAGAGAGTTGCAGTGGGAGAGAGATCCCTGAGGTTTGT
>NC_063368.1:7889017-7941222 GCF_021869965.1 Rhincodon typus
CCCCCCCCCCAACCACCACCACCACCAAAGTGACCTTGTCAGACAGAGAATGAACCAAAATTGGTACAACCTGGGCCATAGAAGGTGAACAGATTGAGGAAAAAAAGCTTTTCTTTATTTCGGAAGGAATCGCCTGATTAAAAGGAGTCCCACAGGAGTATGAAGTGCTGACCCTAGAACCACTGGCATTTGAATGAAAGTCAGGTGCAGTAATTTAGGTTGCTTTGATCATAACTTCTGGTGCAGCGGAGTACATGCAGTTAGGAGCTTAAGATGAATCACTTAACATCTAAACACAATGTTTGAATGTGTAGTTGAATCTCTTTATAAAGATCAAATTTCCTCTTACTGAGAATCTTTGCTCGTGGTTTTGGGATGTGAACAGGAGGTCAGGATAGGAAACTGAGAGAAAATCAAGTGCAAGGAACCTGAGGGGCAATAGAGAGGAAATTGTGATTGGAGGTGAACAGGCAGTTGAAAGATCACACTGCCATGCATTGAATCTTTGTCAAATATGCATTTTACATAATCACTTTGGTGTTAATGAATGATTTACCTGATGAATGTTTACAAATGGGAGGTATTGTAACCCGGATTCATTGCAACACATGGGATAGTGGTAATGTCACTAAGCATTAGCCTGGGCTAATGTTCTGGGGAAATGGATTCAAGCCCCACTGTAGCAGATGATGAAATTTGGAATTAATAACAATAATTGATAATTAAAAATCTAGATTTAAAAGCTTGCCTAAATGGCAAGCATGTTACCACCATCAATTGTTATAAAACCTCATCTGATTCACTAATGCTGTTCGATAGAAGGAAATCTGCCATCCTCACTAGGTCTGACCTACATGTGACTCCAGAACCACAGCAACTTGGTTGAATTTTAATTGCCTTTTGGCATTTAGGGATGGACAATAAATGCTGGCCTAGCAAAGAATGCCCATGTCCCATAAAAGAAACGTAGTTTTTCACCGTGTCATGTTAATCAAAGTATATAGGAATTAACCAGGCTCTTGTGGTGCATTGGTATTGTCTCTACCCCTGAGCCAGTTACAAGCCAACTACGTTGAGGGAAATGAAGTCAGAGGTTTACTCTGCAACAGGAAATGTAAATAAGACTGGAATTGGAAACTGGTCTCAGTAATGGTGGCTACAAAGCTGCCTTATATATTATTTATGAAAGTCCATCCAGTTCACTAATGCCCTTTAGAGAAGGAATTATAGAGTCCGTACAGTGTGGAAACAGGCATTTGGCCCAACAAATCCACATCGTCCCTCCGAAGAGCATCCCACCCAGACCCATTCCCCTACCCCTTCATTTCCCATGTCTAACCCACCTGACCTAAACATCCCTGAACACTATGGGGCAATTTAGCATGGCCAATCTACCTACCCTACACATCTTTGGAGTGTGGGAGGAAACCGGAGCAAACCCGCACAGACCTGGGGAGAATGTACAAACTCCACACAGACAGTCGCCCGAGGGTGGAATCAAGCCTGGGTCCCCAGTGCTGTGAGGCAGCAGTGCTAACCACTGAGCCATAGTGCAGCCCCATAGAAATTCCATCCTCACCTGGTCTGGCATGCACATGACCCCAGATCTACAGCAATGTAGTTGACTCGTAACTTCTCTCTAAAATGGCTTTGCAAGCCATTCAGTTCAAGGGCAGTTAGGGATGGGGAATAAACCCTTGCCAATGATGCACACATCCATTTTCCCAAGCCCACATTCTGAAGATTGCTTGTCTTCCCAACTTTCTATACCCCAATCTTTCCTGATCTCCATTACACTATTCCCCTCTCTTCCTCCCCCTGCCTCCCACATTGTCTCTCTCCCTCAGCTTCATTCCAGTCCCCATTTCTTCCCTGGATCTCTGGCATTGGGGGTTGGTGGAGCACCAGTGAAGTCAGAGGGAGGCTCTGCAGCAGGAAATATAATTGGAGAACTCCTATGTGATCCATACCCAATGATTAATTCTTGAGATGAAGTGACTGCCCCCATGTGGAGCTCTGGTGTTTGGAAGAATGAAAAGAGATATTATTGAAGTCTGGAATATTTGTGGAAGGCCTGTTGAGTTTAGAATTGGGAGCATATAGTCACAGCATAAGGCATTAGCCATTTAGAGCTGAGATGAAAACAAATTTCTTCATAGAAAGTCATGAATCTTGGCAATTCCTCATCCAGAGATCTGTGGATACTCCTCAGTCTGCTCAACACTGAGATCAGTAAATCTTTGGATACTAATGATTCAGGGATAGGGAAAGTATCGTGATTGTAATGAGATCGGCCAGGTAGGAGTTCCATTTCTGAAGAAATGTCCTGACCCGAAATGTCAACTTTCCTGCTCCTCTGATGCTGCCTGACCTGCTGTGTTCCTCCAGACTTCAATGATATCTCCTCTCCCTCTTGCAGACACTAGAACTCCTCAGGGTGCAGTCCCCTTGACCCAAGAGTTAACCTTTTGTTGTGATTGTTTCCAACTATTTGTTCTTTAGAAAGAAAAGGATTCCCTTTGTTTCTTTTTCCCAATCTCTGGAATGTCTTAGATATGAGAGTGGGCCAGAAACCAGAAAATGAACCACTCTTTATTCCTAAATTAAGATGTAGGAGCAAAAAAAAACCATTTAGTCTGCTCCGCCGTTCAATGAGACCATGGCTGATTATAATCCTCAACTCCACTTTCCTGCCTTTCCCCCATAACCCTTGATTCTCTTACTAATTAAAAATCTCCACCTTGAACATATTTAATGACCCAACCTCAACAGCTCTCTATAGTAAAGAAGCCCACAGATTCACCAGCCTCAGAGAGAAGGAATTTCTCCTTATCTCTGTCCTAATGTGTGGCCCCTTATTCTGAGATTATGCCCTCTGGTCCAAGACTCCCCCACAATGGAAACAACCTCTCCACATTTGCCCTATCAAGCTCCCTATGAATCTTGAATGTTTCAGTAAGGTTGCTTCTCATTCCTGTAAACTCCAACGAGTACAGGCCCAAACTACTCAACCTCTCCTCATAAGAAAATCCCTCCATACCCAGGATCAACCTAATGAACCTTCTCTGGACTGCCTCCAGCACCAGTATACGTTTCATTAGATAAGGCAAGAAATACTCCACAACTTCTTGACTTCCTCGGAGTGCAGAAATTCACTGTGGGAACTGCTCTGCAAGGACTCAAAGCTGTACTTCTGTACTTATGCAGGAACATGAGGAGGCTATTCAGCCCATCCAGTCTTTTGTGCTATTTGATTATAATGGCTGCTATTTATACTCCATATAATTGTTTTTGCCTTAACCCTTAAGACTCTTCACCTGACAAAAACCTACAAATATCCATTTCATCATTTTTTGGTTGAAACTCTCCCCACCCCAAAACAATTTTTTGACCGAGTAAATTTCCGTCTCCGTTCTCGCACTCTCCAGAATGGGCCCAGCATGGAATGGTGGACAAAGATGGAGCTGTGGGACCAGGCAGCGACGAGGCCAAGTAAATGATGAAGGAGAAGCCGCCCAGGGGTGGTGGCAGCAACGCCAGGACAAGACAGATGTGGCTCCACCCCAGCCTGAGGTCTCCTGGCGAACGAGGAGGAGGCCCCAGGCTTAACCCCCCAGTCCAGAATCGCAGGCAAGGCTGAGGCTCCAGGTTCACGGCTAGGCCCGGATGCCTGAAGGTAGAGATGATGATGGCAGCGAGTTTGATCCCAGTGCAGGACCATGCGGCACTGGTGTGGGCTGCATTGGCGAGGTCAGCCTAGCGGGAACCTGTAGCAGTGGCGTTGGTGGAAGAGTTGATGGGAGAGAGGGGGTAACTCTTTCTTCCAGCAGCGTAGTGAACCGCGGTTGCAACAGTGTTGTCAGTTTAGCCACAGGGACTCAAGGCATCGGGATGGATGAGCCAGATCCAGGCCCGTGGCTGAGCTAGAACCAGGAGGTGTTCCAAATGACCACATAACTTTATTGAGATAAGACTAAAAGAGGAACTTTATTGTTTTATTTTTCTGCCTTTATAGTCTGTGTTTTGGTTTGTTTTCTGTTTGAAGACGGCGCTGGAGAGTGGCGATACTAAACAATATTTTTCACTGTGTTTGCAATAAATACACGTGACAATATATCAAATTAAATCATTATCCTTTTTATGGGGTAGTACTCCATGTCACTATCCATGAATGGCCTTGTTCTAACATGAAAGTAGTTCCCCTTGCTCTGGATTTGATATCAGAAGAATGCTTTCTCTCGACCTAATCAAATCCTTTAATCACCTTAAACAACTCAATTAGATCACCTACATTAAATAATTCAGTGCCCACCACT
The DNA here is from genome assembly GCF_021869965.1 of Rhincodon typus. NCBI lineage: Eukaryota > Metazoa > Chordata > Chondrichthyes > Orectolobiformes > Rhincodontidae > Rhincodon > Rhincodon typus. The sequence continues at coordinate 7,893,334 of NC_063368.1, forward strand.
CTTTACCAATGCTTTTTGATGCACTGCAGCAGTCTAATTTTAACCATCAGCCTTTATAGTTTAGTCACAGTTTCCATTCCTATTCTGGTCTGCCCCTTGGTCTAACACAGAAACTCTTTTATTAATAGATTTTAGCTTGAGCATCTCTTATACATTTTACTGTTGCTTTATTCAGTCCCACATTTGTGAGAGGCAGGTTATGAATTGCATGTTTGAGGGTGTTTTGGTACAGCGGTAGTGCCCCTGCATGTCCTAACATTATCTGAACTGATGGATTCAAATATTTATTAATGGCACATTTTTCTGTGGTGACTAGACCATTCAGTGTCATTAAGTTGAGAATTCTTTTAAAATGAATTCATCTTATGTGACGTTGCTGACAAATAATTGCCTGTTTAAGATTTACATCTTGACTCATTCTTTGTCTTCCTCACTTTGTCTCTCTCTGTGCTCCCGGTTTAGCATTACCCAAATTTTAAAATTCTTATCCTTGATTTTCAGTGCCCTCTGTTACCTTGTTCCACCCTATCTCTCTTCAGTCCTGCAGCCCTCCAAAAAAATCAGCATTCCTCCAATCTTGCACATCTAAGATATTTGTCACTTCATCACTGGCAGCTGTGTTTCAACTGATTAGTCTGTCAGCTCTGAAATTTCCTCTCTAAACCTCGGTCTTTCTTTCTCTCTCACGACAGTCCTATCTCTTTGACCAAGATTTCCTAATATCTAGTTGTGTGGCTCGGTGTCAAGTTTTGTTGATAACAATGAAACTTTATGAGGTATTTCTACCGCATGAAGAGAGCTACATAAATAAATATTGTTGTCCTCCCTCCATTCCAGCTGTCTCTTCCATTCAAGAACTACTGTTATTACTGACATGCTAAGGACCCCTTTTTTGAATGATGGAACGATGGAGATTTGCAGCACCAGAGGAGGCCCGTCATCTGTGGCATCTCTTAGCAAGAAAGCTAATTCCACTGATTTGTTCTTGCATCATGTGCTAGTATCCTGTTTCCAAATAATTACCCATATTTCCTTAAATTTTTTTTTGCCTCAAATCACTCCCTGCAGCAAAGTCATGCCGCAATGCTTTGTGTAACATTTTCTTCCTATCCGTGCCCCTGGCCTCCCCAACCAGGGAATAATCTTTCCTATTTTCATTAGTAATAATGCCTCGGGACTGTGCCTGAAGTCGGGGATTGTTTAAAAAAAAAATGCAGAACTAGAAAAGAGCAGCCAAGATCCAAGCTGGGGGGATGAGGGGCTTGGTAACCTAATTCAAAAAATACAATGCAATAACGTGGACGTGCACTCCCTCCATCACCAGTACACTATACCAGCAGTCCTACCATTGAAAGGAAGCACTATGCCATAGTGATACATTAAAGCTCCTTTGACATCAGATTCCAAACCTGTGACCTCCATCACTAAAAGGGTAGCAGATGCATGGGAATATCGCCACCTGCAGGTTCCTTTCCAAATCACACACCATCGTGACTTGGAAATATAACCGCTGTTCCTTCTGTCTCTGGGACAAAATCCTGAAACTCACCCCCTCACAGCATTGTGGATGCACTGGCATCAGCAGTTCAAGAAGGCAGCTTTATTTTGAATTCACTCTTGGGATGTGGGCATCGCTGGCTGACCAGCATTTATTGCCTGTCCCTAGTTGCCCTTGAGGACGTAGTGGTGAGCTGCCTTCTTGAACCGCTGCAGTCCATCTGCTGTAGGTAGACCTACAATGCCCTTAGGCAGGAAATTCCAGGATTTCGACTCAGCGAGTGATAGAACGGTGACATATTTCCAAGTCAGGATGCTGAGTGGCTCGGAGGGGAATTTGCAGGTACTCTTGTTCCCATGTATCTGCTGCCTTTGTCCCTCTAGATAGAAGAGGTTGTGGGTTTGGAAGGTGCTGTCTAAGAATCTTTGGTGAATTTCTGATAGCATCTTGTAGTTAGTACGCACTGGCACTACTGAGCGTTGATGAAGGGAGTGGATGCTTTGGGATGTGCTGCTTTGTCCTGGATGTTGTCAAGCTTCAAGGTGCACCCATCCAGTCAAGCAAGGAATATTTCATCAAACTGTTGACTTGTGCCTTGTAAATGGTGGACAGGCTCTGGGGAGTCAGGAAGTGAGTTACTCACCAAAATATTCCTAGCCTCTGACCTGCTCTTGTAGCCACTGTGTTTATTTGTTGAGTCCAGGCTCAAGGATATTTAAGGATGAGCAACAAATGCTGACCTTGTCAGTGATGCTCACACCCTATGTAAGAATAACATAGAAACAGAAGATAGGAGCAGGAGGAGGCCATTCAGCCTTCAAGCCTGCTCTGCCATTCTTCATGATCATGGCTGATCGTCCAACTCAAAAGCCGAATCCTGCTTTCTCTCCATAAACTTTGATCTCATTCATCCCAAGTGCTATATCTAGTTGCCTCTTGAATACATTCAATGTTTTGGCACCAACTACCTCCTATGGTAATGAATTCCACAGGCTCACCACCCTTTGGTTGAAGAAATGTCTCCTCAACTCTGACCTAAATCGTCTACTCTGAATCCTCATACTGTGAACCCTGGTTCTGGACCGACCCACCCATCGGGATCATCCTCCCTGCATCTACCCTGTCCAGTCCTGTTAGAATTTTATAAGTCTCTATGAGATCCTCCACCGCCCCCGCACACCCTCCACCATTCGTGTGAACTCCAGTGAAAACAATGCCAACCTAGTCAAAATCTCCTAATACGTCAGACCCACCAACCCCAGAATCAGTCTGGTAAACAAAGATATTACGTGTGCTTTACTGTAGTGAAATATCCAAGCACCTCACAGGAGTGTTATTAAACTCAAATTGACATTGCGTTAAATAAAGAAATGATAGGCAAACAAAAACTGGTCAAAAAGGTAGATTGGAAGGACCAATTCAAAGGAGTGGGTAATTTTGGAGCTTCGAGCCCAGGCAGCTGAATGCTGGAGTGATTAGACGTAAAGATGCCTATGAGGCCAGAACTGCAGCTGTGCAAAGTCTTGAAGAATTGTTGGGCTTTAGGAAATCTTAGAGATATGGAGGGGAGAAGTTATGGGTTGAAAAGAAAGATGAGAACTTTGAAATTGAGGTAATGTTGGACCAAAAGCCAGTGTTAGTCAGCACACACAGGGTCAATGACAAACAATACTTAGGCAATTTGGGACACAGACTGTAGATCTTGGATGTTTATGAAAGGTAGAAAACGGGAGGCTGGCCTGGAGTTTACTGGAACAATCAAGTCTGGAGGTTACAAAAGCACAGACAACAGTTTCAACTGTGAATGAGCTGAGCAGGGTCAGAAAGGTGGAAGGAGATAATCTTGGTTATGGATTGGATAGGTGTCCAGAGGCTGACCTCAGAGCAAATATTTCACCAAGGTGGTGACCAATTTGGTTCAGCCTCTGAAAGTTCAGGGAGCAGGAGGGTTTCTGTTGGCAATAAAAAGTGAGTGGCTTTGATCTTCTGAATGATCTTTTGGAAGCACAGTGGCTCAGTGGTTAGCACTGCTGCCTTGCAGCACCAGGGACCGGTGTTCAATTCCACCCTTGGGCAACTGTGTGGAGTTTGTATATTCTCCCTGTGACTGTGTGGGTTTCCTCCGGGTGCTCCAGTTTCATCCCACGGTCCAAAGATGTGCAGGTTGGGGTGGATCGACCATGCTAAATTGTCCCATAGTGTCCAGGGATGTTTAGGTTAGACATGGGAAATTCAGGGGTAGGGGAAACGGGTGTGGGTGGGGTGCTCTTCAGAGGGGCGCTCTTCAGAGGGGCGATGTGGACTTGTTGGGCCGAATGGCCTGTTTCCACAATGAAGGCGTTCTGTGATCTGTGATGAATATTGAGTTGGAAGAAATTTTGTCCAATTCTAGGTGTTGGACCAATGTGAAAAATTGCACGTTGTACAGGGGTCAAGAGAACCAGTGGTGAAGTAACATAATGGGGCTGAATTTTCACAATTTTTGGCAAATGTTTTTTCAACTGAGATTCATGGCACCCATTCTGCAACATCTCCTTCCCATCTTCTACTTTTCATCTCTTTTAATTATGTAACCAGTGTCTTCAGCACCTGTATCATGGAATTATGCTGGAGATGCGGGAGCATTTGCTTATGCCAGGGCTTTGCCATGTTTATGCTGCTGGTGCCTTGTTGAAACCCCAGCCCCACACCACTTCAGACATTGCCACCCAGGAACTGCACCTTGTGATGTCCTCCGCAATTATCACAAAAGAAATGGCTCAGATGGACAAGTCAACCCCTTGGTTCATTGACAGGGTCCTGGCTGGTGGAGTGGAAGGCAGTGCTTTCTCCTGTTGACTGGCAACAGGCCATTTCATTAGACTTAGCCAATCTAGATTGAGAATATTTGCTTGGGTCAGTGCTCTGTCCCACACAAAACCCAATGCATAGCAGTGCAGGAAGAAGGTTAACAATCATTTGCACTTTGCAAGGGTCGGTACCACTATTATCTTTGCTTTCAGGGCCAGTATTCACTCTAACTCTGCCAATGCACATTCATCACACCAAGTCTCATGAACTGCAACTCTCACTATTTCATGCATCCAGTCCATTCAACAGGTTCTCATCCACCTCATCCTCCAAACTTCCTGCTCTCTGTGCTTCCCAGTCAATCACTGGGAACCACCGCGCCTGCTCCTGAATCAAATGAGAAAGGCAATGGCCTGGTGGTATTATCGCTGGACTGTCAGTCCAGAGACCCAGATAAAGTTCCCAGGACCCAGGTTCAAGTCCCGTCATAGCGGATGGTGGAATTCAGTAAAATATCTGGAATTAAGAATCTAATAATGACCATGAACCCACTGTCGATTGTCAGACAAACGGATCCGATAGTCATCACCACTGCTGGCTACGAAAGGTTGCTGAGTGCAAATTAGCTGCTGTCTTTCCTGCAACAGTGAATGCTCTTCAAAAAATACTTGTTTGGATGTAAAACACTTTTGAGATATCAAATAATCATGAAAAAATGCTATATAAATACAAAATCTTTTACTAACCATGCTGTATCCCCTACATGAAGGAATCAAATGTGAAAATCAGTCTGCAAACCTCCATGTAACTTGCCACTTTACTTCCTCTGCCCTGATCTCTCATTGTCTTCCCTGTTTTCCAACCACACATTACAATTTTCTCAAATGTTACTTCATCTTTCTCAGTCATTCCATTCCTTTCACACGTGAAGCTTTTATTTTAGTAATTTAATATTTTGACAATTTCTCTTCAGCAGGTGGTGCTGGGATCCCAGAAATACATGAAAGATCAAACAGTTTGAATTATGAAGGTTCACTCATATCTCTTTAGGCCCATTTTAGTTTACATGGGATTCCGGACTCAGAGCAATATGGTCTACTCTTAATTACCCTCTAAAATGGCTACAGCAAACCACCCAATCTAATTCAAGGTGGTTCTCAAGGAATGGTCAGTAAATTTTGGTCTTGCAGGTAAACCTGTATCCTAAGGAATAAATAATAAAACAATATCAGATCAGAGAAATGGAACGTCGTCTAATATACAGAATCAGCATTAAAAAACCTCAAATTTGCAGCATTTAAGGGTAAAGTTGCACCTTTATTCAAAGAAGCACTTTACAAATAGTTTAAAATAAATAAATCACTTCTCAGAAATCCGAGACTGTTTCAGCAGGTTGTCAGCATGGAGTTCATGGATTTCAATAATCAAATGTGAAGCAGAGACAATACTTTCAAAGGATGCCAATAATGACATTTCTCTGTCAAAAACTTACCATATATACCAACAAAAAAGTAATAATTCTGAGTATATTGCTTCTAAGCATGCACACAAAACAGCAACTTTCATTGGATATGTCCAGAAAGAAAAGCGCACAGTTTCAAAGTCATTGGCATCTACAGTTCTGCAAATTAACAAATGTCCTCTGGTTTCAATGATTTAACGTTAATATTTGCTCAAAAATCAAGCAGACAAATGTCACGGGATAGATGATGAATGGAGACTAGAATCAAGCTTGAGAGTGTTAACTTGTTGGAATGGAGACTTTAAACTGTGTTTCGGAACTTTCCAAAAATGCCAGTAAATAATTTTTGAAAAAAAATGTCAAAAATCTGGCAAGCAAATTCATCAATTTGTAACATGTTAAGTTAGTCAGTCTTCACTTTCATCATTCTTTTGTTCATTCCTTGGCACTCCCTGGACTGCATTCCTCTTTAGTGTTCCAACTTTTGTATCAATACACGTGAATTGCTATCTGCTATTATTGGGACATATTTTGGACATCTACAGAAAAAGAGACTTGCACTAATACTGCAATTTTCAGTGTTCCCTTTAAGTTATTGCAGCCATGTCGAGGCTCCACACACACCGATCACTGACTTCTGGTTTCAGAAGTCATTAACCATGCATAGACCTGAGTGTGCACACCAGGAAAAAGATATTGAGGGGGTAAAATTCATGATCATGAGACACCTTGAAGCATTTAAAACCAATGAAGTACTTTTCATCTACGCTATTGTAAATAGGAATTTACTGTAGCAAACTCCCACAAAGAACACTGTGATGATAACCAGATAATGGTTATTGATTTGATTGAGTGACAAGTAATAGCTAGGACACCGGGGAAAGCTCTCCTGCTCTCCTTCAAATTAGTGCCACAGGATCTTTCACATCCACGTGAAAGGGAGACAGGGCTTCAGCCTAATATTTTGCACCTTTGACAGCTCAGTACTCCCTTAGTACTGCATTGGAGTGTCAGCTTTCATTTTTGCAATCGAGTTCCTGGAATGGGAATTAATCTCAATCTTTTGAATCAGAGGCAAGACTGGAACCTAGCAAGCTACCCCTGGCACAAGGCAAGAAAACAAACATTTAATGCTGGACAATAAGTTATTCACGTCATTGTCTAATCATCAACTCTGCAGCGTCACACAACCCAAACCAGTCTCTAAATAGCTTAAGCATGGAAGTACATGAGCAGATGTACAAGCCTCAGTTCATCAGGCAGTAGTCACATCCAAGTCAAAAAATCATGGTCACAAAAATCTAGGCTACCATGCCAGTGCAGTCTGGGGGAAGTTGAAGATGCTGGCTTTAACTGAAACATTGAGGCCTCAGGCAGATGCAAGAAGATCCCACAGTACTATTAATAAAAAGCAGCAAAATTCTCTGTTGTTTTATCTGATATTTATCCCTCAGCCAATAACCCTAAAAATCAGATTATCTACTGATTATTTTGCAGTTTGTGGGACTTTGCCCTGTTTCCCACAGAATGGCTTGTTTTGAAAGTGGTTCACTGGCTGCTAAGCTTTTTGGGATGTTGTGAGGTAACAAAAGACCACCACACATGCAAGTTATTTTGAGCTGTAATTCCTGAGACAGATCTTATCTAGCGCCACATACCCACTGTACTTCCATGAGATTCTGACACTGCTGAATGATCCATCTGTTCAGGTTTGTTATAATTTGCAATAATCACAATGTCTACTACTTGTTGCATAGTTGAAGCCAATTCTGAAGTGTTTTTTATGAGACACTCCAGGATCTACTGCTCTGTCTGGAAAGTTAACATTTCTGTGTTCCTGTGTTTTGCAAGATACTCTCATTACCCTGCTGTTGTACTAATGGTGATTCTCAGAGTTAACACTGACTACTATCGAATTATAAATTGAATGTTTGAGCAATATTGTTTGAACTTGTTGCATTGCAATGTGAAGTTTTAAAAACCTATGCAAAATAGAGTATTCACAAACAACAAAGAGAACTTAATCCACAACTAAATATAATCTGATACATCAAACAATCTAATATTTCTGATGTTTTCCATGCCAGTCAAATTTACACAACGTTGGGCTCAAAAAACAGGGGGCAATGTTTCATGTCATGCTCACATCAGCAAGTTTTAAACCAGTGTACATAAAATGTGTTCAAATTTATGAAGAGGAATTTATTATAATTTAACTAGTTTATTATTAACATTGCAATGACTAAATAAAGAAATCTAAGCACACAACCACCTGATCGCCTTACAATATGGCCCTTCCTATTCCCTGAATATAATCAGCTCCGATTTAAATCACATCAAAAACAATAACATCTCTTTTGTTATGTATATATCCTTTTATTTATTACACTCCAATGCCCAAACTAAAAGGAAAGAAAACAAAAAACTATGATGCTAGAGATCTGAAACAAATAAAAACAAACTGCTGGAGAGAACTCAGCAGGTTCTGAAGAAAGGTCGCTGAACCAAAAACGTTAACTCTGCTTTCTCTTCACAGCTGCTGCCAGACTAGAGTTTCTCCAGTAATTTGTTTTCGTTGGTTTCCAATAAGAAAACAAATTGTTCTTCATGAACTGGAATGAATTTTAAATACAGTGGCACAAAATAGTGTGTGCTGCACAAGAGAGAATGCCAAATATTTCAGTGTTACAAAAGCAATATTCTTCATCAATTAGCTCAGTATAGTCCATTACTGTCAGCAGGAATAGTTGGTCACTTGCTGAAATTTTACAGATGCAGCATATTTAGGTTCAAATGCAGAAAGAGTACAAAAATCAGTGTTTTTAATCAGTATTCTACATAGACTGTTTAACTCATTGGCTAAATATCATTAGCTGATATTAGCTGAAAGAGCTTTTCTTTGCCTTTAAGTTTTCCTTCTTTCAGTTTCTGTTGGCCACAGCTACCCAGGCAGCCTCATGGATTTCATTTTTTTTCAATAGTCATCTTTGACCAGAGATTCTTGTAATTATAAATTTATCGAAATTATAAAGTTTGAACTGGGACAAAACCTATCCATGGTAGATGGGTCACAACAATTGTGATTACAATGCATTAAGCAAATATTATACTGGCAATGTGCATATCATATAACAATTATACAAGCAGTGCAGAATATTAATCATAATCTTGTACAACATCATTATTAAAAAGAGCTCTTGTGGCATAGTAGTCATGTCCCTACTTCAGATCCAAGAGGTCCAGGTTAAAAATCCCACCAGCACCATCTTACATTTCTAAACAGGTTGATAAGAAAATATCTACAAGATCATTATTTGTAACTAGAGATAGATGGAATCATCTTTAAAGTGTCATACATCTTCACATCATTTTGCACCTTTTAAACACTACCTATTTTTCTTCTCCAAGGATGAGATGCATGCTGTAGCTGATTTCATAGTTGCAGCTGCCTTAGGTACTTAGCCATTCTTCGTATGCACAGATGGATAAAGGGCTATTTGACCACACAACCCAATTCTACCATGTCCAATGAAAGCATACACAGAGTGTCTAGATGGGAACAGAGTAGCTATCAAGAATGGGAATCGCAGGTAACTCTTTCCTCTTTTCTCTCCTTAGATACACTTCCAGAGATTATGGCACCCATTGTAGTGCTACCAATGCCACCCTTCCATACAGCTTACATTTGTACTGTTGCTATATGATGCTTGCTTGCCAGTTCAATCATTATTTTCTTAAAAACAAAAGCATACGTTTTCACTTACATAGGGACATATCCTTTCTTGCACCCCCTCAGCCAACCCTCCATGAATTCCTCTCGAATATCAGCCTCTTCTCAATGCTGACTAGCCAACGGGTGCGCATCAGACAGACTCCCCATTTGGTTTCAGCCATCTTCCAGTCAGGAACTTCTTCATTAGAGGTTCCAAGATCATGGGATCAACTCCAACACCACTTCAGTCAATCACAACGCCGTTGATGTAGAATCATAGAATCCCTACAGTATGGAAAGAGGCCATTTGGCCCATTGAGTTTGCTCCAACTCTTCCAACAGCATCCCACACAGATCCAGTCCCCCATCCCCATAACCCCACATTTACCATAGCTAACCCCCCTTTCCTGAACATCTCTGGACATTACAGAACAATATACCATGGTCAATCTACCTAACCTGCACATCTTCAGACTGTAGGAAGAAACTGGAGCACCTAGCAGAAACCCACACAGATATGGGGAGAACATGCAAACCCCATACAGTCTTTCAAAGGCTGTAACTGAAGCCAAGTCCCTGGCAATGTGAGGGATCAGTGCTAACCACCGTGCTGTTCCACTATACACTTCTGTTCTTAAGAAAATAATGACTGAAATGGCAAACATACAAAATAATCCAGCATAATACAGCAGCTGTACAAGTTGTATGGCAGGGTGGCATTGGTACCAATGGTAGCACTGCAATAGATGCCACAAGACCTTGAAGTGCACTTAAGGAGAGAAGGGGAAAGAGTCACCTGATGTGTTTGTTAGAAACAGCATAGGAAAAAAACAATCGTTAAAGTGTGAAAGTGTACCAGTTCCAAACAAGTTATTCAATACGAATGATCTATACCAGTGTTTACTCTCCATGTGAGCTTCCTTCCAAACTAATTAATCTCATCCTATAAGCATGACCTTTGATTTCTTTCAATGCAAGTGCATAATGCAAATGAGACGGCTTTAACCCTTAAATGCAGCTATGCTAGTTGCCTCAACTACTAACTGTGGCACCAAGTTCCATATTCTGACTGCCATGGGCACAGATGTTTCTCCTGAGTGACTCTCTTGCAGTTTGGAATCAACTACAAGTGGAAACAACTTTTTAACAGCTACCCATCAAACCCCTTCACAATGTTAAAGATCTCTATTAGATCACCTCTCAAATCTTCACTCTTCTGGAGAGGGGCAGTCTGTTCAGTCCTTTGTGATGGGAGCAACCTTTAGTTCAGGTATCATTACAGCGAACAGATTTTTCTTGCACTTTCTCCAGAGCCTCTCCATCCTTTTTGTAATTTGTAGACTGAAGGTAAGGGCAGGAATGCAAATATGGTCCAACCAAGGCTGTATATACGTTTAATCATTTGGAGAGATGACAAGGGACATCACAGAAGAGTCCAGAGTCTATCCTCACCATACGTGCACCTAGGGTTGGGATGTGACAGACACAGTGAGAGAGAGAGACAGAGACAGAGATAAAAAATAGACAGACAGAGAGACAGCGAGAGTAAGCAGGTGGGCGAACAAAGCTGGAAACCTTGGTTGATCAATACCCAACCCAGCCCACCTTTGGGACAGAGGCTAATTTAATACCACTTTCACTGAGGCTAGCTAATTCAACATCAACCCCAGCTTGAACCTGGGGATTTATGAGAATCAGACTAAGGAACCAAGAAGCGCAGATCAGAAAAGGCAACGTATTAAAAACACGAAGAAAAACTGGAAAAAGAACCAAATACTTTACATTATACATGAGCTTCACAGTATCTTTGAAAATCACCCCTTTTAACTGTGAATAGGAACTCACACTCAAGCATTTTGGAACCCTGAGATAAATCATAAGAACTACAGGATAGAGCTGAAAAAAATGTTTGTCTTTAGTTACTGGGACATAGCAGCACTTATCTGTGTATGGGAAAAGTTGAATCTGATGTGGTAAATCCCTGCAGAAAGATAGTTGGCAGTGACGCAATGTATGGGCACAAATTTAGTTCATTTGGGAAAGCACCATGCTGACCATAACCTCACTAATGGATATCTTCTTAGACAGAAATTTTTGTATTAAAACAGGCATCCAACAATCCTGGCAGCATCTGAACAAGAGAAATAAGTTTAGATGGGTTACTCACAAGAATCATGTGTGTTGATTAAAGTGGGTGAACATTTCGAGTTGAAGCGTACCAATGTAGCTAGATGTAAAAATCATTAAAGGATGGGTTGTGACAGTAGTCCAGACAGAAAAGTCTGCAAAACCACTTAGCTTGGTAATGAACAACAAAATCTAACAAAATAAATTTTTTCCTTCACAAATCATTGAACTTGTCATTTTACACAAAATTTACAGCAAAGTGACAGGCCATTTGTGCACACTGGTCTGTGCCCATTATTTATGCTTTGCACAGTTTTATACTTTGTGTATTAGTTTTAAGTTGGGATCTATACCCAAAGCAAATCTTAATCATTGGCACTTTTGCTTCAAGAGGCAAATTTGGCTCAGAAATGCCAATTTTCCAGCAGGTAATAGTCGATATTTACTTCAATGAGTTGGTAACTCTACAGGGAAGTATGTTTGAAGGAATGACTCAACTCTTGTAAGTTGCATACTTTGAGGGAGCTGCAGTAGTGAAAGGGATGTTCATTCAAATCAAGTGGAAGGTAAAACTGCTCATGTGAGCATCAGGTCAACCGCATTTGTTTCAGAAGCTCTTAATTTGCACTTTTAAAATGCAGTCCCTGTTGATTTCTCTGTCTACATTTCCTCAGTAATAATTCTAGACGTTTATAGGTTTTCAAAAACAGAACCAGTAGAAAATATTACCGGAACTCAGTCAAATTGGCTTTATTGACGGCTACAATTTTGAAGATTTTGCTCAAGGCTTTCAAAGTGATATTTATTTTAAATCTTTACATTTTCAGTATTATGGGAAATGTGAACATTCATTTCACATTGGTATTTTGTCCTTTTAATGAACCCAATCAGCTTAAGCCTAATTGCCTTTTGTTTTAAAGTAGTAAACAACATTTGAAGTCCTTTCCACAAGATCATTACTTCCCCTTTCATGCTATTTTGGATCACGATTACAAGTTTAGGAAAGTCAAAATGAAGAGTCACCTGGCCAACAGGGTTATTAAATGGTTAACAGCACTCGAACTCAGTAATTTGCTGAACCTCGATAAATATCAAATTATGAACCTATTCATGTGTCTACTATGAAACTAATTCATGTATTTAACAACGTCTCTGGTTCAGATAGGGAACAGTACAACATGTATCCCAACTCATCAATTTCCTCTTCTTTAAGTTCCAAAAATAGGTTGACTTTGGTATCTAAACTGCATGGCAAGAAACCCTGCTCCAAGTAGCTTATCAGCTCTTTGAGAATCATCAGGAATTTATCTGACAGAAGATCTGGTGACCAGTCTGATTCCTTTGCACAACCATGGAGGATGGTGTTTGTCAGCTGACTGGCTGTCAACTTGTTGAGAACAGGGCTGGACTTGCAGATGGCTTTCAGTATCTTCAGGCAGCAGCAGCGACAACCTCCATCCATCTCGTCCAGAGCTCGCAACTTTACGGTCTCAGCAGTTCGGAAGCTTTGCCGCCACATGTTTTCATACCGTCCATCCCGGTGCGGTTTCGCGATCAGCATGTTCTCCTCCATCACGATCAGCGGCAAGAATTCAATAAATAATTTTTTACTGGTGTCATACTGAACCTCTAAGGTCAGCATTTCGGAAGGGACCACCGGTCGAATGACAAGGTCCAGGACACCGCCTATAGCTGGCCAGTTGATTGTCCCTGATAATGCTCTGTCAAACGTCTCGTTTACAACTTTAGGTGAGAGGTAACCACCAACGATGCAGCGATCCCAGTAACTGCTGCCACGGGGGAAATATTCCATATTTTCCCTGCGGATCAGCCAGAATCCAGGGACATTCATTATGGTCTCCTCCCCTGGGATTGCAGCCCAGAGGTTCTTTTCCAGGATCAGTGGAACCATCAACTGAACATGATCTGCAGTGATCACCTAAAGAGACAAATTAAATTCAATTCCTGGTAAAATCACTGCATCTGTACTAAGACAAACATTTATTAACATGTGAATGCCATAAAATATTACTAATCAGGGTAATAAATTCTGGCAAAGGAAACCCATTTAGCTACACTTCAAAAATACCTAAGTGGCTGTAAATAGCGGAGGCTGTGATAGGTTATTTTCTAATGCAACTTCCTTCTTTCCTTTACTGTCATCATAACAGTCAGAAAATCTAGACCAGACTCAACTAATGGCCCAAGCAGGTTCTTACCGAAAGCCTAACATTGAACCAGCCTTCCACTGTGGAGTCAGGAAAACAGTTAAACCATTGCACTCCCACATCCTCATTATAAAAGTACACTCTTCCTCCTGGGGCATGCTGCTTTTTATGCTACATCATTCCATAACACAAGAAGTGGTCAAATGCTTCTAAATCTGTTCAATGCCATGCAATGGAATTAGATTAAGCTCAAACCTGTAGATCATCATACAGGCTGCCACTAAGATACATATCCCGGAGAGGCATATCAGGAAATTTGGCGTGGATGAAATTCCGAAGTTCTGTGCAAATGTCCATGGCAGCCTGCTTGGCTCGGCTCATTTCCGCACTTGGGATGACAACATGCTTACGATAATACACGAGCAGCTTATCCTGCATGGACAAGCGGAGTCGAGCTTTCTTCAAATCCATTTGGGTTTTCTTGCTAGAAGCAGCACCTTTGGAAGTACCTGTATGGAGATAAAATGGAGTAATTTCAACTGATTTCTCTAACATTGAATTTACTAGTTATACACACGTATAAACTGTATACTGTGTAAGTTAAACTGGACAGCTCATTCAGCCACGCGGCAGGCAGAGAACTGAAACAGATGGTTTTAACCCACAAGTGAGAACAAGGGAGATTCTTTAAAATGGAGATCATGTTTTAGTTTTATTGCAATGCCATAAAATGATCTTTACTCTCTTGGTCCCAGAAGGACATTACAAAGAATGGCAAAACCCCCATTAAATCTATCACTTTTCTGCAAACTGAACATTATGGCTTGACTCTATAAAATTAGTATTTATTATAACAAGAGATAACACAGTGTGGAGCTGGAGGAACACAGCAGGCCAGGCAGCAGAGGAACAAGAAAGTTGATGTTTCAGGTTGGAAATCTGAAGAAGGGTCCTGACCCAAAACATCAACTTTCCTGCTCCTCTGATGCGGCCTGGTCTGTTGTGTTCTACCAGCTCCGCACCGTGTTATCTCGGACTCCAGCATCAGCAGTTCTTACTGTCTCATTTATTTTAACAACTTGCATTTACGGTGTATACAATGCAGAAAACAACTGCAATGCACTTTACAAGACACGTGTAAGAGGAAACACTGATAGCATGGTCTGAACCAGCCTGAACAAGCGTCCAGAAAGGGAGATGAAATCGTTACAAAGGGAGCAGTGTGTATGGCAGGGATAATGTTGGGAAAAAAATTGACTTGGTATTGGATACAACAACAGGAGAGAAATATAGCACAACAAACCAGTACAATAATATACAAAATCTCTTTTTAATTTCCTTCCTTATCTCTTGAAATGATAAAGATATTTAATTAGTAAGGGAATCAAGGGTTTATGGAAATAATGCAGGAAAGTGGAGATGAGGCTCCTCAGTTATGATCTCAATGAATGGCAGAGCTGACTTGATAGAACCAGAAGTAGGCTGTTCAGCCTATGTCTTATGACCAACATGTTGTCATTCTCATGACAACGGATTATTTTGATGCTGTTCATATGATTGCACTCAAGAGATACCATTTCTCAGAGTCCTGTAGGAAAACGTTACGGCTTTATTAGAGGGAATGATGTCCACTGTATATATTATATTATATATGCCAATTATATAATGCCTCATACCAGCTGTATTCTCCCCAACAATTTACCTGCATCAAAGCTCGAGCTATCAGTTGGCAGGGTCTGAAGCGATCTGCTAACATTCATTTTCATATCTCTAGTCAATAAACGCGGAGATGACCCAATCCAGCTGGGCTCTTCCCAGCTTTGCTTCCCCGATCTCATATCCATTTTGCTGGGGCTACTTGGGGCACTGATTGCCCGGTCATACATCTGTAAGAAATAGGTTAAAATAAATAATACTGTTCACCTGCAGTCCATGCAACATATATATTATATTTCAAACTGAAGCAATGGCAAACTGGAAGCAAATATTGATCAGTGAGAACGGAGGCGACAGCAGAACGACACAAGTTAGGGCCATGGAAAAGCTCAGGTTTACCAAAGGTGCACAACTGGAAGCCAGTCTCTCCACTGGAACTTGGAAACCGAGGAAGCAGTACAGCTAACTGCTTAAAAAACATAAGGCCCTTACCCTCTTAACAGCCAATGTTGCAATGCCCAACATAGCTGCTCCCCCAACCCCTAGCACCAGCCTGGCATTTGAGAGGACAAAGTCAATGGCATTTCCAATCCCATTGTCTCCTTTCTTGTTTTTTCCTTCTCCGACACCAGCCATCTTGAACAGGGTACACCTGGAATGGAAAACAGTAATTTAAATAACATTCAATTCTACTTCAAGCAAAAAAAACAAACATTCTGAAAACAAAATAAATTTTCCAAAATTTTCATGGTGTATTTGTGGAGGAAGGAATTTTGACCAGGAACATTGTCTTTGATCTTTACTTTCTCACCTACCTAGACCATCAGAACAGGCTTAGCTTAATGTGTCAGCTAACAAGAAACATGTAGAATCCCAGAACTGCACTGGAGTGTCAGAATAGTTTTTCTAAAAACATGACATATATTCATCTGTGGAATGAGGGTTTCACTGGTATTTATAGTGCACGCCTATGCAACTGATTCTTTAAAATTCATTCGGGAGTCATGGTCGACGCTAACTGGGCCAGCATTTATTGCACATCCTTAGTTGTCCTTGAGAAAGTGGTAGTGAGCTGCCTTCTTGACCCGCTGCTGTCTGTGCTACAGATATACTCACATTGCTATTAGGGAGGCAATTTCAAGATTTTGTCCTAGCAACACTGAAGGGACAATAATGGATTTCCAAGTCAGGATAGTGAGTGGCTTAGAGGAGAATTATAGATGGTGGGGTTCCCAAGTGTCTGCTGCCCTTGCCCTTCTAGATGGAAGTGGTTGTGGGTTTGGAAGGTCTTGTCCAAAGGTCTTTGATGAACTTCTGCAGTTCATCTTGTAGATAGTACACACTGCTGCTGTTGAGCTTCGTGGTGGAGAGAGCATGTGTTTGTGGATCTGGTGCTAATCAAGTGGGTTGCTTTGTCCTGGACGAGGTCAAGCTTCTGGGAGTGATGTTTTCGAGACAAATGGGGAATATTCCATCACACTTCAGACTTGTAGATGGCAGACAGGTTTTGGGGAGCCAGGTGGTGAGTTACTCACTGCTGTATTCCTAGCCTCTGACCTGCCCTTGTGGCTGCAGCATTTATATACCAAGTCCAGTTCAGTTTCTGGACAGTGGTGACTTCAGGATTCGATAGTGGGGGATTCAGTGATGGTAACACCATTGACTATCAAGGGGCGGTGGTTAGATTGTCTCCTATTGGAGATTGTCATTGCCTGGCATTTGTGTGGCGAGAACATTATTTGCTACTTGTCAGCCCAAAAACAGATATTTCCACGTCTTGCTGCATTTGGATATGGACTGTTTCAATATGTCAGCATGGTGAATATTCTGCAATCATCAGCACAATCATTATGCCTAAACCCATTTCTAACCTTATGATGGAGGAAGGGTTATTGATGAAGCAACTGAAGGTGGTTGGGCCTACAACACCACCTGAGAAACACTCTGCAGAAAGTCCCTAGAGCAGAGATGACTGACCTCCAACAACCATAATCATTGGCTTGCTAGACTACTACAGAGTACAGAATACCTTGCTGCTGTGGGTCTAGAGTCACATATTGGCCAAACCATGTAATCGCTGCAGATTTCTTTTCTTGAAGGACCCAAATTCCCGTTGGATTTATTAGTGACTATCTCATTTAGTTCTGGTCTACCCAGCAAGTGGAAATATCCACTCTGTCAATCCTGTCAAACTTGATCATAATTTTAAAGACTTGTAACAATTGCCCCTCCGTTGTCTCTTTTACAGATAAATGAACCATTCAGTCTGTTCTGATAGACTCTCAATTATAATAGCAACTTTTGTACATATCCAGTGCCCCTCTATCCTATTCATAATATGAAGACCAGAAATGTTTGCAGTGCTCCGAGTTCGTCCAACCTAAGTTCAGTAGAGGTTTAATGCAAGATGGTGTTCCTAACTGTAGAAACTTATATCATTGTACCCAGAGATCCTTCTGTTTCCCATTTAAATGCTTATTTACCAAAGCGTGTGGCTTCCTTATTCTTCTTACCAAAATGTATCACCTTGCATCATGTTAAAATTTACTAGCTATTACAGGCACATTCTGCAAGCTTGTTAACGCGTTTCTGTATTATCTTGTAATCTTCCTCCATATTAACTATTCCCTTCAATTTCTGGTTACATCTGCAAATTTTGAAATTGTGCTCCAGAATGCAAATCACTGGTCCCAGGACTTATCTTTATGGAACACCACTTCCCATCTTTTGCCAGTAGCTGAGTAACTGCCTGTGCGCTTGCCCTATTATCCACTGCCTCACTCCATATCTTGTCACAATAAGATGAGGCACAGTTGTAAAGAGAAAGGGTTACTGGGTGGTGTGTTGGAGGGGAGGGAGTGATAATGGCCACAAATTTCTGCCTCTGATGGTTAATATTGATGAAGTCAGGTAAATCATAGAAGATCACAGAATCCTTACAGTGTGGAAACAGGCCCTTCGGCCCAACAAGTCCACACCAACCCTCAGAGCACCCACCCAAACCAATCCCCCTATAACCCAACTAATCTACACATCTGAACACTATGGTCAATTTAGCATGGCCAATCCACCTAGCCTGCACATCTTCGGACTGTGGGAGGAAACCGGAGCAGCCGGAGGAAACCCACACAGACGTAGGGAGAATGTGCAAACGCCACACAGACAGTCGCCCAAGGGTGGAACTGAATCCGGGTCCTGGGCACTGTGAGGCCGAGTTCCCAATATGGCCTCCTCTACATCGGGGAAACCAAGCGGAGGCTTGGAGACTGCTTTGTGGAACACCTACGCTCGGTTCATGACAAACGACTGCACCTCCCAGTCGCGAACCACTTCAACACCCCCTCCCACTCGTTGGGCGACATGTCCATCCTAGGCCTCCTCCAGTGCCACAACGGTGCCACCCGAAGGCTACAGGAACAGCACCTAAAATTTCACTTGGGAACCCTGCCGCCCGATGGTCTCAATGTGGACTTCACAAGCTTCATAATCTCCCCACCCCTGACCTCATCCCAAGACTAGCCCATCTCTTCCCCGCCTCCTTAACCTGTCCATGTTTTCTCCCATCTATCCGGTCCTCACACCTCACTGACCAACCCCCACCCCCACTTCCTACCTACTAACCTCATCCCCGCCTCCTTGACCTGTCCGTCTTCCCTCAACTTACCAACCCCCATCCCAACTCCCTACCTACACTCACTTTTACCAGCTCCATCCCTGCCTCCTTGACTTGTCCATCTTCCCTCCACCTATCTGCTCCTTTATCCACCTTCCATCATCGCCTCCCCTCCTCTCTATTTATTTCAGAGCCCCCTTCCCCCCACCCCAATTTCTGAAGAAGGGTCCAGACCCAAAACGTCAGCCTTCCTGCTCCTCTGATGCTGCCTGGCCTGCTGTGTTCATCCAGCTCTACACCTTGTTATCTCAGACTCCATCATCGGCAGCTCCTACTATCTCTGGGAACTTACTCCTCCTTGTTGTCTAACAACATCCTGAAATGTCGTAGATTCGATATGAATCTGTAATGATGTGGATGGTTGGTGAATCTACAAACTGTAGGAAATAACTTGCATTGATGTAGCACCATCTATAACCATGGATCTCTTAAAATACTTTACAACTGACGAAGTATTTTAGGAGTGTAGTCACTGTTTTGATACTGGAAACACGGCAGTCTCCTTGTGCACCCCAACAACATGATAATGGCCGGATCATCTGTTGGTTGACAATTAATGCTGGCCAGGCCACCAGGCAGCATAATCATATGTATGGATAAACTTAATGGTAGTTGTCTTCTCCCCAGGATGGGGTTTTCAAGACTAGGGGGCACATTTTTAAGAGGGGAGAGATTTAAAAAAGACATGAGGAGCAAATTTTTTTATACAGAAGGTAGTTCACGTGTGGAATGAACCTCCTGAGGAAGTGGTGCATGTGGGTACAATCACAACATTTAGAAGACATTTGGATAAGTACATGAATAGGAAACATTTGGAGGGATATGGGCTGGGAGGAGGCAGGTGGGACTTGTTTAGTTTAGGATTATGTGCAGCATGGACTGGTTGGTCTGAAGGGTCTGCTTCAGTGCTGTATGACTCTATGACATGAGTGAATGAAAAGAGTTTCTGATGTGAGTTTGTTCCAGATTTATTCAAATAACGAACTGCTTTTATATCCCTCAGCTGCTTACTGCTGATTATCATTAAAAACCTACCTGGTTCACTCAGGTCCCTTAGGAAAGGAAATATGCTATCCTTATGTAAACTGGTCTAAACCAGAGTCCAGATCCAAAACAAAGCATTCAAACTTGAAGAGCCCTTTGAATTGACTCAGCAAGCCACTCCAGTGGATTCAAGAAGGTAGCTCACTATCACCTTCTCATTAAATGGGAAAAGAAATGTTGGGCTTGACCATCTTCCCTGAACGAATGAAAACAAAATTGAGATATACATCTTTTGCCTTAATGTCAGTCTATAATTGAGCATTACTGTCTTGCACAAGTTACTACTTGCTTAGTCTCACATTCTATAAAACCAATTGTTATTGGACCTACATTATAGCTTCATCAGCCTGCAACTGCACTTTCAGTTGATGACGACTTTGAACCTCTAGGTCTCTAAAATTCACACCCTTCAGTGTCTATTTCCAAAAAAAAACTTAAATCCGTCTTTGCCCATATTAAATTCCATTTGGTCTAACACCCTCCTCCCCACCCATCTACATTCTTCTGAATTTTTTCATAGGCCTTCTTGCTATTTACCAACCACCCAATGTATGGTTGTAAATGTTTTTTCCACAATGACACACTCAAATCAGCACACAGTATTCTAAATTGTGATTCAATTTTTCCCCCTAGGTTTAAACTCTATGCCACTAGAGTTTATTTGATGTTCACACTGGCACTCACCATTTTTGGTGATCCAATGATTGAACAGGCGTTGAACACACATGGCATCTTTATGTTCCCATTATTAGTTTATCCCCTCAAAAATGTATTACTTCACACTCCTCCACATCAAACAGCAACAACCTGCTATCCTGCTGATCTTCTCCTGAAGTCTTTCTTCAGCCTTCATCATGCCAGGGGGGCTACATACAATAACACTTAATTGACTCAGCTCATCACAATGTTTCACTGTCTGCTTTTGATGAGATATCTTCACATTCCCTTTTCATAGTCACTGGAGAGACTGGCAAAATTTGGTCTTGAAAACCAGTAGAGGCTGAGGTCAATGGAAAACTAAATGACCAGGTGATTTTGCTTGAGGGACAAATATTGCCTAGGGCACTCCCCTCAATGAAATAATGCCATGAATACTTTTATATCCAACTGTAAATACTGACAGAGTACCACATCCATCACTCACCTCCTGATTCATCAAAGCCTGTCCAATATCTACAAGGCACAAGTCAAGAGAGTGTGATGGAATACCCTCCACTTGCCTGGATGCTTACATTTCTAACAACATAAAAAAGCTCAACACCATCCAGGCCAAAGCAGCCTGCTTAATTGGCACCATATCTGTAAACATCCACTTCCTCCATCACCAACACTCAATAGCACCATGCACTGCAGAAATTCAAAGGTGCTCAGACAGCACCTTCCAAACCTGCATCTTCTACCACCTAGAAGGCCAGGGCAGAAGATACATGGAAACACCACCACTTACAGGTTTCCCTCCAAGTCACACACTGTCCTGACTTGGAACCATATCCTTCCAGCATCACTGGGTCAAAATCCTGGTAACTCACTCCTCAACAGCACCGTGGGTGTCCCTAATTAAGTGGACAACAGTGGTTCAAGCTGGCACCTCTTGCAGGCAAGTAAGGACTGACAATAAATGCTGGCCTACTCAGTGATGCCTACACCTTGCAAATGAACAATCTAACTGAATGGTGGAACAGACTCAAGGAACTGAATGACCTATGTTGCTCCCAATAAGCTGCAGTCATGAGGCTAAGAAACAGTCAGGCATCCTGTGATTATAAAATGCCCAGCAGTCTCACTGGAAGGGGTTGTTGAGCCATTTTGTATTGGAACAACATTGCACTTGGCTCTGATGGCTGAGCAGGCTGTTGGACTATGTGGGCTTTGGGGAGGTATGACAAACTTTTCTGCACATTTACCCCACAACAAATCACCACTTCAGTCAGCAAAACAAAAACAGAAAAAAAAGTTTTTAAAAAATGTACTTCAAATAAACTACTGGAATCCAGGCATCACAAATATTATTGTAAAAAAACTTGCATTTCTTCATCACATGAAATTGTGCAAAATGTTCCATACAAAGAACTATAACACTATTTGTGGCTAATTGTTGAGACATCTTGAATTATCTTTTAGTTGGCAGGAATTATCATAAGCTTATGGATCACAAAATGCTGATCACTTCACTAAAGACAAACAATGTAAAGAGAGTGAACTGAGCCCAGGTAAATTATTAGCTCTCATTTTCATCCTAATTCAATAGAAGGCTTTCACTCGTTCCTCTCTTCAAAGTGCTGAGTCACACTGGCGTACAACTCCATTAGAGCTGATCAAAGCTCTGGGGGAAACTCATGACTGCCTTTCTTCATTAAGCCACGATTACCTCAACTACAGTCCATAAGACGTAGCAAAATTAGGCTATTTCAGCCCATCCAGTCTGTTCCACATTCAATCACGGCTGATATATTTTTCAACCTCATTCTTCTGTCTTCTTCTCGTAACTCTCGATCCTCTTACTTATCAAGAATCTCTCTTTCTCTCTGCCTGTCTTAAATAGTCAGTGACTCAGCCTCGACAGCCCTCTGTGGCAATGAGTTCCGTAGATTACCCTCTGGCTGAAGAAATTCCTCTTCATCTTAGTTATAAAGGGTCATCCCTTCACTCTGAAGCTGTGTCCTCTGGTCCTCATCTCTTCTACCAGTGGAAACATCTTCTCCATATACACACTATCCAGGCCCTTTAGTATTCTGTAGGTTTCAACGAGATCTCCCTGCCCCATCCTTCTAGACTCCGTCGAGTACAGACCTAGATTCCACAACTGCTCCTAACATGACAAGCCCTTCATCCCCCAGATCATTCTCGAACCTCATCTGGGCCCTCTCTAATGTCAGCACATCTTTCCTTAGATACAGGGTCCAAAACTGCTCACAACATTCCAAATGTGGTTGGACGAGAGCCTTATGCAGCCTCAGCAGTACATCTCTGCTCTTGTATTCTAGCCCTCTTGAAATGAATGTTAACACTGCATATGCTTTCCTAACTGCTAAATGAACTTGCACGATAACCTTAAGAGAATCCTGAACTAGGACTCCCAAGTTCCTTTGTGCTTTAGACTTCTGAAGCCTTTCCCCATTTAGAAAATAGTCAGCAAGTTCAGGGATCAAAACAAATTTTTGATTGAATAGCTTAAATGAAGGAAAGTTCTTAAAAGTTCTTTTATTTTTGTAAAATATAAAAAAAATGGCAATTCCCCACCAAACTTGTGGCGTCCCGTCCCACAAGCAGCCATCCAGTTTCAATCCTAATTACAGAGATAACGAGGTGCAGAGCTGGATGAACACAGCAGGCCAAGCAGCATCATAGGAGCAGGAAGGCTGACGTTTCAGGCCTAGACCCTTCGGGTTTTATAATGGACGTCCATGCATATTGTTATAAATTTGAAGTTTACAACATATGATGTTTTCAGACCCTCTTTATTTTGGGTCAAATGTGAAATAAGAGAGTCAAATGTGAAATCAGCCCAACAACAGGCCAGGGCAACTGAGCTGAGCAGTCTTATAGTTGCTCAAGGGCCTGTACATGCCAATCAACATGTGGATGGGCTGACTTCTAGTTAGGGTAATCCACACAGCCTCAGGAAAAAAAAATTAGAGAGAGTGTAGGGCCTGGGTTAGTGAGCTGTGAAACAATGGAAAAGGAAGGCCTAGACGGTTTTGTTGGAAAGAGATGAAAGCTATCCAGTTTTCTTTGAAAACCACAACTGAACCAGCAACCACCACATTCTCTTGCAATGGAGTTCACATCCTGTTTATTTGCTGCATTAAAAAAAATTCATGTCAGTTTTTAACATCACCAGTCTGTTGACAATCACCTTAAATTGGTGTCCTCTGGTTCTTGAGTCCAACATGCAGTTTAGCACAGACCTTTCCTTATGAACATCATACAGATTTTCTATCTGGAATTACTCAACAGTGATGAGCAAAGGGAACCCTACTGTGGCGTCTCAGTGTCGAGGATACTGTGGTTGATCATGTAACCCCTCCCACCTGCACCCAACTAAACCAAAAGTAAAACTTTCTGGTCTGCAAGACTCATTTTCACATTTGACAATCCATCTTCTAATGTGGCCCTAAAGAATGTCTAACGTAAAGATTTTAAGAAACAAAACAGTGGCAATAATTACTTTTTTTGAAAAATGACATACCTGGAAGTTTGAAACAGACGTATTTTGGCCCTAGATTAAACCAGACCTCCGAGCTTGGTCTTGAGAAAGTAGATGCCTTTCTCCAGTTGCTTAACTTTCTCTTCCTCGCTGGTAAGGTGCTGGTTCTTTCTGAACTCCCTCCTGATGAATGTGTAGTAGTAATCTCGGTCAGTGTACTGGAGATTACAGCCCTCACGCAGGAGAGCTCGGTAAAGATTCAACACTGCTACACGTGACCAGGTCGCCATGACAAGAAACATCAAGCAGGAAAACTGGCACTGCTCCCCAATTAGTGTGATGTTATTGTTGCCATAGCTGAGGGGATAAAAAAAGGAAAATTATTCTCTCACAATAGCTCAGATCAATAT
The DNA here is from genome assembly GCF_021869965.1 of Rhincodon typus. NCBI lineage: Eukaryota > Metazoa > Chordata > Chondrichthyes > Orectolobiformes > Rhincodontidae > Rhincodon > Rhincodon typus. Next base: position 7,918,021 of record NC_063368.1, read on the forward strand.
AATAGCATGCACAGAACAGAAACTGGCCAGTTGGCCCAAGTGGTCCATGCTGGGGTCCCCCTACCCTACTTCACCTATCAGCAAACCCTTCCATTTCTTTCTCTTGCCTACATCAAACTTCCCTTAAATGCATTCTAAGGGCTGCCCATATTTGAAAGACACAAAATGGCCAACAAGGGATAAACAGAGAAACAGTTTAATAAGACGATGGCTAAGGCTAGATACAAGTTCATTAAACCACGACAAATGATTGATTCCAGCCCCATTTATGAAAGGATATTGTCCCATTAGGTGAACAGCGTCAGTTGAAACAAGAGGTGTAAATCTCAGTGCATGAGACAGTCAGCCTAACTTACTGTACAGCGGTGAAAACAACAACTCAAGCTATTTTGTAGTAATCAGTTGTTTCTTTGAAGTTATTCACAATATTAAGAAATAGGTTCTAGTTAAAGATTCTTCAGATAATCACAGAGATAGATTTCAACGTAATAATAGATATACAGAGGTAACCAAAGTATAATAGAAGCATTAGGGAAAACATTCAAATATAGATGTGAAAGTTAATTAGTCTCAGGAAATACTTTCTTTATCTCTAAAAAGATGCCTGGCAGATTTTGTATGAAATAGATCTTTTAACTAATGAGTTGTGAAGAGTGCTAACAGTAGAAGTAGCTGTAAAACTTTACATAAGTAACTTCATGACAGAAATTAATATTACAAATCTTATAGCGGTTAGTTAGAACCAATGGTTGTTTGCTTTTTTTTAAATATACATATAATTGGGGCAGTGGAAAATATAAGAGGAATAACAGAATTTGACAGAGATAGCACATGGAATACAATGAATAACAGAATTCAAGAAGGCCTCAGAGACAAGAAAGTTTGGGACCAGTCCAAAAGAATATAACTAGTAACTTTAGAATGCGAATTAATAGGATGCATAGAAAGATCCCAAGGCCTGGAGATTACAATGTCCATTAAACACCATGAGTTCACAGAAACCTGGGGGCGCTGTCCATAGGGGTGCCCATCATTGATTAGGTCTTTCACAGGATTGGATGTATAGAATAAGGGGAAGGGCACAATGATCACGTTCTATGTGATTACTGTAACACAAAATGTATAAAAATGCTGTATTTCACCGTAAAAATTACAATGTATCATTGATCTTTTCCAATCTGAGCCAAAGATTAAGAGAACAACTGAGTTCTCACGTCAAGACCAGATTTGAGGGAGTCTTTGTCCCTTTCCCTGCATGGAGCGGTCATTGCTTGAATGAAGACTGCCACTTGCCTGAATCCTGCCTGTCTCCTGAGTCTTTGTCCACAGTCGGAGGGTTTTGCTCCTACATGTATCTCTCCAATTCACCCTCAAGGACAGTGTGTGGTAGCAAGTTCCACACTCTAACCATTCTCAAAAAAGTTTCCCTTTTATGTCTTATTGGTGATTACCATAAGTTTATGTCCTCTGGGGTTGGGAATTGCCCACAAGTGGAAACATCTTTCCTATATTTACCTTGAAAAATTCCTTCCTACCTCCAGCAGGTCATTACCCAGCATACTCTTTTCTAAAATAGAGAGCTGCAGCATGTTCAGCCCTTTCTGAAAGTTATAAGCTCTCCATTCTGGTATCATCACAGGAAATCTTTACCCACACCTCTATTTTTTTTGTAATATTTAGACAAGTTTGAAAACAATTTTCATTGTTAGCACATTTCAGTTGGGTATACTGGTATTCCACAATAAAGCACTATTTGTACAGCAAACAACTAGCAAAAGAACCAGAGGAGATAAAATGTATTTATTCCGATATGGAATTAATTGCTTGAAAGTATACGGAATTAGCACTTCTCAAAATCTTTACAGTCAACATCCTGTAGGGATATCAATATTGTCAAATGTAGTTTTTGGTAGTACAGAACTTAAGTACTAGAGTGCATAATTTTAAGGAAAGAGGAGACAGATTTAAAAAGGGACCTGAGGGGCAACATTTCCACCCAGAAGGCAGTTCATATGTGAAATGAACTGCCAGAGGAAGTGGCAAGTACAGTTACAACATTTAAAAGACATTTGAACAGGTGTGAATAGAAAAGGTTTAGAGGGATATGGGCCAAACCCAGGCAATTGGGACTAGGTTAGTTCAGGAAACTTGGTCGGCATGGAAAAGTTGGACCGAAAGGTCCGTCTCTGTGCTATATAACTCTATGTCTTTATAGTGAAAGCAGATTCAAAAATAACTTTCAAAAGAGAATTGTAAAAATACTCAGAAGGGAAAAGGAATTGCAGAGGAGTGAAATTAATTGGATCGCTTTCTTCAAAGCAAAGCAGATACAGCTGGCTCCTTATGCACAGTTATCATTCTGTAATGATATGAAATTTAACAGATTTCCAGCCATGCAAATTTTTTTTCTCTCAGCTTTGGTGGTCATGCGAGACAACATGTTCACTCTACACCAGGCTGGGCAACAACTGGCTGCAGGTTGATCACATGGCAATAAGATCAGTAATCTGAGATTACTTTCACATGTACAAAGTATACTGGCACCAGTGCTAAGGTACAATTCTTAGAGTCCTCTTGTGGCACAATGATAATGCCCCTACCCCTGTACAAGAGGCCGGTTCAAGTCCCACCTGTCCCCGAAGTGTGTAATAACATCTCTAAACAGGCCCATTAGAAAAGTAGATTAAATTTTAAAAAAGTTGAAAATTTAATACAATTCTTGCACAACAGTCCCACTTACAATGATTTGTCGGCAGTATCCACAGTATCGGAACACCTCTCACTTTGGAAAAAAGAGCAAATAAAATTGCAAATAATGGAGATACACTACATTTTCGTTAGCGCTGGTGAAAGAAACGTAAATCAGCAAAACAGAAGCACGGAAACTAAGAACAGGAGTCAGACATCTGCCCTTTGGGCCAGCTCCATCATTCAATATGAATGATAGAGGCTAATCCTCTATCTCATTGCCATAATCCTGCTTTCTCCCCATATCTCAGCCTAAAAATGTATCAATCTTTTTCTTGAATGCATACAATAACTTGATCTCCACAGCTTTCTGTGGTAGAAAATCCCCAGTTTCAGTACCCTTCAAGTGAGAATAGATTTCCTCATCTGTCCTAAATGGCCTACCCCGTATCGTGAGACCATGACCCCTTGTTCTAGATTAAGTGAGGGATAAGCTTAAGGACAGAACAAGATGTGATCGGGGGAAAAGAAGAGAAAACAGGGCATAATCCCATTTGCACACATTTTCACATCTCTGATGCTTCAATACCAATTAAATCAAGTCAGTACAGATGCCTTCAACAAAATCTCATCTTTCTTTTACACAGTCTGTGGCCTTTAAACTGAAATAGTTAAGGTAGCTTCACGCTATTGCTTGTGCTTTCAGAAACAAAACCTGCTTGGTAGATTTCTCTATCAGATGGCAGGGATGTTTCAGTAATAGAAGTTTCCTGCATCATCTTACCTCTGCAGCTCCAGATCTCTAACTCTATTAGTTTTCCTCTAGGACAATCTCCGTGTTGCCCTTACTTACCATACGTATTTTACTTTTAACACTACTATCCATTTATATACTGTTCAATATATTCAACCACAGGCAGACATATAAAAGTCCTGCAAATTTAGCAGAAGATTGATGATTCGAGGCATGTCTGCAAATGCACAGCAGCTCTAAAAAAAACCTGCATGCCTAAACATGACTCATAACTTTTGACCTTGGTCCAGAAAGAGTTTAGCTTCACAGAACGAAAAAAAGTACTCGCCCTTTCACTTTAGGGGTTAACTGACCGACTGGCTGCGGACATTCCAGCCTTTTCAGAGTCACAAATATTTCAAACATGAGATGTTCCTTAAGTCAACCTCTGCACTGACAAGACCCCTCCACTTATTCCTCTGCATTTTGATGTGTGTCAATGTGAGCTTGGCAAAATTAAACCAGGAATAGGAATAGGAATCAAAATTTTAACTAAATGGACGAAAGATGATGAAAGGGATGGAACTTCATTAACGATGAACAGGTAATTTTTAATCATAATTATGAAAGTTGACCAGAATGCGGCCCTCAAGCACAGGATGTCCCACCCTCCCAGACCGATGATTGGTCCTTGGTTCTGCAGCGCGTTTCCCGATTGGTCTTAGCTCTTGTCATTCATCTGCCCAGCGTGCCAATGAAATCAACGGCGAAGGAAATTCCTCATTTCTTAGCCGCTCCGTGTTTTATAAAGAGCGTCCAGCCGATACCAAGCGGCCTGATCGTATTCCGGTGCCTGAACTGCAAAACAGGAACAGATAAAATGAACATTTTATCTTTTACCTTTCGGCCCTCGCCCGCTCCCAGCTTCCGCGGGCGGACGGTCAATATGGCGTTCACTCACACCCCACAATTACTTCCGGGTCACGTCTTACGTCATAGGGAGGCACACGCAGGGGGCGTGGTCAAGCCTTGCTGTCAATCAAACAGGAGGCACAGCTTCCAATGGAAGTAGCTCTCTGCAGCCACCCCACAATGGGCTCTCCGTGGCTACCTGCATTCTCTCTTTTCTCGGGGAGGCGGTACACAGGATCACTCCGTGCTAACACAAAACAAAGAACTGCAGATTGGAAACAGTAAGGATTGCAGATTCTGGAAGCTAGAGTCAATGAACGTGGAGCTGGAGAAGCACAGCTGGTCAGACAGCATCCAAGGAGCAGGAAAGTCAACATTTCGGGCTAAAACCCTTCATCAAGACTGGAGAAGGGGAGTGGGCAGAAGCCCAGAAATAAATAGGGGGTCGTTGGGCTGGGGGGAGAGTAGGTGAGATGGTGTTAGGTGGATGCAGGTAGGATGTCATTGTGGTTAGTCAGTGGGAAGGCTGGAGCGGATAGTTGAGTCAGAAGATGGACAGGTTGGTGGAGGAGAGATTGATGGAGAAATTCAGCAGGTTTGGTAGCATCTGTGGAAATGGGAAGTCAAGTTAATGTTTTGAGTGCAGTAACCCTTGTTCCAAAGTGGCAGTCCGCAATCACCCTGCAGGGGGCTCTCCATAGCTACCTGCATACCTCTCCCTTCTGGATGAAACAGAGTACAGGATCTGTCCACACTAAAATAAAACAAACAAGTGCAGATATGGCTGCATCTGTGGAGAGAAAACAAAGTTAATGTTTCAAGTCCTGTGATCCTTCTATAGAACTTCAGTTCTGAAGAACGGTCACTAGACTTGAAACCTTAACACTGTTTTTCTCTCCACAGATACTGCCAGGCCTGCTGAGTTTCTCCAGCAATTTCTGTTTTGTTTGTTCACGTTGGCTCAGTTTGCTAGCATCATAAAGGGCTCTACCCCACAGAGTAGGAGGTCAGTTAGCTCAGTTGACTAGACAACTGAGCAATGCAAAGTGATGCCAACAATGTGGGTTTGACACTGGGCTGAGGTTACCATAAAGGACTCTTCTTAGTATTTTCCCTTGCCTGAGAGGTGGATGACCCTCAGGTTAAACCACCACCAATTGTCTCTTTCTGTGTCCAATGTCCAATAGGACTGTGATGACTTTACCTTTAGCCCACAGAGGTTTATGGGTTCAAGCCCCACTGCACAGCAGGGTGACAGAAATTTCAGGAAATACAACAAGGGACAATTTAATTGAAAGATTGTACGTGGGGTCTCTTGATGAAAGATTTAAGCTCTGTTATGTTATTCATAAAGAGCTAGGGACTAAAATATAAACAAGGACATGACCTCTGTATTCCATTTTCCTTACATCCCCCACTCTCCCTCAGCTGTGTCTTGTTGGTTTTGCTTTCAGCAGAGTGGCCCCACTTTCTCTTTTTCACATTTACACCTACGTTACATCGCTATCACTCTTTCACCACAATTATAACTGCCTTTATCTGTTCCTCTGAGCACCCACACAGTCTGTCCCACTTGCACCTCCTTCTATCTACAGCATTAAAAGCACCATTTTCTGGCTTGTTTTACTTCCAAAGAAGATCATACTGTACTCAGATTGTTAACTCTGTTTCTCTTTTCAAACATGTTGCCGGGCCTGCTATGTTCCTCCTGCGCTTTCTGTTTTTATTTCAGATCCGTGGTATTTTGCTTTTACAGAAATGTGCAGCCGGTCTGCCAAATTTACCACTGCTAAACGACCATGTACCAATGTCTGTGAGACTCAAACGTTTTAAACAGATTTAATGCTGCATTAGCTTGGGTAAAATCAATGAAATAGTGCCAGAGAGAGAGAGAGAGAAAAAAAACTGAGTGAATCAAATAAAACAATATGGCTACCACCATAGCAAAATGTGCATTGCCACAGACCACAGTGAATTCGAACATTGATACTATCACAACGGTATTTAACAAGTTGAAACAAAAGTGAAAAGTGACATTAAATATAAGAATATAAGAACTAGGAACAGGAGTAGACCTTTCAGCCCATTGAGCTTGCTCTGCCATTTAATACAATCATTGTCAATCTCATCTCAGTCTCACTGGGGAGATGGCTTAGTGGTATTATCACTGGACTGTTAATCCAGAGACCCAGATAATATTCTGGGGACCTGGGTTGAAATCCCACCACAGCAGATGGTGGAATTTGAATTCAATAAAATATCTGATGATGACCATGAATCAATTGTCAGGAAAAACCCATCTGGTTCACTAATGTCCTTTAGAAAACTGCCATCCTCGCCTGGTCTGGTCTACATGTGACTCCAAACCCACAGCAATGTGGTTGATTCTGAACTACCCTCTGAGCAATTAGGGATGGGCAATAAATGCTGCCTGCTCAGTGACACCCTCATCCTGTTAATGAATAAAGGAAAAAAAATTCCACTCTTGATGATAGGCAACATTCTTGAGACTAGCATCTTTTTCTAGATTTATGAATGAAATTTAAAATCAATAGAATTCTGAAAGGAAAGTGGAAAGGATCAAGCATCAGATCTTGATAGACATACGAACAGGAGACAAACAGAGGAGTAGAAACCACATAAGGCAACAAATAGTGGGTCTAAATAAGCACAAGGAATTGATGGAAGCTTGGTGGGCCAAAGAGCCTGTTCCTGTGCTGCATTGTATTGTATATTGTATCTTGCAGATCAGAGTTAAATTTGTTTAATAGCCAGGAGAGATGAGTGAAGTTTGCCCCCATCTCCAACCGGAGTTAAATAACTGGATTCACCAATATAACTTGAGTCAGGAGCCGGTGAGCTGTTGAGAATTTAGTATTGGCATGCTTTCATCTCTGAGATAGAATAAATATGGGGTCAACAATTTATTTTTACGTTGATACATTCACAGGATTGTGGTGTCACTGGCTTAGCCAGCATTTATTGCCGATCTTAAGGAAATCTTATGACATACTAGTAGTGTCCCTTCCTCTGAGCTAGCAGCTCTGAGCTCAAGTCCTACTCCAGGATTTGATGGGCACGGAAGATCTACTCATTACGTACCCAAACAGCCTGAGTATAAACTTGTAAATCCTTACAACATATTTCAACAGCTATGCAAAGAAACAAGATTGAAAAATGCAGCCAAGAAATATAAATTCAAGGAAGCATATCTCTCTACAAATTCCTTATGTCTTCTTTACAGCATGGTTCCCCAACTATCTATGTATCATCTGCAAGTTTAGCTGCCATGCATTGTTCCCCTCATCTAACTTATTGATGTAAATTGTAAAAAAATCAACATCACAGCACAAACCCCTGCAGGAATCTACTTGTCAGATTCTGCCAATCAGATAAGGACCCATTTATGTATACTCTTGTTTTCTGCCAGCCAGCCAATCTTCTATCCATGTTAATATGTTCCCATGAGCTTTTATTTTCTGCAGTAACATTTGATGTGGTACCTTATCAAATGCCTATTTGAAATCCAAGTACAATTCCCACATAGACTCCCCTTTATCCAGTCACTACTCCTTCAAAAATAATTTAGCTAAACATGATTTTCCTTTGACAAAAATATATGACTATTCCTGATTGTATTCAATTTTTCTAAGTGCTGAGCAAAAATGTCTTTAATGTTCAATCTCACACATTTCTGCAATGACAGATATCAAACAAACTGGTCTAGAGTTTACTGTTTTCTGCTTCCCTCCCTTTTTGGATAGAAGGATTATTTTTGCTGCTTTCCAGTCTGATGGAACATTTCCTGAATAGGGAGAATTTTAGAAAATTAACACTGAAATATCTGTTTCCTCATTAGACATCTCTGTCAAGACCCTTGTATGAAGTCCATCTGGACCAGGAGACTTGTCAGCTTGCAGCTATATCGGTTTGTTCAATACAACTTTCTAGAAATTGTAATTTCACTAAATTCCTTCCTCCCTTCCACCTCTTGATTTACAGCAATTACTGGATTTTTTAAAACCTCTACAACAAAAACAGAAGCAAAATATTTGTTTGTTTTATCCACTATTTCCTTATTATCTGTTATTAACTCCCCAGTCAAACTCTCCAGATGATCAATACCCACTCCTGTAGAAGCTCTTACTGTTTTTACATTTGTATCTCACTTCCTCTAATACTACAATTTCTTCCTCCAGATTAACCTTTCATTCATTCTCAGCCATTCTTTATATTCTGTTCTATCATCAGACCTGCCACTTGTCTTTATGTACTGTACGCTTTTGCCTTATGTTTGATGCTTTTCCTAACGTCTTTAGTTAACCATGAATAGTGGATCCTCTTAGAACTTTTCTCTATAACAGCTATGTATTTATGCTGAGTATTCTGAAAAATCCCCTTAAATGTCTTCCACTGAGTCTCTATTGATCTATCTTCCAGCCTATTCCGGCAGTTCACTTCGTCTATTTCATCTTCCATGGTTGCTGTTATTTAGGTTTAAATCTTTTTAGACCAAATCTTCTCCTTTACAAACTGGTTTAAAATTTAATCATTTGTGGTTGCTGTAACTAAAGGAGTGCCTTTAATCTGAGGCCATTATTTAATCCTGTCTCGTTACATAATGCCAAATCTAATATAATTTGTTCTTGGTTGATTCCAGAATGTGTTCTTCGAAGAAACTATCTCAAAAGTAGATTCCTTATCCAGGCTATTACTGCTAATCTGATTTTTCCCGTATATATGTAGATTAAAGTCACCCATGTTTATTGCCGCCCCCTTATTGCAAGCACCCAATATTTCTTCCCATATACTTCATTCCACAGTTTGCTAATGTAAGGAGGTCTGTAGACCATTCCCATTGGTGACTTCATTACCCTACCATTCCTCATCTCTACCCAGACTGATTGTGCATCCTGATCTCTTCAACCAAGGTCATCCCTAAATATTGCCCAAAAGCTATCCTCAGTTAAGAGTGCCATCCCTCTGCCTTTACCCACCTTCCTATTTCTCTTCAATGTCATATACCCCTCAATATTCTGGACCAAATTCTTGACATCCTGTAGCCACGTCTCTGTAATTGCCATCAGAACATTGCAGACCACTATTCAAAATATACATTTATCTGAAGAGTGAAAGATTTCAGAGCAACAGCGATCGTTGCGGCAATGCAAGTTCTGTTCAATGGGTAACATATTCCCAAAATAATAGAATATGGCAATGGGATCCAATTCACCTTCAGAGACTTTAAGAAATTTGTTGCACTGAATGGTCTCAACATCCATTACCTTATCCCTTTCTTATCCAAAGGTCTACAGACAAGCATATCCAATCAGTCATGGGAACCTTAATAAAATAATCAGAGACAAAATCGTGAAGGGTACAGAGTACATAGGGAGAAACTGTTACCTTTGGTGGAAGGATCAAGAACCAAAGGACACAGGCTTAAAGTAATTAGCAAATAATTAATGGCGTCACAATTCCCAGCAGCATGTGGAATGTGCTGCCTGAGTGTGGTGGAAGCAGGTTCAATCAAGGCATTCAAAAGGGAATTGGATCGTTACCTGGAAAGCAGATATGTGTAGACCTGTGGAGAAAAGAGAGGGGGATTGGTATTAGATGAATGGCTGCCAAAGAAGGTCATCATGGATGCAATGGGCTGAATGGCCTCTGTAAGCATTCTGTAATTCTATGATTATACAGCTGCGATTCCTATTTGTCATAATCATAAAACACAGCTGTTCAGTTTATCTCTACTGACAAATTCAGATCTTTGGTGATGTCTGCAATTCTTTTTTAAAAATGCCAATAGAATGGCGAGACCACATCTGGAATACTGATAGATTACTGGATTTTAAATTGTACCCAATTGTGCTGAGGTAAAATTTTATCGTGTTACCTTCCAAACCCAACACCTGTACCACCAGGACAAGGGCAGCAAATGGAAGGGGTGAATAGACAAGGTCTTTTTCCCAATGTACGGAAGTCCAAAACTAGAAGGCATAGTTTTAAGGTGAGAGGGGAAAGGTATAAAAGGGACCTGAGAAGCAACTTTTTCACGCGGAGGGTGGTGCATGTATGGAATGAGTTGCCAGAGGAAGTGGTGGGGCTGGTACAATTACAATATTTAAAAAGCATATTGATGAGTACATGAATAGGAAGGGTTGAGAGGGATATGGGCCAAATGCTGGCAAATGGGACTAGATTAATTTAGGATATCTGGTCAGCATGGATGAGTTGGACTGAAGGGTCTGTTTCTGTTCTGTACAGCTCTCTGACTCCATGACTCTATGTTGCCCTCCAAGACAAGCCATCCAGACTTGGATCTGTATCACTGTTCCTTCACTGTTATTATGTGAAAATCCTGGAACTCCTTCCTAACAGCCCTGTGCGTGTGCCTCCAACAGGTGGCTTGCAGTTGTTCAAGAAGGCAGCTCCCCACCACCTTCTTTAAGGCTATTTGGGATAAGCATTCAAAGCTGGCCCAGCCAGCATTGACCACACCCTATGAAAGAATGAAGAGAAACTTGCAGTCAGATTTCTAACAAGTGGTGCATATGGGAAATGTTTAGGTCCTTTTCTCTATTATTTTCTCAAGATGGCAGCAGAATAGCAGCGTAGCATGTGGGCTCCTAGGCCCAGGAGCCCAGAGCTCATCTGCTCCCCCTGCTTTTACTTATTTTTCTTCTTTTGTGATTTCTTTCTCTTTTTCTTCATCTTCTGACGTCATAGGGAAGCCGGAGCAGTGTTGGTTGGCTGAGGCGGTGGTGGTGCCCAGAGCGAAGATTCCTGACTGCGGTAGGCCCAGAGCCTGGACTCGGGAACTCGGTGGGTTGTCGGCTGCGATGGTGGCGGTGCCCAGAAGAGGGCTCCTGGCTGTGATAGGCCTGCAGCATGGACTCGGGGGGTCTTTGGCTGTGGCGGAAGTGATGCCCAGAACAAGCACTCTTGGGCTGCAGGACCCTGCAAAAGCCTATATTTGTGTTTGGCAACACCTTGCTCAGAAGATGAATTCTATTCATGTATTTTCTTTTTTTTATCCCTTTTGTAGCCTGGAGGCTAGGTGCCGGTGCGGATTGGGGTGGAAGGATCATAACTGAAAGTTTTGTTCCTTTATTTTTCGATTTCTGATTTTGTATTTTTCTAATTTATACCTAAGAATCTCTGCTTAAGAAGCTGTACCTAGGTACCTTTGCAGATGGTGCCGTAAGTGGTGACTTGTAAACATGAGTACATGTGACAATAAAGGTAATTCTATTCAAACTGACTGTTCCCAGCAATAAAATTGAAGACTTCTTTCCTTTAAAAACTTGAGCTACGGACTAAAGACAAATCACTGCTGATTGCAGCTATTATAGTTTAAACACTGCATTAGCACAGAATTAAAGTGCATTGCTGAATGGCAGTTGGCACCACCCCACCTCCAAATCAGCTTAATTTAGCCAGTGACAATAGCAAATAGATTTAATGCAGTAAGTGAAGGAGGAGCTGTCTTGACAAATTGAATGGAGGCCACTCTGAACTCTTAGGCTGGCATAGGGGAACCTACGCCATTATTTGAAGAGTGGGGAATTTCCATGTCCTTAGCAATAAAACAAAATTAGCTGTTCCAGCAGCTCATTGGTGTTTGTTGGTTCTGCCTTTGCACAAATTTCAAAAGTACTTCAGTGGCAGCAAAAAGCTTGGAGACACCCTGCTAATGTGCTTGTAGTAATTTTTCCCGTCTCTCCTTATAAAATCACCAGCTGAAAATGTGTATATAAAAATATCTCATTGTGTGAAACTGAAATAAACCCATCAGCATAGAATCCCTACAGTGTGGAAGCAGGCCATTCAGCCCATCGAGTCCGCACCAAACCTCTGAAGAGCATCACGCCCAGACCCAACCCCTATAACTCTGCATTTCCTGTGGTTTGTCCACCTAGCCTGCACATTCCTGGACACTATGGGCAATTTAGCATGGCCAATCCAACTCACCTGCACATTTTTGGACTATAATAGGAAATGCACACAGACACAGGAAGAACATGCAAATTCTACAGACAGTCACCTGAGGCTGGAATCAAACCCGAGTCCTTGGTGCTGTGAGGCAACAGTGCTAACCACTGAGCCACCAGGCCACTCAATATAAAGTTTTTAACTATTATTTGAAGCTAGTGCAGATCAAGAGTATTTCCCTAACTTCTGTCCACTAGTGTCATCCGTAAGGAAATCAGAATCATTTAATGCCATACTTCGATTTTTCTTCTGTATAAACGGTATTTTTGACCTCCATGTTGTAACTCCACAGATGCTGTCAGACCTGCTGAGTTTCTCCACCATTTTCTGTTTTTACACTACATTTCAAACTATCCTTCGTCTTAGACGTTGTTTAATTTGTCCAGATTTTTCAAAATATATTCCTTGGAGAATAGAAGATCATATTTATGTAGAACTGGAATCTGGAAATATAGAAAATAGGAACAATAGCAGGCCATTCAGCCCATCAAGCCTGCTCCACCATTCAATATGATCCTGGCTAATCTCTATCTCAATGTCATATTCCCCACACAAAAGATTAGTAAAATTCTGGTACTCTTTTCCCCTCGAAAGATGTGGATGTTAGGAACATTAGAACTTTCAAAAAACTAAGGCTGTTAACTTCCCTTAACAAAAATCTATCAATGAAAATGGAGCAGTCAGATTAATTGATTAGAGATACATAGAATCCCTAAAGTGTAGAATCCACACAAATCCTCCAAAGATCAACCCACCCCCTACCTTACCCCTAAAATCCTGCATTTTCCATAGCCAATTCACCTAACCTGTACATCTTTGGAGCATGGGAGGAAACCAGAGCACCTGGAAGAAACCCATGCAGACACAGGGGGAATATGCAAACTCCACACAGATAGATGTCCAAGGGTGGGATTGAACCCAGGTCCTTGGTGCTGTGAGGCAGCAGTGCTAACGACTGAGCCACCATGATACAGATCAGCTAGGATGTAATTGTTGATAAAATACATCTATTGGAAAGATGTTGCTAAATTTGAAAGGGTGCAGAAAAGATTTACAAAGACGTTGTCAGGGTTGGTGGGTTGGAGTTTTCTACCCTAAAGGGCATTAATGAACCAACAATAAAAGTCATGCTACAGTCAAATAAGGCTTTGGTAAGACCACACTTGGAATACTGTGTACAATTTTTGCTCTCCATATTGAAGGAAGGATATACTTTGATGTTAGGCTGAATATACTGGGTCTATACTCAAGAGTTTAAAAGAATAAGAGGTGATCTCATTGAAACATTCAAGATCAAGAGGGACTTTCCAGGACAGATGTTAAGCCTCAGTTGCCCATGGCGGGAAAATCTACAACAAGGTGCTGATCATTTAGAATGGAGGAGAAATTCTTTGGAATTATCTACTCAAAGGGTTGTGGATGCATTATCAGTGAATCTAAGGCCAAGACAGACAGAGTTTTGGTTTATCTGGGAATGGATGGATATCGGAATGGCTCCTGTGAACAAGAATATTTTAGGTATCAGTCACTCAAAGATCATGCTATATTTTTAAAGTATATGCAGAGATCCTATTGTCCCCTAGAATTACACTGGGTTTCTCACAGAAGCAGACCAAACTGATCTAGGCTGGTGCTTTCCCAGAGGAAAACTTAAGACCAATATGGGGGGAAGACTGTTCAATCCATTTATTTTATCGAAATCACTCCAAATACAAATTACGTTCACAGATTCACAGTTCGGTTGCATTTTTTATTTTATCCAAACATTGGTTAGATTTTGTTGCATGTTCTGGTTTCACTCAACAATCAGCAATATGCAATACTCAGACCATTAATATTCTGGAATAAAAGACGAGAAGGCAACTACATTTTTATTGAAAGACTTGGCGTTATTTTGAATATCCAAACACACCCTGATTATCAATCGACAAGAAATCAGTCATGAATGCATTAGAGACAAGGAGGTGGTTTGTAGGCAGCTGGTGGATCCATTCATGACCAGTTGTCCACAATAAGGGGACAATGATACTTCAGTCCATAAAGTGCAAATTCACCTGAAAATTTGTCAAGGCATGGTCAGCAAATGTGTGTTTTTGTGGCACTGTCTGCATTTATGCAGAGCATCAGAAGGTTTGAATATCGTGAGGTGCTGATTCATTTAGGATTGTATCACATCTGAAGATTTGTAATAAAGTAACCAGTTATTATTTTATAATACATACAGCCCGAGGCATTTTGCTTTTTTTTTGAATGTCCCATTATCAATTCACTGAGAAGATTCAATTATTTTCCCCCTTCAGTATCACAGCATCCCTCACAAACTGCCAGCATCAGCTCACACTGAGGGAAAAAAAGCAGGCTAAGATTTGAGCTGTATACAGTATAAAACGAGAAAGAAAACAAACAAACAAGAATGGAATTTGCTGGAGAAACTCAGCAAGTCTGGCAGCATTCTGTGAAGAGAGAAGCAGACTCAACATTTCAAGCCTAGTGGTAATTCTTTAGAACCTTCTAACGAAGAGTCATTGGACCCAAAACATCGACTGTTTCTGTTGAGACCCGCTGAGCTTACCCCCAGCAATTTCCGTTCTTGTTTGTTTCAGATTTCCAGCACCTGCAGTTCTTTGTCTTATTTTATGGAAGACCAACAAATTTGTTACCAAGGTATAAATGGTAGTTTGAGAGCCCTGACACACTTGTGTAATGGGTCTCTGGATCACATACAACCAAGCAATGCAGCTGGCCATTCAGAAATCAAGAACGTTAGTTACAGGAGAACTTGCACGACAACCATCAATCACGGTGTTCTCGGGTGCAGGAAGTTTGGCTGCTGTGGGTACAGAAGTTCCATTACCGGGGGTTGATTTTTTTCAAGCTTCTGTTGAGCTGCAAAAATAGAAACAAACTGGTTACAAAACATTCTGGCTGGTAAAGTAAGTCCATCCCCAACAGGTGTCCTGGCATACTTTTATAGCAATGAGTGCTCTACTGTGACGATGCTGTGGCTTTAAGAATCATGTGGTTTCGTTTAGAGAGAAACTGGGGGACAGGCACCAAGCAGTCAATGGAAGATAAACAACTTGTGAGGCCTTGTTTTTTTTAAGTGGAACAATAGAAGCAGCCTGAGTGAGTGTGATCAAGGTCTCACAGATCAAGGATTTTTAAGTTAAATTTCAGCAGTTGCTGTTGTGCGCTTGAAGTAGTGGAAGCTATTTTTTCCCCTCCCTCCATTACAGCCAAAATCTGGGGATTCACTTCCTAAGCTGCTGGATTGTATGTGAGATAAAATGTGTTTTTCTGAATTTGCCTTTTTGCCACAAGGTGTGTTTATGGGAGGATACTAAATTGGAACAGTTAATTAGTAATAGTTACTGTATCTATTATTCTGTTAGGTTTTTCAGTTGAGTTCTTATTCCAAATTCTTCTTTATTTTGTTGTATTTTAACTACAGTGATTGAGTAAATTGTGTTCTGCTTAACGTCGAGCAGTTTGGCCAATCGAATTGTATCTGGATCACAGCACCTCACATTTGCCTTTAAAATATGAAAAAATTAGGGTCTGGGCTACATTCTTAAAATATTTTGAGGTGGTCAGGTCTGGTCCATAGCATTACAATACACAACATATTATTAATTTGCTGTTTCAATTAGAGCTGTGCATAAGCTGGCCTGTCTCTTCATTGCAATTTGTGAAGGACTTTTGCAGACTGATGAGTGTTGGTAAAACTGCAGCTCCTGGCAAAAGAAACCTGCATGAAACAACGACTTATCTTGCGTTTTGCGCCTTGAAACACCTGGAAGAGCCTCATATTTAAAGGGACAATATACGCTAAATATATTAAAAATCAATAAATTTTCCCGAACACTAGGAACTCTTCTTAAATTTTCTGTAGAGAATGAAAACTGCTGCCTCTGCTGATTGTTGACAATTCGATTGGCCAAACTGCTCGACGTTAAGCAGAACACATTTTTTGATATGTCGTTCTCAAACTGAGAACAACAGATGCAAGTCCACTGAAAATGGCCAAAAAGGGAAACGGCAATCATGGGGCCACAAGGTTGAACAAACAAATAGAAAAATTTCACCGTGTGCTGCAAAAGGAGTTCTTTCTGGCATATTCCTAAACTATACCCGAATGGGTTCTCCAATTTACAGCATTGTTGGGATACCAAAACTACGCCATAAAAATTTTGTAAACATCACTACAAGGCCAAGATTTCAAATTCAGTGAAGACTCTAACTGGTTACCAATGATTTACCATGGATGGCACGATAGCTCCGTGGTTCACACTGCTGTCTCACAGCGCCAGCAACCTGGGTTCGATTCGATCCTATCCTTGGGTGACTGTGTGCAGTTTGCACATTCTGCATGTGTTTTCCTCCAGGTGTTCCAGTTATCTCCCACAGTCCAAAGATGTGCAGGCTAGGTGATTGGCCATGCTAAATTGCCCAGTAATCAGGGATGTGCAGGCTAGGTGGGTTAGTCATGGGAAATGCAGGATTATGGGGGTGGGTCTGGGTGGGATGCTCTTTGGAGGTTCGGTGTGGACACAATGGGCTGAATGGCCCACTTCTACACTGTTGGAATTCTATGATACCTGTGTCACGTCAAACACTGATATATCGAAGGCCTATGAGGACAGTATTCAACATTCGCCGGAAAGTAGTGAACCGTCTTCCCCAACAATCCCATTCAAAGATAGCCAAAGAAAGAGAGAGAGAGTGAGTCACGCTCCAAAATTAGCTCGCTGCACCACCATGTTACACAGCTCAGTGAATTCCACTTTGTGGTCAACTCAGGAGCTCGGACAAGGTGGATCCACCTTTCATCGTGTCACTAGATGGCCTGAAGAGAGCTCAATGAAGACAGTAAGTGGAAAATAAAACAAAAAGCCTCACCTCTTCAAATTTGTGAATCTGCCTAATGAAGAAGTCACCATATCGCCGTGCCACTTTGGTATCTGCGATGTGGATCATGTCCTGAAAAATCAACAGAGAAGCATGGTTTAAACAGAAATTCAAGTTATCTCTTGTGGGTTTAGGCCGGGTTCAATACTTTGCAGCTTACACAACACAGGCCCAAGTTCAATCTTAGTTTGTTACCTGTCAGAACAGAGAGACCTAGGGGTTCAGGTACATGGTTCTTTGAAAGTTGTGTCACAGGTAAACAGGGTGGTTAAAAAGACATTTATAATGCTTGCCTTCATCGCTCAGACCATTGAGTTGAAATTTAATATTGAGGTGGTACAGGATGTTGTTGAGGCCACTTTTGGAGTAATGTGTACAGTTCTGGTCGCCCTGCTGCAGGAAGGGTATTTTTAAATTGAAGGGGATTCAGAAAAGATTTACCAGGATGTTGTTGGGACTGGAGGGTTAAAATTATTACAAGAGGCTGGGATATCTTTTCCACTGGAGTGGAAGAGGTTGAGGGATTACCATATAAAGGTTTATAAAATCACGAGGGGCATAGATAAGGTGAATAGCCAAGGTCTTTTCCCCAGGGTAGGGGAGTTCTTCACCTGGGATCATATTTTTAAGGTGAGAGGAGAAAGATTTAAAAGGGACCGGAGGGTCAACTTTTTCATGGCTGATCCTCTATTTCCACTCAAGGCTGTCCTGCCACTGTTGCATAACAACCTCAATCCATGGTCTCATTGAGGGGGAAAGAGTGCCTAGGTCCATGGCTTGGGAACCCGTGCCCTGGGTCACACGTTGAAAAGCTGTCAGAGTCAAGGAGGAATGGCTACCAGCATGTACAGAGTAAGAATGCAAAAGTGCTCTTCTGCAGGTAAATCTAACCTTATCAATGTAGAAGTCAACCTCTGAAGCAGATTGAAATTCACCATCCAAGGCCGAGATCCCGCTAGTCCACACAAGGTTCTTCATCTTGTGCTTGAAGACCAGTAGATTGATGCGGAACTCCTGCTCAGTCATGTCTAGAAATCCAGCCAGTTTGACAACAGGCATTGTGGTATACAGCTTTAAGAAACTGAAAGGGAGAGATGGTAACAAGAAGCTAGAGCGAGTGGGCAGCAAGGAAATTAGCATTGAAACTGTTGATATTTTACAAACATTAAAGACACTTCATATAGCTACGACAGGAATGAAAAAGTAGCTTCTGAAAACCAAAAAAGTAGCCCCCAAGACAACTTATATATAAATATCTTGTACCCTGCTGCCAAGTCGCACTCCAGGATTTCAATGCTGAGCTGCATTTATACCACCCCGAGTCAAAATTACTTCAGTATGGCACTGTAGTCCTTGGGTAAATGCATACATGAAAAGGAGATCATTGTTGATAGACAGAAGCTTATTTTACCGAACAGTTTTAGTTCCCTCCCTCTCCAGTCCCCATTACCAGTTAACTTCATCCCTCAATTCCTCAAAAAGGTACTCACTGATTTCTGGGGAATGGCTAATTCAGGACAAGTTAATCAGACGTAACTGGGCATGGAATCTTTTACAAACCATTAAACATCTTTATAAACACAGATGGCACTGGTATCAGCTACTTCTGGACATACCTGCGTATAGTGGACAGTACAGACTGTTGCTGCACCTCATCCATAAACACTTTCAGCTGTTGCAGGAATGGCTCTTTGTGGTAGTTAGGATGGACTGACTCATAGTTTGGTACCACTGGTGACAGGAACTTCGGACAAGCAAAGCTGAACAGCTCCTCAAAAATCTGCATCTCACTATTGGGAATAAAAGAAGAGCAGGGTTATAGATGAACTAAAAACATATTGGGAGAGGGTCATTAAAAAAAACCAAATAATTGAAAAGCAAACCATTTATGGATTATGGTTTCAGCAGGAGCATTTTAATTTTTACAGTGTAGTTAAAATCTGATAAATATATGCAGGTGTCATGCTGCATTAGTGCTCAAATAATAGCAGCCATCTTGCTACCTCAGCATTTTATAATGAGAGGGACTAGCTGAGAGTTCACCTCATTTCTTAACCGGCAGCCAAGAGAAGCCACACGGAGTACGGTAATCTAGAACAACATTCTGGAACTAGACTACATCTCCTGTACCCATCAAATTTCTAACCCTATTGTCTACATGCTTACTAAGTACTGGAAGCAGGTACAATTACAACATTTAAAAGACATCTGGATGGGTATATGATTAGGAAGGGTTCAGAGGGATATGGGCCAAATGCTGGCAAATGACACTAGCTTAATTTAGGATATCTGGTCAGCATGGACAAGTTGGACCGAAGGGTCTGTTTCCGTGCTGCACATCTCTATGACTCTAAGTGGACAAATCATCAGGGACCTCATCACTAATCAAAGCAGGCAAGTTTTCAAGGTGAAATGTCAAAGAACCAAAAGAGATCCTACTTGTACATCCAGAAGTAGTTTCTGAGCAACTTCAGATGACTTGCTCTGAAACTATCAATTCTGAGATGGATATTGAGATCCTTGGGTCTTACTCTATAACACCAGTAGGTGGCAATGTTACACCACAAATTCCTCATTCTTTCTGGAATGTGGAAAATCACAGGGCTCAAATTGAGTCTATTGCATTTTTAAAAGGCAGATGCATATCTGATGCAGAGGAAGGTAGTGGGCTTCAGGGGACAGCGGAGCAATAAGATTCATTTTAGATTTCTCTTTTAAGGAGCTATGATGTGGAGGTGCCGGTGTTGGACTGGGGTGAACAAAGTTAGAAGTCACACGAAACCAGGTTATAGTCCAACAGGTTTATTTGACATCACAAGCTTTCAGAGTGCTGCTTCTTTGTCAGGTGAACTCTTCAGAAAGGAGCAGCGCTCCGAAAGCCTGTGATTGCAAATAAACCTGTTGGACTATAACCTGGTGACGTGTGACTTCAGACTTCTTTTAAGGAGGTAACACAAACAAAGCAAGTCATACAGTCTCTCTCAATTTTTATGGCTTTGGAAAGCATATGGGACAGTCCCACATAACAGCCTGGTTTACAAGATGTGTGACCAAGGTAAATAAGTGGTGGTATTATGCGGCAAGCCGCCAGGGTGAAAAAAATGCGTGCAGTGCAGTTCCATAAATGGTAGATGTTGGGAGTTGCTTTTTGGAAAAAAGTGTCCAATGTCTGCAGAGAAAACCTGGGTGCAATGGCTTAACAATGTTGATAATCCATAAAGATATGGTAAAGCTGGCTCAGCAGGCAGAAACCCTGCAGATGAAAAACATGGTTACAGACAAAGCCATGAAATTAGGTAGAGGCAGCTTATTAAATTACAATATGCTTGAGACAACAAAGCAGGGAGAGGTTTGTGCAATTTACTGGACAGGTTATTAAAACCTCTGGCTCTGTGATCACAGGTGTAGAGTAAGCAATTAATATAATGGGATCTTTTAACCAGGGCTGAAAGTTATAAAGGAAGCAGAAATTGTACCACATCTAATATGGTAGTATTAAGGGCAAGGCGTAGATTTTTTTCCCCGATGGGGCTGTGATTTGTAAGCAAAATCCAGAGGAGGTACATAAAGCTAAGATGAGGTAAGACTGGAGACTCTGGGGAAAAAAAAACAGATGCAGGAGGAAAGAATTTAATAGAGATATGAACTTTGCAAATATGTGAGCTTGCAGCTGAGCAAACTCTGTTCAGTGCTAATTTGAGGAATCGTGACAAGAATTTAAAACTTAATACAGAAATGTTATGTCATGCCTTTCACAACCACAGGACATCCCAAGTGCTTTAGAGTCAGTCATGGTTATTTGCATGTTTTTATCACTGCACCTTCGGTGGACATGCCTCAAGATGCCGAGGCCCTAGATTCTGGCCAGCACGGTGGCTCAGTGGTTAGCACTGCTGTTTCTATGTGCCAGGGACCTGGGTTCGATTCCACCCTCTGGCATCTGACTGTGTGGAGCCTGCGCATTCTCCCTGCGTCTGTGTAGGTTTCCTTCGGGCGCTCCAGTTTCCTTCCAGTGCAAAGATGTGCAAGCTAGGTGGATTGGCCATGCTAAATTGCCCATAGTATCCAGGGATGTGCAGGCTAGATGGATTAGCCACAGGGAATGCAGGCTTACGGGGTTAGGGTAGGCGGTTGGGTCTAGGTGTGGACCCGATGGGCTGACTGGCCTGCTTTCAAGCTGTCAGGATTCTATGATTCTAAAATTCCAGCCTACATTTCTCCATACCTCTACACCTCTTTCATCCTTTAAACATTCTCCTTAAAACTAACTTCGCTGACCATTCCCATGCTGCCCAGAATGGCCTGGACAGAGTGGATGTTGGGGAGATGTTTCCATTGGTAGGAGAGTCTTGAACCTGAGGGCACAGCCTTAGAGTAAAGGGAAGACCTTTTAGATCGGAGCAAAGGAGAAACTTGTTCAACCAGAGAGTGATGAGTCCATGGAATTCACTGCGACAGAAGGCTGTGGAGGTCAGGCTATCAAGTATATTTAAGACGGAGATAGATAGGTTCTTGATTGTCAAGGAGATCAAGGGAGAAAGCGGGAGAATGGGGTTGAGAAACTTATCAGCCATGATTGAAAGGTGGAGCAGACTCAATGGGCTGAATGGCCTAATTTCTGCTCCTATGTCTTATGGTTTTATTATTCCATGTGTATCATCACCAAACATTATTTAAGGTTCTCATGAAATACCCTAGACCCTTCCACTTGGCAACTTGCTATTGAAAGTACTTTTAAAGTGCAGCCACTGTTGTAATGCAGGAAATGTGGCACAGCAAGCTCCCGCCAGCATCAAATCATTTGTTTTAGGTGTTGATCATGACAAAATGTAGGCCAGGACACCAGGAAAAACTCCTCAGCCTGTCTTTGAAATAGATGGATGAAAAGTATCTCAGCATTAAGAATGCAAACAGGGCTTTGGTCTAGCAACTCATCAGAAAAGCGGCACTTTATACAGAGTGGCACAGAGGTATCAGCATTGATTATTCATTCAAATCTCTGTAGGCTCTTGAACTCAGAAACCTCTAACTCCGAAGCTAAAGAGCTATCACTTCAGGTGTCCAAATAAAATCAGAACTCTTTTCAACAGTCTTATCTTTGTATCAAGACTGTGATTAAAAAAATCTGCAGGGAAATGGAACAGAAATGCTACTGTAGGATTGAAGCCAAAAAATTAGAAATTTCTTGTTAAGAAAAGGATTCCTGGGTTGTTATTCTTTCACAATCAATGATGGAAAGCTCAGAGACAAAATTATAAGCCTCTCATTTTGGATTAGTTTCTTATTTCTACATTCAGACTAGAAGGAGGAGGCTATTCAGTCCCTAGAGTCTGCTCCTCCATTCATTAAGATCACGGCTGATCTGGTTACTCCACATTACCACTAACCTCTGATAACGTTTCATCTCCTTACTTATCAAGAATCCATCAATATCTGTCCTAAAAATATTCCAAGAAATACTTTAAATGTTTATTTTTCCCATTGATCACAGCAGTTACAGCAAGTACCAAAATTCAAAAACTGGAACATCACCTCTCGTGTAACCAAGGACCACTAAAAGTTCTGTGAAATAATAAATGGGCTTTGAACTGACAGCTGAGGTTCTCTTTTTCTCAAAGGCAGCTGAAGCAGAGTTCCACAGATTCCCAGCCCGTGGAGGAAGAAAAAAAGTCTCTTTATCTCTATCTGAAACAGTGGCCACTTATTTTGAAACCATGTCCCTAGTTCTACACTCTCCCAAGACAGGAAATAACCATAACTCATGCACCCTGTAAAGGTCCCTCAGGATCTTGTATGTTTCAAACGTCTCTCTTTCCCATTGTTTGCAGCAGTTACAGAAAACATCAAAATTCAAAAAACTGGAACATCACCTCTCGTGTAACTGAGGACCACTAAAAAAGTCCCGTGAAATAATAAATAGGATTTGAATTGACAACTGAGTTTTTAATTCATGCATTTCTATTATT